>NC_142282.1:44870236-45483895 GCF_052056855.1 Sturnus vulgaris | reverse complement strand
TTCCCACTCCAACGAGCCAAGCGAGAGAGAGAGCCCCGCTCCAGACCCCCCCCGTCCCACCTTTCCTTTTCCGGTTCCCCCCCCTCCCCCTCCAGCCACTCCCCTACGAGACAACATTATCTGTCGTTTTAAGGTGTAGCCACAATTACTTAGCATAACAATGGGAGAAAATTCCACTGAAAGAAAAGGGCATAATTCAACCTCCAACACACACGCATATCAAACACAACTTAGAAAAAAAAATATAACAAAGCATTCAAAGGAACAAGGGCAAACTGTGGGGGAAGTTTTAACCTGTATGAGAAAATAAAACAAAAACTCAGCGAACAGGACTTACCCACCTTGGGAAAAAATTTATTTGTAGAATTAATGAAAGAAATCACTACTGAACTGAACTTAACTCACTGTTGGATCTGCGGAGGAATGCAGATGACTGAACAATGGCCATGGAGTGGGGAGGGATTAGGCCCAGAGCAGGTATTACAGTGGAATCAAACAAAAATATCGAGGGGAGTCAATAGACCTGAAAGGTGGGTTCTAAGTCATGAAGTGATAGGAGAGGTATGTATAACACATCAGGGAAGTAACTTTACCCAATATGTAGGGCACACCCCCTGTAAGACTATGCTGATTACAAATACAAGCAGTCAGTCTTGGTGGCTGTCTTGGGGTGACTGTATGATGCCTATATCCCAAAATCGTCTGTTCTGTTGGTGTTGAATATTAAATTCTGCAACTTTAAGACTGGTTCCAGGAATGAAGGGGGGGAAAGAACAAGTGCAGAGTTTGTTATCAGAGACTGCACTGGCTCCCCCGCATTCCTGCTAACAAACTGTGTTGTCTGAGGTGGACAGCAAGAGAGAGCTCTCCTTTGCTCTTGGTTAGTTTTTCTGGCTAGCTGAGGCAGAGAAGCTCCCTGGATTGTTTTTTTTTCCTTTTTTCTTTTTTTCCTGGAACTGTTTGAACCTGCTCTGGACTGAAAACCCAGAAGAGCACCGGGAGTTCACACCTGTGGCCCACCGGGCCTGGCCTGGGCCGCAGCATTCCCCAGCACAGGAGGGACTGAGAACAGACTGAGTGACCCTGGCAGCCCACAGAAAGAACTCTTCTAAATCTGTCATCTCTTTGGTACGGCGAGAGGTTTTGCTGTTTGGTATTGTTCATTTTTGTGCTGGGAGGTGTGTTGCCTTTTGAATAAACAGTTTTTCTTTTCTCCACTTCTCTCCGAGGAAATTTTTTTTCCCCGAGCTGACTGGCGGAGGGACTGCTTGGATCTTTTTTTTCCTAGAGGGACCCCATTCAGAGGTTTCCTCCAAAATTTGCCCTAAACCAGGACAGTGGCCCAAAGCTTCAAAAGGATATTGAGGAAAGTTAAGTAAGAGTAATTGTATAAAGAACAATTTTACAGGACTATGCTGGTATAAGAATAGAGCTGACCCATACAAAGAAGTAAAAAGTGTAAGAACCCATTGGCAACAACCTGAATCAGTTAAACTAAGCTGGAATAACAGTTCTTTCCTAGGAAAATAAAAATAGAAATACAGTATTACAAAGAACAAACCCAAAAACACTGACAAATCAGAATGCAACCTGACACCCCGACAGTCAGGGTGTTGGTAGTAGTCCGATTAAATTGTGGCTGCAGTCCTCCTGGATGACAGATGTGGTTCAGTTGAAACAGTGGTCCTGTAGAAGGGGGCAGTTTTCCTCCGAAGGTCCAGTGATGATGTGGAAAGGTCCAGTTTTCCTCTGGAATCTAGTGGGGGAAAAAAAAAGCTGCCTTGGTGTTCCAGATCTCAGTTTTTATCTAGGTAGGAAAGGCTTGGGTCCTCCCCCTGGCTGGAGCATCCCCCAATGGGATGATGTAATTTTATCAGTCATTGAGTGGGACTTAATGGCCCATTAACAGCCGATATCTTCCTGGAGGAAGGATGGGTTGTGGAAAAGATAAAGATGACTGCCCTACCTGGTTTCAACAGATGGTGATAAAATACATACTTTTGGTCACATCCTGTATTGCAACCTAAGATAGCCGGAAAGCAAGAGATTTTTTTCCTGGGCTTTTTAATTTTTAACATGTGTGTTCCTAGAGGCGTGTTCAGCTTTCCCAGTGGTTTAACAGGTTGTCAGTTCTCAAAACTAATCACCGATTGGTTTTTGTCAGATACAGAGGAAACTCTTAGCAGCTCCTCTCTGTAAAATCATTTCTGTGGGTGGCTTCTTCCCTCCTTACCAAATGTCAAATGTGCAAAACCAGCACACTGTCTTGGCCACAGTGATCATTAAATGGTTTAGTTGAAAATGTTTGCTGATATGAGAAAAACTGGAAGCAGAGGTGCTAGGCTGGATTCTGGGGAAGCAGACTTGGGTTGTCCAAAGAGCTAGTAAGGTCCCCTGGGTATCTCTTTTCAAGAATAGTGGAGCCCATAAATGCTGGCCACTTTCTAAGAATCATCTTTTTAAAACACATGACCAGGAAATTCCAGTGTGTTGGAAATCAAGCAATTGGGATAGAAGGCCACCTTGGCTTAACAGTGATCTCCTGGAAACTTAGGCAGAAAAAGAGAGTGTATGAACTTAGGAAGCAAAGTCAGGCTACAAAGGAGGACTAAAGAGATGCTGTTCACCAGTGTAGGGAAAAAAATTGTACAACCAAAGCTCAATTGGAGCTGGCCAGTACTGTGATGAATAACATAAAATGCTTTTTTACAGATGTTAACAACACAAGGAGGACTAAAGAAAACATTGGTCCATTACTTGATGAGGTTGGTCACCTTGCCAATAGGGATGAACATCAAGCAGAGACAGTTACTGCCTTCTTCACCTCTGTCTTTAACACCAATGATGGGCCCTGGGACCCCTGGAGCCCTGGACTGGAGGGCTATGACTATGGGAGTGACAAGTTTCCAGTCAACTTTGAACTTTTATGGGATTTACTGCTGCAAGTGAATGCACAGAAGTCTATGAGGCTCAATGGGATTCATCCCATGGTACTTAAAGTTGGCTGATGTTCTTGCAAGACCTCTCTCAGTTATTTATCAATGGTCTTGGGAAATGGAAGACATTCCAGTCGACTGAAAGATAGCAAATATTATTCTCATTTTCAAGAAGGGCAATATAGAAGACCCTGCTAATCATAAGCCTGTCAATCTTACTTTGGTGCCTGGTAATATTAGGGAGAAGATTATTTGTGGAGTTATTGAAAAACACTTGAGAGTCATCAGTCAAAGCCAACATGGGTTCATGAAGGGAAACTTATGCCTTACTAACTTAACATTATTTTATGACACAATTACCCACTTGGTGGAAAAAGGTAAGGCAGTAGCAGTAGGGTTTGGGGAAATTTAGCAAAGCTTTCGATACTGTCTCTCACAGTATCTGTATTGGGTTTGCATGGCCTGGTTTTTGGTAGCAGGAGGGCTACAGGAGTGGCTCCTGTTAGAAGCTGCTAGAGGCTTCCTCAGTGTCCAGCAGAGCCAATCCCTGGTGGCTCCAAAGATGGACATGCCACTGGCCAAGCCTAGGTCAATCAGAAATAGTGGTAACACCTCTATGATAACATATTTAAGAAAAAATCAAAAAGTGGTTGTGAAGTTTTAATTTTGGCAAGAGAAGAGCAGAGTGAGAACATGTGAGACAAACAACTATGCAGACACCAAAGTCAGTGAAGAAGGAGGGGGAGGAGGTGCTCCAGGTGCCAGAGCCAAGATTCCTCTGCAGCCTGTGGTGAAGACCATGATAAAACAGGCTCTTCCCCTGCAGCCCATGGAGGTCCATGGCAATGCAGAGATCCACCTGCAGCCCGTGGAAGAGCCCCACGCCAGAGCAGGTGGATGCCTAGAGGAGGCTGTGATCCTGTGGGAACCCCGTGGAGAGAGAGGCCCTGCTCCCATGCTGGAGCAGCCTGTCCTTAGAGGACTATACCCTGTGAAAGAGTGATCCATGCCACAGCAGTTTGAGGGGGATTTTTGCCCATGGGATGGACTCATGTTGCAGCAGTTTGCAGGCAGCTGTTGCTCGTGAGATGGACTCACATTGGAGAAGTTCACAGAGAACTGTCTCCCATGGGACGGACCCCATGGTACAGCAGGGGAATGACTCCCTGAGCAGCAGAAGTCATGTGCAATGAACTGACCATAACCCCCATTCCTTGTCTCCCTGCACCACTGGGGTAGGAGATAGAGCTAGGAAGGAGGGAGGAGTGGAGGGAAGGTGTTTTTAAGGATTTATTTTACTTCTTATTGTCCTGCTCTGATTTTGTTAGTAATAAATTTACTTCATATCTCTAAGCTGAGCCTGTTTTGCCCATTATGGTATTTGGTGAGTGATCTCTCCCAATCCATATCTCAACCCATGAACCCTTCATTATATTTTCTCTCCTCTCTCTGGCTGCATAGGGGAATGAGTGGGTGGCTTTTATGGGTGCCTGGCATCTGGCCAGCATCAACCCATGACAGTATCCTTCTGGACAAAATGTCCGGCATACAGCTAGACACGCAAACAATACAATAGGTGGATAATTGGCTGAAGATTCAGACTCAAAGAGTTCTAGTAAATGGGGGAACATCTGGCTGGAAGCCAGTCACTTAGTGGTGTTCCACAGGGCTCAATTTTAGAGTCAGTTCTCTTCAATGCTTTTATCAATGACCTGGACATAGAAGTTGAGTACACAGTTTGTTGATGATAATAAACTAGTAGAAGCCAATTCCCTCAAAGGTAGAGAGGCCTTACAGAGAGATCTTGATAGATTAGAGCTCTGAGCAATCACCAGGCTTATGAAATTTAACAAGGACAAATGCCAGATTCTGCACCTGGAAAGGTGCAATCCTGGATGTACACATAGACTGGGGGACAAGACGTTGGAGTGCAACCCTGCAGAATGGGATTGTCTTGGTTTAAAAGACAGGTGTCTGCCAAGGAAGGTGGGAACCTCCCTTGGAATGGAAAATATGACCCCCTTCCCTCCAAATTATTATAACTTTGAAATTATCGGCCTTTCAGGCAAAGATATGGGAAAAGGAATAATAGTTCTTAACTAGTGTATATATATATATAAATAAAAATATATAAAACAAGGCAAACAAACAACAGCAGCAACAACAAACAGAAAAAAAAAACAGAAATCCAACAACAGCCTTCTCTCAGCTGTCAAGCACTTTCCCCTTTGGTGTAGTTATGGTCACACCCAGCAGGAGTGCTGTTGGCTCCTGGTGGGCAGGGTAGGTGCGATGATCCCCCTGCAGCTACAGGGGGTGCTGTGGCATGAGCTCAGTCATCTCTCTCCATGTGGGTAATGGTGGGTCAGCTGGCGGAAGAGAGAGAAAAGGGACTTCCTTTACAAACGCACAGGGGCAGCTGATCCTGGTGCCCCTCTGTGGTGGTTTGTAAAGGTTTCCTGAAATTTTTACCTGCCGAGACCTGGGCAGTCTCCCTTGTACCCGACAAGGACCAATCAGTGTCGGATTTTTAAGACTGACACATTGTTACACCAATGAGAAAGTTTATGCGTCTTTGTGAAACACACATGTAAAGACAAAAAAACCCGGGAAAGCTCTCTTTCCCTTCCGGCCTCTCAGAAGGTAGCACCAGCCCGGTCCCCTCCATGTGGCCTGGGCCAGGCGGGGCTGGCTGTGATGCAGGGCTCAGGAAGCTGCCGGGCCCCGTTTTCAACCAGGGGCCCCGATAGCCAGGGGGAGGAGAGGCCCATTGCTAAAATCCTAGCCCCCCCGGCGTGGCCAGGGAGCCTGCAGCTCGGCAAAACCCTGCCCTGCCGCCGGCCCGGAGAGGCTCCAGGGCGGCCAGGCTCACCCCCGCCGCCCACGCGGCCTGGGGGAGAGACAGCTGGGCCCTGTTCTGGCAAGCCCCTCCCTCACGCTTTCCTGTTAGGCAGGGTGGAGGGAAAACCCCCCAGCCCGCAGCTGAAATTGAATGCAGCAAAGACCAACAACAGCCATGGAGCCAGAAACTCATCACCGTTTTCTGGTTGGACCCTTACAATCCTTGCCCAGCCCCAGTGCGGCCTTGAAAGACTATATCATAAAACAACTCCTGGCCTCGGCTTGGAAGAGATCACAGAACTGTTCGCTGCCCGGACAAGGTATTAACTCTTTCACTGTCCAGAATAAGACTTGCAGATACTTTGTTCTCTCTCCTGAGTGAAAGAAAAGGACCAAGATGGTGATACCCACAGAAACAACATGAAAACACCGAGGTCAGACAGAAGGAAGAGTCAGGTCTCAGATGAGGGAAGGAGGAGAGTTGTGGACTGAAATTTCTCTTTTTTTAACCTATGGAGAAGAGACTCTTGTTTCCCTATAACACGTAAAGATATGATGGTGTCTTGGTTTGAAAGACAGGTATGGTCTAAGGAAAGGCAGGAGCCCCTTTTCTGCGATGCAGAGTGCAACCCCCCTCCCTTTTAATTATTTTAGGTCCAATTCAGACACCTTCAGGCAGGAGATATGGGGATGAGAATAACAGTTCTTTACTGGTATCTAACAAAGCAGAAAAACAACAACAGCTATAAAAATTGGCAACAGAAACAGTCTAGCTCCGCTCCAGTCCCTTTTGGCCGCAGGCCGTCTCCCTGTGCTGTTACCGGTGCTGTGGGGGCAGGGCAGGTCCCGCGCAGTTGAAGAGGGCTGGGTGATGGCGGCCGCGGCCCAGGGGTGAGCGGGGATGGGGAAAGTTACTCCCCCCTCACGGTGTCGGTCGTGGTGCTCAGCAGAGTGTCCGGAGGTAGTAGGGTGAGATGGGAGAGCATCAGAGCGATGTCCAAAGGCAGGTACGTGGATCTCAGCGCTGGGATGGCAGGGGAAGATGCCAGAGCAGAGCCCAGGTTGTCTTCCCACTCCAGGGGCCAAGCGAGAGAGCGCCCAGCTCCAGACCCCCCTATCCCACCTTTCCTTTTCCGGTTCCCCCCCCCTCCCCCTCCAGCCACCCCCCTACGAGAGAACATTATCTGTCGTTTTAAGGTGTAGCCACAATTACTTAGCATAACAATGGGAGAAATTCCACAGAAAGAAAAGCGAAGCATTCAACCCCCAACATTATCCACCCCTGAATTTCTCCCATACTAATATGCTATATCAAATTAAACTGTTACATTATATATACATACATGCAGTTAGAGACATAGGCACAGTACTATAGGTATTTCACCCTAAAACAAGGTCTCCTTGGGGTATGCATCGGGTTTCTCCATTCTTTTGCATCACCCACCAGGTGCAACCTGGTCCTTGAGCGAATACAACTCCATGGATGGGATTGTCTTTGCTGGAGGCAGGATTCACCCAAGCAGTTTTTCCTAGCATACCTCTCATGTGTACCACTGGAACCTTATCTCCATCTGATATTCCCAAGGGCTCAGATTGGGCAGGGCCTGCTCGGTTAGTGGAACCTCGGGTGTTCACTAACCAGGTGGCCTTTGGTAGATTAATCTCCCAGTTCTTGAAAGTTCCCCCACCCAGTGCCTTCAAGGTGGTTTTAAGCAGGCCATTGCACCATTCAACTTTCCCTGCAGCTGGTGCATGGTAGGGGATATGGTACACCCACTCAATGCCGTGTTCTCTAGCCCAGGTGTTTATAAGGCTGTTCTTGAAATGAGTCCCATTGTCTGACTCAATTCTCTCAGGGGTACCATGCCTCCAAAGAACTTGTTTTTCCAGGCCCAGGATGGTGTTCCGAGCAGTGGCATGAGGCACAGGGTAGGTATCCAACCATCCAGTGGTGGCTTCCACCATGGTCAGTACATAGTGCTTGCCCTGGCGGGTTTGAGGCAGTGTGATGTAGTCAATCTGCCAGGCCTCTCCATACTTATATTTGGACCATCGCCCCCCATACCAGAGGGGCTTCACCCGCTTGGCTTGCTTGATGGCAGCGCATGTCTCACAGTCATGGATAACTTGAGAAATACTGTCCATGGTTAGATCCACCCCTCGGTCTCGTGCCCACTTATATGTGGCATCTCTGCCCTGATGACCTGAGGCATCATGGGCCCATCGAGCCAGGAACAACTCTCCCTTGTGCTGCCAGTCTAAAGCTATCTGCGACACCTCTATCTGTGCAGCCTGATCTACCTGCTCATTGTGTCGGTGTTCCTCATTAGCCCGACTCTTGGGGACATGGGCATCTACGTGACGGACTTTCACAGGCAACTTCTCTACCCGGGTGGCAATGTCTTTCCATTCATTGGCAGCCCAGATTGGTTTTCCCCTACGTTGCCAGTTAGCCTTTTTCCACCTTTCCAGCCATCCCCACAGAGCATTGGCTACCATCCATGAATCAGTGTAAAGGTAGAGTTTTGGCCACTTCTCTCTTTCAGCAATGTCCAGGGCCAGCTGAACAGCTTTGAGTTCAGCAAGTTGACTCGATCCACCTTCTCCTTCAGTAGCTTGTGCGACCTGTCGTGTGGGGCTCCATATGGCTGCTTTCCACTTCCGGTTCATCCCCACGATGCGGCAGCAACCATCAGTGAAAAGAGCATAGCGTGTTTCATCTGCTGGCAGTTGGTTATATGGTGGGGCTTCTTCGGCCCGGGTCACTTGTTCCTGTTCCTCTTCGTCGGCAAGACCAAAGTCTTCCCCTTCCGGGCAGTTGGTAATTATCTCCAAAATCCCAGGGCGATTCGGGTTTCCAATACGGGCGCATTGTGTGATGAGGGCAATCCATTTACTCCATGTGGCGTCAGTGGCATGGTGGGTTGAGGGAACCTTTCCTTTAAACATCCACCCCAGCACTGGCAGTCGGGGTGCCAGGAGGAGTTGTGTTTCCGTGCCAACCACCTCTGAGGCAGCTTGGACCCCTTCATAGGCGGCCAAGATCTCCCTCTCCGTCGGAGTGTAGTTGGCCTCGGACCCTCTGTAGCTTCGGCTCCAGAACCCCAGTGGTCGGCCTCGCGTCTCACCAGGCACCTTCTGCCAAAGGCTCCAGGACAGACCATGGTTCCCGGCTGCAGAGTAGAGCACGTTCTTCACATCTGGTCCCGTCCTGACTGGGCCAAGGGCTACTGCATGAGCAATCTCCTGCTTGATCTGGGCAAAGGCTTGCTGCTGCTCAGGGCCCCAGTGGAAATCGTTCTTCTTGCGGGTGACCAGGTAAAGAGGGCTCACAATCTGGCTGTACTCAGGAATGTGCATTCTCCAAAAGCCTATGGCACCTAGGAAGGCTTGTGTTTCCTTCTTGCTGGTTGGTGGAGACATTGCAGTGATCTTATTGATGACCTCACTGGGGATCTGGCGCCGTCCATCTTGCCACTTTACTCCCAGGAACTGGATCTCTTGGGCAGGCCCTTTGACTTTGCTCTTTTTAATGGCGAAGCCGGCTCCCAGCAGAATCTCAATGATCTTTTCTCCTTTCTGAAATACTTCCATTGCCGTATCCCCCCACACAATGATGTCATCAATGTACTGCAGATGTTCTGGAGCTCCACCCTTCTCCAGTGTAGCCTGGATCAGCCCATGACAGATGGTGGGGCTGTGTTTCCACCCCTGGGGCAGTCGGTTCCACGTGTATTGCACACCCTTCCAGGTGAAAGCGAACTGAGGCCTGCACTCTGCTGCCAGAGGAATGGAGAAGAATGCATTGGCGATGTCAATGGTGGCGTACCACTTTGCTGCCTTGGACTCCAGCTCGTACTGCAGTTCCAGCATGTCCGGCACGGCAGCGCTCAGCGGTGGAGTCACCTCATTCAGTGCACGATAGTCCACTGTCAATCTCCATTCTCCTTCCGATTTACGCACAGGCCAGATGGGGCTGTTGAATGGTGAGTGGGTTTTGCTGACCACCCCTTGGCTCTCCAGCTCACGGATCATCTTGTGGATGGGGATCACGGCATCTCGATTCGTCCGGTACTGCCGGCGGTGCACTGTTGAGGTAGCAATTGGCACCTGTTGCTCTTTCACTCTGAGGAGTCCCACTGCAAATGGGTTTTCTGATAGCCCAGGCAGGGTGTTCAACTGCTTAATGCCCTCTGCTGCCACAGCAGCTATTCCAAAAGCCCACCTGAGTCCCTTTGGGTCTTTGTAATAGCCATTCCTGAGGAAGTCTATGCCTAGGATACATGGTGCCTCTGGGCCAGTCATAATTGGATGTTTCTGCCACTCTTTCCCAGTCAGGCTCACCTCAGCCTCCAGCAAAGTCAATTCCTGAGATCCCCCTGTAACCCCAGCAATTGAAACAGGTTCCTTCCCGACATGTCCCGATGGTATTAATGTACATTGTGAACCAGTGTCAACCAATGCTCTGTGTTCCTGTGGCTCTGATGTGCCAGGCCATCGGATCCACACCGTCCAAAAGATCCGGTTTTCCCGTGCCTCTCCCTGGCTAGAGGCAGGGCCCCTCTAGCCCTGGTTATTATTTCTCTCCTGGGCATACATACTGGAGGTTCCTTCAAGGGGATCTGACAGATCATCCTCCCTTATGTAATACCCTGCACCTCCATGGGAGGCTGAGGCTACCCTCACTTTAGTGGAGTTCCCTCTGTTGGTGTTCCCCTCCCTGAGTTGGCACACCCGTGCTGCCAGGACAGAAGTGGGTTTCCCATCCCACCTTCTCATGTCTTCCCCGTGGTCACGTAGAAAAAACCACAGGTCAGCACGTGGGGTGTACCCTCTCTCCCTAGCTGGGGGGCGTTGGGCTCTACTTTTGGGGTCCATGACTCGCACTGGTGCTGCACTGATCTTCCTCACCTCTTCCCTTATCTCCTTCATCTCCTCCTTAAACTCCTCTCTGAGGTCCTTAGCCACAGCAGAGACATGAGCCTGCACTGGGCCAGCCATCATACTCTGATAATTCCTGAGCCTGTTGGCAACAGAACCCACTGTCACTTGGTTGGTATCAGCATCAATCATTGCAATAAAGGGGGTATATTGAGATGGGCCCAGGTTTGCCAGATTCCACAACATCTGCCCTGTGCACCTGACCTTGTCAGGGTCATTGTCATGCTGTCCATCCCTCCCAAAGAGCACCTCCAGTACTGCCACTTCTCTCAGCTTTTGGATCCCTTCCTCAAGGGTATTCCAACGTGTTCTCTGGTGGTACTCCTGCATTCTTTCCCTGTGGACAAATCTCTCTCTCACACTCATTAAAAGTCGCTCCCAGAGGGAAAGGAGACCTGTCTCCCTTACAAATACCTGGTCCACACCTGAGTCCTGGGTCAAGGCTCCCAAATTCCTTGCCTCAGTACCATCCAGTTGCACACCTGTACCCATAAGGTCCCAGACCCGCAATAACCAGGTTGTAAAAGCCTCACGGCCCCGTCGTACAATGTCTTTTCGCAGGTTACGGAGACTCTCGTATGACAGGGACTCGGTGATGATCTCAACTTCTGGCTCCCCTGCTGGTTGTGAGGGGCCCCCTTCCTGACCCTTATTATCTAGGTGCCTTGTTTTCATCTTAGACTTCCTAGTTTCCACAGGGGCAACTGCTGCTGGCTGTGAGTGCCCTTGCAGTTCAGCTGGAACCTGGACAGATGTAACATCTGTGGGTCCCACTGCTGCACCATCAGAGTCTCCCTCTTTAAGGCAGGGGGAGGGTTTCTCACCAGCTGGGGAGAGGTACTCCTTCAGCATCTGGCCCATCTCACGTATCTCCTTTGCTAGCACCCCCACCCATTCTGGGTGGTTCCTTTCCGAGGTGGGCTGTGGAGCAGGGTCAAACTCTGGGGTAATATCCCTAGTCTCTGGGATAGGATCAGGCTCTGGGGTAACCTCCCTAGTCTCTGGGACAGGATCAGGCTCTGGGGTAACATCACTAATCCCTGGGGTAGGTATCAGGGTTGTTATCCAAGTCAATCTCCCCTTATCTCTGAATGTTAGATAGAACAGGTTTAACAGGGATATAAGCAACACTAGCCACAATATAATGTCATTAGCATTTAAAGTGGATTGGAACCCCTTGAAGACTGGTGGGGTGAACTTCAAAAACCCTGTGATGGGTTGAGAAAAAATTTCACCTGCTGCCACTTCCTCACAGTAAGTACCATTATTGAAGTAGCCCCAGAAACACACACTTAGAGTGTGATAGCTCTGAATCCATGTGGCCATCTTCCAGAGAAAATTAAAAATCCATGAATTCCTCAACTGATCAACCCACATAATAAACTGGATAATAGCCACAGTAACCTTGGTTATGAAACTCATGTTTAAAAAAGGGCTTGCAAATGGGAGAGATATAGCAGTGACCACATGGAGGCCAATCCAGGGTAAGCTGGACAGCATGGTGTCACCTACCACAAGCTTGGGTAATTTAAGAACTGTTATCCCCTTTTCTACCCCTCTCTCAATGCCCTCAGGCAATGCCCCACGTTCCGGGCGCCAAAATCTGTCTTGGTTTGAAAGACAGGTATGGTCTAAGGAAAGGCAGGAGCCCCTTTTCTGCGATGCAGAGTGCAACCCCCCTCCCTTTTAATTATTTTAGGTCCAATTCAGACACCTTCAGGCAGGAGATATGGGGATGAGAATAACAGTTCTTTACTGGTATCTAACAAAGCAGAAAAACAACAACAGCTATAAAAATTGGCAACAGAAACAGTCTAGCTCCGCTCCAGTCCCTTTTGGCCGCAGGCCGTCTCCCTGTGCTGTTACCGGTGCTGTGGGGGCAGGGCAGGTCCCGCGCAGTTGAAGAGGGCTGGGTGATGGCGGCCGCGGCCCAGGGGTGAGCGGGGATGGGGAAAGTTACTCCCCCCTCACGGTGTCGGTCGTGGTGCTCAGCAGAGTGTCCGGAGGTAGTAGGGTGAGATGGGAGAGCATCAGAGCGATGTCCAAAGGCAGGTACGTGGATCTCAGCGCTGGGATGGCAGGGGAAGATGCCAGAGCAGAGCCCAGGTTGTCTTCCCACTCCAGGGGCCAAGCGAGAGAGCGCCCAGCTCCAGACCCCCCTATCCCACCTTTCCTTTTCCGGTTCCCCCCCCCTCCCCCTCCAGCCACCCCCCTACGAGAGAACATTATCTGTCGTTTTAAGGTGTAGCCACAATTACTTAGCATAACAATGGGAGAAATTCCACAGAAAGAAAAGCGAAGCATTCAACCCCCAACATTATCCACCCCTGAATTTCTCCCATACTAATATGCTATATCAAATTAAACTGTTACATTATATATACATACATGCAGTTAGAGACATAGGCACAGTACTATAGGTATTTCACCCTAAAACAAGGTCTCCTTGGGGTATGCATCGGGTTTCTCCATTCTTTTGCATCACCCACCAGGTGCAACCTGGTCCTTGAGCGAATACAACTCCATGGATGGGATTGTCTTTGCTGGAGGCAGGATTCACCCAAGCAGTTTTTCCTAGCATACCTCTCATGTGTACCACTGGAACCTTATCTCCATCTGATATTCCCAAGGGCTCAGATTGGGCAGGGCCTGCTCGGTTAGTGGAACCTCGGGTGTTCACTAACCAGGTGGCCTTTGGTAGATTAATCTCCCAGTTCTTGAAAGTTCCCCCACCCAGTGCCTTCAAGGTGGTTTTAAGCAGGCCATTGCACCATTCAACTTTCCCTGCAGCTGGTGCATGGTAGGGGATATGGTACACCCACTCAATGCCGTGTTCTCTAGCCCAGGTGTTTATAAGGCTGTTCTTGAAATGAGTCCCATTGTCTGACTCAATTCTCTCAGGGGTACCATGCCTCCAAAGAACTTGTTTTTCCAGGCCCAGGATGGTGTTCCGAGCAGTGGCATGAGGCACAGGGTAGGTATCCAACCATCCAGTGGTGGCTTCCACCATGGTCAGTACATAGTGCTTGCCCTGGCGGGTTTGAGGCAGTGTGATGTAGTCAATCTGCCAGGCCTCTCCATACTTATATTTGGACCATCGCCCCCCATACCAGAGGGGCTTCACCCGCTTGGCTTGCTTGATGGCAGCGCATGTCTCACAGTCATGGATAACTTGAGAAATACTGTCCATGGTTAGATCCACCCCTCGGTCTCGTGCCCACTTATATGTGGCATCTCTGCCCTGATGACCTGAGGCATCATGGGCCCATCGAGCCAGGAACAACTCTCCCTTGTGCTGCCAGTCTAAAGCTATCTGCGACACCTCTATCTGTGCAGCCTGATCTACCTGCTCATTGTGTCGGTGTTCCTCATTAGCCCGACTCTTGGGGACATGGGCATCTACGTGACGGACTTTCACAGGCAACTTCTCTACCCGGGTGGCAATGTCTTTCCATTCATTGGCAGCCCAGATTGGTTTTCCCCTACGTTGCCAGTTAGCCTTTTTCCACCTTTCCAGCCATCCCCACAGAGCATTGGCTACCATCCATGAATCAGTGTAAAGGTAGAGTTTTGGCCACTTCTCTCTTTCAGCAATGTCCAGGGCCAGCTGAACAGCTTTGAGTTCAGCAAGTTGACTCGATCCACCTTCTCCTTCAGTAGCTTGTGCGACCTGTCGTGTGGGGCTCCATATGGCTGCTTTCCACTTCCGGTTCATCCCCACGATGCGGCAGCAACCATCAGTGAAAAGAGCATAGCGTGTTTCATCTGCTGGCAGTTGGTTATATGGTGGGGCTTCTTCGGCCCGGGTCACTTGTTCCTGTTCCTCTTCGTCGGCAAGACCAAAGTCTTCCCCTTCCGGGCAGTTGGTAATTATCTCCAAAATCCCAGGGCGATTCGGGTTTCCAATACGGGCGCATTGTGTGATGAGGGCAATCCATTTACTCCATGTGGCGTCAGTGGCATGGTGGGTTGAGGGAACCTTTCCTTTAAACATCCACCCCAGCACTGGCAGTCGGGGTGCCAGGAGGAGTTGTGTTTCCGTGCCAACCACCTCTGAGGCAGCTTGGACCCCTTCATAGGCGGCCAAGATCTCCCTCTCCGTCGGAGTGTAGTTGGCCTCGGACCCTCTGTAGCTTCGGCTCCAGAACCCCAGTGGTCGGCCTCGCGTCTCACCAGGCACCTTCTGCCAAAGGCTCCAGGACAGACCATGGTTCCCGGCTGCAGAGTAGAGCACGTTCTTCACATCTGGTCCCGTCCTGACTGGGCCAAGGGCTACTGCATGAGCAATCTCCTGCTTGATCTGGGCAAAGGCTTGCTGCTGCTCAGGGCCCCAGTGGAAATCGTTCTTCTTGCGGGTGACCAGGTAAAGAGGGCTCACAATCTGGCTGTACTCAGGAATGTGCATTCTCCAAAAGCCTATGGCACCTAGGAAGGCTTGTGTTTCCTTCTTGCTGGTTGGTGGAGACATTGCAGTGATCTTATTGATGACCTCACTGGGGATCTGGCGCCGTCCATCTTGCCACTTTACTCCCAGGAACTGGATCTCTTGGGCAGGCCCTTTGACTTTGCTCTTTTTAATGGCGAAGCCGGCTCCCAGCAGAATCTCAATGATCTTTTCTCCTTTCTGAAATACTTCCATTGCCGTATCCCCCCACACAATGATGTCATCAATGTACTGCAGATGTTCTGGAGCTCCACCCTTCTCCAGTGTAGCCTGGATCAGCCCATGACAGATGGTGGGGCTGTGTTTCCACCCCTGGGGCAGTCGGTTCCACGTGTATTGCACACCCTTCCAGGTGAAAGCGAACTGAGGCCTGCACTCTGCTGCCAGAGGAATGGAGAAGAATGCATTGGCGATGTCAATGGTGGCGTACCACTTTGCTGCCTTGGACTCCAGCTCGTACTGCAGTTCCAGCATGTCCGGCACGGCAGCGCTCAGCGGTGGAGTCACCTCATTCAGTGCACGATAGTCCACTGTCAATCTCCATTCTCCTTCCGATTTACGCACAGGCCAGATGGGGCTGTTGAATGGTGAGTGGGTTTTGCTGACCACCCCTTGGCTCTCCAGCTCACGGATCATCTTGTGGATGGGGATCACGGCATCTCGATTCGTCCGGTACTGCCGGCGGTGCACTGTTGAGGTAGCAATTGGCACCTGTTGCTCTTTCACTCTGAGGAGTCCCACTGCAAATGGGTTTTCTGATAGCCCAGGCAGGGTGTTCAACTGCTTAATGCCCTCTGCTGCCACAGCAGCTATTCCAAAAGCCCACCTGAGTCCCTTTGGGTCTTTGTAATAGCCATTCCTGAGGAAGTCTATGCCTAGGATACATGGTGCCTCTGGGCCAGTCATAATTGGATGTTTCTGCCACTCTTTCCCAGTCAGGCTCACCTCAGCCTCCAGCAAAGTCAATTCCTGAGATCCCCCTGTAACCCCAGCAATTGAAACAGGTTCCTTCCCGACATGTCCCGATGGTATTAATGTACATTGTGAACCAGTGTCAACCAATGCTCTGTGTTCCTGTGGCTCTGATGTGCCAGGCCATCGGATCCACACCGTCCAAAAGATCCGGTTTTCCCGTGCCTCTCCCTGGCTAGAGGCAGGGCCCCTCTAGCCCTGGTTATTATTTCTCTCCTGGGCATACATACTGGAGGTTCCTTCAAGGGGATCTGACAGATCATCCTCCCTTATGTAATACCCTGCACCTCCATGGGAGGCTGAGGCTACCCTCACTTTAGTGGAGTTCCCTCTGTTGGTGTTCCCCTCCCTGAGTTGGCACACCCGTGCTGCCAGGACAGAAGTGGGTTTCCCATCCCACCTTCTCATGTCTTCCCCGTGGTCACGTAGAAAAAACCACAGGTCAGCACGTGGGGTGTACCCTCTCTCCCTAGCTGGGGGGCGTTGGGCTCTACTTTTGGGGTCCATGACTCGCACTGGTGCTGCACTGATCTTCCTCACCTCTTCCCTTATCTCCTTCATCTCCTCCTTAAACTCCTCTCTGAGGTCCTTAGCCACAGCAGAGACATGAGCCTGCACTGGGCCAGCCATCATACTCTGATAATTCCTGAGCCTGTTGGCAACAGAACCCACTGTCACTTGGTTGGTATCAGCATCAATCATTGCAATAAAGGGGGTATATTGAGATGGGCCCAGGTTTGCCAGATTCCACAACATCTGCCCTGTGCACCTGACCTTGTCAGGGTCATTGTCATGCTGTCCATCCCTCCCAAAGAGCACCTCCAGTACTGCCACTTCTCTCAGCTTTTGGATCCCTTCCTCAAGGGTATTCCAACGTGTTCTCTGGTGGTACTCCTGCATTCTTTCCCTGTGGACAAATCTCTCTCTCACACTCATTAAAAGTCGCTCCCAGAGGGAAAGGAGACCTGTCTCCCTTACAAATACCTGGTCCACACCTGAGTCCTGGGTCAAGGCTCCCAAATTCCTTGCCTCAGTACCATCCAGTTGCACACCTGTACCCATAAGGTCCCAGACCCGCAATAACCAGGTTGTAAAAGCCTCACGGCCCCGTCGTACAATGTCTTTTCGCAGGTTACGGAGACTCTCGTATGACAGGGACTCGGTGATGATCTCAACTTCTGGCTCCCCTGCTGGTTGTGAGGGGCCCCCTTCCTGACCCTTATTATCTAGGTGCCTTGTTTTCATCTTAGACTTCCTAGTTTCCACAGGGGCAACTGCTGCTGGCTGTGAGTGCCCTTGCAGTTCAGCTGGAACCTGGACAGATGTAACATCTGTGGGTCCCACTGCTGCACCATCAGAGTCTCCCTCTTTAAGGCAGGGGGAGGGTTTCTCACCAGCTGGGGAGAGGTACTCCTTCAGCATCTGGCCCATCTCACGTATCTCCTTTGCTAGCACCCCCACCCATTCTGGGTGGTTCCTTTCCGAGGTGGGCTGTGGAGCAGGGTCAAACTCTGGGGTAATATCCCTAGTCTCTGGGATAGGATCAGGCTCTGGGGTAACCTCCCTAGTCTCTGGGACAGGATCAGGCTCTGGGGTAACATCACTAATCCCTGGGGTAGGTATCAGGGTTGTTATCCAAGTCAATCTCCCCTTATCTCTGAATGTTAGATAGAACAGGTTTAACAGGGATATAAGCAACACTAGCCACAATATAATGTCATTAGCATTTAAAGTGGATTGGAACCCCTTGAAGACTGGTGGGGTGAACTTCAAAAACCCTGTGATGGGTTGAGAAAAAATTTCACCTGCTGCCACTTCCTCACAGTAAGTACCATTATTGAAGTAGCCCCAGAAACACACACTTAGAGTGTGATAGCTCTGAATCCATGTGGCCATCTTCCAGAGAAAATTAAAAATCCATGAATTCCTCAACTGATCAACCCACATAATAAACTGGATAATAGCCACAGTAACCTTGGTTATGAAACTCATGTTTAAAAAAGGGCTTGCAAATGGGAGAGATATAGCAGTGACCACATGGAGGCCAATCCAGGGTAAGCTGGACAGCATGGTGTCACCTACCACAAGCTTGGGTAATTTAAGAACTGTTATCCCCTTTTCTACCCCTCTCTCAATGCCCTCAGGCAATGCCCCACGTTCCGGGCGCCAAAATCTGTCTTGGTTTGAAAGACAGGTATGGTCTAAGGAAAGGCAGGAGCCCCTTTTCTGCGATGCAGAGTGCAACCCCCCTCCCTTTTAATTATTTTAGGTCCAATTCAGACACCTTCAGGCAGGAGATATGGGGATGAGAATAACAGTTCTTTACTGGTATCTAACAAAGCAGAAAAACAACAACAGCTATAAAAATTGGCAACAGAAACAGTCTAGCTCCGCTCCAGTCCCTTTTGGCCGCAGGCCGTCTCCCTGTGCTGTTACCGGTGCTGTGGGGGCAGGGCAGGTCCCGCGCAGTTGAAGAGGGCTGGGTGATGGCGGCCGCGGCCCAGGGGTGAGCGGGGATGGGGAAAGTTACTCCCCCCTCACGGTGTCGGTCGTGGTGCTCAGCAGAGTGTCCGGAGGTAGTAGGGTGAGATGGGAGAGCATCAGAGCGATGTCCAAAGGCAGGTACGTGGATCTCAGCGCTGGGATGGCAGGGGAAGATGCCAGAGCAGAGCCCAGGTTGTCTTCCCACTCCAGGGGCCAAGCGAGAGAGCGCCCAGCTCCAGACCCCCCTATCCCACCTTTCCTTTTCCGGTTCCCCCCCCCTCCCCCTCCAGCCACCCCCCTACGAGAGAACATTATCTGTCGTTTTAAGGTGTAGCCACAATTACTTAGCATAACAATGGGAGAAATTCCACAGAAAGAAAAGCGAAGCATTCAACCCCCAACATTATCCACCCCTGAATTTCTCCCATACTAATATGCTATATCAAATTAAACTGTTACATTATATATACATACATGCAGTTAGAGACATAGGCACAGTACTATAGGTATTTCACCCTAAAACAAGGTCTCCTTGGGGTATGCATCGGGTTTCTCCATTCTTTTGCATCACCCACCAGGTGCAACCTGGTCCTTGAGCGAATACAACTCCATGGATGGGATTGTCTTTGCTGGAGGCAGGATTCACCCAAGCAGTTTTTCCTAGCATACCTCTCATGTGTACCACTGGAACCTTATCTCCATCTGATATTCCCAAGGGCTCAGATTGGGCAGGGCCTGCTCGGTTAGTGGAACCTCGGGTGTTCACTAACCAGGTGGCCTTTGGTAGATTAATCTCCCAGTTCTTGAAAGTTCCCCCACCCAGTGCCTTCAAGGTGGTTTTAAGCAGGCCATTGCACCATTCAACTTTCCCTGCAGCTGGTGCATGGTAGGGGATATGGTACACCCACTCAATGCCGTGTTCTCTAGCCCAGGTGTTTATAAGGCTGTTCTTGAAATGAGTCCCATTGTCTGACTCAATTCTCTCAGGGGTACCATGCCTCCAAAGAACTTGTTTTTCCAGGCCCAGGATGGTGTTCCGAGCAGTGGCATGAGGCACAGGGTAGGTATCCAACCATCCAGTGGTGGCTTCCACCATGGTCAGTACATAGTGCTTGCCCTGGCGGGTTTGAGGCAGTGTGATGTAGTCAATCTGCCAGGCCTCTCCATACTTATATTTGGACCATCGCCCCCCATACCAGAGGGGCTTCACCCGCTTGGCTTGCTTGATGGCAGCGCATGTCTCACAGTCATGGATAACTTGAGAAATACTGTCCATGGTTAGATCCACCCCTCGGTCTCGTGCCCACTTATATGTGGCATCTCTGCCCTGATGACCTGAGGCATCATGGGCCCATCGAGCCAGGAACAACTCTCCCTTGTGCTGCCAGTCTAAAGCTATCTGCGACACCTCTATCTGTGCAGCCTGATCTACCTGCTCATTGTGTCGGTGTTCCTCATTAGCCCGACTCTTGGGGACATGGGCATCTACGTGACGGACTTTCACAGGCAACTTCTCTACCCGGGTGGCAATGTCTTTCCATTCATTGGCAGCCCAGATTGGTTTTCCCCTACGTTGCCAGTTAGCCTTTTTCCACCTTTCCAGCCATCCCCACAGAGCATTGGCTACCATCCATGAATCAGTGTAAAGGTAGAGTTTTGGCCACTTCTCTCTTTCAGCAATGTCCAGGGCCAGCTGAACAGCTTTGAGTTCAGCAAGTTGACTCGATCCACCTTCTCCTTCAGTAGCTTGTGCGACCTGTCGTGTGGGGCTCCATATGGCTGCTTTCCACTTCCGGTTCATCCCCACGATGCGGCAGCAACCATCAGTGAAAAGAGCATAGCGTGTTTCATCTGCTGGCAGTTGGTTATATGGTGGGGCTTCTTCGGCCCGGGTCACTTGTTCCTGTTCCTCTTCGTCGGCAAGACCAAAGTCTTCCCCTTCCGGCCAGTTGGTAATTATCTCCAAAATCCCAGGGCGATTCGGGTTTCCAATACGGGCGCATTGTGTGATGAGGGCAATCCATTTACTCCATGTGGCGTCAGTGGCATGGTGGGTTGAGGGAACCTTTCCTTTAAACATCCACCCCAGCACTGGCAGTCGGGGTGCCAGGAGGAGTTGTGTTTCCGTGCCAACCACCTCTGAGGCAGCTTGGACCCCTTCATAGGCGGCCAAGATCTCCCTCTCCGTCGGAGTGTAGTTGGCCTCGGACCCTCTGTAGCTTCGGCTCCAGAACCCCAGTGGTCGGCCTCGCGTCTCACCAGGCACCTTCTGCCAAAGGCTCCAGGACAGACCATGGTTCCCGGCTGCAGAGTAGAGCACGTTCTTCACATCTGGTCCCGTCCTGACTGGGCCAAGGGCTACTGCATGAGCAATCTCCTGCTTGATCTGGGCAAAGGCTTGCTGCTGCTCAGGGCCCCAGTGGAAATCGTTCTTCTTGCGGGTGACCAGGTAAAGAGGGCTCACAATCTGGCTGTACTCAGGAATGTGCATTCTCCAAAAGCCTATGGCACCTAGGAAGGCTTGTGTTTCCTTCTTGCTGGTTGGTGGAGACATTGCAGTGATCTTATTGATGACCTCACTGGGGATCTGGCGCCGTCCATCTTGCCACTTTACTCCCAGGAACTGGATCTCTTGGGCAGGCCCTTTGACTTTGCTCTTTTTAATGGCGAAGCCGGCTCCCAGCAGAATCTCAATGATCTTTTCTCCTTTCTGAAATACTTCCATTGCCGTATCCCCCCACACAATGATGTCATCAATGTACTGCAGATGTTCTGGAGCTCCACCCTTCTCCAGTGTAGCCTGGATCAGCCCATGACAGATGGTGGGGCTGTGTTTCCACCCCTGGGGCAGTCGGTTCCACGTGTATTGCACACCCTTCCAGGTGAAAGCGAACTGAGGCCTGCACTCTGCTGCCAGAGGAATGGAGAAGAATGCATTGGCGATGTCAATGGTGGCGTACCACTTTGCTGCCTTGGACTCCAGCTCGTACTGCAGTTCCAGCATGTCCGGCACGGCAGCGCTCAGCGGTGGAGTCACCTCATTCAGTGCACGATAGTCCACTGTCAATCTCCATTCTCCTTCCGATTTACGCACAGGCCAGATGGGGCTGTTGAATGGTGAGTGGGTTTTGCTGACCACCCCTTGGCTCTCCAGCTCACGGATCATCTTGTGGATGGGGATCACGGCATCTCGATTCGTCCGGTACTGCCGGCGGTGCACTGTTGAGGTAGCAATTGGCACCTGTTGCTCTTTCACTCTGAGGAGTCCCACTGCAAATGGGTTTTCTGATAGCCCAGGCAGGGTGTTCAACTGCTTAATGCCCTCTGCTGCCACAGCAGCTATTCCAAAAGCCCACCTGAGTCCCTTTGGGTCTTTGTAATAGCCATTCCTGAGGAAGTCTATGCCTAGGATACATGGTGCCTCTGGGCCAGTCATAATTGGATGTTTCTGCCACTCTTTCCCAGTCAGGCTCACCTCAGCCTCCAGCAAAGTCAATTCCTGAGATCCCCCTGTAACCCCAGCAATTGAAACAGGTTCCTTCCCGACATGTCCCGATGGTATTAATGTACATTGTGAACCAGTGTCAACCAATGCTCTGTGTTCCTGTGGCTCTGATGTGCCAGGCCATCGGATCCACACCGTCCAAAAGATCCGGTTTTCCCGTGCCTCTCCCTGGCTAGAGGCAGGGCCCCTCTAGCCCTGGTTATTATTTCTCTCCTGGGCATACATACTGGAGGTTCCTTCAAGGGGATCTGACAGATCATCCTCCCTTATGTAATACCCTGCACCTCCATGGGAGGCTGAGGCTACCCTCACTTTAGTGGAGTTCCCTCTGTTGGTGTTCCCCTCCCTGAGTTGGCACACCCGTGCTGCCAGGACAGAAGTGGGTTTCCCATCCCACCTTCTCATGTCTTCCCCGTGGTCACGTAGAAAAAACCACAGGTCAGCACGTGGGGTGTACCCTCTCTCCCTAGCTGGGGGGCGTTGGGCTCTACTTTTGGGGTCCATGACTCGCACTGGTGCTGCACTGATCTTCCTCACCTCTTCCCTTATCTCCTTCATCTCCTCCTTAAACTCCTCTCTGAGGTCCTTAGCCACAGCAGAGACATGAGCCTGCACTGGGCCAGCCATCATACTCTGATAATTCCTGAGCCTGTTGGCAACAGAACCCACTGTCACTTGGTTGGTATCAGCATCAATCATTGCAATAAAGGGGGTATATTGAGATGGGCCCAGGTTTGCCAGATTCCACAACATCTGCCCTGTGCACCTGACCTTGTCAGGGTCATTGTCATGCTGTCCATCCCTCCCAAAGAGCACCTCCAGTACTGCCACTTCTCTCAGCTTTTGGATCCCTTCCTCAAGGGTATTCCAACGTGTTCTCTGGTGGTACTCCTGCATTCTTTCCCTGTGGACAAATCTCTCTCTCACACTCATTAAAAGTCGCTCCCAGAGGGAAAGGAGACCTGTCTCCCTTACAAATACCTGGTCCACACCTGAGTCCTGGGTCAAGGCTCCCAAATTCCTTGCCTCAGTACCATCCAGTTGCACACCTGTACCCATAAGGTCCCAGACCCGCAATAACCAGGTTGTAAAAGCCTCACGGCCCCGTCGTACAATGTCTTTTCGCAGGTTACGGAGACTCTCGTATGACAGGGACTCGGTGATGATCTCAACTTCTGGCTCCCCTGCTGGTTGTGAGGGGCCCCCTTCCTGACCCTTATTATCTAGGTGCCTTGTTTTCATCTTAGACTTCCTAGTTTCCACAGGGGCAACTGCTGCTGGCTGTGAGTGCCCTTGCAGTTCAGCTGGAACCTGGACAGATGTAACATCTGTGGGTCCCACTGCTGCACCATCAGAGTCTCCCTCTTTAAGGCAGGGGGAGGGTTTCTCACCAGCTGGGGAGAGGTACTCCTTCAGCATCTGGCCCATCTCACGTATCTCCTTTGCTAGCACCCCCACCCATTCTGGGTGGTTCCTTTCCGAGGTGGGCTGTGGAGCAGGGTCAAACTCTGGGGTAATATCCCTAGTCTCTGGGATAGGATCAGGCTCTGGGGTAACCTCCCTAGTCTCTGGGACAGGATCAGGCTCTGGGGTAACATCACTAATCCCTGGGGTAGGTATCAGGGTTGTTATCCAAGTCAATCTCCCCTTATCTCTGAATGTTAGATAGAACAGGTTTAACAGGGATATAAGCAACACTAGCCACAATATAATGTCATTAGCATTTAAAGTGGATTGGAACCCCTTGAAGACTGGTGGGGTGAACTTCAAAAACCCTGTGATGGGTTGAGAAAAAATTTCACCTGCTGCCACTTCCTCACAGTAAGTACCATTATTGAAGTAGCCCCAGAAACACACACTTAGAGTGTGATAGCTCTGAATCCATGTGGCCATCTTCCAGAGAAAATTAAAAATCCATGAATTCCTCAACTGATCAACCCACATAATAAACTGGATAATAGCCACAGTAACCTTGGTTATGAAACTCATGTTTAAAAAAGGGCTTGCAAATGGGAGAGATATAGCAGTGACCACATGGAGGCCAATCCAGGGTAAGCTGGACAGCATGGTGTCACCTACCACAAGCTTGGGTAATTTAAGAACTGTTATCCCCTTTTCTACCCCTCTCTCAATGCCCTCAGGCAATGCCCCACGTTCCGGGCGCCAAAATCTGTCTTGGTTTGAAAGACAGGTATGGTCTAAGGAAAGGCAGGAGCCCCTTTTCTGCGATGCAGAGTGCAACCCCCCTCCCTTTTAATTATTTTAGGTCCAATTCAGACACCTTCAGGCAGGAGATATGGGGATGAGAATAACAGTTCTTTACTGGTATCTAACAAAGCAGAAAAACAACAACAGCTATAAAAATTGGCAACAGAAACAGTCTAGCTCCGCTCCAGTCCCTTTTGGCCGCAGGCCGTCTCCCTGTGCTGTTACCGGTGCTGTGGGGGCAGGGCAGGTCCCGCGCAGTTGAAGAGGGCTGGGTGATGGCGGCCGCGGCCCAGGGGTGAGCGGGGATGGGGAAAGTTACTCCCCCCTCACGGTGTCGGTCGTGGTGCTCAGCAGAGTGTCCGGAGGTAGTAGGGTGAGATGGGAGAGCATCAGAGCGATGTCCAAAGGCAGGTACGTGGATCTCAGCGCTGGGATGGCAGGGGAAGATGCCAGAGCAGAGCCCAGGTTGTCTTCCCACTCCAGGGGCCAAGCGAGAGAGCGCCCAGCTCCAGACCCCCCTATCCCACCTTTCCTTTTCCGGTTCCCCCCCCCTCCCCCTCCAGCCACCCCCCTACGAGAGAACATTATCTGTCGTTTTAAGGTGTAGCCACAATTACTTAGCATAACAATGGGAGAAATTCCACAGAAAGAAAAGCGAAGCATTCAACCCCCAACATTATCCACCCCTGAATTTCTCCCATACTAATATGCTATATCAAATTAAACTGTTACATTATATATACATACATGCAGTTAGAGACATAGGCACAGTACTATAGGTATTTCACCCTAAAACAAGGTCTCCTTGGGGTATGCATCGGGTTTCTCCATTCTTTTGCATCACCCACCAGGTGCAACCTGGTCCTTGAGCGAATACAACTCCATGGATGGGATTGTCTTTGCTGGAGGCAGGATTCACCCAAGCAGTTTTTCCTAGCATACCTCTCATGTGTACCACTGGAACCTTATCTCCATCTGATATTCCCAAGGGCTCAGATTGGGCAGGGCCTGCTCGGTTAGTGGAACCTCGGGTGTTCACTAACCAGGTGGCCTTTGGTAGATTAATCTCCCAGTTCTTGAAAGTTCCCCCACCCAGTGCCTTCAAGGTGGTTTTAAGCAGGCCATTGCACCATTCAACTTTCCCTGCAGCTGGTGCATGGTAGGGGATATGGTACACCCACTCAATGCCGTGTTCTCTAGCCCAGGTGTTTATAAGGCTGTTCTTGAAATGAGTCCCATTGTCTGACTCAATTCTCTCAGGGGTACCATGCCTCCAAAGAACTTGTTTTTCCAGGCCCAGGATGGTGTTCCGAGCAGTGGCATGAGGCACAGGGTAGGTATCCAACCATCCAGTGGTGGCTTCCACCATGGTCAGTACATAGTGCTTGCCCTGGCGGGTTTGAGGCAGTGTGATGTAGTCAATCTGCCAGGCCTCTCCATACTTATATTTGGACCATCGCCCCCCATACCAGAGGGGCTTCACCCGCTTGGCTTGCTTGATGGCAGCGCATGTCTCACAGTCATGGATAACTTGAGAAATACTGTCCATGGTTAGATCCACCCCTCGGTCTCGTGCCCACTTATATGTGGCATCTCTGCCCTGATGACCTGAGGCATCATGGGCCCATCGAGCCAGGAACAACTCTCCCTTGTGCTGCCAGTCTAAAGCTATCTGCGACACCTCTATCTGTGCAGCCTGATCTACCTGCTCATTGTGTCGGTGTTCCTCATTAGCCCGACTCTTGGGGACATGGGCATCTACGTGACGGACTTTCACAGGCAACTTCTCTACCCGGGTGGCAATGTCTTTCCATTCATTGGCAGCCCAGATTGGTTTTCCCCTACGTTGCCAGTTAGCCTTTTTCCACCTTTCCAGCCATCCCCACAGAGCATTGGCTACCATCCATGAATCAGTGTAAAGGTAGAGTTTTGGCCACTTCTCTCTTTCAGCAATGTCCAGGGCCAGCTGAACAGCTTTGAGTTCAGCAAGTTGACTCGATCCACCTTCTCCTTCAGTAGCTTGTGCGACCTGTCGTGTGGGGCTCCATATGGCTGCTTTCCACTTCCGGTTCATCCCCACGATGCGGCAGCAACCATCAGTGAAAAGAGCATAGCGTGTTTCATCTGCTGGCAGTTGGTTATATGGTGGGGCTTCTTCGGCCCGGGTCACTTGTTCCTGTTCCTCTTCGTCGGCAAGACCAAAGTCTTCCCCTTCCGGCCAGTTGGTAATTATCTCCAAAATCCCAGGGCGATTCGGGTTTCCAATACGGGCGCATTGTGTGATGAGGGCAATCCATTTACTCCATGTGGCGTCAGTGGCATGGTGGGTTGAGGGAACCTTTCCTTTAAACATCCACCCCAGCACTGGCAGTCGGGGTGCCAGGAGGAGTTGTGTTTCCGTGCCAACCACCTCTGAGGCAGCTTGGACCCCTTCATAGGCGGCCAAGATCTCCCTCTCCGTCGGAGTGTAGTTGGCCTCGGACCCTCTGTAGCTTCGGCTCCAGAACCCCAGTGGTCGGCCTCGCGTCTCACCAGGCACCTTCTGCCAAAGGCTCCAGGACAGACCATGGTTCCCGGCTGCAGAGTAGAGCACGTTCTTCACATCTGGTCCCGTCCTGACTGGGCCAAGGGCTACTGCATGAGCAATCTCCTGCTTGATCTGGGCAAAGGCTTGCTGCTGCTCAGGGCCCCAGTGGAAATCGTTCTTCTTGCGGGTGACCAGGTAAAGAGGGCTCACAATCTGGCTGTACTCAGGAATGTGCATTCTCCAAAAGCCTATGGCACCTAGGAAGGCTTGTGTTTCCTTCTTGCTGGTTGGTGGAGACATTGCAGTGATCTTATTGATGACCTCACTGGGGATCTGGCGCCGTCCATCTTGCCACTTTACTCCCAGGAACTGGATCTCTTGGGCAGGCCCTTTGACTTTGCTCTTTTTAATGGCGAAGCCGGCTCCCAGCAGAATCTCAATGATCTTTTCTCCTTTCTGAAATACTTCCATTGCCGTATCCCCCCACACAATGATGTCATCAATGTACTGCAGATGTTCTGGAGCTCCACCCTTCTCCAGTGTAGCCTGGATCAGCCCATGACAGATGGTGGGGCTGTGTTTCCACCCCTGGGGCAGTCGGTTCCACGTGTATTGCACACCCTTCCAGGTGAAAGCGAACTGAGGCCTGCACTCTGCTGCCAGAGGAATGGAGAAGAATGCATTGGCGATGTCAATGGTGGCGTACCACTTTGCTGCCTTGGACTCCAGCTCGTACTGCAGTTCCAGCATGTCCGGCACGGCAGCGCTCAGCGGTGGAGTCACCTCATTCAGTGCACGATAGTCCACTGTCAATCTCCATTCTCCTTCCGATTTACGCACAGGCCAGATGGGGCTGTTGAATGGTGAGTGGGTTTTGCTGACCACCCCTTGGCTCTCCAGCTCACGGATCATCTTGTGGATGGGGATCACGGCATCTCGATTCGTCCGGTACTGCCGGCGGTGCACTGTTGAGGTAGCAATTGGCACCTGTTGCTCTTTCACTCTGAGGAGTCCCACTGCAAATGGGTTTTCTGATAGCCCAGGCAGGGTGTTCAACTGCTTAATGCCCTCTGCTGCCACAGCAGCTATTCCAAAAGCCCACCTGAGTCCCTTTGGGTCTTTGTAATAGCCATTCCTGAGGAAGTCTATGCCTAGGATACATGGTGCCTCTGGGCCAGTCATAATTGGATGTTTCTGCCACTCTTTCCCAGTCAGGCTCACCTCAGCCTCCAGCAAAGTCAATTCCTGAGATCCCCCTGTAACCCCAGCAATTGAAACAGGTTCCTTCCCGACATGTCCCGATGGTATTAATGTACATTGTGAACCAGTGTCAACCAATGCTCTGTGTTCCTGTGGCTCTGATGTGCCAGGCCATCGGATCCACACCGTCCAAAAGATCCGGTTTTCCCGTGCCTCTCCCTGGCTAGAGGCAGGGCCCCTCTAGCCCTGGTTATTATTTCTCTCCTGGGCATACATACTGGAGGTTCCTTCAAGGGGATCTGACAGATCATCCTCCCTTATGTAATACCCTGCACCTCCATGGGAGGCTGAGGCTACCCTCACTTTAGTGGAGTTCCCTCTGTTGGTGTTCCCCTCCCTGAGTTGGCACACCCGTGCTGCCAGGACAGAAGTGGGTTTCCCATCCCACCTTCTCATGTCTTCCCCGTGGTCACGTAGAAAAAACCACAGGTCAGCACGTGGGGTGTACCCTCTCTCCCTAGCTGGGGGGCGTTGGGCTCTACTTTTGGGGTCCATGACTCGCACTGGTGCTGCACTGATCTTCCTCACCTCTTCCCTTATCTCCTTCATCTCCTCCTTAAACTCCTCTCTGAGGTCCTTAGCCACAGCAGAGACATGAGCCTGCACTGGGCCAGCCATCATACTCTGATAATTCCTGAGCCTGTTGGCAACAGAACCCACTGTCACTTGGTTGGTATCAGCATCAATCATTGCAATAAAGGGGGTATATTGAGATGGGCCCAGGTTTGCCAGATTCCACAACATCTGCCCTGTGCACCTGACCTTGTCAGGGTCATTGTCATGCTGTCCATCCCTCCCAAAGAGCACCTCCAGTACTGCCACTTCTCTCAGCTTTTGGATCCCTTCCTCAAGGGTATTCCAACGTGTTCTCTGGTGGTACTCCTGCATTCTTTCCCTGTGGACAAATCTCTCTCTCACACTCATTAAAAGTCGCTCCCAGAGGGAAAGGAGACCTGTCTCCCTTACAAATACCTGGTCCACACCTGAGTCCTGGGTCAAGGCTCCCAAATTCCTTGCCTCAGTACCATCCAGTTGCACACCTGTACCCATAAGGTCCCAGACCCGCAATAACCAGGTTGTAAAAGCCTCACGGCCCCGTCGTACAATGTCTTTTCGCAGGTTACGGAGACTCTCGTATGACAGGGACTCGGTGATGATCTCAACTTCTGGCTCCCCTGCTGGTTGTGAGGGGCCCCCTTCCTGACCCTTATTATCTAGGTGCCTTGTTTTCATCTTAGACTTCCTAGTTTCCACAGGGGCAACTGCTGCTGGCTGTGAGTGCCCTTGCAGTTCAGCTGGAACCTGGACAGATGTAACATCTGTGGGTCCCACTGCTGCACCATCAGAGTCTCCCTCTTTAAGGCAGGGGGAGGGTTTCTCACCAGCTGGGGAGAGGTACTCCTTCAGCATCTGGCCCATCTCACGTATCTCCTTTGCTAGCACCCCCACCCATTCTGGGTGGTTCCTTTCCGAGGTGGGCTGTGGAGCAGGGTCAAACTCTGGGGTAATATCCCTAGTCTCTGGGATAGGATCAGGCTCTGGGGTAACCTCCCTAGTCTCTGGGACAGGATCAGGCTCTGGGGTAACATCACTAATCCCTGGGGTAGGTATCAGGGTTGTTATCCAAGTCAATCTCCCCTTATCTCTGAATGTTAGATAGAACAGGTTTAACAGGGATATAAGCAACACTAGCCACAATATAATGTCATTAGCATTTAAAGTGGATTGGAACCCCTTGAAGACTGGTGGGGTGAACTTCAAAAACCCTGTGATGGGTTGAGAAAAAATTTCACCTGCTGCCACTTCCTCACAGTAAGTACCATTATTGAAGTAGCCCCAGAAACACACACTTAGAGTGTGATAGCTCTGAATCCATGTGGCCATCTTCCAGAGAAAATTAAAAATCCATGAATTCCTCAACTGATCAACCCACATAATAAACTGGATAATAGCCACAGTAACCTTGGTTATGAAACTCATGTTTAAAAAAGGGCTTGCAAATGGGAGAGATATAGCAGTGACCACATGGAGGCCAATCCAGGGTAAGCTGGACAGCATGGTGTCACCTACCACAAGCTTGGGTAATTTAAGAACTGTTATCCCCTTTTCTACCCCTCTCTCAATGCCCTCAGGCAATGCCCCACGTTCCGGGCGCCAAAATCTGTCTTGGTTTGAAAGACAGGTATGGTCTAAGGAAAGGCAGGAGCCCCTTTTCTGCGATGCAGAGTGCAACCCCCCTCCCTTTTAATTATTTTAGGTCCAATTCAGACACCTTCAGGCAGGAGATATGGGGATGAGAATAACAGTTCTTTACTGGTATCTAACAAAGCAGAAAAACAACAACAGCTATAAAAATTGGCAACAGAAACAGTCTAGCTCCGCTCCAGTCCCTTTTGGCCGCAGGCCGTCTCCCTGTGCTGTTACCGGTGCTGTGGGGGCAGGGCAGGTCCCGCGCAGTTGAAGAGGGCTGGGTGATGGCGGCCGCGGCCCAGGGGTGAGCGGGGATGGGGAAAGTTACTCCCCCCTCACGGTGTCGGTCGTGGTGCTCAGCAGAGTGTCCGGAGGTAGTAGGGTGAGATGGGAGAGCATCAGAGCGATGTCCAAAGGCAGGTACGTGGATCTCAGCGCTGGGATGGCAGGGGAAGATGCCAGAGCAGAGCCCAGGTTGTCTTCCCACTCCAGGGGCCAAGCGAGAGAGCGCCCAGCTCCAGACCCCCCTATCCCACCTTTCCTTTTCCGGTTCCCCCCCCCTCCCCCTCCAGCCACCCCCCTACGAGAGAACATTATCTGTCGTTTTAAGGTGTAGCCACAATTACTTAGCATAACAATGGGAGAAATTCCACAGAAAGAAAAGCGAAGCATTCAACCCCCAACAGATGGGGTGGATGTGACTATTCTAATTTCAGATATAAGCAGAGGCATTAGAGTAAGTATATTTTGAAATGGCTATGATTCGCTGAGTTTGAATAGTGAGAAGATGAAGACCCCTGCTGCTCACCAGGGAAGAAGAAGAAGAAAGACCTATGGTTTTTTTCAAAGACGAAGAGAGCTTTTGTTTAAACTGTTATAATCTTTAAAGTGTGTCCCATAGTTTATATGGTCCTCAATAATGGTTCTGGGAAAACTGTTGAAGGTGTGATAATTGATAAAAGATTCGTGTTAATCACAAAAGCATTAGGGTTTGTATAAACCAGAATACTAAGCTCTGAAGTGAAGCATGGACACTAGATAAAGGAAATTATATGATAAAATCATTCTGTTTAAAATCACCTTGTTATGGTACATTATGTTATGTTACGTTATATTATAGTATGTTATGTTTTCCAAATAAGTTGTATCAGCTACCAGCTTGCAAAATCAGTCTTCCCAAAAGTCCTTCCTGCCTTTGTCTGAGCAATACTGCTTATCTCAAGGACCAGACTTCCAGAACTTCTCTGGTGGTTATCTACAAGGACCAGATGGCTATCTGTGACTGATTATCGCCCGAAGGCTTTGTGAATTTGTGTAAGGATGTTTATTCAACCACCACTGCTTATGATAACAAAAAACCCAAAAATTATTCATTACAACGTACACAGTATAAGAAGAGGCTGCAAACCAAGGTTCAGTGGAGCGTGGAGTGGGTGCTGACCCCTCACGTTCCCCATTGCGCTGCTTGCTCTTTCTATATCAAATAAAGCAATCTAAATTTTGCTGAATATCGAGACTTTTGTCTCTGATTTATAACAATTTGGTGCCGAAACCCAGGACGTCCTTGGAGCCCTAAGAGGCACTGTGATTTCGGGGAGGCGCCCCACTACTGTGGCCCCGGTTCGTCAGGGATTCTTGGGACCCATCGACGTACCGCACCATATAGACTGAGCAAAGAAAAAGCTCCCCAAAAGACCGCGGCAAAATCACCTGTAATTCTCGTGCACGAAGACCCAGACAGGAGCATCGGAATGTACCTATTTGTCTGCTTTGGCGGGGATGACTGTCTGCTTGCCTGAATGAGACGTGGCCTTTGCTGCGAAGCGAGAGTGGAGTCTTTCTATCTGCGTTTCCATCATCCCGTGAGGGGCCTGGCCGGTGACCGGACGAAGCAGTGAGCACAAAGGGAGAAACTGCTTTTCTTGTCGTAGCCCAGGTAGAGGCTAGGTCCTTCCCATCCTAGTCCAGGCAGAGGCGGGACCCGGGGAAGGGGGGAAGGAGGAGGAAAAGAAAAGCAGATGGCAACACACCAGTCATGGAGGGAGAAGGGAAAAGCTGCTTTTCCCATCCCAGCCCAGGTTTAGGCGGGTTCCAGTCCATCCTGACCCAAGGAGAGGCAGGGGTTCGGGCGGAACACATCGGGGAGTACAAACACCTCAAGACAGTCCCTTGAGGTAAAAATGGGACAAAGAGAGAGTAAGATTCTGAGTCCCAGAGACCCACGAAGAGATTCAAGTTCATTTGGTCAGCAAGGAGACCGGGAAGATAAAGATAAGAAAAGTAGGTTGCCAGAAATACCACCAGGCAGCCCTTTGGGAGTAATATTAAGACGTTGAGACACAGGGACAATATACAGAGGAAAAAGTAAAGAAAAATTGATTCAATATTGCATGGTGGAATGGACCAAGGAAATGATCCGTAAAGATAACCTATACTGGCCCATGTTCGGATCATTTGAGGGTTGGATTTGTCAGGCATTAAACACATACCTGGATTGTAAAGAACCATTTAACAGAGAGGAATGTGATTATGCTGCTCTGTGGGCAAACCAGTCCAAGCCATCCTTGATATATATACTTAAAAAGAGGATAAAACAAGGTTACCTGGGAACCCCTTGATAATCTCCCATCTTCATATAATACCGAAAATACAAGAGACACATACCACCCCCCCCGCCCCCCCGCACCCACTTCTTCTCCTCCTGGTACTCCCATAGCTCTAAGAACTCGCTCCAGTCAAAGAAATACCAGGAGAGATAGCATCACCAGAGAGGAGCGAGATAAGACACCACAGCTCACCTTTACCCCCTGAGGGAAGTCCCATTAGCAGGACAACAGGCTGGATTATTTGGATTTGTAAACGTTCCCTTGAACACAGGGGAAGTGAGGAACTTTAAAAAAGAAATGGGAAAACTATTAGAGGATCCTACAGGAGTATTGAAGAGACTAGATCAATTCCTCGGACCAAGTATGTATACTTGGATGGAATTACAATCTATATTAAGTATCCTATTCACCACGGAAGAACGGGAAATGATCAGACAGGCTGGAATGAGGGTATGGGACCGGGAGCATCAGATTGGACCTAGGGGAGACCAGAAATGGCCATTAAATAATCCTAACTGGGATAATCAAAATTATGTCTATCGCCAGAATATGATGGACTTAATATGGATACTCGTTAAAGGTATCTGAGAATCAGTTCCTAAAGGACAAAATATTAATAAAGTCTTTAGTGAACAACAAAAAAAGGACGACTCCCCGACTGACTGGTTGCAGCAGCTGACAAAAGATCTCCAAATGTACTCCGCGATAGACCCTGACACACAAGTGGGTCAGGCAGTCCTCAAAACCCAATTTGTTGCTTGATCATGGGGAGATATTAGAAAGAAATTAGAAAAGTTAGACGATTGGCACGATCGGTGGTTACAAGAATTGCTAAGAGAAGCAGAAAGGAAAAGCTAAAATCTTTATAGGTGCGGTTCATGAAACACAGAAAGAAACCCAGCAGAAAGGGGGAGGGAAACCACGAAAACCCCCACCGAAACAAGGAAATGAAGCAGGAAATAATTCACCAAGGCGAACCTGCTTTTATTGTAACAAGAAAGGTCATATAAAGAAAAATTGTAAAGAACGGATACGGGATGAAAACAAAATGTTCCAGGAAGACAAATAGGGGTGTCAGGTGCTGTATGTATTAGGGACCATACCATCTAAAGAGCCCTTGATAAAATTAAGGATTGGTCCCCCAGGGAGAGGAGGTGGAATTTTTAGTAGATACAGGAGCCGAAAAATCCACAATTAAACATCTACCAAAAGGGTGTAAACCTAGCAGAGAAACAGCACTCCTAGTTGGAGCATTTCGGGTCCCGATTATTAAAAATGTGCAAATTGAGACCCGGAACAAAAGTGAATTAAAAGATCTGCTGTTACTGCCAGAGGCAGAAAATAATTTATTGGGGAGGGATTTAATAATAGCATTGGATTTGAAAATTGAAGTATCCCAAGGGCAGCTTAAATTTTTGCTTTAACCCAAAAGGATGAGAAGCAAATATGTCCTGAGGTGTGGTACACCCCTGGGGAAATAGTGAAGTTAAAAATGAAACCTATCAAAGTGCAAATCACTAATCCCGATTTACCTATCCGAGTTCGTCAATATCCAATATCACTGGAAGGGAGACGGGGCATTAAGCCTCTCATAGAAAACCTTTTGCAACAAGGGGATTTAGAACCATGTATGTCCCCACATAATACTCCTATTCTGCCTGTCAAAAAGACAGACAGGAATTAGAGATTGGTACAGGATTTGAGGGCTATAAATCAGCGAACTGTTACCAAATTTCCTGTAGTAGCAAACCCTTACACTCTCTTAAAAGAGTTGTCCCCTGACTACACTTGGTATAGCATAATAGATCTAAAAGATGCCTTCTGGGCATGCCCATTAGAGGAAAGTAGTAGAGATTACTTTGCCTTTGAATGACAAGATCCTGATAAGGGCAGGAAACAACAACTGCATTGGACAGTATTGCCTCAGGGCTTTACAGAATCCCCTATCTTTGGACAAGCCCTGGAAGAATTAATACAGTCTCTTGAGTCACCAGAAGGGCTGTGATTGTAGCTCGTTCATTAAAAAAAAAAAAAAAAAAAAAAAAAAAAAAAAGAAGGTGTCCATATTGTACTGAGTTGTGGTGGTGTCATTCCTATGGTGGGTATCCCCCATTCACATTATGTGTCCAGTGTAGAAGAAATGAATGTAAGGAAACTATTAAGGTACTTAATACCCTATCAGCACAAGGAGAAATCGAAATTGCTAGTCATAACTGGTGGGAGTTATTTGAGAATGGAACGTGGAAAAAAAAAAGTAAGCCAGAGCAGAGGTATTGACAAAAGAGTGTTGGAATGGTTGCGTATACCGTGCTGTTACTGCTGTACCTCATAGTGAAATGTTAAAGCTATAATTTGGGACAAAACTAAGAAACGCTACCAAAAGAGAAAGACAAAGTGAGAGACCCCAGGACATACTCCCTGCTGCCAAGAAGATCAAACAAACCTCAGCTACTGGCATCAACCCCACAGGCCTTGAGGGAGGCAGAGGGATGAAAATGGTCATGGGAGTCATCCTATTGCTAATGATGATAAAAGGAAATAATGCTGATGCTTGTTCCAATCGTTACCAGACAATTAGGTACGGAGGACTCACGGGCACCCTTGCCTTCCATACACATATCAATTCGGCCTGCTATAATAAGCACATTATTCACTATTATAAGAAGTTACTGGGTAGCCACCAATTTGGGAAAAGGAGGGTGGGCTCCATCGGCATACCAAAGCTGCCCAGTAGGAGAGACATACCTTTGCTTCACAAAAGAAGGTATGTGGGGATATTCAGATCAGGGAGGAGTGCAAGATCACTACAAAGAAGAATTGATAAAAAATATTATTACTAAAATGTTCAAAGGAACAAGGACAAACCGTGGGGGAAGTTTTAACTTGTATGAGAAAATAAAACAACAACTCAGCAAATGGGACTTAGCCATCTTGGGGAAAAAATTATTTGTAGAATTAATGAAAGAAATTACTACTGAGCTTAACTCACTGTTGGATCTGTAGAGGAATGCAGATGACTGAACAATGGCCATGGTGGTGGGGAAGGGTTAGGGCCAGAACAGTTGTTACAGTGGAATCAAACAGATATATCGAGGGGGAGTGTGTGGGAAGTTTAATAATTGTGAATGCTGCTTAGAAATTGATGATAATGGTGAAGTAATTACTAAAATTGCAGAAGAAATAAAACGAATAGCCCATGTACCTGTACAAACCTGAAACTCTATGCTTAATGATAATTGGTGGAATACCCTGTTGGGGGGAGCTGGTGGAAGAATTTAGGGTTTATGTTAACTGCTGTTCATCCCTTGTCTTGTTCCATGCTTCATTCGACTAATCCAGTCGGTGGTTCAAAAAATGCAAGTTGCTACAATACCAATTGTCTTCGTTTTGAGTTGCCAATTTAAATAAACTTATTTTTCCTGTTGTGAGACAGAACCAGGAGCAAAAGAGCAAGGCAGGCCTAAAAGTTGAGAGGATATAAAAGAAAATTTATTAACTACACAAACAAAGAAAAAGGAAGAGAAAAAAAATTCAGAGTAAGATTTTCAGATCACTCTTCCCTCCCTCTCCCAATTTTCATAACAACAAAACAAACATATAACAAATACTTTGGTCATTCCCCAATTTAGTCTTTCTCAGTTCACTTCTGGAGAGAGAAGCCTCTTCTTGTTGAAGTTGTAGGGATTTTTCCCACAAGAAGGAAAAAGACAGTTCTCTTGTGGTTTTATTTTTCACGATTTGCATCCGCCCAGGAACCTGCAACCGTGACGCTCCTCCCAACTCTATAGCCATCCTAAAGTTGTAGATGTGGGCCATGTCTGTCTCATGGGGTATTACTTTTAAGAATGAAATGTTCCACAGCAAAGATTCTCTCTGTCTCCTTTCTTTCTGCTCAGGCTTCATCTTCAGAAAACCAAAATCCCTTTCTTTTCTCAGGGCAGAAATTCTCAACACAGGTGCTCTTTAGTCAAATCATCTATTAAATGGAACATTTCCATCCCCCCATGTATTTTCCATGGTTTATAGGAATATTCAGTACATTAGTTCATCCCTACAATTTTACAAAAAGATTTTCAGCCATTTCAGCATCTTCTCATTCTCCTTCCATCTAAAAAACTTAGCTCTTACGTCACTGACTTCAGAAATCTTCTTATTCCCTTTCATATTCAAAGGAAAGGCTGGAGGCTTTGCAAATCTTATTTGAGCACTAAAGAGTTAAAGTTTACCAGAACTACTAAAGTTGGGCCAGGCTCAGGCCGTGCTGGGGGGGGGGGGGGGGGGGGGGGGGGCGGCTGAGGTGTTAATCAGCCTTTCTGGGGCTGGGCTGCAGCCCCACACTGCTCATGGCCACCCGGCCAGGCCCGGCCAGGCCGACAGCAGCAAGAGTCGGCCTCCCCCCATGCCAGAGCCGCAGACCCATGGAGGAGGAAGCTGTGAAGGTTTTATCACACAACTTTTTCTTCCCCCGGCCATCGGATCCTTGGCAAAGGGGGCCCAAGTGGCCCCCTGAGCCTTCCCCCCCCCCACATGGGGGAGGGGGAAGCTCGGGTTGATGTTACCTGCTCAGCTGCCGGAAAGACAAAGAGGCTCAGTTCCGGATTACCTCCTTTAAAATGTGTGTTCACAGAGCGAACTAACTTTCTCTAATTGGCTGTTGCAGGTATCCCAACACCCACAGAGGAAATTCTCTTAGAGAAAATCTCTCTCTGAGTTTCTTCTTCCTAAGTCAACCTATCACACCAATAAACCCTGAGAAGGCAACAAAATTAATGGCAGTAAATAAATTAAATCTAGTACGAGAGGTACTGACAAAACTTGAAGCCAGAACACAAATCAATGGGATTAAAAAAAAAGAAGTGGGGAAATTGTGATAATTGATAAAAGATTCGTGTTAATCACAAAAGCATTAGGGTTTGTATAAACCAGAATACTAAGCTCTGAAGTGAAGCATGGACACTAGATAAAGGAAATTATATGATAAAATCATTCTGTTTAAAATCACCTTGTTATGGTACATTATGTTATGTTACGTTATATTATAGTATGTTATGTTTTCCAAATAAGTTGTATCAGCTACCAGCTTGCAAAATCAGCCTTCCCAATAGCCCTTCCTGCCTTTGTCTGACCAATGCTGCCTATCTCAAGGACCAGACTTCCAGAACTTCTCTGGTGGTCATCTACAAGGACCAGATGGCTATCTGTGACTAATTATCGCCCGGAGGCTTTGTGAATTTGTCTAAGGATGTTTATTCGAACACCACGGCTTATGACAACAAAAAAATCAAAAATTATTGATTACAACGAGAAAACACAGTATAAGAAGAGGCTGCAAACCAAGGTTCAGTGGAGCGTGGAGTGGGTGGTGACCCCTCACATTCCCCAGTGCGCTGCTTGCTCTTTCTATATCAAATAAAGCAATCTAAATTTTGCTGAATATCGAGACTTTTGTCTCTCATTTATAACAAAGGGATTTTTACATAGTGATCGGAATTCCATTCTCCCGGGAGGCTGATCACTGTGACATCAAGGCCAAGAGAAAACTGTTTCTTGTGGCGAAATCTCCATAGACCGAAGAGGGGAGTCTCCTCTCCCAAGTGAATTAGTGTTTATGCCCAATTTTGAATTAAAACCAAAACATCTTTTAGTAAAGAATGCAGACAAATTATGAAAGCTGTGAGATAAAGATTAATTAAGAGGAAAAGTGGTCTAAAGTTTTATTCTGAGTTTTAGGTTTTGTTGGGGGTTGAATGCTTCCCTTTTCTTTCTGTGGAATTTCTCCCTTTGTTATGCTAAGTAGTTGTGGCTACACCTTAAAACGACAGATAATGTTCTCTCGTAGGGGGGTGGGTGGAGGGGGAGGGGGGGAAACCGGAAAAAGGAAAGGTGGGCGGGGGGTCGGGGGCGGGCTGGAAAGGCTCTCTCGCTTGGCTCGCGTGGTGGGAGGACAGCCCGGGCTCCGATCTGGCATCTCCCCTGCCATCCCAGCGCTGAGATCCACGCTCCCTGCCGTTGGACATCGCTCTGCTGCTCTCCCACCTCACCCTACTGTCTCCGGACACTCTGCTGAGCACCACGACCGACACTGTGAGGGGGAGTCACTTTTCTATCCCCTCTCACCCCTGGGCCGCCGCCATCACCCAAGCCCCTCTTCAACTGCGCGGGACCTGCCCTGTCCCCAGCACCGGTAACAGCGCAGGGAGAGAGGGCCTTGGCCAAAAGGGACGGGAACTGAGCTATACTGTTCTGTTCTGTTGTCAATTTTTATAGCTGTTGTTGTTTTTCTGCCTTGTTAGATATCAGTAAAGAACTGTTACCCTTATCCCCACATCTCCTGCCTGAAGGCCTCTGATTTGGACCTAAAATAATTAAAAGGGAGGGGGGTTGCACTCTGCATTGCAGAAAAGGGGCGCTTGCCTTTCCTTAGACCATACCTGTCTTTCAAACCAAGACACATGCTCAGTTTTGCTACTGGTTGAATCTGCAAACAGATAAATGAGAGTTGAGTCCCTCAACCTAGGCAGAGACTCTGGGTGCCCAGGATACTGGGCTGGGCTTAAGCAACTGGGCAGGAGGGAGTCCTGGGCTAGAGGAGTGTCTCGGTTTCATGACAAATTTCAGGAGAAAACGCCCTGGAATGAATGTTTCCTCTAAAGAGAAGGGCTCCATTAATTCCTTTTTGCCAATGAGAGAAATGAATACCCGGGTGAAAGTGAAAAAAATCCTGATTATTATTAAAAAAATAAGGGTGCCCGCAAGGCACAGGAAAAGAAAGAAAAAATTTTTAATAAATGCTAGATATTGGAGTTGTGGAACCTTACCCACCCCTCCCCAGAAACCCAAGTAACAGCCTTCTCCAGTCTGTGAGCACTTTCCCCTTTGGTATAGTTACGGTCGTAGCCGGCAGGGGGGGATGGTGGATCCCCAGCCGGGCAAGGTGGGTGCGATGATTCACCTGCGACTGCAGGGGGCGCTGTGGCACGAGTCCAGCCATCTTTCTCTCATGTGGGCAATGGCGGATGCAGCCAGCGGGACGGGAAGGGGAAAGGGTTTCCTTTATAAATTCACAGGGAGAGCCGATCTTGGTGCCCCCTCTGGATAGCAAAAGGAGCTGTAGCAGGAACCTCAGAAGAGGGAAGTTGGAACGGCAGGACCTCCCGGCAGGCAGGGGATGAAAAGCTACAGTGTAGCACAAACCCAGAGCAATAGCAGAAGTACGGTGGGGGTTGGGCAGCAGCAGTCCAGCTCCCGAACACAGTAGGGAAAAGGGTCCCCGGGATTTCTCACTGGCGCTGGCTGGTTCTTCGGGTCCGGGCTGTACGGAGGATGGGGGGGCAGCCCCCCGGCGGGAAAAACGAGGGTATTCCCAGGTTCTGGTGGGGCACACACTGGCTCTGGGCTTCCCGACAGCAGAGCAGCAAAAGAAGCCAAGCTGGCAAGCTCAGTCACAGTGCCGAAGGAAATAAAAAAACCCAAACCAAACCAACAAAAAGAAGCAGGCAAAACCCACAGAAACAGCAGGATCCCTGGTCAGAGATACCGGCCGCGTGTGTCCAGTCGTACAGCCCGTGCCGAAAAGGAAGGGCTGCCTCTCGCCCTGCTCCCAACTCCCTCTGGAAACTCCGGCGTGGCTCCCATTCATCAAGATGGTCCCAGAGCCAGGGAGGGTGGGGCGGGGCCAGCAGCTACCTCTGGGCAGAAACAAAACAAAACAGATCAACCCCCCCCCAAAATGGTATGGGATAATAAACCATCGCCAAGACAGGGAGGTTGCTAGGCTCCTAACATCTCTTAATAGTATTTGCAAATTAAGTTGCTCATCAAGCCTTTTATGCTTCCAAGTCCATCTAAAGAAAATAAAGAGGAAATAAGAGGTATAGTTTGGACTTAACTATCATAGAGATTTTCTCTACCTAAATGTAATTATTTAGGGGAAAAAATGCTATACATTGTCTACCAAAAGCCTGAGGAGTACTGCATCTGTGTAATGGAGAACTGAAGACACAAGTGAAGAATGAGAGAAGGGTTTAAATTTCTGAAATAGTAGTATGATTCATTTAGTATTGTCTTGCTGTGACCAGACAGTCTGTTGAAGAATTGGTCTCAAATAACAGTAAGTCATATCTGCTTCAAAGGGATTTCTGACTACTATCAGTGACTTTTCCCTCCAGGGACATTTATTAGACTTCCTTTTTTCCTTTCAGTGGTTTGTCATTCTTTGAAACATAATAGGGATCATTTATTCACAAAAATCAATGTAACTACACTGGTCTAGTGGGTTGACCTTGGCTGGACACCAGATGCTCACCAAGCCACTCTATCACTCCCCAGCAGGACAGGAGGAAAATAAGATGGAAAACAACTAGTAGGTTGAGATAAGACAGTTAACCAAAACAAAAAAGTGAAAAATTGCACACGCTTAAGCAAAGAGGAAAAAAAGTTTATTCTCAACTTCCCATCAGATAGCAATGTCAAACCACTTCCTGGGAAGTAGGGCTTCAGCATGTGTAGCAGGTATTCCAGAAGGCAAACTGTAAAATACCAAATGCCCCCTTCCTCCCCCCCCCAACTCCCCCAATTCCTCCTCCCTCGCTTAGCTTTTATAACTGAGCTGACATCATATGGTATGGAATATACCTTTGGTTAATTTGGGTCAGCTGGCCTGGTTGTGTCCCCTCCCAGCATCTTCAGGATCTTGCCCACTCCCAGTCTACTAATGGGGGGTGGAATGTTGAGAGACAGCACTGATGCTGTGCCAGTGCTTCTCAGCAATAGCCAAAACACTGGTGTGTTCTCAACACCTTTCCAGCTCCCAATGCAAAGCACAGCACTGTGAGAGCTGCTATGGGAAAATGAACTCCATCTCAAACAGACCTAAGAGAACTGGTAAAAGTAAAAATCTAATAATGGATTGATACTGAAATTTGGGAAGGGAAGGTGCCGTGGTTTGACACTGGCCCAATGCCAGGCACCCACAAAAGTCGCTCACTCACCCTCCCCTGCCACACCTGGGCAGAGGAGAGGGGGAAAAAAAAGTTAACAAAGGCTTCATGAGTTGAGATAAGGACCAGGAGAAAAAACTTCAAGGGCAAAACAGGCTCAACTGAAGGTTGCAAAGTAAAATTTATTACTAACAGAATCAGAGGAGGATAATGAGAAGTAAAATAAGCCCTTAAAACACGATTTCCCCCTAGCTCCTCCCTCCTTCCCACCAACAGCGCAGGGAGATGGCATGGGGGTTTTGGTCAGTTCATCATCAAGATTTTCTTCCACTGCTCTGAGAGAGGAGTCATTCCCCTGTGAGACCATGGGGTCCCTCCCACAGGAGACAGTTCTCCATTAACTTCTTCAGCGTGGGTCCACTCTCATGAGCAGCAGCCCTACTGCATCTGCTGCAATGTGAGACCTTCCCACAGACAGACAGTCCTCCCAAAACTGCTGTGACATGGGTCTCTCTTTCCACGGGGTGCAGTCCTCCAAGGACAGGCTGCCCCAGCCTGGAAGCAAGGGCCCTCTCCACCGGGTCTCCCGCTGGATCACAGCCTCCTCCAGGCATCCACCTGCTCTGGCATGGGCACCTCCCCCATGGAATGCAGGTGGATCTCTGCATCCCCCGTGGACCCATGGGCTGCAGGGGGACAGCCTGCTTCACCATGGTCTTCACCACGGCTTGCAGAGGAATCTTGGCTGCGATGTCTGGAGCACCTCCTCCCCCTCCTTGTCCACTGCCCTTGGTGTCTCCACGTTGTTTTCCTTCACATGTTCTCACCTCCTCCTCTTCTCTGAATAGGAGCAAAACTCGTGACTTTGTTTTGATTTTCTCCTGAAATATGTCATCACAGAGGCGTTACCAACCTCTCTAATTGGCCCAGCTTTGGCCAGCAGCATGTCCATCTTCAAAGCCATCAGAGATTGTCTCTGCTGGACATGGTAGAAGCTTCCAGGAGCTTTTCACAAGAGCCATTTTTGTGGCTCCCCTGCTACCAGAAGCCAGGGTATGCCAAACCAATACAGAAGGCACTAAAACTTTCCCATATCAACCAAATATTGAGAATTAAAATATTGACCTATATGTTATATATATTTCTACAGAAAATCCACCAAATGTAGTATTAATTGTTCAATTTTTAAAACCTTTTTTACTGAGTTAAATTCATCTGGCCTAATAAACTGGAGGCTGAACTCATCCAACCTATTAAATCTCAGTAAGTTTTCAGATTTTACTCAAATTGAAGTAACTACTCTTTCTTTTAAATGTTAATCTTTTTTCCAATTCTAAATAAGGCTAATTTGTTACAAGCCTGTTCCTAGAAGTTAAATATGTTATCTGGAAGTCACTGCTAGCAGAAGGAAGTAATATCTGATACAGTTGAGTTTTAATTTAGTAGTAATTGGAGTATTTATCTTAAAAGATTGGCTTTATTCACTACTTCCAGTAGTATGCAAGAATTCATTAAAGGCGGCATATTTTTTAGAAATAGTTACACAGTTGACTAGTTGATCATTGTAGGTCTCTTCTGTCAGGAAAATTAATCTACAAACACCAGAGGTTTTTGTCCAAAAAGGAGACTGAGGAGCCCTGTAACTTTATTTGAATAAAGGGACAGGCCATGGGGCATTCCCCATGGGGTCTCTCAAACTGTTAGAGGATGCAGCCTCCTTTTTATCCTAATTTCCCAGCCAGATTCCCCTCTCTCTTTCCCCATTGTCTGAGGTACTTGAGAGGTACAGACTTTCTGAATCAACTAATACACCCCCTTTCTAATGTATACTCCCCCCCTTTTTCTTTTTCCTTGTGTCTCTGTTCTTTTTCTCTAAATCTAGAGATTTAGCACAGTCTTGAGTAAGTCTGTGTCAATTAGTGGAATTTCTATGGAATTTATGGTTCCCCTCATTGCTTCTTTCACCTCTCTGTATCTGGCCTTATCTACCATCAGGCCTACAGTTTGTTTGTAAAGATACCTCCTTCTCATTCCTTTCACTTCCAACTGGAACTATTGTATTTATTTAATTTACATCATCTGAATTTGAAACTTATTTATGTTTTATTCAAGTTGCTAAAAGATAGGTTGGTTCCTGCTGGCATAATAAATTTAATCAGTTCTAACCATGTCAGAAAGGAAACACATTGGAAGGAGGCTTCTGTTTCTGTTGACTTTAAATAATTCTTGTGATAGTTCTACAGTAGCTTGATTGAAAAAGAGAAATTAGACAGATAGCCAGATAGTTATCTCAAGTAGATAATTGCTTTTTTAAAGTTACATTAAAGCAAAAGTGGTATTTGCATTTAAAGATATTAATTGAAGATCAAGATCAGAATCAAGACATCATTCCTCCTTCAAATTCAGATCAAGGAAACATCTAGCCACTTGATTTCTGAGTGTTCTTGGTTCTACCATCAAATCAAGAGGGCTGAGGGTTTTTTTCATCAGTTAAGGCTGTTTCTCTTTAGTTTGGAAGGATATCAAGAAAGCAAAATTTTGAGACCAGAAGGAACCTAGTTCTCACACAAAGCTACTCAATAGCATTCAAAGCTTGTGTAAGAGTTCAGTCATTTTATTTCTAACCAAACTAGGTAGTACCTCAAAGCATCCAAAAAAGCTAGGAAGTTTATGTACAACTGTGACCGGTACCTCCTGCTCCTGATCTCTGGTAATATGGTTAGCATAACTAATATCATTTTATAAGGTAAATGGCCATTCTCTGTGACTGAGCTGGTCATGTATTGTTCCTTTTTTGCATCCTCAAGGTCTTGAAGGTCCTTCACACTATGCAGACTTCTCTTCCCTATTGGCCTCCAGATTTTTGGGCACCATGCTGACTTCTCCCTGCCTTACTTGCTTTGAAGGTCCCAAGGCACCTGGTCAAATCTTTATTTTCATTTCTAGTAGGCATGATATAAATTATTGAGACCACACAGTCAATAGGAGCTAAGAGCATTATTAGTGTATAATTGCTGAATCATTTTCTGGAGACCCAAGACCCCTACTAAGGGCAAGTGATCAACTAAATTTTTGCAAGAACAGAGGTTTCTTATCTGAAGGATTTATATCTAAGAGAAACATGAATTACTGATGCCTAATAAATTTTCAGAAGTTAATGATGGAAACATCTGGATTAACAGACAAATCACAAGGATGCTGACAGATAATTGTACGGCACTACCTACAAAATACATTTTTTTAAAAAATATGTTGCTATGCTGTACCACGTTTATGATTAGACAATTAGAAATCTGCATTAGTAGTGTGAGAAATGTATGTGTGATTCATGTCACGAGGCGATAGTAGAAATAAAACCATGCGAATGCTGTATGCTAAGCAGAAAAAGTGCCTGGGATGATTATAAGAGTCAGTTTTAAGAAAGCCAAATAAAGCATGGAACAATGTCTGCTTGCATAAGAGATAAGGAACTTGTGGTTATGCTTGCTTGCATAAAAATAAGGAACTTGTGGTTATATTTGCTTGCATAGAGCAAAAAATAAGCAAATTGTGAAAACTGTATTAAGCAAATAACTGTAGATATATAAATAGCTGATAACTACGCATGCGGAGAGAAAAGGTCATGAAAAAGACATTGAGGAAGACGAGGAGCCTTCATCCAAAAGACCACCGAAAGAGGGCAAACGACCCCCTAGTAACAGCCAACGTCTGCGCAGAAGACCACCATCGACGTGAAATCAAGGAAACGAAAGAAGGCGGGAGTTATCAGGAAAACGAAAACTCAGACTGTATGAAAAAGCTGAATTAATGCTACGTGGTGAGTTTCGTTGGTGGAGCGGTGACTCCCGGGCACATCCAGCGCTGTTTGCTTGCTGCTTTTTCTATTAATAAATAGTCATTAGAGAAATCATAATTTCTCGTGAATTTATAACAGTAGGTGGGTGATTCATATCATACCCTTGTAGCATAAGGTATAAAGCCCCTAAAAATCCCTTGTTTGGCTGAGACATCTCATGCACTTGAATAAATACATACCTTTGTAAATCTATACTTTGCGTCCTAGCCTGTCTCCTCAGTCGCCACGAGCCAAATTTGTAACACAGGATATCCATAGCTGATTTCTCTTTCTTATGATGGCTTACACATTTTCTTTCCTACGATGGCGAGAGGGCAGTGTACAGCCACTGGCTCCCAAGGCCTGTTTAAGGAAGCGGTACCGCTGCCATAAAGCACTGTGGCCACTTCACGAAGCAGCACTAGATCCACCGCGGTGGGTGGGCGAATGGGAGGGGAAAGACGGACATTCACCGCCCCAGGGCCTAGTGGCCTGAGTTTGAAGAAGGGCTAACCGACAGCCAACTGGGGACAAGCTCACACCACTCTCCGCTACGACGCCGCTCTCCTCGACGGAGTGCCGAGAGACGGCAGTGGAGGAAAAGAAGCGCCTGCGCGGTAACGAGTAGCGGTGGACTAGGTGGAGGATTGCTCCCTGCGCTCCTGTCGCAGTTCGGAATTTGAAGTGCGCCTGCGTGTTGGTGGATGGGAAGAGGGCGGTGTCCGGTCCCGTGTTTTGAACGTCTCGATGCGGGCAGCTCACTATTTGGCAGGAAGGTGAGGAGGCCTTTATCCTGGAGGTAGAGTTCGTGTACGGAGAGGAGGATCCATATGTAGCAGAGGCGAATTGGAGGCAGCAGTGGTGACTGCGGAGTGGGACAAACGAAACAAGGGGAGCCGCTCCCCATACTGATGCCGCAGAGAATCTGAGTGGCCTAGTGACACAGGAGGACTGCTGCGGCTGCAGTGCTAACGCTTCTAGACTATCCTCCTGGCACTCCCAGGGGCCCATCCCCCCAGCAGGTGAGTGAATGCGGGGGAAGGGGGAAGGGAAAGGAAAGCGCAGCCTAGGACCGGGTAGAACCGGAGGGAGTCGCTGTGGAATGAGGTCGGAGCCGCTGTTCGTAGTTTTCTCCTCCTTCTCTGCGGCTGACGTTATTTATATACTTGCGGTGTTCCGTCTCTGTTAACCCTTTCTTCACTGTCTGCCTCAGCAGCCTGCCTAAAAGCCGCGGGAGGCGGGCGGGAGTGGGGGCTTTCGGGCTCCCTTTCCACGTAGCGCCCCGACTCCTTGGCAACCACCACTCTTTTGGGCTCCGGGGGACTGCTGGTCTCGTTTAGCATGGCCCTTCCCGGTATCTACCCCGCCCACATCGCGTCCGTTGCTGGAGAGAAGGGATTCCAACTGCATATTCCCCCTTCCTCTCTGTGGATCTATTGTACTGTGGGCTGGGGCCCGCTAAGGGGCTCCCAGCAGATAAGCCTCTCTGTCGATAGTGCACGTTGAGGGAGATAGCTATGTCTCTGACCTGTCATCTATTGGCTCCCCTCATGAGAAAATGTGGTGAAGGGGATGTGAGGGTGGTGGCCGGGCTCGGCCTCGCCTCAGTGGCCAAAGGCTGGAGCTGTGAAAGTTGCTAACGCCTCGGGCTGGCAGCACTGGAGTTACACACGCCACTTCTGCTGTCCGGGACATCCAGAGTGTGTGGACGTATGCGCGCGCTTTGCTCGCGCTTTTCTGGGTTCCTTTGTCTGCTGCTGTCGCCGCTTTCCCCTCCCTCGATCCCCTCTCTCTCCTCCCTCCTCTCCTTTCTTTCCCCCTCCCTTCTTTCCCCTCTCTTCCAGACTCAAAACGCTGCTGCAGCTGCAGGTTTGTAAATACTGGACTAACACACACAACATGGCTGACGTTCGCCCTGTTCCTTTAACGGGCTCTCCTCTTTCTGCCTCTGTCTCCACTGCTTAGCCTCTTCTCCATTTAGTCTTTTGTTTCTTCTCATTCATCTCCCATAAAAAAAAAAAAAAATCACCCTCCTTATTGTGCCCATGACGGGATTTCAAGGGTAAGGATCATCACTTTGGAGGCTTTCTCCTTTCGTTTTGCCGTTTACAACAAAATCCAAACCTAAAATCAGAGGGGGTTGGTTTGGGAACCTAGCAAGGCCTGGAGGGAGGGTGAGAATTGACTGAACCCTGCTGAGAGGCTCGGTTGGAATGCGCGTATCTCTTTTGGGGAAGGGGGGCTGGTGCACTAAAGTGCTGCCAGAGATGAAATATTGTATTATGCTTGCAAAATGATCTAGTAATTTCTTTCATTTTGAGATGTAGCTCAGTATAAGGTATCAACTTGGCACAGTCTTATTAAAATCCTGAGCTACTTATGTTAGAATAGGCATTGCGTAGTGAAAAATATAACATAGGTGTTCTTGGCTTTCTCTGTATCTCCTTGTCAGTATCTTAAATCGCTCACAGATCACAGGATATAAAACTGAAATTAACACTTTCCAGGTCTCTTTGTGTTGCTAGTTTTCTGTCACAGAATTATTTGCCCTTGTGATGACAATAGTATAAACAGAAGTGTGTTGTTGTTAATAGGAGCATTTTTTCTTAAAAAGGAAAAAGGCATGGCATTGTGAACTGAAGTGTGATACTGAACTACACAACAGCATATTTCTGACTTCTAACACAAGACAAATATTCAGTTCAGCACCTACCAACCTAATTTATTCAGAGTACCCTCTTCTGACTTCAAAGAAAATAACATATATTTTATTAGGTTGTTGGATTTTTTAATGACTTAAAGCCAAAATAACATTTTAATTTCTTGGGCATACCTAAAATGATCTGCCAGGGAACAGCATATCTAGGTTGTATGGATGAGTACCCAAGGTGCAAAGAATGTGATGCTTTCTATTGCTTTCTAAATATGTGTTACTGTAACTCATGGTCAATGTTTCATTTTCAAAGATTATATTTAAAAACACACTCTTTATTCAAAGTATGAACACATCAATAGCCATAGCTTCTATCAGAGCAATGCCCTAAAGTAATGTCCTTTTTCTTGGTTTGCTTTTGCTATTTTGCTTTAGAAGCTTCTAGTGGAGGAGCACTGGCATAGCATAATCATAGTTCTTATTGAGTTAGAAGTAGTTAATGCATTTTAATGTTAGACTTAAGTATCATATATTAATACATTCTTTATTTTTTCCCTCCTGCTTTTTTCCTCACCATTAACAAGTGTTGATTAACTGGAGAGGACAATAAATTATAGGATCAAGTTTACCACAATGTAAAACTTGAGTGGAGTAATCCAAATTGCATTTTGAAATATATATTCATGCCATGGATCCCAAGCCAATTGTAATATTTCTAGATGGAAAAGTCTGAGCAAAAGTCTATACTTGATATATCGGTGAATTTGTGCAGCACTCAGTTACTCTAACTATCATTAACTAATCAAAACGTTAGTTAACTAATTTTTATTTTATCTATGAACAGTGTAAAATGGGCCTGGCCTTCCTAAAGTAATTTTCAGGTAATGGTGAAATTATTTAATTGAATAGTATACAGTACTTATTACTTTTTTTCATGTGACAGGGGTTGGATTTAACTTTTTCTTTTAATCTAAAATGTGAATTTGGTGATGACATGCAGAAATGTAGGAGGTGAATTGATTTGACTATTTGAGAGGTTGAGGAGAAAGTTTTCCTATTATTTGACCATTTTGTAGCTGATAGTCCCGTTGTATTAACAGTGCCAGCTACTTTAATTGACGTGCTTTGGATTCAGTCCCTGCAGTTCCATTTTCTGGGAGTGATCAGTGGTGTGTGGTAACCTGGCTAGTCTTAATATTCCTTTCTGGAGGTTTTGGTTTGTTTGATTTTGTGTCAGAGTTCTGGGGAGCCTATCTGCTTAAGTTTAAGACTGCTTGTATCTGCAAGTTTGGAAATACTTTAGGATAAAAGTGCTCCAATAAAATATACTGTTAATGTTTAAGGTCACTGGTTGACCTCATCCTTCTGTTTTCAGAGTCTTCTTAGTGGTTCAGAGGTAGTCCTGAATACCAAGTTTGCTATGTAACTTTGGGTATAGCCTATTAAGATGATAATTCCCTCTGAATGTGTACCTCAAAGGCTTTTTAATTCTATCCACTGGATTCCTTGGTGGGTTTGGTTTTTTTTTTTTTTTTGTTTTCCCCACATTACTATTAGGTCAGAACAAGTAATGAATATAGGGAACATGGGTAACTATTCTGTTTTAAGATTACTCTGATGACTCGGTTGTAAAGTATAACCTTACTTAGCAAACTGATGTCTACCACTGGTGCTGCTTCTTAAGGTAATATTGCTTTGCCCAGATGTTGCCAGTCACTTCTAAAATGAAGAAGTAAGCTTGACATTTTCAGTAGTGTTCACTTGATGCCTTGGAGTGGCTACCTAGAACAGAGGCTAGACAGAGTTAAGAGAATAAAGTAGGTATTTATTAAAGGCCTTCAACAGATACACCTTGGGCAGTGCAAAAGCCTCGCAGAGACTGCACCCAAGATGGGGTTTACTGTTGTTAGATATATACTCTTGTTAAATGCATACTACTAGTGGATATTTAGTATAGACACTCGACAAGGTAGAGGCCTTGTCAAGCCTCTAAAGGGAGGGAATGATGCTTTAAGCTTTAGCTTTTATATTTTTCAGATCCTGTACTGCATTAGTGTATAACTCTGAACTCCATATAGTGTGTTAGTAAGCTCTCTTCACATTTTGGTCAGACAAAACAATCCTTCCAGGCATGAGAACCAAGGACACTATCTGCCTCAGGCCCTGAAAAGTATAAACAAAAGTGAATTGAAGGGGAGCAAACTGGGGGAATGTGACTTCATTACCTGAAGCTATAATTGGACAATTAACTTCTGATATGCAAATAGACCAAACATATCAGTCTGAGAAACTTGTGACCATCATCCATCTTGGGTGTAGTCTCTTCGAGGCTTTTGCACTGCCCAAGGTGTATCTGTTGAAGGCCTTTAATAAATACCTACTTTATTCTTTTAACTCTTTCTAGCTTCTGTTCTAGGTAGTCACTCCAACAGTAAATATCTAGCAACAGTAAAAATCTACTTGATCTAAAGCATACTAAACTGTGATTATGCTAATTTCTGCAAAAAAGCCTTCACCTATCTATACCTTAAGTTGACCCCCCTTTCAAAAATATAATTTTTTTTTTAACCTGTATTAATCACATTTAAATGTAAAAATGAACTTTACTAGATCATGACCTCCTACTCCAAGAAGCACAACCGAAAGACATAAAACATCAGATTTCTTGTCTGGTATGTGTTAAGATCAAATAATAATTTTCACAACACAAACAGTTTCCTAGTTTAGTATGTATTTTCTTTATTAAAAAACAACTTCCCTAGTATGTTCAAAAAAGGTAACTGCACTGTATAATTTCAAGCTTGCTGTTGAGATTTTTTTTTTTTTTAAATCTGGAATTTTGCAGCAGCATAGAAGAAAGCATGTTCTAGAATATTTCTCTTGTGACATTTTTTTTAATTGGGTATAATTGGCAAGGTTGGGGTGTGGGGGGAGAGCAGAGTGTGGTTTCACGAGTGACCTCTGTGGGAGAAATTTGTTGACTTCCCTGTACTGGTTAGAGTTGGTTCTAGACAGCTCATCAGCAACCCCATTGCAGGTCAAAGATGAGCCAATCAGTAAACTTTGTGGTGCCTCTGTGAAAATAAAGCAAGGAAGGGTGGTAAATGCTGAAAGAAAGGAAGAAACAGCAGAGCAGAAGAAAGAGGAGACAGAAGACCATGCTGGAACAGGAAGAGAGCAGGAGCTCAAGTGGTAGTCTGAGCAGGAGTTGAGAGACCTGACTCTAAAGGGACTGCTACCAGCACAGGAACCACCACACACTGACCCAAATTTCCTGAGCTGCCTCTTGCCGCATCAAAGAGACTTTTGTGTGTGGTGATAGGATTAGAGAAAGAACAGAGAGAAGGAGAAATTTTGCAGAGGCAAGGGATGATGAAGTGGATTGAAAACTGAATGGCTGGACCCAGAGAGTGGTGATCAGTAGCACAAAGTCTAGTTGGGAGCCAGTAGCTAGTAGTGTAGCCCAGGGGTCAATACTGGATCCAGTCTTTTTCAGCATCTTCATTAATGACCTGGATGGATGGGGCAGAGTGTACCCTCAGCAAGGGAGGAAGTGACTGATATACCAGAGGGTTGTGCTGCCACCCAGAGGGACCTGGGCAGGCTGGAGAAATGGGCTGACAAAAACCTCATGAAAATCACCAAAGGCAAGTGTCAAATTCTGCCCCTGAAGAACAACTTCATGTACCAGTACATGCGGGGAGCCACCCATCTGGAAAGCAGCTTTGCAGAAAAGGACCTGGAGATCCTGGTGAGCACCAGGTTGAACATGAGCCAGCAATGTGCCCTTGTGGCAAAGAAGCCTGATGTTATGCTTGGCTGCTTTAGGCAAAGTATTGCCAGCAGGTCAAGGGAGGTGATCCTTCCCTTATATTAGGCACTGGTGAGGTCGCACACAGAGTACCATGTCCAGTTCTGGGCTCCAGAGTACAGGAGAGATATGGACATACTGGACAGAGTCCAGTGAAGGGCGACCAAGATGATTGAGGGACTAGAGCATCTTGCATCTGAGGAAAGACTGAGAGAGCTGGGAATGTTTAGCTTGAAGAAAAGAAGGCTCAGGTAGAATCTTATTATCTATAAATACCTGAAGAGAGGCTGTAATGAAGATGGAGCCAAACTCTTTCCAGTGGTACACAGGGACAGGACCAGAGGGAATGGGCACACAGTGAAACACAGAAGTTTCCATCTGAGCATTAGAAAACACTTATTTACTGTGAGGGTGACTGAGCACTGGGACAGGTTGCCCAGAGAGATGGTGGAGTCTCTGTCCTTGGAAATATTCAAAATCTGTCTGGACGTAGTACTGGACAATTGGCTCTAGGTGGCCTTGCTTGAGCAGCGGGGTTGAACGAGATGACCTCCAGATGTCCCTTCCAACCTCAACCATTCTGTTATTTTGTGATTTCTGAGGGAGAATGAGCATGGAATTTTGTTTGTTATAGTAACAGAATTGGTAATTAGAAATTTTTAAATGACAACAAATTAAATTGATTGAAATTCCCAAAAATATGAGTAAATGTTTTGCTCATAACACATTTATGTTAAGTTTTCCTGTTATCCTTTTTCAAATACTGTGTCAAACATAACTAAAATTCAGTACAGTTCTTGGTTCTCTGGTATACTTAGATAATGGACATCATCATGCCAATGAACAATTTTTTTTGGTTCTTCTGTATATTTGTAACTTATCTGGTCTTCAACTTGAATTGTAAAATGTTTTGAGAGTAAACTATCTTTAAATTTTCTAGGAATTATACAAATAATGAAAATAAGACTTGGAAAATGTAGGTTGTCTAACACATTTACTCAAAAGACAGCTACATCTGTATGATTTGGGATGCTTGTTTGCCTATCCTGTTCCTTAATTTGTATACTGGCTGGTCATAAGACCTCTGTCTTAATGTTGAAAGAAGACACAAGGTTTCATTAATGGTTGATTTGCCATCAGCAGAACTGCAGTGATAGGATATCTGATCTGTCAAAATATCCACTGACAGGAGTGTCTTCAAAAAACAGCTTAAGAGAAAATCTGTCTCTTGCATTGTAGTGGTTTCGGTTCGCCAATTTGAGATTTCCCAGCCAATGCACCAATTTATGTAGTGAGTTTAGTGGTGGCCAAATTGCCAGTGCACCCACTAGAATTATTTACTCATTTCCTGCTGTGAGATAGGATTAGGAGGAAGGCAAAGCAGGCTCAAACTTTAAAGAGTATAAAAAAAAACTTTATCAACAGAACTAAAAGAATAATAAGAATCAGAATAAAACCTTCAGAACACTTCTTCTCCCCCCCATACCCCCTTTTCTTTCCCACTGACAATATACAGAAACAATTCAGTCAGTTTATTACCTCTAGAATAGCCTTTCTTCAGTTCACTTAGGTAGAGGAGTCTCTCTTGTCATGCTATGGAGACTTCTCCACAAGACAACAGTTCTCTCGTGGCTTTTAATTTCCATGAATAGCAGCCGCCCGGAAATCTGCAATTGTGAATCCCTCCCATCTCTTGCAGCCTTCCCACAGCTGTGTTCATGGGCCATGTCAAACTTATGGGGTACTATTTTAAGGATAAGATGTTCAAAAGAAAAGGTTCTCTCTATGTATCTCTGAGATCATCTCTGGGAACAGAGGTCTTCTTTCCCTGGGGGCAAAGGGTCTTCATCACTCTCTCTCTGTTCAAGCTTCTCATCAAATCACATCTACTTCAACATCTGCTTGTTCAGCATGGATGCAATTGCTCGTGTCTGCAATGTGAACGCTCCACACTCCCATGCTTTTTCCATGATTTATAGGGATATTCAGTATATCATAGTCCATCACCATGGCTTACAAGAGAATTTCAGTCTAACTCATCTCTTCATTTCTCCTCCCATCTGGGACCTGACTTCTTTACTGACCTTGGTGTCTTCATGTTGTTTCTCTACATGTCTTCACTCTGTCCTTTTCTCTCACTCGAGAGAGAATTGAAGGTCTGCAAGTCTCATCTGTGCAGTGAAAGAGTTAATATCTCACCCGAGGCCTGTAGATAGTCATGTGATCCCTGCCAGGTGGCAGCTGGAGCTGTTTATGGTGGAGAATTCTTTGACGGCCATGCTGGGGGGCCTGTGCCAGGATTTTCAAGGGGCCTGGCCAGAATGGAGGTGGCCACTCTGGCCACACAGCTGTTTTTTGGCTTTTGCTGCGTTCAATCCCAGCTGCGGGGTTGATGGTCTTCCCTCCCCCTGCCCGGCAGCCGCTGGGGCCCGGCTTGGCCCCTGCTCGGCCTCGGCAGAGGGGCCTGGCCCAGCCCGTAGCTGCTCCCGGAGCCCAGTGGAACCCTGGCTCGGATCGGGCCGGCCGCAGGGCAGGGCTCAATGTCTGAAAGATGTTAGCAGCCGCAGCCTGGCCCAGCCTTGGCCGGCGCCCTGCCCGGAGCCCTGCGGTCTCCCCTCCCCTGCCCAGCCACCGGGTTGGTAAGGGGAAGAACTTCTTTCTCCAAAGGCCAGAAAGCAAGAGACTTTTTTCCTAGGCTTGTTCGTTTTTAACATGTGTGTTCATAGAGGCATGTTCAGCTTTCCCAGTGGTTTTACAGGTTGTCAGTTCTCAAAACTAATCGCTGATTGGTTTTTGTTAGACACGGAATAAGCTCTTAGCAGCTCCTCTCAGAAAAATCAATTCTGTGGATGACTTCTTCCCTCTTCACCAAATGTCAAATGTACAAAACCAGCACATGCGTGGTGCAAATACTTTTCAAAAGTCTGACTCTTAAATGCTTTTGGAGTTAGGGAATACACGGGTGTTTGACATATTTGGAAACTGAAAATCATTGAGTACTTATTGCTTCACATTTTGTGAGTAGGGGGAGCATTCACAAAAGCTGCCCTCAGGTCCCATAGAGTCATCTCTACTAAGGAAAAGGCTTTTTCTAGAAGGGACTCAAGATAGGAATCTCTCTTGGTCCACTGACTGCTAAGGGCACCTCAGGTGACTACAGGCTTATTTTTATTGCTAGTATTTGTGAATGAAATCTCTTTTGATCTTCTATGTGTGTCCTCAGTTTCCTCCCATTTTATAATTATAAATATACTTTACCGTTAGGTGTCAACCATAAGACAGAGCAAGCAGCCTCTCTTCTGATTTATGTGCTGTCCTAATGACACTGAAATTGGCCAGAATAAACTTTCTAACAAAACCTGAAGCATTAAATAGCAGGCATTCTTTATCTGCATAGAACACACAGAGGATCTCTCCTTATTCAGTGTGTACAATGAGACTTTACAACAAGGTATTTATCCATCATCATCATCATACATATTCATTACAGCATATATCCTATCTGATACATAAACATCACTTTCCTAGAACTAATTTGCATGCATCTGCCTCACTGGAAGTCCTTTTATGGCCCTTCAGGGTCATTAAAAGGGGTCTCTGGTGGTTGTATTCACTGAATGCTTCAATATTAAAGGTAGCCTTTCCTTGAACTTTTTCTTTGGGCATGTGCTATTGCTTCTTGTTAAGTAACTTGCATAAAAACCTTCTGTAGGTCTCTTTGTCTGGTTCTCAACTGGTTCCAGCTATATTTATCATCCTGTGTGCATACCTTTACATCCTTTTATCTTTTTTTTTTTTTTTTGCCAGTTAGTCTTTAAGGTCTATTCAGCAAATTCAGAGAAACTGAAAATTTCTATTCTCTATGTTATTTATCACTAACAATTCACTTGTTTGAAGTTGGGGGGAGGGAGGGATTGACTGACTCCTACCCTCAGTTATAGCAGTGTTGGCTTGTATAGAGAGGATAATGAGGCAAATTTAATTCATATGACTAGAGATGTAGCTGTCAATGTTGGATGAAAAGTATATTTTTAAATGGTAATGACTTGGGACAGGATTCTTTGCTGTGAATAAACATCCTAGTTGTCAGTCATGCTGAGGCCTCTAACCACAATTCTGGGAGACTATGTTTGAGTGGGGGTAGAGCAAGTTTAAATATGAAGCAGAGATGTGGCGGGAGAAAATAGGAAGAACAGGAGCAAGTTTTGTGGGTCAAAACAAAGAGAGGGAGGTCACTTGCCAATTAACTGCCATGAGCAAAACAGACAATTATCGCGGCGGCGGAGCGGCAGCGCGGAACCGGCGGGAAAGTGCCGGTGGGCGCAGGGCGCGCGCTGGTGCCGCGACCTTCCAGAGAAGCGTCTTTAGAAAGACGTACTGGTGGTTACAGGCACGTTCCCGCTCTCGGGAGGAGAGTGATTTCAGCTCTCTTGTGTGAGCCCCGCTTCTGCTGACGGTGGAGAGAGGGACGGGAGCCGCGTGTGGTGATCTAAGGCGGAGTTTATTCCTTCTCGAAAGGTCCAGGGACGAAATGGCTCGAAGGAGCAGAGGGAGCGGAGTTGATATAGGAGAGCCAGGGGTCGGGGTAAAACAACTAACGAATCATCTGAGGGCACAGGGGCAGTACAAAGGGGGAAGAACCAATAGGTTACAAACATTTTACATGAAACAGGGAGGCATGGCAGGGGAAACCTTATTATAATCATTATGGGGAGGGAGTGCATAAGGGCATTCCCTCCATGGGAGAGAGGCAGGCTCTTTCTCTGCAGGGCTTTCAGCCTCCACAGACAACTTGGGGAATTTAATCACCAGAGAAGTAAGGTTTTGAAAAAGCTTAATTTATTGCCAAGTCATATATATATATATAAAATTACTAATTCAAATATTGGGAAAGAGAATCAAAACAAACATTAAAAGACTTATGGAGAACACACTTAGGAAAACACTTTTCCTTCCCCTTTTCCCGGCCTCTGCTTTACTCCAAACTCTTCCCCTTGCCCCTTATGTCTGCAGATTAAACTCAGTTCCTTCAGTGATGCAGTGTCTATGTGTAAGTTGTTATGGTCAGCATATAGCAGCTTCTCTGCTGCTCATTCCTTGTCACTTTTTTTCTATTCTGGCATGGGTTCTCTACAGGCTGTAGTCCTTTCAGGAATATCTGCTCTGGAATGGGTTCTCTGCAGACTGCAGTTCCTTCAGGAATGTTTGCTGTACTATGAAACTCTTTCTATTCTGACCTTGGTGTTTCCTCTGTTGTTTTTCACTTCTTTTTGTTCCCTTCTCCTATTTTTAAATGTTTCCACAGAGGTGCTGCCAGCTTTGCTGATTGGTTCAGCTTTGGCCTGTGATGGATTTGTTTCTGAGCAGGCTGGAACTGGCTGTGGCAGGTGCAGGGTAGTCCCTAACTTCTTGCCACATACACCCAATGGACTATGAAAGGCAGAGGGAAGTGTCTGTTTTGTGTGTGCTCTATTTATCCATAGGATAGACTTCCAGAAAGCCATACCTGTATATAAGGGGAGGGATATCCTGCTTTCTGAGATCCTAACATTTTCCCTTTCTGTGAGTTTTTTTGTTATTGCCAATATATATATTTATGCAAAATCTCAGGAAATCCAGGACATAATTGTTTATGTTGTTGAATCCAATTCAGGTCAGACATAAAGCTTTTTGCAAAATGTTTTCAAGCAAAGAGGAGGAGGATCTATCTCTTGTCCCTGCCAAAAATTTTCACTCTGAAGTCCTATCTTGGTGAATGTACTTTCCCATTTCTTTTCCATTTGTGTCACATGTACAATAAATAAAATAATTTAGAAGCAAGAGTTTTTAATAAAAATTATTATCAAAGTAAGAAATTAATACACATTTTTTGTAGGACAAACAAGGTATACCAGGGAAAAAAAGATTCCAAGATGGTCTTCATTCTTAGAGTCTTGACTTCCTTCTTGTCATATTTTTTTACCTCTCTGCTAATACAGGACAAGAAGAACTAAATGTTTGAGGCATATATTTTGCTTGTCTGTAGAGGCAATTCCTCAGTCTATTCACAGACAGTCGTTCCAGTTATATAATCTTTTGAAGTACAATAACATAATAAAATTACCTTATTTCTCTGCCGAATTCTCACATCTGTAAATTATTCTAGGTGTTGGTAAGTGCTACCAAATACTGGTCCAGTTCATAAGTGGAGTGTTGTTTTTCCAAGATGCTAGGTATTTTGTGTTCTGAAAAAACATTCTAGCAAGAGGGGATAAGCATATAATACTGTGTGAATTCTTGAGCTACAGGTTGGTTTTTACAGCTCAGTTACAAGAAATTTAAACCAGTTTTGCTAATTTCTGAAGAAAAACTGTTCATATACTTAGAAACTTATGCAGGTGTTCTCTGAAAGTAGATTTTTTTCATAGCCCAATATACAAATTTTCACCAAATAACTTAAAATTATTATTTTTCCTCTTAAATACTTTCTTAAGCTCTTCTGGTTCTCATTTATTTTCATGGATATGCAAATATGAATTAGTTTCAGAGCCAGTTCTTTGTACATTTTTTCTTCCACTTCTTAAAGCACCAGCAGTGTCATGATCACTGTTGTTTTTTCCTCCTTTTCTGGGAAGGGTTGTCAGTTTTACGACTTTATTTCCCTTCCATTCCTTTTATTTTTCCTTTTTAATTATGCAGGATGTTACTTGTTTTCCATTAAAAATCTGAAAGACCTGTATATAAATAGAAAATAACATACAGTGCTATGATGCTGAGGAGTAATCTTTTGTGTATGTGTGTGTGTAAAAACCAAACTCACAACACACCAGTATAGTAAGCAGTTTAAGTTCTCATTTGTGTCAGCTGCACTGCTCAGCTTGGTATCATCTGCAAACTTGCTGAGGGTCCACTTGATCCCACTGTCTATGTCATTGATAAAGATATTAAAGAGCACAGATCCCAAGACAGAGCCCTGAGGGACATCACTCATCACTGGCCTCCACCTGGACATAGAGCCATTGCCCAGAAGTCCCTGACTGTGTCCATCCAGCCAATTCCTTATCTGCTGAATAGTCCATACATCAAATCCATGTCTCTCCAATTTAGAGATAATGATGTAGTGTGGGAGCGTATCAAATGCCTTACAGAAGTCTAGGTAGATTACATCAGTCATTCTTCCCTTGTAGACCATTGCTGTCACTCTTGTAGAAGGCCACCTTATTGGTCATGCACGATCTGCCCTTAGTGAAGTCATGCTGGCTGTCTTGGATCACCTCCTTGTCTTTCATATGCCTTGACATTGCTTCCATGAGGATCTGCTCCATGATCTTCCCAGGCACAGAAGTGAGACTCACCAGTCTATAGTTCCCTGGGTCTTCTTTTCTTCCCTTTTTAAAAACGGGAGCAATGTTTCCCTTTTTCCAGTTACAGGGGACTTTGACTGCCATGATTTTTCAAATATCATGGAGAGTGACTTAGCAACATCATCAGGCAGTTCCTTCAGGACCCTGGCATGCATGTCATCAGGCCCCATAGACTTGTGGCTATTCAGCTTCATTGAGTGGTTCTGAACCTGCTCTTTGCATACAGTGGGAGGGATTTTGCTCCCCCAACCTCCACCTAGAAGTTCAGAAACTTGAGAGATGTGGGAAGCCTGACTGCCTGTAAAGACTGAGGTTACATATTCTTATTTCACTGGCTATGCATTTCCTTCTTACTCCTCAGTTTGAGGAGCAGATCCTTGCTTAACTGTGCAGGTTTTCAGGCTGCTGTGGTGAGTTGACTTTGGCTGGATGCCAGGTGCCCTTCAAGCCACTCTACTACTCCCCTTCCCAGATGGACAAGGGAAAGAAAATAATATAGAAAAAAACTCTTAAATTGAGATAAAGCAGTTTACTAAAGCAAAAGCGAAAGTTTGGGCAGACATAAGCAAAGAGAAAAAAAGTGAATTCTCTGCTTTCCATCAGAAGGCAACATTCATCCACTTTCTGGGAAGCAGGGCTTCACCATGCGGATTAGTTATTCCAGAAGACAAAAACTGAAAATAATGAATCCTCCTCCCCATTCCTCCTACTTCCCTTAATTTTTATATCTGAGCTGACATCATATGGTATCCCTTTGGTGAACTTTGGTTGGCTGTCCTGCTTGTGTCCCCTCCCAGGATCTTGCCCACCCCCAGCCCCTTGATGGAGGGGAAATGTTGAGAGACAGCGCTGATGCTGTGCCAGTGCTGCTCAGCAGGAGCTAAAACACTGGTGTGTTATCAACACCTTTCTAGCTACCAATGCAAAGCACAGCCCTGTGAGGGCTGCTATGGGGAAATTAACTCCAGCTCAGCCAGACCCAATAAAATCTCCAGCCTTTATTCCACAGCATTTGCATTATACTCAGAACCCACATAATTTATAAACCTTCAAACTGTGCCATTGTATTTATTTCTCATTACTGGAATCCCTTCTTACCCACACATACAGTTTAAACTACATCCTTAAACCATCTCTACCCAACATACACATTTATACATTTTCATTAACTACTGTCCCCTGTCTTTTCACAGATAGGTATTATTTTCCCATTTCATGGGGTTCCTTCACCCCTCCAGATCCATGACTTGGGCTTCATTTCATCAGAATGGGTACGAAGGACAGGAGAAGAGAACAACTGAGTGTTGGGCAACGACATTGGCCCTGCCCAGGTCATTATCACGTGCTCCTTGCTCCTTGCAAAATTCATTCTTTATTGGTTCATGTCATTCCTGCTACTTTACTTCCTGCAACATACAACTTACACCACAGATGATTTTTCCCCCAAGGTTAAATTGCCTTGAGGCACACACCAGGTCTCCCCATCCTTCTGCATTATCCACAATGAACATCCTGGTCCTTGGGCAAAGGCAATCCCATGAATGGGTCTGTCTTTTCCCATGGGAAGAGAAATCCACACCAACTTCCTCAGTCACTTTGCTATGTGCACTACAGGGACCTTATCTCCTCCCACAGCATGTAGGGGTTTTGTTTGGGCAGGACCAGGGCAGTTAGCAGATCCTCTGGTGTTAACCAGCCAAGTGGCTTCTGCTAAATTTGCATCCCAGTGCTTCCATACCCTGTTGCCCAGCAGTCTCAACATAGTCTTCAGCAGTCCATTATACCTCTCAGTCTTTCCAGATGCTTGTGGGTGGTAAGGGATGTTATATATTGTCTTGGTTTAATTTGAATTTCCCGGCCAATGCACTAAATAATGTCATAGTTTTGATTTGTCAATTTAAATATATTTATTTTCTGTTGTGAGACAGAACCAGGAGCAGAAGCAAGGCAGGCCTAAAACTTAAAAGGGTATAAAAAGAAATGTATTAACTGCACAAAGAAGGAAAAAAAACAAATTCAGAATAAGATTTTCAGACCACCCCTTCCTTCCCTCTCTCAACCTTCATAACAACAAAACAAACATACACGAACTACTTCGGTCAGTTCCCAACTTAAATAGTTTTTATTTTCAGTTCACTTCGGAGAGAGAAGTTTCTTCTTGTTAGGCTATAGGGATTTCTTCACAAGGAGGAAGAAATGTGGTTTCATTTTCATGATTTGCATCCTCCTGGAAAAAACCTTGCAAAGTCGTGAAGCTCTTTCCATCTTCACAGCTTTTCAAAAGCTATGTCTATGGGCCATGTTAAACTCATGGAGTATTACTTTTAAGAATTAAATGTTCCAAAGCAAAGGTTCTCTTCATCTTTCTCTCTTCTGTTTATGCTTCATCCTCAGAAAACCGAAATCACCTTCTTTCCTCAAGGCAGATTCTCAACACAGGTACTTTTAGTCACATGATCTATCAAATGGAACACTCCAACCCCTCATGGTTTTTTTCCCGTGGTTTATAAGAATATTCAATGTAACATCAGTTCATCCCTACAGCTTGCAAAAGGATTTTCAGCCATCTTCACAGCATCTCCTCATTCTCCTTCCATCTAAATTAACTTAGCTCTTGCTTCACTGACTTTGGAGTATTTCCTCTTTCCCTTCTCACTCCGGGAAGGATTGAAAAGTCTGCAAATCTCATCTGAGCATTGAAAGAGTTTAGATTTCACACAGGGAAAAGGAAAAAAACCAAGGCTACAATGCTGGAGCTGTGCCAAAATCTCAGAAAACCCGGCCACGCTGGAGAAGGAGAAGGGGGGAAAAAGTGGCTAAGATCTTAAATCAGCCTGAGTCTCCCTGGTCAACTGTTGATGGCCACCCCTCCTCTCTGCCGGGCCATGCCAGCTCCCCAGACAAAGGGGCCCGGCCCTGCCCCCCTGCCAGGTCTGCAGGCCTGCAGTGGAGCCAGGCCAGGCCGATGTTACCTGCACTGCTGCCGGAAAAGAAAGAGAGCTCAATTCCGGGTTGTCTCCTTCAAAATGTGTGTTCACGGAGCAAACTAACTTTCTTCAATTGGTTGTTAAGGCTGTCAATAACTAAACCAGCCTTCAATTGGTCACTATCAACTTCCAGAGGGAGTTCTCACAAAGAGAACTTCTCTCTGAGTTTCTCCTCCCTAGGTAAAACCAGCACAGGGTTTACTTTTGCCCTGCCAATTGGTCTTCTTCCATTGCTGCAGCCACCCCCATAGGGCATTAGCCAACATCCAAGAGTCAGTATAGAGATGGAGTGCAGGCCACTTTTGTTGTTCAGCAATCTCTGGGGCTAGTTGGATGGCTTTCACTTTTACAAATTGGCTTGAGTCATCTTCTCCTTCAGCAGCCTCAACGACTCATCATGTGGGACTCCACACAGCAGCTTTCCACCTCTGATGGTTTCCTATCACATAGCAGGATCTATCAGTAAATAGAGCATAGCCTCTTTTGTTTTCTGCTAACTCATTATGTGGTAGTACTTCTTGGACATGAGCCACCTCCTCAGGCAATGCTTCAAAATCTCTGCCTTCTGGCCAGTCCATTTTCTCTTCCAGGATTCCTGGGCAATTGGGTTTCCCCAGTCAGGCTTGTTGTGTAATCAATGCTACCCACTTGCTCCATGTAATGCTGGTTGCATGATGTGTTGAGGGGATGTTTCCTTTAAACATCCAGTGTAGCATGGGCAATCGTGGTGCCAAGAGGAGATACGCTTCTGTCTCAACCATTTCTGAGGCGGATCGAACTCCCTCATAAGCTGCTACTATCTCTTTTTCAGTTGGAGTATAGTGAGCTTTTGATCCTTTGTAACCCTGGCTCTAAAACCCTAATGGTCAACCTTGGATTTCTCCTGCAGTCCTTTGCCAGAGGCTCTGGGTGAGGCCCTGCTCCCCAGCTGCAGTGTAGAGTATATTTTGCATGGCTGGTCCTGTCTGAACAGGCCCAAGAGCTACCACACGAGCTATTTCCTGTTTGATCTGCTCAAAGGCCTGTTGTTGCTCAAGGCCTCACTCAAAATGGTTCTTTTGGGTCACTCAATAGAGGGGCTTACAAGCTGGCTATAACCTGGAATATGCATTTCCCAGAACCCCACAAGGCCTAAGAAAGTTTTTGTTTCCTTCTTGTTAGCCAGTGGAGACATAGCTGCTATTTTGTTAACCATCTCCATAGGCACGTGATGGCGTCCATCCTGCCATTTTATTCCCTAGAACTGGATGTCTTGTGCAGGTCCCTTTACCTTACTTTTTGTTATGGCAAGACCAGCTTTCAGAAGAATTTGGATTATTTTCTTCCCTTTCTCAAAAATTTCTGCTGCTGTATTCCCCTAACACAGTCATATCATCAATGTATTGCAGGGATTTCGGAGCTTCACCCTGTTCCAGTGCAATCTGGATCAATCCATGGCAAATAGTGGGGCTGTGTTTCCACCTCTGGGACAGTCAATTGCAGGTGTACTGGACACCCATTCTAGCGAAAGCAAACTGTGGCCTGCACTCTGCTAACAGGGATTGAAAAAAATGCATTAGCGATATCAATTGTGGCACCATTTGGCTGCCTTTGACTCCAGTTCGTATTAGAGTTCCAACACGTCTGGTATGACAGCACTCAGAGGCAGCGTGACTTCATTCAGGCCCCGATAGTCTACTGTCAGCCTCCATTCTCCATTAGAGTTTTGTACTGGCCATATGGGGCTGTTAAAGGGTGAGTGGGTCCTTCTGATCACTCCTTGGCTTTCCAGTCGATGAATTAGTTTATGGATGGGAATTATAGAGACTCGGTTGGTGTGATATTGCCGCTGGTGCACCTTTTTGGTAGCAATTGTCACTTGCTCGTCTTCAACTTGCAGCAATCCCATGATGAAGGGATCTTCTGAGAGGCCAGGCAGGATGGATAACTGATCTTTTCTGTATTCACAGTAGCTACACCAAAAGCCCATTGATAACCTTTTGGATCCTTGAAGTACCCTCTCCTGAGGTAGTCGATGCCAAGGATACAAGGGGCCTCTGAGTCAGTCACAATGGGGTGCTTTTCCCACTTGTCCCCTTTTAAACTCAGCTTGGCCTCTAATACAGACAACTCCTGGCACCCTCCTGTGACTTCAGAGATCCAGATCCCAGGTTTCAGCACCAAAAAAGACTGTACAGGGTAGACCCTGTCTGGATGGCAAGCACCCACCAAGCCCACCCTATCACTCCCCTCAGGAGCTGGACAGGGAGGAGAAAATATGACAAAGGGTTCATGAGGTTAGATAAGTACAGAAAGACATAACTCACCAAACACTGTCACCGGCACAACAGGCTCAAATTAAAGATATTAATTGAATTTATTGCTAACAGATAGCAAGATGATGAAAAGTAAAATAAAGCCTTAAAAACACCTTCCCCCCACCCCTCTCCTTCTCAGCTCTACCTCCTCCTCACCAGCGGCACAGGGAGAAAGGGAATGGAGGTTACTGTCAGTTCATCACATGTTGTTTCTGCTACTGCTCAGGGAGAGGAGTCGTTCCTCTGCTCCAGCATGGGATCCCTCCCATAGGAGAAAGTTCTCCATGAACTCCAATGTGAGTCCATCCCATGGGCAACAGTCCTCCCTAAACTGCTGCAATGTGGGTCCCTTTCCATTGGCTGCAGTCCTTCAGGAACAGGCTGTTCCAGCATGGATCCCCCACAGGATCACAAGTCCTACCAGGAAACTACTCCACTGTGGGCTCCTCTCTCCATGGGTCTGCAGATCCCTGCCAGGACCCTGCTCCAGCACAGGTTTCCTACAGATTCACAGCCTTCTTTCAGGTATTTGCCTGCTCTGGTGTGGGTCTCCTCCATGGGCTGCAGGGGGACAGCCTGCTTCACCATGGTCTGCACTATGGGCTGCAGGGAAATCCCAGCTCCAGCACCTGGAGCACCTCTTGCCCCTCCTTTTGCACTGACCTGGGTGTCTGAAGAACTGTTCATCTCACACATTCTCACTCCTCTCTTCTCTGGCTGCAATTACAACTGCACAATAACCTTTTTCCCCTTCTTCTTAAAAATGTTATCACAGAGGCATTACCACCATTTTTAATTTGCCCAGCCTTTTCAGCAGCACATCCATCTTGGAGCCGGCTGGTATTGGCTCTGCTGGAAATGGAAGAAGCTTATGGCAGATCCTCACATAAGCCATCCCTGTAGCCCCCTCTGCTACCAAAACCTGGCCGTGCAAACCCAATACATTCCACCCCTCTCCTCTGTGAATTACATATTTAAGAATTATCACCAAAATCCACATTCATCACACAACCTGCTCTCACATCAACAAAACCAACCAAAGAAAGCCAGACAAAAATTCCTCCCACAAAAATCAAAATAACATTATCAGAATGCAGAACCAAAGTGTAAAATTTACACAAAATCCACCTTCACCAGAATTACTACAAAAGCTCCCCATGATCATTCTGCTCTCTAAGGTTGTCCATGAAGGACCACAGGGATGCAGACTGCACCCTGTGGAAGAGTGACCCATGTTGCAGCAGTTTGTGGAGAATTCTTGCCTGTAGGATGGACTTACATTGGAGAAGTTCGTGGAGAACTGTCTCCCATGGGAGGGACCACATGCTGGAGCAGGGGAAGGACTCTACCTGAGCAGTAGCAGAAACAACTTGTGATGAACTGACTGTAATCCCTGTTCCCCATCTCTTTGCACCACTTTGAGGGAGGAGGTAGAGCTTGGGAAGCAGGTAGGGATGTGGGGAAGGTGTTTTTAACTTCTCATTATCCTGCTCTCATTTTGTTAATAATAAATTCAATTAATATCTCTAATTTGAGTTTGTTTTGCCCATGATGGAAATCGGTGACTGAGCTCTCTGTGTCCTTGTCTCACCTCATGAACCTTTTTGTTATATTTTCTCTCCCCTGTCCAGCTGAGAAAGGGAGTGATAGGGAGAGTTTGGTGGGTGTCTGGTATCCAGCCAGGGTCTAACCACTACACTTGCCTTGTTCAATTTCCTACACACTGTGATGAGAGCTCTTTCCTGTCGCTATGAGCTCGCATTAGAGATAGACGAAACACACACACACTTCTTCAAGCAGTGAAAAAGGTGTCTATTAACCACAGCCCCAAATATATAGGGTTTTCTAAAAGCATTGTGCCTAACTTTAATTGGTTGGTAGCTAGTTGTTACCCTGTTTGATTGATCAGTTTGTCATTGGTGGCTACATGCCTGCTAGTGTTTCATTTTAGATATTGTTTGCATTTTTCTCTCAACGATTCAGGATAGTTTTCACAGGTGCCATTAACTATCACAGTTTTAGAAATCTTTCTCACGAGAATAAGATTTCCACCGTTACGGGATTCCATTCTCATGAAAGCTAGCAGGTTCTCACAGGAACTTATCAAGCTAGCTGTTAGCGTAGCCAAAGTAATAAGGCCTGATTTTACAAGGCCTTCCTTTTATAAGGTTTTTACCTCTATGTAACACTTTCCCTCTGAGAAAAGTAGCCTTTAAGAGCTGCCAGCTCTAGTCAGCCCCTCTGTCCTTAAGGGCAGTTTCCCAGGAGATCTCATTCACCAACTCCTTAAATATCTGGAAGTTTTCTCTTCCAAAATTCAGGGTCCTAACTTTGCTTCTCACCAGCCTCACACTCCTTGAGATCACAAGCTCAACCAGGGCACTGTTGCTACAGCCCAGGCTGCCTCCAATCTTAACTCCTTTAATGACCTCATCTGCATTTCTGAGTACCGAGTCCAGTAATGCCTCACCTCAGGTTGGTTCGTCTAATACCTGGGCCGGGAAGTTGTCCTCTACACACTCCAAGAATCTCCTGGATTGCTTATAGACAACTGAATTGCTATCCCAGCAGATGTCCAGGTGGTTGAAATCTCCCATCAGGACAAGAGCCTGCGAGTGTTATGTTTCCTGTAGCTGGAGCAATAAGGCCTCGTCAACAGGCTCCCCTTGATTGGGTGGCTGTGGGCTTATTGTTCCCACGGTACAACGTTTCACGGGGTTTTTGGTTTTATTTCCGAATGAGGCAGAGAGACGGGACTTCTAGTTGGTTTAGAAAGGGCAGTTTATTTTTCTTATCTTTTACAGAAAGCGTGAGTTCTTGTTGCAGGTGTTGAGAGTATGGCTAGAAGTCACAAGACTTATGGTTACAAGGTCTTTTAAGGATTTATTAATCAATAAAACACTGCCAACAGAGATTTTTACATTATTAAACCAATAATAAGAAACTTCATTTAATTACAGCGACCTTTTTTAGTCAATCCTGTTTTGACACACAGACCTATTCTAAGATGTTTTTGTCACTTTTGCAATTATTTTTATTATTTTTATATCTTAAACTCTATAGCTAAACTTTTCTTTATTTAACTTGTTTCTGTTTTAAGCTTTAAATCTACATTCTTGCCTCTAGCACCTAAGCTTGGAAGCTTTTCCCAAGGCCTTAGGTCAAATCCTCTGGGTTTTTTTTTAAACTTTGGCTTACAGGCCCAATGTTCTGAGAATTCCTTGCATTTTGAATTCCAACAGGTGGCTTATAGTAGACCCCAACCACAAGGTGTCCTTTATTGGTCTGGTCCTTGATTATTACCCACAAGCTCTCAACCTGTTTGTGGCTGTTTCTCAGAGGCAACTCTTCACAATCTATCCATTCCTTAGCATAGAGGGCAATGCCCCACCCCTCCTTCCTAGCCTCTTCTGAAAAGCTTGTAGCCCTCAATTGCAGTGCTCTAGTTGTGTGATTCATCCTACCATGTTTCTGTGATAGCAATTAGGTCGTAGTTTTCTAATTGCACCATGGTTTCTAACTCCTCTTACTTGTTTCCCATGCTGTGTGCATTGGTGCAGACACTTCAGCTGGTCTGTCAACCTCTTCAGATTTTCAGGGGTGCCCTCTCATTTCTATGGCATGTTGACACAGAAATTGCTTTTCAAGACCTAAGATGGTGTTTTGAGCAGTGGTATGGTTTACAGGGTATGTTTCTATTCAACCAGTAGTTGCTTCCACAATGGTGAGTATGTAGCAGTTGCCTTGTCATGTTCATGGCAGTGGTCCAATGTAGTTAATTTGCCAGGCCTCAACATGTTGAAAATCCAGCCACTGCTCTGTATTTCAGGGAGACTTTACTCATGTGACTGGCTTGATTGTGGTGCATGTTTCATATTCATGAGTGACCTGTGTGATGGCCTCAATGTTCAGGTCCATCTCTCTCCCATTTGTGTGTTGCATTTCTCCCTACCTTTCCCAATGTTTCACAGGCCTATTGAGCTACAAATAGTTCACCCTTCTGCTCCCAGTTTAGGTCCACCTGAGCCACTTCAATTTTGGCAGTCTTCTCTACCTGTTTTTTGTTTTGATGTTCTTCAGTGGAATGGGTTTTGGGCATGTGAGCATTGACATGCTGTACCTTCACAGCAATATTTTCTACTTGAGCAGCCATGTCTTGTCACAGTGTGTCATGGTCCCTCTGGATCTCTCAAATTTTCAGGACAACATACTCAGTAAATTTTTATTTTATTCGCTTATAAAAGAAATATAACAAACCTGACAAAAAAGGGGTCAATCCCCCTTGCACAAACTAGTTTATCATGTGAATTCAATTATTTGCCATGATAAAGTTTCCTAACTTATAACCCATAACTCTTAACTCCTGCACCTATGAGCAAGATGGTTACCTAGCTGATGGTGGGAGTGCTCATCCTTCTTGTTCCATCACAGTACCCCATCCCCTGTATCACACCAGGAAGCATGAAAGCCTCAGCAGTCCAGCTGCTGTTGGATCCACTTCAAAATCTTTTTGGATAAACTGATGTATTTATAACTTCTAACTTAGACTCATAGAATCATAGAATATGCTGAGTTGGAAGGGACCCATTATGATCATCAAGTCCAGCTCCTGGCCCTGCACAGGACACCTCAAGAATCACACCAGGTGCTTGAGAGCATTGTCCAAACACTTCTTGAACTCTGTCAGGCTTGGTGCTGTGACCACTTCCCTGGGGAGCCTGTTCCAGTGCTCAACTACCCTCTGGCTGGAAAAACTTTTTCCTGATATCCAACCTAAACCTCCCCGACTCCGCTTCATGCCATTTCTTTCCTTGAGTCCTGTCACTGGTCATGAGAGCGAAGAGAGTGGCACCTGCCCTTCCACTTCCCCTCGTGAGGATGTTGACAGCGGCAATGAGGTCTTCCCTCAGTCTCCTCCAGGCTGAACAGATTAAGTGACCTCAGCCACTCCTTATATGGTTTCCCCTCCAGACCTTTTACCATTCTCATGGCCCTCCACTGGATGCTCTCTAGTAGTTTATTGCCTTTTTTATATCATGGTGCCCAAAACTGCACACAGTACTCAAGGTGAAGCCTCACCAGTGCAGAGTTTTCTTGGTTTGAGACAATTTAAAGAACACTCTGGAATAAATCGTCTCCTCTAAGGGTTCCAACACTCCCTTTCCACCAATAAGAAATGAATACTGTTAGAAATTAAAATCTGTACTCCAATCTTTAATCAAAATTTTAGTTATTTATTAAAATATGTTCGGCAAAAAGCGAGCAAGGCAGCTAGCTGGGTGCGGGGGAGTCTTTTCTCTCTACCAACACGCTCGCTGATTTGTTAGTTCTGCAAATATTTATACATATGCATAAGCATTTCTCAGCAGTTTTCAGTAGCCCCTCTCCCCTCCCCGCCCCTCCCCATTTCCCGTTGTGGTGCCTACTGTTTTTGGTCTGCACAAGCTGCGCATGCGTGGGCTCCTTTTTTGGCGGCCTTTTAGCTCCCTCTTGTGGTCATTGGGAGGAAGGCGAAGTCTATTCAGAAATCTTTATTCACTTTTTGCTGATCTTTTAGTTCTCATGCTATTTGCTTACATAAGCAGTTTCATATAGTTACTGGTTTGCTCAGTTTTCCACCTATTGTTCACCATATTCCGTCCAGTTGTTTCCCCTCTAGCCTTATGTCACAATCCACCAACACAGGCGGGGGTCGTGATGGTTCATTTGATCTCGGGTGCAAAAGACACAGCAGGGGACAAATCAGTTTACTCACAGCAATGCATTTTTTATTGAATGCTAACAACTCAGTTGCGATAGAGGGGAGAGATGTAGGAAACAAAGTATAGAGAGAAAAAGAGGGGGATGGGGGAATAGCTACCAACAGATGAGATGGATGTCCTCGTGGTCCTCTGCCAATAGACGAGTCTTCATCCGTGGGGAGATCTCAAAAGCTTCTCCAGAGGGTTGCTTTTTTATAGTCCTTTTCCAAAGCGAGTGGCTTCTGGCCAAGAGGTGGGAAGATTTATGGACCATTGTGAGGTGCTCCGAGAGGCAGGTGTGGACATGCAGGGCATGCAGTTTTCAGTTGGTACTATGACAGCAGATTCAGTGAGCACAACACACCTGCAAACAGTCACTTGGCAAGCATCCACCTCAACCAGGCCAGAAAACTCCTGTCCAAAGCCGACCAGGGTGGGGGTCCTGAGGGTCTTCTTGCGAAGGTCGTGAGGCAAAAAAAAAGAGGGAAAATTTGGACCGTCTCTTACAACTTATCTGGCAGTTTGTCAGAATTCATCTTTGTATTAGCTCTCATTCTCATGGTACAATCTCATCCTTATATATACACAAATCATAATTATATTTCTCACAATACTAATAGATGAAAGTGAAAAAAACAATGGTTTATTAACAAACAGAATGCCAACAGGCAGGGAAAAACATAAATAAAAAATAACTGCTAGGTATCAAACTGCTAGACCTCACCACCCTCTGGAACAAAGAGAGACTGGATAATACCTGTTCTCAATACATGATACAAGATGGCATCAGCTCTCTCTCAGGAAAGGAGGAGCTTCATGGAGCAGTTCCAGAAGCAAAGGCCTGATGGCTCATCCAGCGTCAACCTCCTTCCCATGGCAATGCACAGCAGAGTGGTCATGGCAGGCAAAGCAGCTCGGCTGGAGCCACTCGGTGTCATCCTCTCCCCACCTCAGCATGGTTAACAGTGGCTTGGGCTGGATGGGAGCATCTCCGCTCCACTTCTCTTGGCATGATGCCTCCGGCTACGGAATTCACCTCAAGGCAGCCCAAAGATCGCTACTGCAGCTTCTCTGAACCAAAGAAAGGAAGTTTTATGCCTGGGCGAAGACAAAGCCAGAGAAGCATAGAGTTGTGAAAAACCTGGGCGGGGAGCTTTCAAAAAACAGCCCTATGCAAAAGCAAACTCTACCCCACCCCCACAAGGTCCCTGGCTGCAGGGTCTTAAAGATGCAGCAACAATTTTTGATCACAGATGATTACAGAATAGGCTATCATTATGAATCACCCCTAAGACAAGAGTAGAGTGGGACAATCACCTCCTTTGACCTTGGAACCTTGGTCTATACCATTTCTATGAGCTAGCAGATAGTGATGAAACTGTCAGACAATCAGGATGCAAAGATAATGATTGCAGGAGACAGCAAGCAATAATGGTTGTATAATGGCCTTTTAGCTCTTTCTGGCCACCTGTCCTGCCTACTGATACTCTTCCTTTGACCTAATGTCACTTCTCTCAGCATGCATCAGGCCTTAGCATGAGCTGTGATAGCCAAAATCCAAGCAGGTGTTGAGCAGTCATTCACTATACAGCCCAGATGGGTTTATCTCCACACTGCTACCAATTCATCTTTCATTGCTACAGCCACCCCCATAGGGCATTAACCACTATCCAGAAGTCAGTACAGAGATGGAATACTGGCCACTTTTCTTGTTCAGCAATCTGTAGGGTTAGTTGGATGGTTTTCACTTTGGCAAATGGTCATGTTCTCCTTCAGTGGCTTTGGCATCTTGTCATGTTGGACTTCACACAGCAACTTTCCACTTCTGATGGTTTCCTAAAATACAATAGGATCCATCAGTAAACAGAGCATAATGACTTTTGTCTTCTGATAACTCATTATATGGCATGAGCCACCTCATCAGGCAATGCTCCAAAATCTCAACCTTCTGGCCAGTCCATTATCTCTTTCAGGATTTTGGGGTGGTTGGGTTTCTGCAGTCAAGTATGTTGTGTGATCAAGTGTGTTGTGTGTTCAATGCTACCCACTTACTACATGTAGCACTGGTTGCATGATGTGTCATGGGGATGGTTTCCTTTGAACATCCGGTATAGTACAAGCAATCGCGGTCCCAAGAGGAGATATGCCTCTGTCCCAACAACTTCTGAATCAACTCAAACACCCTTAATTCCTAGAGCTCAACCTTTTGTTTCTCCTAATGCTCTTTGCTAGAGGGTCAAGGTGAGACCCTGCTCCCCAGCTGCAGTGTAGAGTACATTTTGCATGGCTGGTCCTGTCTGAACAGGCCCAAGAGTTACCAAACAAGCTATTTCCTGTTTGATCTGCTCAAAGGCCTGTTGTTGCTCAGGGCCTCTGTTCTGTGTTGCCAGTGGGGGGGTTTCTGTTAGACCCCAAAACTGCCTGCTTGAGCCAGAGTTACTTATCTCGCAAGGGATAGTTTCTCCTGGAGTCCCAGGCAGTTCTTGGCAACAAGGTACACTTGCAAGCTGTGCCCAGATTCAGACTTTAAGCTCTTTTGTGAAATCAGGCTTGCATGTACCTTCTTAGCCAGCAGAGAAAGAGATCGAGAAATGCCGTTGAGGAGATACCATAGAATCTTTATTTCTTCTACAAAGGGGGTCTGGTCCGGCAAATCCAATGGGTGGGGTTCTAGGGGGACTTTTTATAGGTTTTAAGGGTTTTGTATTTGAACCAATTAACTAAGGAATTCTATAACTAACCAATCTACAAAAGACTTTAGGGAGAAAAGAACCAATTATCTAAGAGAAAAATCGACCACTAGAATTACAGAAAGATAACACAGGGGTCTACAGAGGGGCGAGATGCTTCTTGGTATTAGTCATTCTAAATAAACAATTTCTTATCTAAGGTGTCGTTTTCCATGGAGCCCTATCTTGGGAGCTTGCCTTTTCTTCAGAGATGTTCTCTGCTCTCTCTACAACTCCTCTCTCTGTATTTAAAAAAAGGCGCTCCCGGCAACTTTCTTAAAACACTGAACAAGGCATGCAAACATAACTAATATAATGACAATTACAATCAAAATACATAAAAGTCCCTTGACCAAAGATGAGGCCCACCCCGTCAGTCCCCATTGTCCAAAAAGGTTGTTGAGCCAGTCTGGGGTGGTTTCCAACTTTCAAATCCTTCACGAGATCTCTCAGTTTCTGGATGTTTGCCTGGATGGATGTTGAACGTGATGAGAGATTGAAGCAGCACATCCCTTCAAATTCTTCTCAGCCATGTCTGTGGGCGAGCAGCAGGAAGTCGATTGCCACTCAGTTTTGCAGGGATGCATGTCTCGTGGTTTTTTCATCCTTTTAAAGATCACTCAAGGCAGCAGATGTAACATTGGCTTGCTTACTGAGCCAACACCCCAAATGAGTAATTTCACCAAGAGCTTTTGCTGCAGCCACCCATGGTAAGAACAGGGAGACAGCAGCCCTTGTGGGTTTCTTCCAATTGTACAATTTACGGTCACAACTCTCATCAAATTCAGTGTAGGATCCTTTTTTGCATTTTGATTCGCTCTCCTTTTTCCAATTATGTGATAAGTTAACGTTGGGGGTGAAGGTAGAAAGCTTGCCAAGGCTACAGGGTCCCCCCTGAAGGCGAGAGGGGATTCCAGCCCAAACCCGATCACCACAGTTAAGAAACATTCCCCGGGGTAACATTTTGGGGTGGAGAGAGGACTCAGAGAGTATGTGAGTGGTGTAATTGCACCAATCTGGATAATGATAGGCTTTGTTAATGGGTGATATGTCTTTTCAATGTTTCTAATTTGACTCAATCCTGGCCAGTTTTGCTTTGGACTTTTGAAGTAGAATTTGACACAGTATGTTGCTTTGGAGGACCCCAGCAAATCTAATTCTTGGGGTTCCTCTGGAGCATTTGGCAATAATTTTGTCCACTGGTCCCAAGTGTCAACTGGATTTGGTCTCTTACCAGTGGTGCGGAGGAGCTCTGAGTTATAGACGGGTCTTTCATCTCCTACAAAGGGAATTCCTACTAAACATGTGGAAAGTGGGTTATCAAGGTTGCCCATGGACAGGCACATGTTATCTTGTTTTAATGTCTTTGCTAAGGTCACCCAGACATTGTGTTTGGGTTGTGGACTGATCCAGCCGAAGGCATGTGGCACGGTGAAGAGGATCCAGGCAGCAGTGAGGAAGTGAGGACAGCATCAACGGAGATAATTTTCATCTTTGGACAAGGATGGGGCTTCTTATAGGGAATATAAGTAAAATTAGTTATCTTTATGATGGGGGAGAGGGAGGGTTAGGGTTTTCTCCTTCATCTCCCTCCTTTGTCCCTCCTTCCCCTACCTTTTTTTTTTTTTTTTTTTTTTCCTAAGGATAGGGAAGTGAATATAGGATTAGGGCTTTTTAGTAAAAGTTACAGGGTTTTTCATTAGGGGTAGTAACATCTAACTAAAAATTACTTTGTGGCCAGACTATGTCTGGCTTATGATTTGCCTGAAGCAGAAGAGTGCTGCTTAGTTTTTTGTTTCGTCTGCTGTCATGTGACAGGACAGTCTTTTCTTTGGTATGCGGATTTTCGACCGTGTCTTCGTCTCCAAGCAGAGCTGGTCTGGTTTTGAGGAGGTCTTGTATTTGACTCTGGGGAGCTTTTGTTGTTGTCTGTTGGGGTAGGTTTTGCTGTGCCTAGGTATGGTTTTATGTTTTTTCCTGGGAACCATCTTAGTCCAGATGGCAGGGAGACGCAAACGTACCCCCTTCCCCAGGGAATTAATTGGAAAGGTCAGAGACCTGATGTGTTTCAGGGTCTTTCACCAGCACTGGTGGTTTCTCAGTGAGTTTTGCTTGGGTTGAGTTTGCAAAGTGTCAAAGTATTGGAGGGTCTGGTTCTGACTCGATGCCATTTAGGAAATTGATGACGTAGAGAGCTTTGCAGAGTCTTTCCACTGGAGATAAAATTTCTGTGTCTCTTCACTGCTGGTGAAGGACTCTTTTGATGTTCTGATGAGTTCTCTCTACGATGGACTGTCCTGGGGAATTTCCAGGAATGGTCTGAATGTGTTCAATTCCCCATTCGCTGAGGAACTCTTCAAATTTGTGAGAGATGTAGGCGGATCCATGATCAGTTTTGATCTTTTTTGGAACTCCCAGAGTGGCAAATGCTAGGAGAAAATGCTTCATAATGTGAGTGGCTGTTTCTCCTGCATGAGCCAATGCAAAAACTGCTCCAGAAAATGTGTCAACTGACACATGCACATACTTAGACTTTCCAAAAGGTGGGAAATGGGTCACGTCAGTCTGCCACAGCTGGCAGCTGTTCAGGCCTCTGGGATTTACTCCAGTACCCATAGAGGGTATCTGGTAATTTTGACAATTTGGGCATGTTGCAACAAATCACTTTTGCCTGACATTTTGGAATTTTAAAGATTCTCATGAGGGCAGGCACATTTTGGTGAAAAAATGAATGTGACAACTTTGCCTGAGCAAAGATGTTAGGGATGTTTGCAGTTTCAATGGGCATGGCCAGTACGTCCGCTTTCTTCTTTCCCTCTGTAATAAAACCTGGGAGGTCGATGTGTGACCTTACATGCATAATATGGTATAGTAGTTTTCTGTTGGAGATTAGGCATGTCAATGTAGAAATCAATTGGTATAATTTTTGATTGGAAACTTCCTTGAGGAAAGCATGTTCTGCTCTCATAGCTATACCAGCTACATAGGCTGAATCTGTGACCAGATTAAAGGGTTTGTCTTTGAATTTATCAAAGGCCCTAACAACAGCTACTAATTCAGCAATTTGTGGAGATCCCTCCACAATTTGGACATCAGATTCCCAATTTTTACTTTTGAGGTTTTTCCAAGTCATGACAGACTTGTGAGAAGATTCTGAGCCATCTGTAAAAACAGTTAGAGCATTGAGAGATGTTCTACTTTGAACTAATTTCGGGACCAGATTGAAGGTTGCATTTCGATTAAAAAGTTTGTGTTTTGGTATGTGAATAGAAATTTGGCCTGTATAGCTATCTAGAGCAAATTGAAGATTTTCATTGGTTTGGAGCAAGTGCTCCAGATCTCCTGTGGTTAGCAGAAAGTAAATGCATGTGAACTCACACCCTGAAAGAGAGCGGTGGCAGGTGCTGGCCTTTTTTATCAGATGTGCCATGATTTCTTGAAACGTGGTAATTGTCTTTGTGGGCTGATTGCTTGTGAAAATCCATTCAAGGATTAACAGGGGGTCTGTGAGCTGAGGGTCCCATTGGAAAATCAGTCTATAGAAACGAGGGGCCTTTCCTAAAATGACAAACTGGAAAGGCAAGGTGGGCTCGAATCGATGGGCTTGACGTGAATACAGGGCTTCTTGGACTTTGATGATGGATTGTCGGGCTTCTGGGGTGAGTGTGCGTGGGGAATCCAGGTCTTCGTTGCCACGGAGAAGGTTGAACAGAGGGGTGAGGTCTTCTGTTGTGAGTCCCAGTAGGGGGCTGTCATGGTTTTGATTTGCCAATTTAAATATACTCATTTTCTGTTGTGAGACAGAACCAGGAGCAGAAGCAAGGCAGGCCTAAAATTTAAAAGGGTATATAAAGAAATGTATTAACTACACAAAGAAAAGAAAAAAAAACCAAATTCAGAATAAGATTTTCAGACCACTCCTTCCTTCCTTCTCCCAACCTTCATAACAACAAAACAAACATACAAAAAACTACTTCAGACAGTTCCCAACTTAAATAGTCCTTTTTTCAGTTCACTTCGGAGAGAGAAGTTTCCTCTTGTGAGACTATAGGGATTTTTCTCCACAAGGAGGAAAAAAGCAGTCCTCTCGTGGTTTCATTTTCACGATTTGCATCCGCCCAGGAACCTGCAATCGTGGCACTCCTCCCAACTCCACAGCCTTCCCAGAGCTGTACATGTGGGCCATTTGGATTCATGGGGTATTACTTTTAAGAATTAAATGTTCCAAAGCAAAGGTTCTCTTCATCTTTCTCTCTCTCTTCATGCTTCATCCTCAGAAAAATTGAGAATCCCCTTCTTTCCTCCGGACAAAAGATTCTCAACACAGGTGCTTTCTGGTCAAATGATCTATCAAATGGAACATCTCCAACCCCCCATGTCTTTCTCCATGGTTTATAGGAATATTCAGTACATCAGTTCATCCCTACAGTCTTACAAAAGGACATTTCAGCCATCTTCACAGCATCTCCTCATTCTCCTTCCATTTAAAAAAAACTTCGTTCTTGCTTCACTGACTTTAGAGAATCTCTTTTTTCCCCTCTCATATCCAAAGGAAGGCCAGAGGTTTTGCAAATCTTATCTGAGCTCTAAAGAGTTAAAGTTTCACACAGCTGCAAGAGTTGGGCCAGGCCCAGGCCGCGCTGGGGTGGATGGTTGAGATGTCAATCAGCTTTTCTGGGGCTTGCTGCAGCCCCACACTGCCCATGGTCACCCCTGCTTCCCAGACAGGGCCTGGCTGCCTCCCCCAGGCTGTGTGGGGGCTGGGCAGGCCCGGCCCTTCCGAAGCTGCTCTGAGCCAGCAGCAGGAACCGGGCCCCTCCCCGAGCTGCAGTCCCGTGGAGGAGGAAGCCGTGAAGGTCTTATCAATGAGCCTTTCCTCCTCCCAGCCATCGGGTCCCCTAGTTTGCAAACAGGGCCCAAGCGGCCTCCCGAGCCTCCCCCCCCCGCCCGCATGGGAGGGAGCTCGGGTCGATGTTACCTGCTCAGCCACCGGAAATAAAAGAGAGCTTTTTCCTGGGTTACCTCTTTGAAAATGTGTGTTCACAGAGCGAACTAACTTCTCTAATTGGATTTTCAGGCTGTCAATAACCAAGCCAGCCTTCAATGGTTGCAATCAACCCATAGAGGAAGACCCCTTAGAGAGAACTTCTCTCTGAGTTTCTTCTTCCCAGCTCAACCCAGCACAGGAGCGAATCCAGTTGATGGATCCACACAGGCTGTGTAGGTCTCTTAGAGTCTTTGGATCATCGTAGAGAGACCGGAACAGTGAGAACGATCCCAAAACACAGGAATTTAATAACGGTTAAAATAAAAAACAAAAAAGCTGTGCATAGTACAAGGGATCATATCTCTAGGACCCCGGAACCAGGAAGACATAACTATATATAGGTAGAGGTAGAGAGTTCATTGTCCAATCAATGACGAGGATAAGGAACAGAGTCATATATGAAAAAGGAAGTCAGCCAACCATGTATTGAAACTAAGAACATAACCTTATTTGTAACAAACTGATTAACATATTAGCTTCAAAACGATGTTCTCTCCCCTAGCAAGGTGTTTCCCAGGGCTGGGGGTTGATGCTTTCTGGTTATGCAGGTGAAGCCACTCCCCTGTCCATCCCCACCAGACCCATTTCCACAAGGTGCAGATGATTTTCCATCTGGCAACACAAGGATATTCCATACCATATGGCATTATGCTCAGTAATAAAGTTAGGGGGGAGGTTGGCAGAGGGGAGCTGCTATGGGACTGGGCATCCATCAGTCGGTTGGGGAGACCAGTTGTTTTCTTTTGTATCACTTCTCTTTCTTGGATTTTATTTTTCTGTCTTTGTTGTTATTTATTATTATTATTTTATTTCAATTATTAAGCTGTTTTTATCTCAACCCATGAGTTTTCTCACTTTTAGTCTCCTGATTCTCTCCCCTATCCTACTGGGTGAGAGCGAGCAAGGAGGCAACTGTGTGGTACTTGCTGGTTGTGGTTAAACCATGTCAGTCCTACTCAAAATAGTTCTTCTTTCAGGTTACTTAATAGAGAAGGCTCAAAAGCTGACTATAACCTGGAATATGCATTCTCCAGAATCCCAACAGGCCTAGGAAATCTTGATTCTTCCTTGTTAGCTGGTGGAGACATAGTTCCTATTTTATTGTTCACATCCATAGGGATGTGAGGATGTCAATCCTGCCATTTTGCTCCCAAGAAATGGATTTTCTGTGCAGGTCTATTGATGTGGCTTTTTAAAAATTTTATGACAAAAGCAATTTACAGAAGAATCTGAATTTATTTTTTTTCTTATTAAAAGGCTTCTACTTTGTTGCCCCACGCACTGATTTTGTTGGTGTATTGTAAATGTTCAGGGGCGTCACCCTGTTGCCGTGCAGTTTGGATTAGTCCATCACAAATTGAAGGGCTGTGCTTCCACCTCTGGGGCAGTTGATTCCAGGTGTATTTGATATTCCTTCATGCAAAAGTAAACTGGAACCTGTGATCTGCTGCCAAAGGAGTTGAGAAAAAAACAAAACATATCACCTGTCTGTCTTGGACTCCATTTCATATTGGAGTTCTGGTGTGTCTGGTATGGCAGCACTCAGTGGTGATGTGACCTCATTTAGGCTGTACTAGTCTGCCTTCATCAGACTTTGGCACCGGCCATATGGGACTATTAAAGGATGGGTGAGTCTTGCTGATCATTTCTTGGTTCTCCAATTGATTAATTGGCTTATGTATGGGAGCCAGGGAGTTTTGATTTCTGTGATACCGTCACCAGTGCACTGTCCTGGTTGCAATTGACTCCTGCTGTTTTTGACCTGAAGCAACCCCTCAACAGGATTGCTTGAGAGGACAGGCAGGGTAGACAGCTCTTTAACTTTCTGTGTGTTAATGGTGGCTACACCAAAAGCCCACTGGTACCCTTTTAGGTCCTTGAAGTACCCTCTCTTGGGGTAGTCTATGTTATGTATACACAGGGCATCCAAGCCAGTCAGAATAGGATGCATTTGGACTTGTCTCCTGTACACTGATGTTTACTAAAGCCTTGTACTTTTGTAGGTCTGATGTTTCAGGCCATCAAATCTACACATACTGTATACCCAGTCATCCCTTCCCTCCTTCTAGCTGAAGACAGAGACCCTCTCTTTCTATTTCTGATTGGCATATTCACTGTCTGACCTTTGCATTGCCAGATGAGAAGTCCCTTGACCAGAATCAAGGAAAGTGATTGCAGTCTTTCTTCTATGTGTGGGAGATTGACAATTGCCTTCTTGTGTCTCAACAGCAATTAAACTGATGGCCTTCTTGGATGGCCCCCTATATTGGTTTGGCATGGCCTGGTTTTTGGTAGCAAAGCGGGCCACAAAGATGGCTCCTGTGAGAAGCTGCTGGAAGCTTCCACCATGTCCGGCAGAGACAATGGCTGATGGCTCTGAAGATGGACATGCTGCTAGCCAAAACTGGACCAATTAGAGAGGCTGGTAATGCCTCTGATTACATATTTAAGAAGGAAATAAAAACCAAGTCACAAGATTTTGCTTCCAGTCAGAGAGGAGGAGGAGGTGAGAATACGTGAGGGAAAACAACATGGCGACACCAAGGTCAGTGGACAAGGAGGGGGAGGAGGTGCTCCAGGCACTAGAACTGAGATTCCTCTGCAAGCCGTGGTGAAGACCATGGTGAAGCAGGCTGTCCCCCTGCAGAACCATGGGGATCCATGGGGGATGCAGAGATCCACCTGCATTCCATGGGGGAGGTGCCCATGCCAGAGCAGGTGGATGCCTGGAGGAGGCTGTGATCCAGCGGGAGACCCGGTGGAGAGGGCCCTTGCTTCCAGGCTGGGGCAGCCTGTCCTTGGAGGACTGCACCCCATGGAAAGAGAGACCCATGTCACAGCAGTTTTGGGAGGACTGTCTGCCCATGGGGGGAGTTCACCCTGCAGCAGGTGTGGTAGGGCTTCTCCTTGTAAGAGTGAACCCACACTGGAGACATTCATGAAGAACTCTCTCCCGTGGGAGGCACCCCACGGCCTCACAGGGGATGGACTCCTCTCTCAGAGCAGACGAAGAAAATCTCAGTGATGAACTGACCAAAGCCCCCTCGCTCTGTCTCCCTGCACTGTCGGTGGGAAGGAGGGAGGGGCTGGGGGGGGATAAAGGTGTTTTAAGGGCTTATTTTACTTCTCATTATCCTCCTCTGATTCTGTTAGTAATAAATTTCACTTTGCAACTTTAAGTTGAGCCTGTTTTGCCCTTGAAGTGTTTTCTCCCGATCCTTATCTCAACTTGTGAAGCCTTTGTTAATTCTTTTTCCTTTTCCCTCCTCTTCCCAGCTGTGACAGGGGAGGGTGAGTGAGCAACTCTCATGGGTGCCTGGCGTTGGGCCAGTGTCAAGCCACGGTGCCTCCTTCTTAGCATGTGTCTTTCTTCAACCAAATACTAGCATGCCCATTCTCAACCATATCACAAAGTGCCACATCTACTAGTTTTTTTGAACATTTCCAGGGATGGTGACTCCATCAGTTTCCCGGGGAGCCTGTTCCAATTCGTAACCACTCTTTCTGTGAAGAAATTTTTTCTAGTATCCCACCTGAATATCCCCTTGTGCAGCTTGAGGCCATTTCCCCTTGTTCTGTTGCTGGTTGCCTGGGAGAAGAGTCTGACCCCCACCTTACCACAGCCTCCTTTCAGGTAGTTGCAGAGTGATAAGGTCTCCCCTGAGACTTCTTTTCCCCAGAATAAACAACCCCAGTTCCCTCAGCTGCTCCAGACCTTTCATCACCTTTGTTGCCCTTCTCTGGACATGCTTCAGCACCTCAATGTTCTTCTTGTAGTGAAGGGCCCAGAACTGGACACAGTTTTCAAGGTGCAGCCTCACCAGTGCCAAGTACATGGGGACAATCACTTCCCTGGTCCTGCTGGCCACACTATTTCTGATAGAAGCCACGATGCCATTGGCCTTCTTGGCCACCTGAGCACACACTGGCTCATGTTTAGCTGCTGTCAACCAACATCGCTCAGGTCCTTTTCTGCCAAGCAGCTTTCCAGTCACTCTTCCCCAAGCCTGTAGCGCTGCATGGGGTTGTTGTGACTCAAGTGCACAACTCAATTGTAGCAAACACATAAGTTTTATAGTAATAAGATGCTGCTATCATATCCTGGGTAGTGGTTATCTTTCTGCACATGTTGGGTTCAGAGGAAGGTGATTAGTTGTTTTTAGTGAGAAGCTAAGTGTGATAGGTTGACTTAGGAAGAAGAAACGCAGAGAGAAGTTCTTCCTAAGGGAATTTCCTCTGTGGGGGTTGGGACACCTGCAACAACCAATTAGAGAAAGTTAGTTCGCTCCGTGAACACACATTTTGAAGGAAGTAATCCGGAACTGTCTCTTTGTCTTTCCGGCGGCTGAGCAGGTAACATCAACCCGAGCTTCCCCCTCCCCCATGCGGGGGGGGAGGCTCAGGAGGCTGCTTGGGCCCTGTTTGCCAACGAGGGGACCCAATGGACAGGGGGAGAAGAAGTTGTGTGATAAGATCTTCATGGCTTCCTCCTCCACGGGCCTGCGGCTCTGGCGTGGGGGGGGAGGCCAACTGTTGCTGCTGTCGGCCGGGCCGGGCCTGCCCCGGTGGCCATGAGTACCGTGGGGCTGCAGCCCAGCCCCAGAAAGGCTGATTAACACCTCAGCTGCCCCCCCAGCACGGCCTGAGCCTGCCCAACTTTTGTAGTTGTGGTAAACTTTAACTCTTTAGTGCTCAGATAAGATTTGCAAAGCCTCCAACCTTTCCTTTGAATATGAAAGGAAATAAGATTTCTGAAGTCAGTGACGTAAGAGCTAAGTTTTTAAGATGGAAGGAGAATGAGAAGATGCTGAAATGGCTGAAAATCTTTTTGTAAAATTGTAGGGATGAACTGATGTACTGAATATTCTTATAAACCATGGAAAGAGACATGGGGGGATGGAAATGTTCCATTTCATAGATGATTGGACTAAAGAGCACCTGTGTTGAGAATTTCTGCCCTGAGAAAAGAAGGGGATTTCAGTTTTCTGAAAATGAAGCCTGAGCAGAGAAAGGAGACAGAGAATCTTTGCTGTGGAACATTTCATTCTTAAAAGTAATACCCCATGAGACAGACATGGCCCACATCTACAACTTTAGGATGGCTATAGAGTTGGGAGGAGCGTCACGGTTGCAGGTTCCCGGGCAGATGCAAATCGTGAAAGATAAAACCACAAGAGGACTGTCTTTTTCCTTCTTGTGGGAAAAATCCCTACAACTCCAACAAGAAGAGGCTTCTCTCTCCAAAAGTGAACTGAGAAAGACTAAATTGGAGACTGACTGAAGTATTTGTTATATGTTTGTTTTGTTGTTATGAAGGTTGGGAGAGGGAGGGAAGGAGTGATCTGAAAAATCCTATTCTGAATTTTTTTTCCCTTTCTCTTTGTTTGTGTAGTTAATAAATTTTCTTTTATACTCTCTCAAGTTTTAGGCCTGCCTTGCTCTTTTGCTCCTGGCTCTGTCTCACAACAGAAAAAATGAGTTTATTTAAATTGGCAACTCAAAACAAAGACACTAAGCTACTTCATACTTGCAAAAATGTGCAGATTAAGGCAGTTTCTTGTGTTTAAATAAATAGTAAATCTCAAGTTGTTGATTAAAGCATTATTTTGTAAGAATTTTTAAAATTTTTAAAATATAGATGACTGAATTTATTAAATGAACAGTTACTAAGGTGTAACATATACAAAGTTGACTCAACAAGCAGATTTTTATTACCTCTAAGTATATGAATGATTTAAAAACTTATTGTTTTTTATAGAGCTCTGTCAAACAAAGTTGTAGCAAAAGGATGAATAGAAATTAAGTTACATCTTTTATATTTCCAAATAAGCAATAAACTTTTAGAAAGCTGATTGGCTAAGCTGTCATTGATGCTTACAGTGGTTCCATAGAGGGTAGAATATTGGACTGTTGAATTCCTGCCTTCCTAATCCTTGTTCTTTTGTCATAGACAGATCGTTTCAGAGTCAATATGCATCCATGCTTCATGAGGGGGTAGAGCTCTAAAAGAATTCTTTAAAAATACTCTATGCATATGTTTTTAGTGTCCTAGTACCTAAGGTGTAAATAATTCTGCAATGAATGACTGTTAAAGGTTTGTGTATAGATAGATGTTTCACTAGTTCTTCACAAGTGTTGGGAGGGAAATTACTAGAAATTGGAGTTTTAATTTAAATTATATGATGATAAAAGTACATTTTACTTTTTTAATTAAGTTGTTGCAAGCTCAGTTGGCACTAGCCAATTCTCCTATTCTTCCTATAGCCTGATTCCTTTTTAGTGGAATAGAGGAAGTGTGTGTTTTTAATACCAAACTTCAGATTCAATTTTTGTTTCAATTTTAGTATATGTCTTTTGAAATAATAATAGAAACAAAAAATTCTTCATAGGGCAAGTATATGGCAAAATGTCATTCAGGCCATTAGCCAGATATTATTGAATCTGGTAATGTTGCTCATGTGGGATGCAGATCAAATAAGCATCATTTATATTATTTTAAGTTTAGACTAATGGTTAATAGCTGGCTTTGCTATTTATGAACCCTTCAATCCTGACCAAAACTGAAAGGTTTTTTTGAATACATTATCTTGAAGAACCTAAATTTCTTCTAGTTTTAGGGTTAGTTAGTTTTAAAAATTGCAACCATGTAGCTTTTTTCCCCCTGAAACCCAGAGGGAATTTCAGAAAGCTAATTTGGCATGAGACTAAATTTAAAACCTATAATGAAAATTATCTGTTTTGTTCCCTCCCTCTCATCTCTTTCTGAATATGGTATGCATGTTTCCCATTGCTATCTCTATTACCTTCATTTTTGTGTACTGTTTTCATCACTTCAGTATTGTATTCATGCTTTAAATTTTTGCCTCTGTGTTGATAAACAGGTTTTTTATTCATTTTGGCAGAATCTTATGCCTATAGCTAATTGTAAGCATCAGTTGACATATTGATAGTTTGTCTGATTTAGTGAACATGTAGTGTTATCATTGTCACTTATTTTATAATTAGCCTGTGTGTCTTCAGGTTTAGTGTTTTAAGTCCGGAATGACTGGTATGGTTCCTTCAGTAGTGGGTTATAAGGACTTTCTTGGTCTTTTTTTCCCCCTTTCTTTCTGTCAAGAATTGCAGGGAGATATAGAGCAGCATGCAATTAAATAGAATGAAGAAGACTGAGTGGATGTTCCAATAGTATTTCCAGCTTATTCAAAGCCCAGTACAGTGGGAGAAGCCATAATTGGTGAACTACTGAGCAAGATCAGCCAAGATGATCATCCTTTTTGCAGGCACTTCTAACTATTCATCAAAGAAAGATTAAGCACTTTGGAAAGTTCTGGATAGAGACCATCTAACTTGTACACCACAATACTGGTGTGAATGTTATATCATCAATGGTTATTTTCCTAATAAATTCTTTCTGAATTTTATATGAAAAGCAAAGGATTAAAAATAAATAAAATATAACAAAAGCACACCATTCTTTTGATGAAAGTGAAGTTAGTCACCCCTTTTCCCCTTTTCTGTTGTTTTGGGTTTTTTTCTTAGCAATTCCTCAAATGCAAAAATTAACTGGCTCTGATTAGTTTGTTTGCTTGGGGAGGGGAAGGAATTAGTCTGGGATTTTTTTGTACATCTACATTTCTAGTACATCTACATTTTGGGAGGGGGAGAGGAAAGCAGGGGACAAGAGAGAGCAGCATGTGGTTTGGACAGTCTCGGCAGGGGCACTGAATTGAGGAGTACCATTCCTAAACCATGACAACCTGGCACTGAGGCTGGTGTCACCGGCAGTATTTTGCATTCTTTGATCATTGGGTTGGTCTACACCACGCCAGGTCTGTTGGCAACAGACAACGTACACCTGTGTCCTGGTTTAGAATTATAGAATCATTAAGGTTGGAAAAGACCTCTAAGACCACAAGTCTGACCTCCAACCTAGCACTAGCACCATGTTCACCACTAAACCATGTCCTTAAGTGCCATATCCACATGTTTTTTTGAACACTTTCAGGGATGGTGACTCGAACACTTCCCTGGGTAGCCTATTCCAATGTTGACAACCCTTTCAGTGAAAAGGTTTTTTTCTCATATCTCATCTAAACTTCCCCTGGTGCAACTTGAGACTATTTCCTCTTATCTTGTCACTTGTTACCTGGGAGGAGACCAACACCCACCTCATACCACCACCTTTCAGGTAGTTGTAGAGAGCAATATGGTTTCCCCTGAGCTTCCTTTTCTCCAGGCTAAACAACAGAATCACAGAATATGCTGAGTTGGAGGGGACTCACAAGGATCATCAAGTCCAATACCTGGCCCTGGACAGGATCATTCCCAAGAGTCACACCATGTGCCCGAGAGTATTATCCAAAAGCTTCTTGAAATCTGACTGGCTTGGTGCTGTGACCACTTCCCTGGGGAGCCTTTTTCAGTGCTCAACCACTCTCTGGGTGAACAACCTTTTTCTAATATCTAACCTAAACCTTCCCTGACACAGCCTGAGGCCATTCCCCTGGGTCTTGTCACTGGTCACCAGAGAGAAGACATCAGTGTGTGCTCCTCCTCTTCCCCTCATGAGGAAGCTGTAGACTGCAATAAGGTCTCCCCTCAGTCTCCTCCAGGCTGAACAAACAAAGTTATCTCAGCTGCTCCTCTTATGACTTCCCCTCAAGACCAAGACGTGCTCCAGACACTTCACCAGCTTTGTTGCCCTTCTCTGGACGTGCATCAGCATCTCAGTGACCTTTTTGAAGTGAGGGGCCCAGAACCAAACACAGTAGTCGGAGTGTGGCCCCACCAGTGCCAACTACAAGGAGACAATCACTTCCCTAGTCCTGCTGGCCTCTCTATTTTCAATACAAGTCAGGATGTCGTTGGCCTTCTTGGCCAGCTTGGCACACTGCTGGGTCATGTTCAGCCAGCTGTCAACCAATACTCCTACATTGTTTTCTGCTGGGCAGCTTTCCAGACACTCTTCCCCAAGCTTGTAGCACTGCACGGGGTTGTCATGACCCAAGTGCAGGACTCGGAACTTCACCTTATTGAATTCCATATGGTCAGCCTCAGCTCATCGATCTAGTCAATTGTTATGAACGAGAGTGTTTGAGATCACTTAAAAAATCATCAGCAAGTGTATGAGCAAAAGCCAGATCCCTCTGAAGAGTCTTCGTACTCTTCAGCAAATCAACACTCTTGCCCAACTTTGTGTCATCTGTGAACTTACTTAGGGTGCACTTGATCCCCTCATCCAGGTCGTCAGCGAACATGTTAAACAGAACTGTCTGCAATACTGAGCCCTGGGGAATACCACTCATGACTGACCACCAGCTGGTTGTAATTCCATTCACCACCACTCTCTGGGCCCAGCCATCCAACCAGTTTTTTACCCAGCAAAGAGTTCACCTGTCTAAGCCATGGGAAGCAAATTTCTCCAGGAGAATGCTGTGGGAAATGGTGGCAAAGGCTTTACTGAAATCTAGGTAGACAATATCTACAGCTATTCTGTCATCTACTAAGCAGGTCACTTTGTCATAGAAGGAGATCAGCTTTGTCAAGTAGATCCTGCCTTTCATGAACCTATGCTGGCTGGGCCTGATCCCCTGGTTGTCCTGTACGTGTCACATGATGGCACTCAAAATTATCTGCTCCATGCCTTTCCCTGGCACTGAGGTCAGGCTGACAGGCCTGTTGTTCCCCAGATCCCCCTTTCAACCCTTCTTATAGATAGGTGTCACATTTGATAATTTCCAGTCACCTGGGACCTCCCTGGTTGACCAGGACTGCTGGTAAATGATGGAAATTGGCTTGGTAAGCACTTTGGCCAGCTCCCTGAGTACTCTTTGGGTGAATCCCATTTACCCCCATCAACGCGTGGAGGTCTAAGTGGAACTGCAGGTTACTGGCCATTCCCTCCTGGATTATGGATTATTCTGCTTCCTGTCTCTGTCTTCCAACTTAGGAGGCTGGGTACCCTGAGGGGAAACTGGTCTTACTAAAGACTGAGGCAAAGAAGACATTCAGTACCTTGGCCTTTTCCTCATTCTTTGTTATTATGCTTCCCCCCACATCCAAAAAAGGATGGAGATTCTCCTTGTCCCTGCTTTTGTTGCTGATATATTTGTAGAAACACTTTTTGTTGTCTTTTACAGCAGTGGGCAGAGCCAAAGCTCTCTGTTCTGACATGCCAATTGTCTTCTGTGCTGGCTCATCTTTCAGCATGGGGACAGCCTGCTCCTGCTCCTTTAAGATTTCCTTCTTAAAGCACATTCAGCCTTCCTGGACTATTTTGCCCTTCAGGACTTCCTCCCAAGAGACTCTCTCAACCAGTCTCCTAAATAGGCCAAAGTCTGCCCTCCAGAAGTCTAATTTGGCAGTTATGCTGACCTCTGTCCGTATTTCTCTCATAATTGAAAACTATAATTTCTTGATTGCTTTGCCCAAGATGACCTCTGACTTTCAGTTTGAGCAGTTCTTCTCTATTTACAAACAGCAGGTCCAGCAGAGCACCTTCCCTGGTTGTCTCATTCACTAGCTGTGTCAGGAAGTTTTCTTCCATGCACTCCAGGAACCTCCTAGACTGTTTCCTCTCTTCTCTGTTGTATTTTCAGTAGACATCTGGTAGGTTGAAGTCTCCCATGAGAATAATATCCAGTAATTACAATATTTCCCCTGCTTATAGAATATTTAATCTGCCTCTTCATCCTAGTTAGGTGGTCTATAATACTCCTACCAGGATATCTGCCTTGTTAGACTTCTCCCTGAATCTTACTGTAGTGGGTTAACCCTGGCTGGATGCCAGACACCCACCAAAGCTGCTCTATCACTCCCCTCTGTAACTGGACAGGAGACACAATATATATCAAAAGGATTCATGGGTTGAGATAAAGTCTGGGGGAGATCACTCACCAAATACTGTCATGAGCAAAACAGACTCAAATTTGAGGTATTAATTTAATTTATTACTAACAAAATCAGAGTAGGACAATGAGAAGTAAAGTAAGACCTTAAAAACACCTTCCCCACACCCCTCCCTGCTTCCCAAGCTCTATCTCCTCCCCCCTAGCAGCACAGGGAGACAGGGAATGAGGATTATACTCAGTTCATCATAAGTTGTTTCTGCTGCTTCTCAGGGAGAGGAGTCCTCTCCAATGTAAGGTCTCTCCCACAGGAAACAGTTCTCCATTAACTTCTCCAGTGTGAGTCCATCCCATGGGCAACAGTCCTCCCAAAATTGCTGCAATATGTGTCACTCTTCCACGGGGTGCAGTCATTCAGGAACAGCTTCTTCAGTATGGATCCCCCACAGGGTCACAAGTCCTACCAGGAAACCTGCACCGGCGTGGGCTCCTCCCTCCATGGGTCTGCAGGTCCCTGCCAGGAGCTACCAAAACCTGGCAATAAAAACCCAGTACACTCACTGATAAACACTCAACTCTGATGCCTTAAAATTTAAGTTTTTATATTCTGCTTGGATGTGCTTTTCTGATGTGCTAGGGTGATGAAGACAAAACAGTCCTATTCCAGTTGAGAACTCAAGGACAGTTTCTGCAAACTTCGGGCCCTAAGCATAAACAACGTGGAGAGAGGAGGGCGGGTTCATGCAAATGAACCAAAACCTATAAAAGTGTGAGATTTTGTGACCAAGCCCTCCTTTGCTTCCATCTTGGAGCCATCCAGGCAGGGGCCATGACTGTGGCACTCATACTGCTAGGGTGTGGCCTTTTGTAGGCCTCTCAATAAATACCCATTTTATTCTGCGTGTGTAGCCTCTGTTCCAGCTCCTCTAGGCATCAGAGCTGGCGACTCTGGTGTGACAGGGAAGGCATCTGGAAAACCCCCTGGACTGAAGCCCTGCCGGCAGCCCCAGAAAGGCTCAGCAGAGGTCCAGAGGTATCAGAGCCAAGAACCCTGGGAATGGAGTCACGTGAGTGACCGAATAAAAAGGGTATTCTGTTTAGCATCTGGGTTAAGTGCTAAGAGGGTTTGTAGATTATAATTTTGCAAATTGTAAATTTATTTTGGGGAACCTTAGGGTTCTAAGTAGAATTGTTTTGCTCTTTATCTGTGGGTAAGAAGGAACACCTTCCTAAAGAACAGGTTTAAATTGTAGCGCCATTGGCCTAAAGCCAAAAGGTGGCACAGCTCATTAGTTTCTGAGCTGTGGCTCTGAGGGTTGTGAGTTCTAATCTCGAGTCTCTGTTTGTGTCTTTTACTCTTTATTTTTGGGCATCAGAATGGGTTGTGTATTTTCTGGTGAACATGATAATGGTAGTATTCCAAGAGATAGCCCTTTGGGGTTAATATTGAAAAATTGGGCGAATTTAATCGGGGAAGAGTCTATGTTTTTAAAACCTAAACTTATTAGACTCTCTGAGAAAATGTAGCCAACATTTGAACTAGATAATGGAGAAACGTGGCCTAAATTTGGGAATTTAAACCGAAAGTTAATATCAAGTTTAATATCCCGAATACATGGAGACAGATTGTTTTAAGAGTTAGAGTATGCCCAGCCTTTTATGGTATTAGCATGTGAGCAGGACCTAGATAAGAAGAAAGAACATATATTAGTCTTAAAAGGTAAAAAGAAAGATCCAACTTTCAGAAACACATATAAAAATCCAGAGGAGGTAGAGATAGACCTGGTTGCTCCTGCCATGAGGACAGGATCGATTCCGGCCGCGCTGGGCGGGGGGCCGGGCCAGGCCGCAGGCTCAGGCCAGGCCGTGCCACCTCCGGCAGCAGCCCGAGGGGTGAGGAAGGGGGTGGGAGATAGCCAGTGTGTGCAGCCCTCGGCACTGTCCCGAGAGGAGAGGCCGGGGAACAGGGCCTTTTACAGGGAAGGCAGAGAAGGAACCTCCCATAGGGGGAGCCGCGCCTCCTCTGTTCTCAGACCTGTGAGGTGCCATGGCAACCCCAAAGGCCAGGGAGCTGCCTCGGAAGGTGACATCATCAAAGATCGCAGACACACAGCCCAGCAGCGGAGTCGCAACAGGTCTTGTATGATGCTTTCTAGGATTGGGACTAGCCGAGATAGACTCTTGGCTACAACAGAGACAGACAGCCCTTACTCAAATGAGTCTGAGGAGGAAGAAGAGGATGAGGAAATGGACGAGATTATTGCTGCCTTAAACAGGCGGAGGAGGGGAAAGATAGCAAGAGAAGCCCTCAGAAAATGTAGTCCAATCGCTCACCATACTAGATCAAAAAGGGAGACAGAAAGAGAACCAATTTTGCAAGCCTCCTTACGACAAGCAGTCGGTAATCAGGGGCCAGTATACGTGAAAGTACCATACTCCCTTATAGAGTTAGAGCAGTGGAAAGCTACCGTAGGAAAATATAAAGAGAACCCAAATAAAGTGGCAAAATTGGTGGAACAGGCTATTAATTCACAAAACCCTGACTGGGAAGACTTGAACTCCATGTTGGATACATTACTTGACCCCACTGAAAGACAGATGGTTAATAAAGCCATCACAACCTCCGTGGAGGGGAACATAGCCAGTGGATTGCTTCAGGGTACTGTCACTCAGATATTTCCCCTTGAGAATCCTGGGTGGGATCTAAATATACCAGAACATATGGCAAGGCTAAAAAGATATCAAAGTCTTGTAGTATATGGGTTAAAACATGGAGTACCTAAAGCTATAAATTGGTCAAAGCTTTATGAAGTGAGACAAAATTATGATGAATCATCCTCTGATTTTTTTGAACAGGTTAAGAGAAACTACTATCAAATATACTGATTTAGACCCTGAATCAGCTGATGGTAAAGCGCATTTAGTTTTGTTGTTTATGGGTCAGGCCTCAAATGATATAAGAAGGAAGCTGCAAAAGATAGAGGGGGTCCGAGATATGGAGAGACTGCTAGAGGTTGCCTGGAAGGTGTTTTGAGACAGAGGTTCAACTGAAAGAGTTAAATCCCAACCTAGTAAGAAGGCAACTCGGGAAAAGTCACACAACAAAGCTTCCCCTACACAGAAGGACCAGTGTGCATACTGTAGAAAGTGGGGACATTGGAAAAAGGATTGTCCAGTGTTAAAAGAGAAATCCTCAGTTCCCCAACTCTCAGTAGTACAAAACTCAAGTGGCTCAGGCTCTGAGTGATGGCAACCAAGGGCTATTCCCCAGCAGAGCCCTTGATTATAACTAAGCTGGGGAAAGTTGACATCAAGTAATTTTTGTAGATTCTGGAGCAGCATATTCTATGTTAAATACCTTAGAAGGGAAACTGAGTCACGACACTGTACATAACTACCATCATGTGAGAGACTGAAATGGTAAAGGTTAATAACTCAATCAGCCTTTTGCAAAAGCAACAGGGTGCTTTGCTGTGGGCAGGTTTGCACCCCTCAACCGAAGGGGAGGAGAAGAGTTTTTGCATATGTGGTGGCAAAGCCTCTGATCTGCAAAAATCAGCCCAGGCGCAGAGGGGGTGCACATTTACCACTGGAGGATGACCACTACAAACTGACCTTTGTTTAGATAAACTTGTTGAGCCCTGCGATTGTGTACTGGATAACTTGTGACTAATGTTGTTAACAAGCTGGGTTTTAAGCCAGATAAGGGAAAAGGCCCATAAGAAGCAGATCCTATGTGGTGGGATAATGCTTTTTATCATGTCAATGTCCTCCCTCTCGATAAGGCTCAGGTGGAAAACATATATATACACCGGTCATTCAGTGTCCCTCTAATCTGCCCCAAGGGATCTATTAACAAGAACCTCAGTTACCTCGCCTTCAGGACCAGGTTGTAACACATCATCAAGCTCCAAAGAATCAAAACACTCCCTACAGGGCTACCCCACTGCCTCTCCTTCCTTGCCTATCCCTTCTGAAGAGTTTATAGCCATCCATTGCAGCATTCCAGTCGTGCAAATCATCCTGCCATGTTTCCATGATGGTGACTGTCATAGTTTTCCTGATGTACAATACAGTAGCTTCCCTCCTGTTTGTTGCCCATGCTGTGTGCATTGGTGTAAATGCATTTCAGTTGGGCTAATAACCCTACTGCCTTTTTACAGGGACAAGCCCTAATTCATGCGTGACCATTCTCAGGTACTTCTGGGATTTTTAACACATCATTAACCCTTGCATCCTTCCTTTTGCATGGATCTCCATCCCCTATCTCCACTGATATGGCAGACTGAAGGGCTTTGGTAGCACACTGTCCCTCAAACATTTGCATGGCACCTCCAGGCTTATCTCTGCTGAGCCTGGTTTTGTCCCCATCCCCCTTCAAACGTAGTTTAAAGCTGTCTCAATGACTCCTGCTAACTCCTGAGCTAAAATCCTTTTTTCCCCCTTTGAGATGGATGGACCCGGTCTGTTACCAGCAGGCTTGGTGTCACATAAACTGACCCATGATTAAAACCCCCAAAATTGTAATGGCAACATCAGTCTCAAAGCCAGGTGTTCATCTGCATGATTTTCCTGTTTATTGCCCCATCATTCCCTGCAGGGAACTGGCAGGACAGAAGAGAACATAACATGTGCTCCAGATCCTTCGACCAGTTGTTCCAAGGCCCTGAGGCCCCTCTTGGTTGTCTGCAGCCTGCTTGTCGGGACTTTGTCACTACCCACCTGAAAAAGCAGTAGCAGATAATAATCAGTGGGATGTACCAGGCTGGGAAGTTTCTTGGTGATGTCCCTTACCCAGGCCCCAGGAAGGCAGCATACTTCCCTATGGGTTGGGTCCAGTCATCATATTGGGCTCTTTGTTCCTTTCAAAAGAGAGTCATCAATGACTACTACTTCTTTACTACTACAACCCTTCTTTTTTTCTTAACTGAGGAGGTTATGATGCAGTGGGTAGGCTACTCTGCCCTAGGTAACCCCTCCAGCCTGGATGGACTTTCATCCACATTCTCATTTCCCTGGTCCTCAGATTCCAGGATTCATAACTATTGGATAAGAGCACCTGGGAAGGTGAAGTAGGTCAGGAGGGGATTTACCTTCCACCCTGAGTAGAAACCCATTTCTATACCCCTTCATCTCTACAGTCCCCTCCTTCTTCCTGGTGGGGAGAGGGTAGGAGATCTATTGTTTCTTGTGAAGTAGATGGTGGGTCGTTTGTCCAAGGCACAGTAGAGTGTGGCTCCACTGGTCAATCTCCTCAGAGTCCCTGATACTTCTTAGCCTTTCTACTTCTCTCAGCTCTGCCACTGGGCTGAGCAGATTGTTGACCTGATTGCACCTCACACAGCTGTTTTCTCTGTTGCCCTCTGAGAGCAGTGCCAGACTGGTACTCCTTGCAGCCTAAGACCTGGATGGCTGTGTGTTTTTGTGGACACTCCATCTGGGTGGCCACATCCTTTCTGGTGCACACAGAGGAAACAGCTTCTGTCCGAGTGGAAACCATATCTGAGCCGCCTTGGCAAGGGCGATGGCCATCAACTCAGCTAACTACTCCAGCTGCAGAGCCTCAGTATTCTCCCTGCACACTTTTCCTCGTGATCTGCCACGCAAACTGCCACACCATGCCACACACTGTTTTTGGGTTTTTTTTCCACAGAAGGTGGAAAAATCCCACTTGGTTTTGTTGGGTTTTTTTGTTCAAATCTATTGACAGATGGGTGCTGTAATGCAGATAACAATGTTTAACTTCCGTGCCTTGCATCTCTCACAGTAACCATCTGTGTAATAATAAGGGTGGTATAGACTAATCTAAAAACTATTATAGAATGTTTCAGAGGAAATATAGGGTTTTGTCCCTGAAATACAATAAATTTTTTGAAACAGGAATAGCTGCTTTGTGACTTGGGGAGTGTGAGAATCCTATGCTTTCATGCTCTCTCTACTGCTGTTTTCATTATAATTTTCAAATGTAGTATGGGGGTTCTAAAAATTAGTGCATAATATGGAATGCATCCAGAATAACAGGATATGAAGAGACTTCTCATTGAACATGAAAGAAAATATATTTTGTTTCACTTCATTGTTTATTTTAACCAAGTCTCAAATCAGACTATATTTTCTGATTTGTTTTTCAGAGTGATATAACTGAAAGTGCTTCTCCTATATTTGAGGAAGAACAAATTGATGATTGGATGGTATATGAATAAGTAGCTGTTGTATTACGAGAATAAGAAGATATTTGGGGAGTTGGGAAGAACTGGATTTTCACCCTAGTCTAGCAGCTTTGCTGCTCACTTAAACACAGATGAATGAAGACCCCATTTGGAAAATCACCAGGTCAGCGGTCCAGAGCTGATGCAGGTGAGGTGTTACTGAATTTGAGGGTTAATGTTTTTTATTGTGTAAAAAGTGTCCTTATAGATTTTTCCTATGTACTCATGGTTTTATGAAACTGTTACTGTTTGGTTTTGATTGGGAAGGTTGATGGTTGTTGGGGTTTTTTTTTTAAGATAAGAATTATTGGAACTGTGGAACTGAAAGGACACATAAATTTAAGCTGTATAGAATTACATTTATGAAGTTGTACTGGTTTTGGCTGGGATTGAGTTAAATTTCTTTGTAGTAGCTGGCATGGTGCTATGTTTTGGATTTGTGCTGAAAAGTGTTGATAACACACTGCTACTGCTGAATGGTGTTTACACAGTGTCGAGGCCTCTCTTTCTCATGCTGCAAGAGAAGGACAAACATAGATGGTGATGGAATTATTTGCTGGATGTTTCCTAATTTCAGGTGTAGATTATGAAAGTGTACCAGGTAGTAATTATTAGGAGACTGCAAAACCAACCTGTCTTAGTTTAATACAATTTTATGGGATGCAGACTTTGAAATGTTGTCTCCCCTTAGTTTTAACCACTCCCCTTTCAACAATAAGGAGAGTCAAACACGAAGAGATAAGTGAAAAAATAACAATTTACTAAAAGAAAAACAGCAATAACCACTAGATACAAAGCTGCTGAGTTACATGGCCGTCTCCCCTAGAACAAAGAAAACAATATGGCCACCACCTGGACAGCCTAGTGGCCCAGAGGACAAAGACAAGATGGTGGAGAAGCCCTATTCTCCAGACCATGCAGCCAAGAGACAGAACAAAGGCAAAAAACACAGCAACCAAGCCTCTGTGGTTCCAGAACTCCTTCCTCGCCCCCAAACAACAACAGAAACAGGGAAAAAGAAAACCTGGAAAAAATTATTTTTGTCCAAAAGGCTCCAGTGCTGCCACACTGGAAGAAACTTCCTGGCAGTTGCAGACCCAGCCTCCCCTCAGTGGCTTGAAACTCATGGAGAGTGGCTCCAATGCTGCTGAAATGCTGATTCCTGTGACACAGCGTGAGGCAGGGGCTCTCTTGTTCTTTTCTTGATGAAAGAACTTGCAATTTGATATAAATTAAAATTATAGTGAGTTTGTTGTATTTTATTAAAATAAATTTTTAAACAAACGACTGGGAGAAAAAAGCTATCAGAAGCACAACTAAGTCAAGTGACAAGAAGCTGGAATTAGAAATCCAAATCAGTAGTAAAGACTTAGAAGTGGTGACTTCTTTGAAAAAGCTAGTTTTCCTCTGGCCTGCCTGTTTGCCTACAAAGGTGCAAGGAGCACAAATTGCCTGTCTCGAACAGTGTCAAGGTATCCTGGTTCCAGCCAGGACAGATTTAATTTTTTTCAGTAGCCAGGAGGGGGCATGACTGGGGTCTGGAAGTTATTCTATATCACCTCATGTCATTGCTGGGGGCAGGGGAAAGGGCTCTTTTACGGGGAGAAGGGGCTCTTCTGGAAGAGAAAATATGGTAGAGGGAGCCTTCTGGTATTGTCTGTTATTGTGGAGTTTTTCCATGTGAATAATTTATTTTCTTGTGAATTTTGTTATTAATATTGTTGCTGTTACTGTTCATTTTCTTATCTCATTGCTGTTTTCAGTAAATTGTTCTTATCTCAACCCATGATCTTTGCCTTTTGTGCCTCCAACTTTCCTCTCCAGCCATCCAAAGTGGGGAGGAGGAGGTGAAATCAGGGGAGCAAGAGAGAACAGTGTGTGGTTTGGAGAGTCGATGGGGGCACTGAATTGGGGAGCACCATTCCTAAACCACGACACAAGGCCACAGAAGGAACTTGCTATAAGATAAGCCACCACAGTGGGAACTTGAGATAAGCACAGAAGGGAGGAATTTGCAACAGGAAGGCACTAATTTCAGGTTTGCTGAGGCAAGATCTTGTTAGCACATCCTGGTTAATGCATTCGGACAATAATTCCCACTGTGGAAAAGGGAGCAACTGCTCATACACATATCACCCCAAGTTATGGGAACAGCATCTGTGACCACTCCGTGATACTTGGAACTTGGACTGTATAAAGGTGGTACCCTCAGAAGAACAACTCTGGGACCCCCACCACTGAGAAGCCTGGGGTGAAGAAGGACCAATGGGATCCCACTGTATTCATGGGTGGTGACTGTCTTCTGCTTGATCTCTCTCTCCCTCTCCACCCTTTACTCTTTACTATTCCTTTCTATCTCTCTACCTAACGTTTATTGTAAAATAAAATCCATATTGCATATGGTCTCATTTGCTACTCGGTCAGAGGCATCTCTCACTAATCAGATCTTACCAAAACAAAAGGCTTTTATTTGCTGTAAAGTAGGTTTAAAAGAGGAAAAAAATATATTTGACTGAAGTATCCAGGTTTTTGAAGTTTACCTCTACTGGGAAACAGAATTAATAGTTCCATCTTGAGAAATAAAGGATAACATCCAAAATGGAGAAACAAAGGAAAGCCAAACTTGTTTCTTATTTTTTCCACAACAGTCAAGCGTGTGTCTGCAGTCTCAGTATTTTGTTAAAATATAGAGCAGCCTCCCAGGATACCGTTTCACTAGATCAGGCAGCTTCTTAGTGCTTGGCATTGTGCTTGTGCTTCTAATTAGAGCATGTTTCTCCTCAATATAGGTGAATCCTGATTTTTTTTTTATTAACATAATCCAGTTTAATTGTCTGTGAGGTAAGTTGTGATTACCCTGGTGTCCTGGTTATTAGTATTGTCGTTGCTGCTTGTTTTTCTTATTTCATTGCATTTTACAGTAAATTGTTCTATCTCAAGCCGTAATCTTTACTGCTTTGTGCCTCCTATTCTCCTCTCCATCCCACCATGGGGGAGGGAAGTGAGCCAGTGGCGCATGGTCTGGGGTGTTTTCGGTGAGAACACTAAACTGGGGAATACCATTCCTAAACCATGACACCTTGTGTTTACATTTATATTTCAACTTTTTGAGCCTACTGATCACTTGTTTTATGCTGTACAAATGTAATGCATGGTCCTTTACAGTCCTTCCTAGCTGTTACCAGTACTGTCCTTGGGAATTATGAAGAGATCCTACTCTCAGATTCGACTACTTTAAGATGCAATTAAATCATTTGGGAGAGTCAGGAATTCATTTTACCACTCTTCTCCTGGTCCAGTTTCCCAAACTCTTAGAGTTGACATTGGGCAGGCAATATTAGGTGTGAATAAACACATCTCTGAAATTTTCAGGTCATTCAAAGTAATTCTGAAAGACATAAAATCAAGATTAATTCTCATGTGATTGTATGGTGTTTCCACAGCAGATACTTAAATATAATTTTTAAATGTCCAGCTTTTGCTGCCTGTCATAAAGACAGGATATTCTGAGATATAAGCAGCTGTGGTGTGTTTTGAAGAGTCCGTCTAATTTTGATAGACAGAATGGAGAGTACCATCTGATATGATGACAATTAAAAACACTGCTAGTAGCTTTCTCCCATCTCTCTTCCTTTTCTCTCCTCCTACCTGCCCCAGTTGAAATGTGTGTACTTCCTCTATAGCCCACACCCTCAAATAATGTTTATTTTATTTCTGTGTTGTTTTACCCTTTTTCTTTCACTATGAGTAAGGTAGAAGCATTCAGAAACATGGGTCCTAGGTTTGCTATTGAATTTAACAGTATTTTAAGGATACATTAGGTAGAATTAATCCAGGCTTGAAAAGCAAAGGCCAACTGGCAATTAAATGCTTAATTACTTTGTTCTTGACTTTTTATTACTGAAAATACTTAGGATTTTAGTCATGAGAGATTGAGCCATATATATTTTCTTCTTCCTCATATCTATCCAAGTTTGACTCTTTGCTGCTTATAAAGAAGCATAAAACAAATCCAATCACTTTGTGTGTTTGTTTTTTGTTTTGTTTTGTTTTGTTTTGTTTTGTTTTGTTTTATATTCAGGATTAACTTCCTGGTTTTTGTATTCATGGCAAATTATATCAACGATGTTTAATTTTTGTTTCCAGAACATGGAATTTCATGGAATATGCAAGTTGAAACGGTAGCACTTGTCATTCCATAGTCAGGACAAAGTAAAGGATATGAACTTAAATACATTCAGTGACATTCATGGTATATAGAATCTGATAACGCTCCATTATTGTTTTCTAATTACGGTTAACATCTTTGAAGTCACATTCTTGCTTGAGACCAAACCAAGCTTGACCCCAAAATACTTGATACACTAATTTTTCACTTGAAATATTTATCTGAATGTATTGCTGTGCTGGGTTTGTGTGGCACGGTTTTGGTAGCAGGGAGCTACAGGGGTGGCTTCTGTGAAATGCTGCTGGAAGCTTCACCTTATGTCTGGCAGAGCCAAAGCCAGGCAGCTCCAAGACAAACCCACCACTGGCCAATGTTGAGCCAATCAGCAATGGTAGCAATGCATCTGGGGTAATATATTTAAGAAGGGAAAGAAGTTATTGCACAGAAGTAATTGTGACCAGAGAAGAGAGGAGAATATGGGAGAGGAACAACTCTGCAGACACCAAGGTCAATGCAGAAGGAGGGGGAGGACATGCTCCAGGTGCCAGAGCTGAGATTCCTCTGCAGCCCATGGAGGAGACCCACTCTGGAACAGGCATCTGCCTGAAAGGCAACTGTGAACCTGTGGGAAGCCTGTGCTGGAGCAACCTGTTCCTGAAGGACTGCACCCCATGGAAGGGACCCATGCTGAAGCAGTTCATGAAGAACTGTAACCTGTGGGAGGGACTCATGTTGGAGAAGTTTGTGGAGGACTGGCTCCTGTGGGAGGGACCCCATACTAAAGAAGGGGAAGGACTCCTCTCCCTGAGGGGGAAGCAGCAGAAACGACGTGATGAACTCACCCTAACCCACATTCCCTGTCTCCCTGCACCACTGGGGGGAAGGAGGTAGAGAATCAGTAATAAAGTTAAGCCTGGGAAGGAGGGAGGAGTGGGGGGGAAATGTTTTTAAGATTTCGTTTTACTTCTCATTATCTTTCTCTGATTTGATTGGTAATAAATTCAATTAATATCCCCAAGTTGAGTCTTTTTTGCCTGTGATGGCAATCGGTGAATGATTTCTCCATCTTTATCTCGACTTATGAACCTTTCATTGTATTTTCTTCTCCCCTGTCCAACTGAGGAGGGAAGTGAGAAAGTGGCTTTGGTGGGTACCTGACATTCAGCCAAGGTCAAACTACCACAATTGCCCTTGAAATTGTTGGCAAATTTTTAAATGTCTTCCTTTGAATTGGACACTTGACAGTGAATGACTAATGCCAATTATGCTTCTGTCAGGAGCCATTTAGGTTCTGCTAGACATTTCAGGATGATTTGTGTAAGCAAAGTTTCTGCTTTGATTCTTGTTTGGCATTCTCTGCTAAAGGTGACTATCAACATCATCAGCTAATCGTGACTGATGCATTTGGTGGCCTTCAATGACAGGATTACAGAGGTGGTGGATGAGGGAAGAGCGACTGACATCACCTACCTGGACTTGTTCAAAGCATTTGACATCCTGGTCTCTAAACTGGAGAGACATGGATTTGATGGGTGGACCAGTCAATGGATAAGGGATTGGCTGGATGGTCGCTCTCAGACTTGTGGTCAACACCTCAATGTTTAAGTGGAGATTAATGACAAGTGGTGTTCTTCAGGGGTTGGTATTGGGACCGGCACTGTTTACCACCTTTTTCAGGGACATGGACAGTGGGATCAAGTGCACCCTCAGCAAGTTTGCCAACAACATCAAGCTGTGTGGTGTGGTCGACATGCTGGAGTGAAGGGATGCCATCCAGAGGGACCTTGACAGGTTTGAGAAGTGGATCTCTGTGAACCTCATGAAGTTCAACAAGGCCAAGTGCAAAGTCCTGCACCTGGGTTTGGACAATCCCAAGCACGAATACTTGCTAAATGGAAAATGGATTGAGAGCATCCCTGAGGAGGACATGGAGGTGTTAATGGATAAGGAGCTTGACATGAGCCATCAATGTGTGCTTGCAACCCAGAAAGCCAATTGTATCCTGGACTGCATCAAAAGAAGTGTAGCCAGTAAGTTGAGGGAGGTGATTATCCCTCTCTACTCCATTCTGGTGAGACCCTACCTGGAGTACTACTTTCAGATCTTGGACCCTGAACATAAGGAGGACGTGGATCAAGTAGAGTGAGTCCAGAGGAGGGCCACAAAGGTGATCAGAGGGATGGAACACCTCTCCTAGGATGACAGGCTGAGAGAGTTGGAGTTGTTCAACATGGAGAAGGCTTCAGGGAGACCTTATAGCAGCCTTTCAGTACCTAAAGGGGGCCTACAAGCAAGTTGGAGAGAGACTTTTCACAAGGGCATGGAACAAGGGGGAATGGCTTTAAACTGAAAGAAGGTAGGTTTAGACTGGATATTAGGAAGAAATTCTTTACTGTGAGGGTGGTGAGACACCAGAGCAGGTTGCCCAGAGAAGTTGTGGATGCCCCATCCCTGGAAGTGTTGAAGGCCAGATTGGATGTGAAGGTGTCTCTGCCCATGGCAGGGGGGTTGGAACTAGATGATCTTAAAGGTCCTTTCCAACCCAAATCATTCTATGATTTAATTATGTTAAACATTAATGTATTAAAATATTTTTATTTGCTCTCAAATGTTTTAAATCATTTAGACAGTAATACTTACAACATCATGTATTTACAAATAAATATTTTTGTAAAGAAGCTGTACAAGCTGTTTGGAATTTTAAAAGTCTTCTGCACAGCTCATTTGTTGCCTTAGTGTAAGATAAGGTTTATGTCTACCTTGTGCTGTGAGAGTTTATTTCTCCCTTTAATACCTGGGGGGGAAAAGTAAAATATACAGGATGAAAGATATCCTAAAAGATTAGAAGTTTAGTATTCCTATTCCTGTAGGAAAAACAAAAACAGAAAGGCATTTCTATTATGAATTTGTTCTAATGAGCTTTACCACTTGTCATGGTTTGACAATGGCCAAACACCAGGCACCCACAATAGCCACTGACTCGCCCTCCCCTGCTACAGCTGGGCAGAGAAAAGAAAAAAAAAATTAAGGAAGGCTTCATGAGTTAAGGACCAGGAGAAAACACTCCAAGGGCAAAACAGGCTCAACTCAGAAGTACAAAGTGAATTTATTACTAACAAAATCAGAGGAGGATAATGAGAAGTAAAATAAGCCCTTAAAAACACCATTTTACCCCCAACCCCTCCATCCTTCCCACCGACAGCACAGGGAGACAGGGCATAGGGGTTTTGGTCAGTTTGTCACCAGAGATCGTCCACTGCTCAGGGACAGAAGTCCTTCCCCTGCTACGCTATGGGGTCTCTCCTATGCAAGACAGTTCTCCGTGAACTTCTCCAATGTGGTTTCAATCTCACGAGCAGCAGTCCTCCCAAAACTACTGCAATGTGAATTCCCCCCATGGGCAAACAGTCCTCCCAAAACTGAAGTGGCATGGGTCACTCTTGCATGGGGTGCTATCCTCCAAGGACAGGCTGCTCCAGCCTAGAAGCAGGGGCTTATCCCTCTGTATTTAGCATTGGTGCAGCCTCACCTTGAGTATTGTGTGCACTTCTTAGCCCCCCAATTAAAAAAGGATGTGAAGGTCCTTGAATTGCTCCCAGAGGAGGGCAACATTGTTGTTGACAGGATTTGAAGGAATGTACTATGAGGAATGGCAAAGGACTTTGGGCTTATCTAGATTACCTCTTGTGAGTCAAGGAGATGCGAGGAGGGGCTTCCTCCATCCGTGAGCAGCAGGCTGATCAAAAGAGGCCTCTAGGGAGCGCTGCAAACAGGAGCAGACAAACAGGGACATGGCATGTCTCTGAGGGTGTGGCACAACAGTTTGTGGGGCAGTTCGTGCAGGCAGAGCAGGCAGACAGGATTGCAGGTTTTTTCCTGCTAGTAAGATTTGCTGTATGTTGTTTCCTGTGTTTCTGTTGGTTGGTTGTTTTCGGGGTTTCTGTTATTAATGGTTTTTACACAATCGAAAACTGTAGTTAGTGCAAGTGTGTGTAACCAAATGGAACCCTCCAAAAAGGACGTGTCTGTACAGACCCATTCCTGCGAGGAGTGTTTGCGCATATCATTGGTACCAGATGGCATTGCAGAAGAAGCCTGTCTGCGGTGTGAACAGGTGAATGATCTCCTTTCACTGGTGGCCGAGCTTAGAGGGGAAGTTGAAAGACTAAGGAGTATTATGGAAAGTGAAAGGGAAATAGATTGGTGGAGTTCCACCCTTCCATCCTTGAGGGAGGCCCACCAGGAGTCAGAGGACTCCCATACCTCACACTGTCAGGAAATAGGAGGCCATATGGTGGATAGAGTGGAAATGGATCCCTGCTCGGGGAGGTAATAATAAAAATTCCACCTGACCCCCATCCCTTATCCAGGTTCTACTTCAGAATCAGTATGAGACCCTGGATCTAGAGAGTCAGCCAGATTATTTAGAAGAAAATGATCTGCCCAGTGAGCCTCCCAATTACGCTTAAACTGTCAGATGGATCACCACCTCTAACATGAAAAGGAAAGAAGGGTAGTTGTAGTGGGTGACTCCCTTCTGAGGGGAACAGAGGGCCCCATATTTTGACCTGACCCATCCCACAGGGTGATCTGATGCCTCCCAGGGGCCTGGGTACAGGATATCACTGGACTGATTCAGCCCTCTGATTATTACCCACTACTGATACTCCAGGCTGGCAGTGATGAGATTGAAAAGAGGAGTGTCAGGGCAATGTCCTGGGTTGCAATGCAAAAATGTATATTCTATCACCATCTGTTGAAATGTGGGAGGGGTGGTGATCCTTATCTCTGTGGGAGATATCCTCTGCTGATGTGCCATCTGATAAAATCAGGGGGACAGTCATATTTATCTTTTCACAACCCATCCTTCCTCCAGAAGATATATTCTGTTAATGGGCCATTAAGTCCTATTGTGTGACTGATAAGATTACATCATCCCATTGGGAGATGCTCCAGCCAGGGGGAGGAGCCAAGCCTTTCCTACCTAGATAAAAAATGAGATTTGGAACACCAAGGTAGCCCTTTCCACTGGATCCCAGAGGGAAGTCGGACCTTTTCCACATCATCGCTGGACCTTTGGAGGAAAACTGCACCTTCTACAGGACCACTGCTTCAACTGAACCACATCTGTCATCCAGGAGGACTGCAGCCACCATTTATATGGACTGCTGCCAACACCCTGACTTACAGGGTGTCAGGTTGTATTCTGACTCTGTCAGTGTTTTTCTTTTGTATTATTGCATGTATTAAATTTTTTTTCTCTTTTTTCCTATTAAATTGTATTACTGACTTGGAGTCTCTCAGTGGTTTTGCTTTCAAACCAGTACCGGCAATTAAAAGTGACTTTAGGGCACTGGGTCAAGTGGTTGATAGCGGAGGGGCGCAGGTAGTCTTTTCCTAACTCCCTTTGGCAGCTGAGAAAAACGGTGAAAGGAATAGGAGAGTTCACATCATCAAGTCACTCAAGAGTTGGTGTCATCAGCAGAATTTCAGGTTCTTTGATCTTGGGGCAATGTTTACGGCATCTGGCCTGCTGGAACTGGATGGGCTGCATCTCTCTGTTAAGGGCAGAAGAATTTTAGCTCATGAACTGGCAGAACTCATTGAGAGGGCTTTAAACTAGGTTTGAAGGGGGAAGGGGATGCAGCTGGGCTGTTTGGGAGAAGGCCCAAGGGTGGTAAGCCTGAGTTAGGGGTGAAATCAGTAGCCCAGCTGAGGTGCATGAATACCAATGCACAAAGCACGGGGAACAAACAAGAAGAGCTGGAGGCCATGGTGCAACAGCAAAGCTATGATGTAGTTGCCATCACGGAAATGTGGTGGGACGACTCACAACTGGAGCACTGCACTGGATGGCCACAAGCTCTTCAGAAGAGACAGGAAAGGGAGAAGAGATGGAAGGGTGGCCCTTTATATTAGGGAGGCTTTTGACACCATAGGTATTGAAACTAATGATAATGGAGTTCAATGCCTATGGGTAAGAATTAAGGGGAAGGCCAACAAGGCTGACATCCTACTGGGAGTCTCTTATTATCCACCCAACCAGGAAGAAGAGGTGGACAACTTATTCTATAAGCAGCTGGAGAATGTTTCAGGACCGTCAGCCCTTGTTCTTGTAGGCAACTTCAACCTGCCAGACATCTGCTGGGAACTTAATACAGCACAAAAAAGGCAGTCCAGGAAGATTTTAGAGTATGTGGAGGACAACTTTTTGTCGCAGCTGGTGACTGAGCCCACCAGAGGACGAACTATATTAGATCTATTGTTTGCGAATAGAGATGGGCTGGTGGGAGATGTGGTTGGAGGCTGCTTGGGGCACAGTGATAATGAAATTATAGAGTTCTCGATATTTGGTGATATCAGGAGGAACACAAGACATTTACATTGGATTTCCGGAGGGCAGATTTTGGTCTATTTAGGAGAATTATGCAAAGAGTTCCAAGGGAAGCAGCCCTTAAAAACAAAGGAGTTCAGAAAAGGTGGATGTGTTTCAAAACAGAGATCTTGAGGGCACAGGAGCAGACTGTCCCTGTGTTCCAAAAAATGAGTCAACAAAGCAAACATCCAGACTGGATGGGCAACAAGGTTTTGAAGGAACTTAGGAATGAAAAGAGCATGTATCATCTTTGGAAGGAGGGTCAGGTGTCTTAGGAAGTATTTCAGGGGACTTCCAGGGCATGTAGGAAAAAAATTAGGGAGGCCAAAGCTCAGTTCGAACTGAAAATGATAATAAAAATGTTTCTACAAATATATTAATGGCAAAAGGAAGCGTAAGACCAGCCTTTGTTCTTCATTGGATGAGACAGGGAACTTAGTAATTGTGGATAAGGAGAAGGCGGAAGTGCTTAACACCACCTTTGCCTCAGTCTTTAGTGGAAAGACGGTTAGTCCTCAGGACAACTGTCCTCCTGGATTGGCAGATGATGTTAGGGAGCAGAATGGCCCCCTTGTTATCGAAGAGGAAGCAGTCAGAGAACTGCTGAGATGCTTGGATATTCATGAATCTATGGGACCAGATGGGATCCATCCCAGGGTGATGAGGGAACTGGCAGATGAGCTTGCAAAGCCACTCTCCATCATTTACCAACAGTCCTGTCTCACTGGTGAGGTTCCAGATGACTGGAAGCTGGCCAATTTGACACTCATTCACAAAAAGGGTAGGAAGGAGGATCCTAGTAATTATAGGCCAGTTAGCCTGACCTCAGTACCTGGTAAGGTAATGGAGCAGTTTATACTAAGAGCCATCATGCAGAATTTACAGGATGGCCAGGATATCAGAGCCAGCCAGCATAGGTTTAGGAGGGGCAGGTCATGATGGACCAACCTGGTCTCCTTTTATGACCAGGTGACCCACCTGGTGGATGTGGGAATGGCTGTGGATGTTGTCTATTTGGACTTCAGCAAGGCCTTTGACACTGTGTCCCACAGCATACTTCTGGAAAAGCTGGCAGTCCATGTCTTGTACAGGAGCACTCTTTGCTGGGTTAAGAACTGGCTGGAGGGCCAGGCCCAGAGAGTGGTGGTGAACAGTGCTGCATCCAGCTGGCAGGCAGTCAGCAGTAGTGCCCCTCAGGGGTCTATGCTGGGATCAGTTCTGTTCAATATTTTTATTGATGACATGGATGAGGGTATTGAGTCTTTCATGAGTAAATTTGCAGATGACACTAAGCTGGGAGCATGTGTCGATCTGTTGGAAGGTAGGAGGGCTCTGCAGAGAAACTTGGAATGGTTGGATGAATGGAGAGAGTCCAATAGGATGAAGTTTACTAAGTCCAAATGCCGAGTCCTGCATTTTGGCTACAGTAACCTCCTGCAACGTTATAGGCTGGGGACGGTGTGGCTGGACAGTGCCCAGGCAGAAAGGGACCTGGGGGTGCTGGTCAATAGCTGTCTGAACATGAGCCAGCAGTGTGTCCGGGTGGCCAAGAAGGCCAATGGCAGCCTGGCCTGTATCAGGAATAGTGTGGGCAGCAGGAGCAGGGAGGTCATTTTTCCCCTATACTCGGCACTGGTGAGGCTGCACCTTGAGTACTGTGTCCAGTTCTGGGCCCCTCAGTTTAGGAAGGACGTTGAGATGCTTGAGCGTGTCCAGAGGAGGGCAACAAGGCTGGTGAGGGGCTTGGAACACAAGCCCTATGAGGAACGGCTCAGGGAGCTGGGGTTGTTTAGCCTGGAGCAAAGCACACTCAGAGGTGACCTTATCACTCTCTACAACTTCCTGAAAGGTGGTTGTAGTCAGGTGGGGGTCGGTCTCTTTCAACAGGCAGCAACCGACAGAACCAGAGGACACAGTCTCAAGCTGTGCCAAGGGAAATATTGGATGGATATAAGAATAAAGTTTTTCACAGAAAGAATAATAAAGTACTGGAATGGTCTGCCTGGGGAGGTGGTAGAGTCATGATCCCTGGATGTGTTTAAAAAAAGTTTGGATATGTCACTTGGTGCCATAGTCTAGTTTGGGTGTTAGGGCATGAGTTGGACTCGATGATCTTGGAGGTTTCTTCCAACCTAGTGGTTCTCTGTCATTCTGTGAAAAAAGGCTAAACTGTGATCTCATTGCTCTCTACAGCTTCCTGAGTATGGGAACTGGAAAGGGAGGTGATGAGCTCATCTCTCTTATCCAGTGACAGGGCATGTGGGAATGGTTCAAAGCTCCATCAGGGGAGGTTTGGACTTAACATTAGGAAGCATTTCTTTACTTAGAGGGTGGTCAGACTCTGCAACCGGCTTCCTAGAGAGGCAGTTGATGCCCCAAGCCTGTCAGTGTTTAAGAGGCATTTGGACATTGCTTTTGTGGCCTTCCTCTGGACTCACTCTAACAGGTCCATGTCTTTCTTGTGCTCGGTTCTTCATGTACCTTGTTACCATCTCTTCTTGTTAGTAGGCTGTATTCACGTTATTCATCTAAATGCTGTCAATTTTTAATAAACTGGGGACTAACTCAAGTTACCAACCAAGAAACTGAGCAGTACACAGTTTTCTCTGTTGTTTTTTCCCTAGAGCTAGGTATACAAGCAAGCAAGTTCTTAAAATCAGTCAGGATCTGTGTCCTGGGGTGACTTTATGATGCTTGTATCCCCAATCGTCTGTTCTGTTTGTGCTGTATATTAAGTTCTGCAACTTTAAGACTGGTTCCAATAGTGAAGGGGGGGAGAAGAGGTACAGAGTTTGTTATCAGAGATTACACTTGCTCCCTTACATCTTTCACACAGACTGTGTTGTCTGCAGTGGACAGCAGGAGAGAGTGCTCCTTTGCTTTTAGTTTAGTTTCTGACTAGCTGAGTCAGAGAAGTTCCCTGGACTGTATTTTTTTTCTTTTTTCTTGGAATTGTTTGAACCTGCTCTGGACTGAAAAAACCCAGAAGATCTCTGGGAGCTTGCACTTGTGGCCCACCGGGCCTCACCTGGGCCGTGGCATTTCCCAATGCTGGAGGGACTGATAAGAGACTGAGTGAGCCAGGCTGCAACCCATGGAAGGGACTCTTCTGAATCTGTGATCTCTTCGGAGAGGCAAGAGGTTTTGTTGCTTAGTATTGTTCATTATTGTGCTGAGGAGTGCTTTGCCTGTTGAATAAACAATTTTTTCCACTTCTCTCCGAGGAAGTCTATTCTCAAACCAGTTAGGAGAGGGGTCGCTTGAGTCTGTTTCCTAGAGGGACCCCATTCAGATGTTTCCTCTCAAATTTGCCCTAATCCAGGACAACCTGTCAAGCTCATTTTTATCTGACAGCAATATAGTGTAATCTACTCTCAAACTCTCAATTCAGTGTTGTAAATATTTGTTAGTTTGGTACATGTAATTTCATTCATGGAGACGGTGTATGAATAGTCAAGAAATTTTGCACTTAAGTGAATTTGAGAGAAAAAAAGACATCTGGCTGTAAAACTTGACTTTTATCAAAAATAAGAGGTGCCTAAGGTGAACAGTTACTGAACAGGGCAAACACTCATTTGACTAGAGTGCATAGCTTGTCCTTAGTAATTTTTGCAGCTTCTATAATAGATCTTCCTTCTGTGTATCTTTTGAGCTACTTTTGTTCTGGAAGGCTAAATGTGTTGCGCTGTATAGTAAGATTCAGAGTCTCTGAGCAGAGGACAGAAAACAAGTTTTGTGTTGAACCATCCTGCTAAATATGTGGGTATGCTTTTTATAGTGTTTTAACTACTTGAACTGATTTAGTTAAATCTTACTTTTTCTCATCAACCAGTAATGGAAAACATGAAATCTGTGTGTTCGTGGTCTTTTTACTTTGTGAGAACAGATTTTTTTTTTTAATAAGGATGTTTTTAAACTTGTTTCCTCATTATTATACTAGGGGTGGCTAATGACAGGGTGAAAATGCTTGTTTAGTTGGTGCAGTCAAATCTTAAAAGTCTTTTGGGTTTCTAGTCATACTTTTTGAGATATCTTTTAATTTCTAGCTGTTAGTTCTTATAAACATGTTCAAGGGAAGTTCTATTTACTTGGTCTTTATTGCAAATAGCATCTTTCCTCTAGCTATGTGCCTGGAGGGCTTAATTTTTGAAAACTTGAAATTCCAGCTGTTGTTAAAACTGGAGACACATCTTTCCATGGATTCAGTACAAGCTTGAGTGTTGAAAAGCAAAATGTATGTAGTCATATTTTAATTTTGCCACTTCTGTCACGTGATATGTCCTTTTATTTCTCCATAGGAAAATCCAAATATTAAAATATTTATTAAAGCTTTAATTGCACTTTCAGTGCTTAACTCTTGTGTGATACTATTGGTATTATGAAAATTAATTTTCTGAATACATATGCCAAAGCTGTGCTTGGAACATGCACATAATGTTTAAGAATTTGTTTGGATCTGTAGAGAAACCTCAATTAAGTATTTCTATGTAGGTGTGAATTTAAATGTCCATAGATGAAATTCTGAACATTTCTACAGATATATGAGGGGGTTTTTTATTGATAACATGCATGTGTCCAACACTCTCTGACTGTGTTTTTTTAGATATTCCATGTGTAGAGGGTTTAATGCTTTAATGCCAATGTTAGTTTTTTGAAGCGTGGTGGGTTGACCCTCACTGGATGCCAGGTACCCACCAAAGCTGCTCTGTCACTCTCCTCTGCAACTGGACATGAGAGAGAAAATATAGTGAAAGGCTCATGGGTTAAGGATCAGGAGAGATCACTCACTGAATACCATCATGGGTAAAACAGATTCAACTTAGGGATATTAATTTATTGCCAACAAAATCAGAGCAGGATAGTGAGAAGTAAAATAAATCCTAAAAACACCTTCCCCCCATCCCTCCCTCCTTCCTGATCTCTGCCTCCTCCCTGCCAGCAGTGCAGAGAGATGGGGAAGGGAGTTACAGTCAGTTCATCACAGGTTGCTTCTGCCATTGCTCAGGCAGAGGAGTCCTTTATCTGTGCCAGCATGTGGTCTCTCCCATGGGAGACAACTCTCCACAAACTTCTCCAGTGGCAGTCCTTCCCATGGGCTGCAGTTCTTCATGAACTGTTCCATCATGGGTCCCTTCCATGGGGTGCAGTTCTTTGGGAAAAGGCTGCTCCAGCATGAGTCTGACATGGGGTCACAAGTCCTACCAGGAAACCTGCTCCAGCATGAGCTTGTCTTTCCATGGGTCTGCAGATCCCTGCCAGGACCCTGCTCCAGCACAGGTTTCCTACAGATTCACAGCCTTCTTTCAGGCATTTTCCTGCTCTGGCGTGGGTCTACTTCATGGGCTGCAGGGAAATCTCAGCTCCAGCACCTGGAGCATCTCCTGCCCCTCCTTGTGGACTGACCTGGGTGTCTGCAGAACTGTTTGTCTCACATATTTTCACTCCTGTCTTCTCTGTCTTCAATTACAACTGCACAATAACTTTTTTTTCCTTCTTAAATATGTTGTCACAGAGGTGTTACTACCATTTCTGATTGGCTCACCCTTAGCCAGCAACAAATTCATCCTGGAGCTGGCTGGCATTGCCTCTGTTGGACATGGGGGAAACTTCTAGCAGCTTCTCATGGAAGCCACCCCTGTAGTCCCCCCCACTGCGAAAAACAGGCCATGCAAACCCAATACATTAATTTATTTATTTGACATTACATGGAACTTGGATTTAGCAGAATGATACAGCAATTTAGTTAAATCACAGTGCAAGTACAAGTTACATACAGCAGAGTATAGCAGTTGCAAGTACAGTTGTATCACAATACAAATGTGTTTGTCATTATTGGTCTCCATCACAATGCTGGGTATCCCCAGTTGTTGGGAAGAAATATGTGGGTTGAAACTGACTTAAGCCTGTTGCTCTACTTAATTTTCTGTCTGTTAGTCATACAGTTTTTATACTGTATATGCTATACTTAGTTTTTATACTTGGTTTTGACTCTATACTAAGTTTTTATGAGTTTGGCTGAGCCGTGTATACAACCACCCATTCTGGCCTCACTAATGCAGGAATATATGTATTTGATGATATTATCAACTCAAGGGCAGATATACAGCCATTTTAATCCCTTAACTGTTGTAGCCATTTATCTATAACAAAGACTACCTTCAGTCTCCTTTGTGTTTAGTTCATCTTTTTGTAAAAGTTGTCATCAGTAACTCCCTAATTCACTTAGCTTTATGAGTACATAGTCCTTGCCTGTCTTCTCAGCCTTCTTCCATTGTAGAAACTCATTGATAAACCACATCATGATGTGTTTAAGTTTTTTACTTGAAAAGGAGAACTTTTCTATACCTTTTTGACATTGTATATGAACACATTTTATTTTTCAATAATTCCTTCATTTATATTGTAGGTCATGCTGGAGTCTCTGCGAGCATGATGAAGAAAAGAACTTCCCACAAGTAAGTTCCTAATACTTCCTCAAGTGTAGTTCTCAATAACTGACAGTACCATTCTAGAAATGTATCTGTATTGTTCCAGTCATTTTGAAAAAAATGTGGAGCAGTATTCAAACAGTGTATGTGTGTAGAATCAGACTTTAATTCTTTTGGGAGGACAATGGAAAAGAATGCACAATTGGTAAAGTTCTAAACATCATTTTGAGTGTTATTCTGAGAGAAAATACTGTGTCAGTAAAGTTCTGTAAATTATAATTCAGAAACAAGAGACTGCAAGCCAGAAATTGGGCATATGTACTCTAGGATTCATTACGGCTTTAGTTTTTGAAAAGGATTATTTTACCTTTTTAAAAAAATAATCAATGTACTGTAGTATGGCTACTATTTGTGTGAAGGCTACTTGCTTATCCTATGAGTTCATCACATTTATTATTCATTCTGCTGGAATTTGAGATAGTAGTAGCTAAATGTTGCTATGAGTAAATGTGAGAAGATATAGGTAGTAGCTTTGACAAAATTTACCTTCTTTTCTAACAGCTAGATGTTGGATCTGGCTGCATCTCTGGTGGGTGAATTCTAAAACAAAGTGGAAAAAAGTGAAATTTATTAAAATGCTATTAGTTATATTTCGAGTATGAAGTCCTATAATGCTGATATACAAGAGGCATCAATCCAAAACAATTTGTCTGGCAGAAATATCTTCCATGATTAACATTTGAATTAATATTAACTATTTCCCAGACACAACACCTGATATAAAACTACTCTTAATTCCTTCCACCAACTCTTCACTATTCAGTCTTGTCTGTCTCCTTACAAGGCAGAGATAAACATTTATTTGTCTAGAGACAGGTAGAGTTAAAATTTAATTTCTCTTGTTCTTTTTCAACCGCTCAGAGAAAGGAGTATATGATGGGAAGACTATCAGAGGTGGGTTGTCTTTTGTACTTGAGGGTGGCTAGATTTGTCTTTATTTGTTGTTTGATATACACTTATTTAAATACCTAAATAGGTTATATATTTTTTTTAGCATAAAGGCTTTTATGGGGCATATTAAGTCAAGTGATTTTGAGGTATTTAACTTAAGTGCCCAACTGAGTTTTATATGGATTTAGTCTAGTTTAATTGTTTAAGAATTGTTTGGTAAAGGTTTTATTTTGTACCAAACCAAGATGACTTTGTGTGCTGCTCAATGACTTCTCTACAAATGACAGACACTAGTATAGAGTTGTTTTTATTTGATATTTATTGCTTATATTTTTGAAATGAACAGTAAGTAGCACTGTAGACATGTTTATAGTAAACAAGTGAGATATGAATCACTGTTTAAAAATGTATGCTGATACTACCATGAGCCGTTACAGCAGACCATGAACTAATAATGCATACTTTGTCATTGATTTAGTTATGATGACTTTTACATTCCTCATTAAAAGAAAAAGAGGAACAAGTTACTGGCACTTGAAGGCCATAGTGGAGATTCTAAACTCAGTTCATAAGTTCATAGGGGAGGGAAAACCCAACGGGCTAGAACAGGACATAGTCCAGTAACTGAGGAAGGGATAAAATGAGCTGTGTGGATTAGTCTTCTAAATTCTTTTTAACTAAAATGTTAGTTAACCATCGACCCTTTTGGAAGGGGATCACATGGTCAGCTACAAAAGGGCAGTTCTTCTGAATGTTCTGTCAGTGTCAATGGGTAGTGATGATCTTTGTGAATAAAAAGTTGACTCTGTTTGTGTCAGATCAGTCAGCAGTCTCTTGGCTCTTATCCTTTCCACTCTGGGTGCATAAATAGTGCACAGTGTAAGTATAACATCTTACCAGTTTCTCATAGTTGGCAGTTTAAGGACTTTGAGGTGGAGGTTCTATCTGCCACTTAACTATCACTGTACTTATCCCTTGTGAATTTCTTATTACAGTTTAAACTAACTTGTTGTGGTGGATTATACTTGACTATGAGCCAAATTCTCACTTACCTGCTTATTCCCCTTCCTCAGTGAGACAAGGGGAGAAAACAGAATGAGAAAGTTCATGGGTCAAGATAAAGACAAGAAGATTGCTTACTGTTACCGATCAAATGGGAGCTTCAGACAAGCCCTGCCTTAGCCTCAGATTTTTGGCAGCAGCCAAAATTTAGGTGGCCTGCAACTAAAATTGCTCTGGCCTCCAAGTTCTAAGAATGGCAGATCAGGAGGTGTCCCAACTTTGGGGAGAAAGCCCCACACATTTCCAAGGAACGTGTAGATTTCTGCTTTGTGAAAGTTCTGTGTAGCTTTTATAGTTTCTAAAGTGAAGTGTCTGTCAGTCAGAAATTCCAGTTTATCTGTCCACATCTCACTTCCACAGCAAGATGTTTATTGAAAGTCTTACTGCCATGGTGCTGAAATAACTCACTACAAGAAAAGCTGTCCTGATTTAGTTATTTTACCAAAGCTCATGTGAAGCTCATGTGAGGGGCAAGATGCCCTGAGTTATTTCACCAGCTAACAAGCAGCAGATAAGGCCTTGTGGGGAGGAGATGCCCTTCTACACTTACCAGGCACTATCACAGGCAAAACAGGCTTGACTTGTGGAAGATTAATTTATTGCAAATTTAAATAAATTCAGGTGGTAAGAAACAGGAAGACAAACATTAAAACAACACTTTTCTTTCCTCCTTTCCCATGTTTAAATTCATTCCTTCACTCCAGACTCACCACCACCCCCAGGGTGCAGGGGAAATGAGGGAGGGGAGTTTAGAGTCTTGTACTTAATTTCCTCCTGCTCTGGCATAGGTTCTCTACAGGTCCCAGTTCCTGTCAGGAAAGTCTGCTTCAGCATGGTCTCTTCTAGGGGAGACAGTCCTGTTAGTTAAACTCTGCTCTGGCATGGGTTCTCTGTGGGTTCTCCATGGGCCTCAGTTCCTTCATTAAATACCTAACTGCTCCAGCATGGATCCTTTTCTTCCCCTCCTCTTCCTGTCCAATGGTGTTCTTTTTGCTCTTTGTTAAATATGTTTTCACAAAGGCACCATAAACTTTGCTGATTGTCTCCACTTTAGCTGTCAGTGGGACCATTGCCAAGCCAGCTGGAACCAGCTGTGTCTGGCACAGGATAGCCCGATTCCTTCTCATAGAGGCTACTCCTGCAGGTGTTGTCACGTCTGTATGTGTATGTGTGTCCATTACCAAAACTTTGCCATGTATGCCCAATACACCTGTAATCCTTAGAAAATTAATTTCACAACTGAATTATGGCTTTTGAAGGAGTACAGAAAGTACTTTACAACTTCTGTCTTTAGTAATGTGCCTCACAATCTGAATATTAAGGAAAAATAGTTTATAACAATTCTCTGATCACATGATCTCCCATTACTGACATTTTGTAGTAGTATCAAAATTCTAATTCAGGCCCTATTTTAAATAATTTTTCTGCATGGTTCCATGAAATATAGAAATGTCCTGGTTTTGGGCAAATTTGGGGGAAAACCTCCAGAAGGAGCCCCCAGACAGCAAACCCCACGACTCCTCCCCCCCACCCCACCGGGTTCGGGAAGAATTTCCTCGGAGAAGAGTGGGAGAAAAAACCTGTTTATTTAACAAGCAAGACACTCCCCAGCACAGGGAAAAAAGACAACACCAGCTGACAAAAAAACTCTTTCACCGTTCTGAAGGGATGACAAGTTCAGTCTCTCTGGCGAGTGGTCGCTCAGTTATCAGTCTCTGGCGCTGGGGATGACTGCTACAGGTGACAGAGTGTAGACTCCCGGTGTTTCTTGGGGTTTCCCAGGTCCCCGTCCAGAACAGGTTCAGATGGTATCCAGGAGAGGGAGGGGACGGGGTGGAAGAGAAAAAAACAGTCCAGGGAAAAAAGTTGGACTGCCTAGCTGAACTAACTAATAAGAAAAAAAAAGCAAGGGCAAAGCGAAGGAAAGAAAAAGAGGCAGAAGCGAGCAAGCAGGCAAGCAAGCAAGCAAGCAAACCGAGCTAAAACCTCTCCTAAACATAGACCATGGGGGAGGTGAGCCGGCTGATAACAAGACAAAACAAAGCTTCACTCTCAGAGTCAGTCCTGGAAGCACAGGACATAATACCAAACATAATCAGGACACACGATTGGAGATTGAAACACCGTAACATCACCCTAGGACATTCCACCCCTTATCTCCATATCGTGAACATACTAAACAGCATGTAAAAACTTCAGCAAGTAGAAATTTCCATCTTTCACTTACTCGGACACATTTTCTTCCATCTCACTTGCTCAAACCTTCGACACTTACACATTTCCTTCTATCTCACTTACTCAGACCTTTGACACTTACATATTTCCTTCTGTCTCATGCTGCCTCACCCCACAATCAGATCTCCCTGAGGCACACATCGTGTTGTTCCATCTCTCTGCATTACCCACCATGTACAATCTGGTCCTTGAGCAAAGACAATCCCACGAATGGGTTTGTCTGTACTCGGGGCAGAATTGATCCAAACTGCCTTCCCTAACAAACCTCTGATATGTGCCACTGGGACTTTGTCTCCATCTACTATATTCAGGGACTCAGACTGGGCAGGGCCCGCTCGGTTGGTGGAACCCCGGGTGTTAACTAACCAAGTGGCCTTTGCTAAATGCTGCTCCCAGTTTTTGAAACATCCCCCACCCAATGCTCTCAAGGTGGTTTTTAACAGTCCATTGTACCTTTCCACTTTCCCTGCAGCTGGTGCATGGTAGGGGATATGGTACACCCACTCAATGCCATGTTCCCTAGCCCAAGTGTTGATAAGGCTATTCTTGAAATGAGTCCCATTGTCTGACTCAATCCTCTCAGGGGTGCCATGCCTCCAAAGGACCTGCTTTTCAAGGCCCAGGATGGTGTTACGGGCTGTAGCGTGAGACACAGGGTAGGTCTCCAACCATCCAGTAGTGGCTTCCACCATGGTCAGTACATAGCACTTGCCTTGGCGTGTCTGGGGCAGTGTGATGTAATCAACCTGCCAGGCCTCTCCATACTTGTACTTGGACCACCGCCCCCCATACCAGAGGGGCTTCACCCTCTTGGCCTGCTTGATGGCAGTGCACGTCTCACAGTCATGGATAACCTGAGAAATACTGTCCATGGTTAGATCCACCCCTCGGTCTCGTGCCCACTTATAGGTGGCATCTCTACCCTGGTGGCCTGAGGCATCATGGGCCCATCGTGCTAGGAACAACTCTCCCTTGTGTTCCCAATCAAGGTCTATCTTTGACACCCCTATCTTTGCAGCCTGATCTACCTGCTGATTGTTTTGCTGCTCTTCATTAGCCCTACTTCTGGGAACATGGGCATCTACATGGCGAACCTTCACAGGTAATTTCTCTAACCGGGTAGCGATATCTTTCCACTCTTCGGCAGCCCAAATTGGTTTTCCTTTACGCTGCCAGTTAGCCTCTTTCCATCTCTCCAACCATCCCCACAGAGCATTGGCTACCATCCATGAATCGGTATAAAGGTAAAGCTTTGGCCACTTCTCTCTTTCTGCAATGTCTAAGGCCAGTTGAACCGCTTTGAGTTCAGCAAGTTGACTGGATCCACCCTCTCCTTCAGTGGCCTCTGCTACCCGTCGTGTGGGGCTCCATACGGCTGCTTTCCACCTCTAATTCATCCCCACAATGCGACAGGAACCGTCGGTGAATAGAGCATAGCGTGTTTCCTCTGCTGGCAGTTGGTTATATGGTGGGGCTTCTTCGGCCCGGGTCACTGGTTCTTGCTCCTCATCTGTGACACCAAAACTTTCACCTTTGGGCCAATTTGTAATTACTTCCAAAATCCCAGGGCGATTCAGTTTTCCAATCCGGGTGCGCTGTGTAATGAGGGCAATCCACTTGCTCCATGTAGCACTGGTGGCATGGTGGGTGGAGGGAACCTTTCCTCTGAACATCCACCCCAGCACCGGTAGTCGGGGTGCCAGAAGGAGTTGTGCTTCTGTGCCAACCACCTCTGAGGCTTCTTGGACCCCTTCGTAGGCGGCCAAGATCTCCTTCTCTGTTGGGGTGTAGTTAGCTTCAGACCCTCTGTAGCTCCGGCTCCAAAATCCTAATGGTCGGCCTCGAGTCTCACCAGGCACCTTCTGCCACAGGCTCCAGGACAGACCATGGTTCCCGGCTGCAGAGTAGAGCACGTTCTTCACATCTGGTCCCGTCCTGACTGGGCCAAGGGCTACTGCATGAGCAATTTCCTGCTTTATCTGGGCAAAGGCTTGCTGCTGCTCAGGGCCCCAATGGAAATCGTTCTTCTTGCGGGTAACCAGGTAAAGAGGGCTCACGATCTGACTGTACTCAGGAATGTGCATCCTCCAAAAACCTATGGCGCCTAAGAAAGCTTGTGCCTCCTTCTTGTTGGTTGGTGGGGACATAGCTGTGATTTTGTTGATGACATCAGTAGGAATCTGACGCCGTCCATCTTGCCACTTCACTCCCAGGAACTGGATCTCTCGAGCAGGTCCCTTAACTTTACTCTTCTTGATGGCGAAGCCGGCTTCCAGGAGGATTTGGATGATTCTCTCTCCTTTCTTGAACACTTCTGCTGCTGTGTTCCCCCACACAATGATATCATCAATATATTGTAAATGTTCTGGAGCCTCACCTTTTTCTAGTGTAGTCTGGATCAGTCCATAGCAGATAGTAGGACTGTGCTTCCACCCCTGGGGCAGTCGATTCCAGGTGTACTGCACTCCCCTCCATGTGAAAGCAAACTGAGGCCTGCATTCTGCTGCCAGAGGAATGGAGAAAAATGCATTGGTGATATCGATAGTGGCATACCACTTTGCTGCCTTGGACTCCAGCTCGTACTGCAGTTCCAGCATGTCCGGCACGGCAGCGCTCAGTGGTGGAGTCACCTCATTCAATGCACGATAGTCTACGGTCAGTCTCCATTCTCCTTCAGATTTACGCACAGGCCAGATGGGGCTGTTGAAGGGTGAGTGGGTTTTGCTGACCACCCCTTGGCTCTCCAGCTCACGGATCATTTTATGGATGGGAACCACAGCATCTCGAGTTGTTCTGTATTGTCGGTGATGCACTATGGAAGTGGCAATTGGTACCTTTTGCTCTTCTCCTTTCAGAAGTCCTACAGTACTTGGATTCTCAGACAGTCCAGACAAGGTGTTCAATTGCTGGATGCCCTCTGTCACCACAGCTGCTATCCCAAATGCCCACCTGAATCCTTTTGGATCTTTAAAATACCCCCTTCGGAGGTAATCTATGCCCAAAATGCATGGGGCCTCTGGGCCAGTCACAATAGGATGTTTTTTCCATTCACGTCCAGTCAAGCTCACATCAGCTTCCACCAAGGTAAAGTCCTGTGATCCACCAGTCACACCAGCAATAGAAACAGATTCTGCCCCCATAAATCTTGATGGGACTAATGTGCATTGGGCACCAGTATCAACCAAAGCTTTATACTTTTGTGGTTCCGATGTGCCAGGCCAACGAATCCACACAGTCCAGAAGACACGATTTTCCCTCGCCTCTCCCTGGCTAGAGGCAGGGCCCCTCTAAGCCTGTTTATCCTTCTTTCCTTGGGCATATGTCTTAGAGGTTCCTTCAAGGGGATCAGACATATCATCATCATCATACTTGGCAGCTTGGCTACGGGCAACTGGAGCTGCTCTCCTTTTGGTGGAACTTCCTCTTTGAGTCTTGCCTTCCTTCAACTCACGCACCCGTTGTGCCAGAGCAGCAGTAGATTTTCCATCCCATCTCCTCATGTTTTCTCCGCAATCACGTAGGAAGAACCACAGCTCAGTTCGTGGGGTGTACCTCCTCTCCCCATCAGGGGAACGTCTGCGTTGGATACCAGGGCCTCTAATTTGTACTGCTGAGATTTGGAGAAGGTCCTCTTTAATCTCCTCTTGAGTCTTTTATGATTCTCCTCTATCTTGTCTTCTAATTTCTGCAGACGTGTTTCCACAGCTGCAATTCTGGCATGTGTTGGGCCATGCACAGCATCTGCATATGCTCGGAGCTTCTTTGCCATATCAAGCACGGTCTCATCCCTCTCATCCCGCTTCATTATTGCTAAAGCAGAAGCATATTCATGGGGCCCAAGTCGTACAAGTTTTCGCCACATCACAGATGTACACGGTACCAAGTCCGGATTCCTAGTTGTTATGTCATCTGAGAAGATAATCTCTGCCACTGCCGTTTCTCTCAGGCGTTGGATCCCTTGTTCTATCGTCTTCCACTGGGTCTGCTGCATATAAAGATCGTCTGCACACAGGTATCTTTGTGCTACACTGTCCAGGACCCGTGCCCAGAGGCTGTGAGGGTTAGGCCCCCTCGTCATTCCTTGGTCGATGACCGGATCATGTGACAGGGATCCCAAATGCCTGGCTTCAGTGCCGTCCAGAATTGTAGCCTCGCCTGCAGCATCCCAAAGACGGACCAACCAACTAATTATAGACTCATCAGGTCGTCGGGTGTAATCCTTTCTTAGGCCACGGAGGTCCTTTAGGGAAAAAGACTCAATATTGGCCTCTGATCTTGTACCAGTTGCTTTAACTCCTGGTTTTATGTCAGGAGGCGTTGAGGGTCCTTCTCCTGCATCATCATCATCATCGTCATCCACTGGTCTATCAGTCTTGTCTGTGCACTTTCCACTTCTCGTGCTGGTAGCAACAGCCATTGGTTGAGGCTTACTGACAGGTTTAGCTGCTGGCTTAGGCTCACTGTCTGGTTTAGCTGCTGGCCTCGAGCCTGGGGTGTTGGCTGCAGCCTGAGTGACTGGGATAGTGGCTGATTTATCTGCCTGCTCCCCTTCCTCTGTCTGCTGCCCTACAGTATCTAGCAGGGTACGGTAAGCATATGCCAGGGCCCAGCTCACTGCAATGATCTTCTTCTCCTTAGAATTACCATGGCACTTCTCTTTCAGGTACTTTGCCACCTCAGCTGGGTTCTGAATTTGTTCACATGGAAAATCCCAGGATGTAGGTCAGAAAATTCCTTTAAGATTTGGCCCATATCCTCCCATTTCCCACACCATTCAGGATTCCTCACGCCTGGCTCTACTCTGGGGTCAGGGGTCTCAGCCCCTCTAGAAATCTCAGCTCTCATTCTACAGAAACTGCAGACTGTATAGAGAAAGCTTACTATATTAAACACCAGAAAGATGGTCTCTTTAACACTCAGGGGGAACTGAACATTCTCTAATAAGGATGTAACAAATTCAGAGGAGAAGAAGGAGAACAAAGGCTGAAAAGCCTCATCCCCTGCTTCTCCTCTAACAAACTGAGTGCACAACCACAACCAAGAACCATACATTCCTGGAACAGACTCCAGCACCTTTATAAATCTCCTGCAGGCCATTAAAACCAAGCCCAGCCCGATGGATATTTTGGTCAATGCCCCTCTGCTACAGAAACTACGCATTAGGGACAATACCGGAGCTATTTCTGGATAAGCAAATAAACCCAGGGACCACAGAGGTATTAAGACTTCAAAAAACCCTAAGGACCAAAAACCCATGCAGGCCTCCACCCCAAAAGACATGAATTCCAACAACATAGCCAATAACTGCTCTATACCAACACAAAAGAATTTGAACCAAATTATTATTATTAGAACAGGGTTTTTTCCCACTTTCTCGAGCCTCGAGTTGGGCGCCAATATATTTGTCCTGGTTTTGGGCAAATTTGGGGGAAAACCTCCAGAAGGAGCCCCCAGACAGCAAACCCCACGACTCCTCCCCCCCACCCCACCGGGTTCGGGAAGAATTTCCTCGGAGAAGAGTGGGAGAAAAAACCTGTTTATTTAACAAGCAAGACACTCCCCAGCACAGGGAAAAAAGACAACACCAGCTGACAAAAAAACTCTTTCACCGTTCTGAAGGGATGACAAGTTCAGTCTCTCTGGCGAGTGGTCGCTCAGTTATCAGTCTCTGGCGCTGGGGATGACTGCTACAGGTGACAGAGTGTAGACTCCCGGTGTTTCTTGGGGTTTCCCAGGTCCCCGTCCGGAACAGGTTCAGATGGTATCCAGGAGAGGGAGGGGACGGGGTGGAAGAGAAAAAAACAGTCCAGGGAAAAAAGTTGGACTGCCTAGCTGAACTAACTAGTAAGAAAAAAAAAGCAAGGGCAAAGCGAAGGAAAGAAAAAGAGGCAGAAGCGAGCAAGCAGGCAAGCAAGCAGGCAAGCAAGCAAGCAAACCGAGCTAAAACCTCTCCTAAACATAGACCATGGGGGAGGTGAGCCGGCTGATAACAAGACAAAACAAAGCTTCACTCTCAGAGTCAGTCCTGGAAGCACAGGACATAATACCAAACATAATCAGGACACACGATTGGAGATAGAAACACCATAACATCACCCTAGGACAAGAAATTATACTGACCATTGCTAATTTGCTTCATTTGCACTCTTTTCTAAATTTCTTTGAACTTTCCATTATCTGGTTCTGCTAATAAAACTTTTTCTTGTAACAAGACTTTATTTATCAGCTTAATATCTTCAAGATAAATACTTAGTCACTGAGATGAGTAGCTCTGGTGCCAGCATGATCCATAGCATAAGGGGGATTCCTGAACCTGGGAGAGCCACAAGAGCCACCAGGAGCTCACACTTGTGCTACAGCTGCTGACATGACCTGGATGGGGCCAGAAGCCACAGTGGTCAACCCCCCCACCTCGGTATGAAAGAAGCCCCTAGGGAGTGCTAGTGACCAGGGCAAGCCAACAGGGCAGTTTGCAGGGAAGGGCATTCAAAAAAGGTACTGTAGCTCTGCCAACACAACCAGAGAGCAATAGTATCTAGCTGGCAGAAGGCTACGAACACTCTAAACTCTGCACCCACACTGAATGACACAGCTTTCCAGACAAAGCTCTGGTAGGAAGACACTGCTACCCAAGTGTGGGGCTGCAGGGCATATCCTACTCTTATGCCACTACTGGACAGCAGCAGTGAGCACAACTGGGGGAGGTGCACCCAGGTAGAGGAACTCCTCCACTTAGCGACAGAGCTCTAGGACGTGGTGAGTAGGTTGTTAAGGAGTAACAGGGAGAGTGAAAGAGAGTCTGCTGGAATTTCCCTCTACCTTCCCTGGGGCAGAGCTGTCAGGCAGACAGGACACATGATATGAAAGATTTCCTATCCTCTCTGCTTGGCAGAATGTGGTGACTGAAACGATAGGGGACAATGGTGACAAGTTCCTGCTTGGTGTAGCAGAAGTAAGGAGGGGAGTCAGCAGAACTGCCACCTTAGACTTGTGGAGGGCACACTTCAGCCTGTTTAGGGGCCTGGTTGAAAGAGTCCCTTGAGAGGGTGTGCTGAAGTGCAAAGGAGTCCAGGAAGACTGAACATTCTTCAAGAAGGAAATCTTAAAGTCTCAGGCCATCCCAGTGTGCTGGAAGATAAGCTGACAGGGAAGACCAGCCTGGCTGAACAGAGCTTTGGCTGGAATTCAGGGAAAAAAGGAGAGTTTATGACCTTTGGAAGAAGGGGCAGTCAATTCAGGAAGACTACAAGGATGTTGAGAGGTTGTGCAGGGAGAAAATTAGAAGGGCCAAAGCCCAACTAAAACTTAATCTGACTACTGCTGTAAAAGACAATAAAAACTGTTCTATAAATACATTAGCAATAAAAGGAGGGCTAAGGAGAATCTCCATCCTTTATTGGAAATGGACGGAAACATAATGACAAAAGATGGGGAAAAAGCCAAGGTACTGAAGGTCGTCTTTGCCTCAGTCTTTAATAGCAAAACCAGTTGTTTTCAGGGTACCCAGTCCACTGACCTGGAAGACAACCAGGGAGCAGAATGAGGTCTCCACAATCAAAGGGGAAATGGTCAGAGACCTGCTACACCTCTTAAACATCCAGTAGTTTATGGAGCAGGATGAGATCCATCCAAGGGTACTGAGGGAGCTGATGAAAGTATTCATTAAGCCACTTTCAGTCATTTACCATCAGTTAACCATGGTTAACTGGGGAGGTCTCACTTGACTGGAAGTGCACAAATGGAATGTCCATCTACAAGAAGGGCTGGAAGGAGGATCCAGGGAACTACAGGATTGTCAGCAGGACCTTGATCCTCGGGAATGTTATGGAACAGATTATCTTGAGTGTCATCATGCAGTACATACAGGACAACCAACTGATCACATCCAGTCAGCTTGGGTTTATGAAAGGCAGGCCCTACTTGATTGACCTTATCTCCTTCTATGACAAGGTTACCCACTTAGTGGACAAGGGAAAAGCTGTGGATGTTGTCTACCTGAACTTCAGTAAAGCCTTTGATACCATTTCCCACAGCATTCTCTTGGAGAAATTGGCTTCCTGTGACTTGAACAGGTGTGCTCTTCACTGAGTGGGAAACCACTTGAATGACCAAGCCCAAAAAGTTGTGGTGAATGGCATTAAATCCAGTTGGTGGCCAGTCACTAGTGGAGTTCCCTGATGCCTTTTTGCTGGCCCTAAAATCATGAGCCAGACACAGGTGATAAAAATGAGTTACCCTTATAAGGATCCTTAGGTGCACAATTCACCAGGTGGAAAATGCTGAAGATGCACATGTAGCATAATGTGCATACAATTTTTATGTTTTGCAAATTACCACATATGACAAAAGTCCCCAATTAGAGACATAAGTGGTGAGGCAATTTTCCCCCCGTTCAACCCTCTTTGAATTCCCCCTCTTTTAGATAGGAACTAAACTTGGTTTATGAAAATGTGCCCCAGAAAGCTATTTTCAACCTTGACTTCACAGAGAATCTAACCTTAGACCCTCAGCTTGGACCCGCTGGGGAATTTATTTTGTCTTTCTGTCTAATAGAATAGGTAAAACGCTAGCTACAAATACTATGATAGGCTACAGAGCTACAAATATACACGTAAAGAATATAGAAAATATATAAAAGAAAAAAAGGCAAAACTCAATTCAGCATCATTCACAGGGCCCAGTATTGGGACCAGTCCTGTTTAATATCTTTATCAATGATCTGGATTAGGAGATCAAGCATATGCTCACCAAGTTTGCAGGTGTGTCACTATCCGCTATTAATACAGAGCGGGGGTTCGTTTGATCTCAGAGGTGCAAACAGGCAAAATGTAGGGGACAAAATCAGTTTATTCAACAACAGCAATGCATTTTTATTAAATGCCAACAACTCAGTTGCGATAGAGGGGAGAGATATAGGAAACGGAGTATAGAGAGAAAAAGAGGGAGATGGGAAAATAGCTACCAACGAGATGAGACGGACGTCCTCATGGGCCAGCCAATAGATTAGTCTTCATCTGTGGGGAGATCTCAAAGGCTTCTCCAGAGGGTCACTTTTTTATAGTCCTTTTCCAAAGCAAGTGGCTTCTGGCCAAGAGGTTGGGAGATTTGTGGGCCATTGTAAGGTGCTCCGAGACAGAACATGCAGTGGTGCTCCGAGAAGCAGCTGTAGGTGCATTATCTGTTTGAAGGCACTGTACCGTAGCAGCACAGCAAGCACAGTGCAGCAGCAAACAGTCCCTTGGCCAGCATCCACCTCGACCAGGCCAGAACTCCTGTCCAGAAGTGAGTGGGGGTCCTTGGGCTAGCCTCTATCCTCGCGATGGTCATGAGGCATATGAGGGAACTCCAGACCGACTCTTACACCACCCCGTGACTCACGATCGCCGTCAGGACCGCTCCTTTGTAGTGTTGTTGTGGAGCCTTCAGTTGTGAAGTCGTCAGGACCCGTTCAAGTTGGTAGCATATCCCGGAAAACAGAGACAGAGTCAGACAGAATAGAAAAGTAGGAAAAAGATAAGAGAAAATGAAAAGGAAAAGGAGAAAAAGGAAAATAAAACAAATCAATTAACATATACATATATATTCAATTTTTGATTGCTTAGGAATAACAATTTTAAACAATTTTTTAAATTATTTGAATTTTCAATTTTAGATTACAAATAAATCAATTTTTGATTACAAAGAAAATAATTTTTTTATTTCAAAATACCATACAATTTAAAAAAAAAGCCATTTTAGTTAAAATCATGTTTATCAACAGTGACCGATTTGGATAAGAAGTAACTGGAGCTACATAAGAAAAATCACATCCTGCAATCCTAGTAAAGTTACAGACACAAAGGTTTGAATGATTTTTAGTGTTCACTACTAAATTTTCTATAAAAATACTATCACAAGCAGTTCTAAAGCATACACATCCATTGCCTATATATACCAGTACAGTTTCAGGAATCTCGTTTGGATGAATTTCAAAGTTACAAACATTCTGTTCTGTGTCCAAGCAGATATCTTGAGCTCTGATTGCATTACTTTCACAGATAAACCCTTGTTGTTCCCAGACAATGCAAGTTTCCAAATTAACAGTTTGCCATTTTTCACCAATTTGACGGGCCCATTCCCTATACTCGAAAGGATAGAGAATAGCTCCGTCATGGTTCAGCCCTAATGCAATGATAGGGAATATTGAATACACTGAAGCATTACGAATTGTCAGTACAAAGGCTGTGGCTGTGTTTGTGCTGGGATCATAGGTAAAATTTACTAAGTTCCACCAGGACTGGAATTCTCTTTCAAAATTGGTGGCACTGTCCCAGACTATTTTTTGAATTTCAGTGAGAAAAGTGCCTTCCTCACCTTCTCTTATAATTGAAGCAGCAACTGACTGCATCCACAACTGAGCCTGGATAAAGCTGAGAGCCAGAGAGATGTTATTTTGAGTAGCACCAAGTGCATCAATTATCAATTTGTGGTCATTTACATTTACCTTTTCCCAATTTGGCAATATGTTTGATAACGACCACTGTTGGGTTCCCAAAGCTGTTAAGGACGATTGCAGGGGCTGTTGTAATTTGGTTACATCTCCAGCTGTGGTAGCCAATTTATTCATTAGTACTTTTGAATCGATGCTAATCAAAATTCCCAATTCTGTTCCCACAACACCAGTTATGTCTCTTGTTGTTTGTTTCTTAAAAGGATTCCGCTTTCGCAACCAGGTTGTCCACCCCTTTACAGAAAAGGTGAACAAGCTGGCTGAATTTCTGAGACATTGCATTGCATTAACAATTTGACTTGTTTAAGAAACCATGTCGAGTTAAACAATATTTGTTGTTTGCCAGTTTTCCTAATTACAAATGGTCCAATTTAAAAAAATTCTAGTGCTCAGCATAACCAGTGGTTGGGTGGTAGGTGTTACAACATCAACATCAAGTTCTCCCCAGTATTTTATATTGTTTTTACTACACATGATTTTATAGGAAAATTGTACAGCAGTTAAATTTAGCCAACAATTCTAATTTTGAATTTCACAATATAAAACATGACCATAAAGTCCTGTGTCATAACTGTATGCAGGTTCAATGAGGGATTCAGCAATTAATTCACATGTTATCGTGACATCATCACCTTGTGTTACTATAAAGGGAGGAAAAAAAACATTGTTCTTGCTATCCAACACTAAGAGGGTGCTTCTTCATGTCCCTCGGCATTCTTCTGTGAAAAGTAAACACAGAGTCTGCCTCCAGGAGGCAGGAGATTAAAATGATGGAACTATACGGCATGTAGCATGGACTGGAATTCTGTTAACTTCCCAAGCATTCTGCTGCCCAAAAGTAAGCCACTGTGTACCTCCTTTAAACACAGCAAAAGAGTCAGTGTAGATGTAAACAAGAGAGGTATTCTGTACCTCAAGTTGGAAAACACTCCAAACAACTGTCAGCTCCCCAACTGCCCTGTATTTCCCCACCTTTCCCTCTCGTTTGGCAGAAGCATCAGTGAAACAAGAATTTTCTGATTGTTCAGGAGAGAAAGGAGGGGCTACTTTAATTACCAAGGCAGGTTTGTCATGGCTATTAGCCAAGCTCTCAGTTTCTTGTATTGCCAGATTTTTTGCAGCTCCTTCTGTTACTGAGAAGATGTTACAGTAATGTTCTATCTGGGCATACCACTTCCTAACTGAGGATCTCTGGGCCACCCCGTGAGGTGCAGGGGTCTCAATAATGACTGTGATGTGTTTTCTCCAGAACACTAATAATCCTGGAGCTTGTTGGAGCTCTTTCCTGGATTCAGGCAATTTAATTTGATCCAAGGAGGTTAGAGTGTCAGGTGGAATATATGTCATTCCTCCTTTCCACCAAATTCCCAAGAACTTCACCTCCCAAGAAGGTTTTTGAATTTTCTCTGGGGGAATTTGTAAGTCAAGGCTTTCCAAATGAGAGATTATTTTCTGTTGGATATCTCCCACTATTTTTATTTCATTTCCTCCCACAAGAATATCATCAATATATTGATAAACAGCTATATTGTCAGGATTGGGTATCTTTTCTAATTCCTGGGCTAAAGAGTGGTGGGCCAAAGTGGGGGAATGTTTATACCCTTGGGAAAGCCTAGTGCTGGTGTATTGCTTTGGCTCAACTCCCAGAACCTGTGGAGGAGATTGCTTTGGTACATTGTTCAAAACTTGTGGAGAATGTTGCTTGGGGGGTGCATCATTGATATAATCATATTCCATTTTAATCACAGGTTTCAAGTTAGGGCAGCAGTGTCCCCCACAATTTTTTGTCAAAGTTAGGTCTTTTTGAGGGTATATTTGATTAATGTGAACAATTTCCTTCTCCTGTGTTTCTTTCGGTGAGTCAGCATGCTTTGAATTTTTGGCTCGTTCTACTCTTAGGGCAGCTCGTAACAAATGATTCTCATTCCTTTCTTCATCTAATTGTTTTTTGCCAAATTTGAACGAGGTTTTGTAAAGAGTCTATAATTGTGTTTTCCTCACTTCTTCGCTTAGAGCGAGTTTCTATAGCTGCCATAAGACAAGCTTCCAAAACTGAGCAGAGTATGATTTTATTTTTGCCCAGTTTGAACTTTGATTCATGTTGCAAAGAACATATTCTATCAATCACATTTTCTAGATTAAACCAATTATTGTTCTCCCATTCCTCCCCACCCTGGGATGGTCTGGTGCTATACTTAGCTAATAGAGCATAAAATGCAGCTTTATCTGTTACAGTGGAATTCTCAGTCATTTTGTGAAGGGATAGGTAAAAACCACAACAGGGAGGTCTATTGCTTAAGTTACACACAACAAAACAGCTTTCACTGCGTGCCCCCCTTCGCTTCCCTGTGAGGGTGAAGAGACCAAACTACTTGGGAGGCACTCCTTAGTTACAAAACACCAGGTTGTCTCTTCACTACACCAAGTAGTCAAACATCATAAAACAGCAACAATGACAACAACAACAGTGTCCCGCCTTTTGCACCAGTAGATCTTTTGTGAAATTCTGACGACAGAGCCCTCAAGCGAGTCTGGGGATGCTTTACACCAAGGTGTCTGCAGTCTGAGGGAAATCAGAATTGCCCCCCTTGCTTTCTAGACAGGCTCACCCTTTCAAGGTGGCCAGCTAGGTGTGGCTGGAGTAAGACTTCCTTCCCCTGCTACAGAATACACACAACCTTGCATCCCTTCTGTCTGCCAGAATATCATGTCCGTGACGCCAATTTAATGTCAGGATCCTCTATTAATACAGAGAGGGGGTCGTGATGGTTCGTTTGATCTCTGAGGTGCAAACAGGCAAAATGCAGGGGACAAAATCAGTTTATTCAACAACAGCAATGCATTTTTATTAAATGCCAACAACTCAGTTGCGATAGAGGGGAGAGATATAGGAAACAAAGTATAGAGAGAGAGAAAAAGAGGGGGATGGGAAAATAGCTACCAACGAGACGAGACGGACGTCCTCAAGGGCCAGCCAATGGACGGGTCTTCATCTGTGGGGAGATCTCAAAGGCTTCTCCAGAGGGTCACTTTTTTATAGTCCTTTTCCAAAGCGAGTGGTGGTTGGCCAAGAGGTTGGGAGATTTGTGGGCCATTGTAAGGTGCTCCGAGACAGAACATGCAGTGGTGCTCCGAGAAGCAGCTGTAGGTGCATTATCTGTTTGAAGGCACTGTACTGTAGCAGCACAGCAAGCACAGTGCAGCAGCAAAAAGTCACTTGGTCAGCATCCACCTCGACCAGGCCAGAACTCCTGTTCAGAAGCGGGTGGGGGTCCTTGGGATAGCCTCTATCCTCCCAACAGTCGTGAGGCATATGAGGGAACTCCGGACCAACTCTTACAAGGTGTCACCAAGTTGGCTGTGAGTGTTGATTTGCTGGACTGTAGAAAGACTCTGCAGTGGGATCTGGAAAGATTGGATCAATGGGTCAAGGTCAATTGTTTGAGGTTCAACAAGGCCAAGTGTTGGGTCCCGCACTTAGGTCCCAACAAACTCCATGCAACACTATGGGTTAGGGGAAGAGTGTCTGAAAAGATGCCTGGCAGAAAAGGATGTGGGAGTGTTGGTTGACAGCCAGCTGGACATGAGCCAGCGTTTGCCCAGGTGGCCAAGAAGGCCAATGGCATCCTGGCTTATATCAGCAATAGTGTGGCCAGCAGGACTAGGGAAGTGATTGTCCCCTTGTACTCTGCACTGGTGAGGCTGCAGCTTGAGAACTGTGTTGAGTTTTGGGCACCTCATTACAAAAAACACATTGAGATGTTGGAGTGTGTCCAGGGAAGGACAATAAAGCTGGGGAAGTGTCTAGAGCACAAGTCTTATGAGGAGCAGTTGAGGCAACTGGGGTTGTTTAGCCTGGAGAAAAGGAGGCTCAGAGGGACCTTATATCTCTCTACAGCTACCTGAAAAGAGGTTGTAGTGATGAGGATGTTGGTCTTTTCTCCAAAATAACAAGCAGTAGTTTAGCCAGGGGAGGTTTAAAATGGATATTAGGAAAAATATCTCTGCTGAAATGGTTTTCAAGCACTGGAACAGAATGACCAGGGAAGTGTTGGAGTCAGTATCCTTGGAGGTATTGAAAAGATGTGTAGAGGTGTTGCTTAGGTGGTGGGTTTAGTGCTGGCCAAATTGCCAGTGTACCCACTAGAATTAATTACTCATTTCCTGCTGTGAGATAGGATTAGGAGAAAAAGCAAAGCAGGCTCAAACTTTAAAGGGTATAAAGGAAAACTATTAACAGAAACTAAAAAATAATAAGAATCAGACTAAAACCTTCAGAACACTTCTCCCCCCACACCCTCTTTTCTCTCACACTGACAATGTACAGAAACAAATCAGTCAGTTTACCACCTCTAAAATAGTCTTTTGCCAGTTCACTTAGGGAAAGGAGTCTCTCTCATTATGCTATGGAGACTTCTCCACAAGAAAACAGTTCTCTCGTGGCTTCAATGTCACAGCGAATCCACCACCAGGGAGAATGGAAATCTGATCACTGTGTAAAAGTCCCTCCCCTCGATTTACAGCTTTTCCCACAACTGTTTTCAAGGGCCATGTCAATTTATGGGGTACTATTTTAAGGACGAACTGTTCAAAAGCAAAGGTTCTCTTTATTCTGGCTCTGAAATTATCTTCATCTCTGGGAACCAAGGTCGTCTTCTTCTTTCCCTGGGGGCAAAGAGTCTTCATCACTCTTCTCTCTCTTTCTGTTCAAGCTTCTCATCAAATCACAGCTACTTCAACATCTCCTTGCTTCAGCACTGGTGCCTCTGCTCATGGCTGTGGTTAGAATGCTTCATCCCCCCAAATGCATTCCATGATTTACAGGGAAAAAGTCTGATGTATCAATCATATCTTTACCATAGCCTTACAACAGAATTACAGTCCAAGTTAGAGCATCTTCTCATCCTCCTATCTGGGATTTTACTCTTCCTTTTTTACTGACCTTGATGTCTCCATGTTGTTTCTCTGTGTCTTCACTCTGTCCTTTTCTTTCACTCAAGAGAGAGAATCAATGTTTGCAGGTTTAATCTGTGCAGTGAAAGAGTTCATATCTTGCCAGAGGCCTGCAGAGTGTCATGTGACCCCTGCCGAGTGGTGATCAGAGCTGCTTATGATGGAGAATTTTTCAGCAGCCATGCTGGGGGCCTGGGCCAGAACGGCAGTAGCTGCTTTGGGGGGAGGGGGTGGTCAGGATATTCACAGCCAGGCCAGAACTCAGAGGCAGCACCCACAGGCCAATGGCTTCCCCTCCCCCTTGCCTGGTGGTTTCTGGCAAAACTCAGCAGTGGAAGCATTTCAGCCGTGCCGCAGGCCTGCCTGGCTGCGCTGGGGGGAGGAACCCAGCCCAGCCAGGGCTGCAGCAGAGGCAGGGCCCGGCTCTGTCCATGGGCAGTGCTGGGTCTGGCCTGGCCAGACTAGTTACCTACTGAGAAGCCAGAACCAAAAGAGAGATTCCTGGGATTTGTTCGTTTTAAAATGTGTGTTCACAGAGGCGTGTTCAACTTCCTCCATGGTTTAACAGGTTGTCAGTTCTCAAAACCTATCACTGATTGTTTTTTGTCAGACATAGAAGAAGCTCTCACCAGCTTCTCTCAGAAAAATCACTTCCATGGGTTGGCTTCAATGCAAAACCAGCACAGGACATGGTTAAGTGGTGGACTTGGCAGTGTTAAGTTTGCAGGTGAACTCAGTGATCTTAAAGGTCTTTTCCAACCTAAATGATTCTATAATTCCTTTGAAATAAGAGGATCTGAAACTTAGTGGAATTGAAGGACCTTTTACAATGAGTGCATAACTGAAGCACCAGGAATTGTTTTCAGGACTTGGTATTATTTGCTTTTCCTGGCTCTGTGTGTTTTATGTATGTACGACGACTTAAATTTTGAATGCCTAGGGCTTTGAAATGTTATTCCAGTCTTTAGGAACAAAACTTTGTGAAATTTTAAGGATAATTCTAATAAAACAGAAGGGAAACATTTTGGATTTTCTCATAATACCATCTCAAAATTTACATCCTTTGTGTTCCTATGCTTATCACAGAAACAACATACTATTAATTTAAAAAGAGGTTTGAGAAAGTTGCTTATTATCTTATATGGAAGTATACTGGTCATGGTTATTACATACCCATTTTTTAAAAGGGTAGTACTGAGTTTCCTGGGAACTACTGACCAGTCGGTCTTACCTCTATGCCCGGTAAGATCATGGAACATATCTGCCTGGAAGACATATTTAAATATATGGAAAACAGGGAGGTGATTAGAGATGGCCAACATGGTTTCAGCAAGGGCAAGTCATGCCTGACTAATCTAGTGGCCTTCTATGATGGGGTGACTGCATCAGTGGACAAGGGAAGAGCAACTGATGTTATCTATGTGGACTTATTTGTTCTAATTTGGAGAGACATGGGTTTGATAGATGGACTGTTGGATAAGGAATTGGCTAATGACTGCATTCAAACTCAACAGCTCAATGTCCAAGTAGAAACCAGTAATGAGTGGTGTCCCTTAAGGGTCCATACTGGGACAAGTAGTGTTCATTATGTTTATCAACAACATAGTGCTGTTGACACACCTGAAGGACAGGATGCCATCCAGAGGGACCTAAGACAGGCTCAAGAAGCGGGCTCATGGGAATCTCATGAGGTATAACATGACCCAAGTACAAGGTGCTGCACCTGGGCCAGGGCAAACTCCAGTATCAATACAGGCTGGGGGATAAACAGATTGAGACCAGCCCTGCAGAGAAGGACTTGGGAGTGCTGGTGGATGAGAGGCTGGACATGAGCTGGCCATGTGCACTAGCAGCCCAGAAAGCCAATTGTATCTCGGGCTGCATCAAAAGTGTGGCCGGCAGGTAAAGGGAGGTGATTCTGCTCCTCTACTTGGCTCTTGTGAGACTCCATCTGCAGTGCGGCATCCAGCTCTGGGATCCCCAGCACAGGAAAGATATTGACCTGTTGGACCAAGTCTAGACAAGGCTACAAAGATGATTAGAGGGATGCAGCACCTCTTCTACGAGGAAAGGCTGAGAGAATTGGGGTTATTCAGCCTGGAGAAGAGAAGGCTTTTGGGTGACCTACTTGCAGCCTTCCAGTACCTGAAGGGAATTTGCAGGTTAGATGGGACAAGACTATTTACAAGAGCATGTAGTGACAGGACAAGGGGAAATGGGTTAAATCGAGAGTAGGTTTAGATTAGATATTAGGAATTAATTCATTGCTGTGAGGGTGGTGAGAAACTGGAACAGTTTGCCCAGAGAAGTTGTGGATGCCCCATCCCTGGAGATGTTCAAGGCCAGGTTGGATGGGGCTATGTACAACATGGTCTAGTTGAAGGTGTTGCTGCCCGTGGCAGGGGGGTTGGAACTAGATGATCTTCAAGGTCTTCCTCCAACCCAAACAATTCTATGATTCTATGATAAACAGTGGGATTGAGTCCACCCACAAGTTTACAGATGATACCAAGCTGAGCAGAGCAGTTGACTCACTTGTGGGAAGGGATGCCATCCATAGGGACCTTGAAAGGCTCAGTCCATGTGAGCCTCATAAAGTTCAACAAGGCCAAGTATAAGGTCTTGCACCTGGGTGAGGGAAATCCCCAGTATCAATACAGACTGGGGGATGAATGGATTGAGAGCAGTCCTGTAGAGAAGGACTTGGAGGTACTGGTGGATGAAAAATTGAATATGAGCTGGCAATGTGTGCTTGCTACCCAGAAAGCAAATTGTATCCTGGGATGAATCAAAAAAGTGTGGCTGGCAGGTCAGGAGAGGCAATTCTGCCCCTCTGCTCTAATGAGATCCCATGTGGAATACTGCATCCAGCTCTGAGGTCTCCAGTACAAGAAAGATGTGGACCTGTTGGAGTGGGTCCAGAGGAGGGCCATGAAAATGAAATCATAGGACTGGAACACCTCTCCTATGATGACAGGCTGAGAGAGTTGGGTTTGTTCAGCCTGGAGAAGAGAAGGTTCCAGGGAGACCTGCTGCTTTTCAATATATAAAAGGGGATTATATGAAAAGACAGGGACTTTTTACCAAGGTCTATATTGACAGGACTAAGGGCAATGGTTTTAAACTGAAAGAGGATAGGTTTAGATTCGAAATAAGGAACAAATTTCCTATGATGAGGGTTATGAGGCACTGGAACAGGTTGCCCAGAGAAGCTATGGATTCCCAATCACTGAAAAGTGTTCATGGTCAGTTTGCATGGGGTTTTGAGCAACCTGATTTAATGAAAGATGCCCATAGCAGAGGGTAGAAGAATTTGTTCTAAATTCTTTTTAAAGGCTGATCATTCTATAATTCTGTTGTTTGTCAATTAGAAATCTGTTTTCTTTCTTATTACATGTTCAGTAGGAAGCAAAAATAGTTCTTCTTTGGCAATTTATTTGTTTGAAAATCATATTTCCTGCTATAACAAATAGTAATACAAATGACAATGAGTGGCTGTCCAGTAGTACCAGACTTCAAACAAAGGAAAACTTGAACTGCAAGTGTACTTAGCTGCTCCTTGATTTGTAATTGCATTTATGATGCTTTTTGCTCTCTCCAAGGTGTTTTAAAAGGTAGTGACCAAATTGAACTGTATTGTGTAGCTTTTTTTGTCATATTTTTTAAGTGACTGAAGCTTTTCACTTAATTGTGCAAATTTAAATGTTATGATTTATAAGCAGAAAGTGAAATTAACTGTGTGGTTAAACATGAACACTATTATTTTACCTTTTTCAACTTTAACTTTTTAACTTCAGTAGCAGTTGGTTTTATTCTGTTGATGCCTTGGGTTTTAGCTTTTATATTTTTCCAGAATCTCTGCTGCTTAGTGTGTAACTGAAAGTTTATATTAGGTGTTAGTAAGTTCTCTTCACAGGGTAGTTAGACAAAGCAATCCCTTCCTAGCTAGAGAATCAAGGACAACCAGTACCCAAAAAGCATAAACAACAGCTAAGGGAAAGGGGCAAGCCAGGGGGCTATGATTTCATGGCCTGGGGCTGTTGTTGGATAATTGACCCCAATATGTAGATGAACTAAAACTTATAAAAGTGTAAAAACTCTTGACTGGGATCCATCTTGGATTTGATTTGGGTGTAGCCCCAGCCAGGCTCTTGCACTGCCCAAGGTGTATCCTTTCAATAAATACCTATTTTATTCCTTTTGCTCCGTCTAGTCTCTGTTCCAGGTCAGCCTTTCCAGGCATCACTGTGAGGATGCCTTAAAATGGAATTGCGATTCGTTAAAATTAAACAGATTAATTTAATGCAAAATAAAGTAATTTTAATTGTGCCCAAGAACCAGATTCTCTCAATCTCATTTATTCAGAATAAAACTCTTCAGAGACTTATAATTTTTTTAAAGTAAGACTTGAGCAAGAATGAGTATTTGAACATATGTTCAAGTTTCTGTGGAAAATTAGAACCAACTCTGCAGAGGAATTCCACTTAACTGGAAGAGATTAGCATTTGTATAATACTACTAACTTTGACAAGATAAATTGTGAATGCAGACTGACCTTAATCAGGTTAAATCATCACAGAAATTAAATTTGACAAAATATACTGTGGACCTCTACTAAGACTTTCATGAAGAATGAAAGTCTTGAGGTGGGACAAGTTGTTGAAGGAATTGTACATCTTGTTTTTAATAGTTATGATTACATCTTCAGCATTAGTAATTTTATATACTGTTTTTATTGGTTTTTAAGACTCATGAGACTTCATTGATAAGATTGTTGTTTGTGCCTTTTGGATCTCTATCATACATGGGCTGTTCTTTGAGCTTTCATTGTTCCTAGAGACATTTTTCTTTGGTCACTGTCACTAATCTAAGGATGGATGTTGTTTTCTGCAACTGTTTTTTCTTTTTTTAGATGTTGTTTTTAAGCATGCTTCTAATGTGTATATTACCATTTAAATGAAGAGTACTATAACTGGTAATTAATCCAAAAATTTATTTTGGAATTAGCTAACATTCATGAGAATTTTAATCAGGCAACCCACTAAGTATCACTCTAGTAATGAATATGCATATTGTAACATGCTAAATAAAGATGATTATACACATTTATCACCAATGTAATGTTATAATGTTCGTGTTTCTTCATATGTTGTATTCACAAATGTCAAGTTACTGTTTGAGTTTATTTAACTCAATAGAATAAAACTTGTGTAACACTGTTTTAGTGGGTTGAAACTGTCAAATAGCTTACATGACTGTTTATCAGAGCAACTGCCATTCACCAGAAGGAATCTTCCCGTGCAAGTTAGATTACAAAAATGAGGAAGGGTAAAAGTATATTTAATCTATTATCTGCTTTAAAAATTATCACTTCTCTTGCTGTGACATTTGCATATAATTTTTCTTGTGTTGTACTAAAAAGGAATGTTAGAAAAATGTTGTTGCTACCATGTGCCTTTAAAAACACTTGAAGTCAAAGATACCTGTAAGTGCAGAGGGAAGTGAAATTTCCTTCAGGTGACAAGACAAGTTAGGGAAAACAAATCCTCTGAAGAATTTTAATCAACCACCACTAATGTTTCCACTGAAGTCTTCCTACTGGAGTGAGGAAATTATGTTTACCGTTCTGCGGAGAGCAACAAAGTAGCCAAAGTATATACTATTAGGTGACATTGCTCTTTCAGAGATGATTTAGGATTTTAACAAGCAAGTTTTACTTTTGATGTCCTGTGTAGCAATGCCTAAAATAGTTCTTTTGGCTTAAGCAAACTAGTTTTAGAAACTACTATTATTAAAGCAACCTTATACAAAATATTGAAAGTATTACACTACTTTTCATTGTGGATTTTTTCTTTTTCCAGGGCAATGTAGTATTCTTTATACCCTAATTTGAATAAGGTGCACTAAGCTGTATAAATTAATGTATCTTATATTAATATATAATAATAATATATTGCCTTCCTAAAGCATGCAACTCGTGTCCAGAGTAGAATTTTGAGTATGTACTTGTTTAATGTTATGTTTGTATCTGTGCACAGAAAGCATAGAAACAATGTTGGACCAAGCAAACCTATTTCTCAGCCACGAAGGAACATTGTAGGCTGCAGAATACAGCATGGCTGGAGAGAAGGGAGTGGACCTGTAACGCAATGGAAGGGCACAGTTCTTGATCAAGTTCCTGTAAATCCCTCCCTCTATCTTATAAAATATGATGGATTTGATTGTGTGTATGGACTAGAACTGCACAAAGACGAAAGAGTTTCAGCACTTGAAGTCCTTCCAGACAGAGTTGGTAAGAGGTTTTTTTCCTATATATGCATATGTTGTCACAACATTTAAATTTTAATAAATTACTTTTCAGTACATGGCAGATAATCTAAATGCTCTGTTCAATTTTTATTTTTTTTTAGTTCACAAAGTTTTGATGATAGCAGAGAGATTAGTGCTGTGTCTTGTCTTTAAATGGTATGCAGAAAATTCTGTGGGTTTTCTTTTTGAGAGTCTTATCCCTAATGAGCTTATGTACATGTAGTGTTGATATTTCTATTAAAATTTAATCTCTGAGCCAGCTGAGAAATGTCCTGGCTATGCTGTCTTGTGTGTGTTTGACATTAATTATGTGTTTGGTTGGGGATTTTTTTCATGTGCTTTCACTAAGTATTAATACAAGAGAAGGGGAAAAAAGCATTTTCTAAGTGAAATAACATAGTAACTAGTAACAAGGCTTTATTGCTTTTATAATTAACACAGAATTGTTAAACTGCAGGTGTTTCAAAACACTAAAGTTCAAAGTTTGACCTAATATTTTTTTTTTCTGAATGGAATCAATTCTTGGGTTTCCTGACTGCAAAGAAATTGGTAGCAGTCTCTAGAATGGGGTTAGGGGGAACCACACCTAACACCTTCATTAATAACTTCATACAGCTGCTCTGTGATTTAGCCTCCCCTCCTCCCCCTCTTTGGTATAAATATTTAAAATACAGATGCTATTCCTTGCTGTGGCTTATATTGGTCTCCCTTTACCTTGCATTATGATAGTGTGATTGGGGGGGTGCAATGATGGAAAATGTCAATAAAGAGTGTTAACATGTTAAAATAATTCTTCAAGTTCTGCTGTTCTTCGGTCTTCAACTCTGAAATGGGCATTATTTGTTTTTTATGTGAATTGACTAACTTTCAAATTAATTTATTCATGAATCTGGATAAAGATTATTTTTTGTAAAGATTTATTTCTGTACTTTTTGAATGGACATACTTATGAACTGCTACCATTTCAGCTTCATCTCGAATTAGTGATGCCCACCTGGCAGACACAATGATTGGCAAAGCTGTGGAACATATGTTTGAGACAGAGGATGGCTCAAAAGATGAATGGAGGGGGATGGTCTTGGCTCGAGCTCCTATTATGAACACATGGTTTTATATTACCTACGAAAAAGATCCTGTGTTGTATATGTACCAACTCTTAGATGACTATAAAGAAGGTGACCTTCGCATAATGCCTGATTCTAGTAAGTAGACTGGTTACTTTTTTCTTCTGAAAAGTGGCATCCCTCTGTATTATTATATAGCTTATGGGTTATATATGGAAAAGAGAGTTGACAAACAAGTATCTTTTAAAGTATCAAAAATAGCAAAGGTTACAACACAACTGAAAAAAACAACTGTATTAAACAATTTCAGAAATATTTTTCTTGAGTCAGTGGTGAAATATGCAATAAATACTGGAGAATCATTTTCCATTATAACTCCTAATTCTGATAAAGATATACATACTGTTATGAAGAAATTACACTTAGTTTTTTTCACATGGACAAACTAGAATCTTTCCATTGCTATTGTCTTACAAAAGCGTCACAAATCAAGGACTTGTATTTTTGAAGCAGTTGTTATAAAAATAATGTTTTGGGGCTAACTAAAATAGGTTATTTAATTTGGTAAGCATCATCAATTTGGAAAGTTTTTGAATAGTTTCTTGGAGGAAAGAAGCACTAGTCTTTTCAAAATTCATTTTCTCTCATGTTTAAACATAAACAGGAAAAAAATTTCAATAGGTTAGGAGGGATATTTTTTCTTCCTTTTTTAATGTGAAAGTTATTGTCTTTTTTCTATAAATATTTTTTGCAGAATCAGTGTTGTTCAAGGGATTTCAGCAAATATAAAAAGAAAAAGAAGAAAAAAGTTTGTCGATAATATTGTAATCTCACTTGTCTTGTGCCTCAAAAGTGCTTCTTTGACAGAGAGGCAACTTTGGCTTTAAAGTAAATCATTAACTTGATAGCCAAACAGCAATTATGCAATGCACTACATAAATATCATTAAAAATTAATTCATTGAGTTTCTGAGACTGTCTTCCTTCGGATCTAGCACTGGCTGAGCAAACAAGTGGGACTTATTTGCATAACCTCTGTAGTAATCCTATAGTTTTATATTTTTTCCAGCCTAACAAAAAGCAACTTATCTGTGGCCTGAGAGAGAACCACAAATGTTAATAGAAAAACTGACTTTCATTATTAAAAAACCAAAGCAGGCTCTTTCAGAGTTGGCACCCCAAAATACCTTGCAATTAATTTTTAAATTCTGCTTTGCTTTCTTCTTTCTTAGAAAAATAAGTTAAAAGACTCATGCTTCTCATATTTAAGAATTAAGTTTTTAATGTGTTTTTTTTTTCCTATCTATTGTGGGTCCCTTCCAACTCAGGATATTTTATGATTCCTTACCTCTGTTTTTAAGACACTCCAAACTATGAGCTACCTTCCCTGAATTTGGGTCCTTTACAGACAATGAGAATCGTCTCTTTAAGGATACTTCTGGGTAGATTTTGCTAGAAAAGCAAATATTAAACTTCTCAACAGTATCTATTCTAGTGTAAAATTGAAAGCTCCTTTTTAAAGCATTATTGATTAAGGAGGTTACACTTAGCTTGGAAGATGTGGTTTTGTTGCAATGACATATTTGCAATGACATTTTGGATAGTGAGTTCTAGTACACCTGCCTTTCTGTTGAATATACTCAGTGCCTTGTTCTGCTGGAGGCTCAAATTCAATTATCTATAAACAATTTTTGTAATTGATGTGTAAACCTTCATGTCAAAAGATTTACTTTTCTAACCAATTTAAGTGCTAATTTTTAATTCATAAAAGTGAAGACAGTATTACTTAAAAAAATAAAATCTGTGATTACTCTAAAAGCATGGCAATAGGCACATGTCTAAACAACTTGTTTTAGACATAATTTGCATTTTGAACTTGTGACTTTCTTAACTTATAAAGTAGTCTGCAGTTTTGTATATTGGAAAAAGAAAATCCATAAATGTCTACCAAAGTACATTTTATTTTCATATTACAGATGATTCACCTCCTGCAGAACGAGAACCAGGTGAAGTTGTAGACAGCCTGGTAGGCAAACAAGTGGAATATGCCAAAGAAGATGGCTCAAAACGGACTGGCATGGTCATTCATCAAGTTGAAGCCAAACCATCTGTCTATTTCATCAAGTTTGATGATGATTTCCATATTTATGTCTATGATTTGGTGAAGACATCCTAGACATCATCATGAACTTCTGCCAAATTTGTGGAACTATTAAATGTAAAATTTGTAGACACAGAATTGACTGTTTTTCAGTTGAATGAAAGCTTAAATGTCCCTGCGAACCCACAATCTCTGCCAGCAACTGTTTTGTTCTGAATAATACAAATGTATATGAACATGACACATCTTGTGTAAGAGAGCTCCTTTTCTTGAAGGAAATCAATATATTTGGGTGGTAGGGAGTTAAAAGCAAAGAACAGTTGCAAATTCAAGCTGTGTGAAGTGAATCTAGTATTGTAATCTAGATTTTTTCTTAGATTAACTTTTTCTTCAACCTTACATCACCTGTTCAACTGCCACATGCAAGTGTAGTTTGCTATTTTCCATATGCCTTCTTTTGCAACATTAAATTTAATTTCTTGGCTACTGGCAGTCCTTGTTTTCTGGGTTGGGACAGAGGTGACTTTTCTGAAAGGTTTAAACAGTTTGTGCAGCAGTAAGGAGTATCTAACGCAAGTAACATCAATTTACTGTGTTTCTACTCTGTTTCAAATTAAGTTTTTTAAGAACTTGCAGTACATGGAAATACTTGTATGTTTTTACTAGTCACAGGGCAGTAGGATATCGTGTTTGACTTATACACCTTTCAGTGAAAAGGCTTTAAACTATAAAAATATATTTAATCTGTATATCCAGTTAATTAGAAAATAAAGGTTAAGGGTCTGTGTTTACAAGTTGTAGGAACCAGTAAAATATACACAACAAAGCTGCCATTAATCCTAAAGGTTGTGCTCTGTTTTGTTATACACATTTCATAGCAGAATACAAGTGCTTGGTGCCACAAGTTTAACAGTATATAATGCTATTTAAGCAGACTTTGGACTACACATTGGCAATCAGTAGTCTCTCATTTAATATCAGAACTTAGCAACCTAGACTTAGAAACCTAGTATTAGTTAATCTTTTACACGGTAAATACAAGTTTATAGGGGAGGGGGTCCTTTTACACTGATGACCTCCTTTAGAGAAGGAGAAGCATTTGTTGCCTTCTCCCCAGTCTGCTGTATTCCTTTGTTTTGTGTTGGGGTTTGCTATTGTTTTTAACCATTTTTGTTCAAGAAGGCATCATTTCAATATATTCTATTTTTGTCTTTTCCACGTAAGGAGTGTCCAGACAAATCTACAGTTTAAACCTGTTGTTGCCTTTTGTGGTGTACTTGCTTTGAGGTATGCCATTAACATGAATTTCATTCTCAGAACACTAGAGTTTTGCATGCCAGTGGTGTACTATCTAATGGGAGCTATAGGCTATTTCAGTGGTTCAGTCATCTGCATTAGATTGTGGATGCAAATAATACCCCACAACAGCAGAATCCTTTCACAGTTTTAATCTTGCAAGATAGTTGTAAATCAAGGTTAGGGTATTTTGGGTTTTTTAAGAATAGCAACTTTTAAAAGCATCATAATTGTAATGAGGATCAGCACAGCACAGCAACAAAATTTTCATGTTGAAGCAGAGCTCTACAAGCTTCAAACTACTGCTTCACAGAAATACAGTATGTGAAGAATGTGAATACAGGCAACGCTATTGATGAAAAGGAAGAATACATAGATATCCAACCTTATGATATTAGTGGAAGGATGCAGGAGAGATACTGCTAATCAGAGATCAGGGGTCTGACCTCTATTGTGGGTATTAATATCAGACTCAGTGGCTTAAGTCCTTTTCTGTCCATTTTTTTGCCTGATTTCATGCTTTAGCCTTAAGGCTTGTGCATCATTATGCTGTTAAATGTTAATACTGTATAAATATGGTATCAATTCTTTGTCCCTTGCTACTATTTTGCATTATGTCCTGTATTTCATCATGGGCAGCCAAAGGCAGGCTATTGTCTTTCAGTTCACAACTTCTCAATCCAGTCTTTAAGCACCAAGTATCTGAGTCAGTAAATTTTCATTGTGTTTTCAACAAAATTAGCAGATTTGCAACATAGTGCTTTCATCCTGCAGATCTGTTATGTGCTTTCTATTGACTCTTAAGAGTCCTGCATGTAAATCTCAAAGCTGAGCCTGGCTCCATGAGCCCAAGTTGATATTTGTGGCACAAGAATGAGTGTATTGATTACACACAAAATACACTAATAACTTAGTACAATGAATTTTGAGCTTTATATCTAAGGATGTAACAACGAGGTTTGTTTTGAAATATTTGAGGTTTAGGTCTACTGGAACATTTTTATCATTTGGCTTGCATTTGTGAGGTTTTATGTTAGCCACTCTAATATACCACATATTTTGCTAATTAGAATATAATCTATACAGCATATACTGTCAAATTTTATGGTTGTTTTTAGATGTCCCCACTATCTGTTGCATGGGTTTTTTCTTTTCATCTTTTTTTTTCCTTAAGGTTTGTGTGGAGGGGTGTTTTTGGTTTTGTGGTTGGTTTTTTTAATAGCTTAAACCACCTTTTTGAGACTTGAGACTTATTCTACTCCCTGCCATCTGTTTTGGGCTTATTTTAGGCTCATGTTTCAGATCTGCATGCAGTGCTTGCATTACCCTAGTAACTACATGTTGGTCCCTTGTTTTAAGGGTTCAACATTACTTTCCAAATTTATCATAGGTCTTGTGATGACACAAGCCATGGATCTTTGTATAAAAGTTATTGGCCTCTCATTTACCTGCTGTAGTATTGTATATTGTGTGTGCATGATGTCGAGCTGCCATGGAAAACTTTTTAAAAGGAAAAAAATGACCTTAAATGCAGATCATCCTTTTTTGCATGCTTAGAAGGTTAGAACATTCAATGTAACAAACGGAAGTTGCATGTTATAATGTTTAGGTTTGGGGTTTGTTCTGTTTTTATTTTGTGTTCAGTTTTTTGTGAATTTCCTTATTGTGCTGTTTGAATGGTCGTTAATAGGATTAAATGCACCGGTGAGGCAAACATAGTTCCAACGAAAGGTAATTTTCCAGTTGTATGTATCATACAGCATTTGAAGGGACCATGTATTCTGTTAAAGAATAAATAAAATCATAATTGATAAATAAAACAATGATTTTTTTTTTCTTTTGAATGCCAAACCCTAAACTAAGTGGGACTACATAAAGACTGAAATACTTTGGGGAAAATCCTATTTATTACAATAGGTATACATCTTATTTAAAGTATTCTTTAAAGTGGAGGATTTATCTTCAAATAGAATAAATTACAGTTGGTCCAGGGAAAAATAATTATGGTAAAAAACAGTTTCTGGTTCCTTGAAAATGTTGTGCATTTTGTATTTTATATCATTAGTGCAATTTGGATGGTTCTTGGTATGTGTATAGTTCAAAGGTCTTCGTGTTCACATTTTAAAATTAAGTAGTGACTTCATCTTTAGAGCTTGGTTTCATTATTTTTATTTTCTTTGCATTTAGAAGTATGAACACTAAATCTGTTACTTAATTCTGTAAGTAATTTTTATAATTATGATGTAACTCTATCCTTAAAACATTTAAAATAAATCCTTTATGTGCAACTCATGACTTTAAATTTTATTCTCATGAGCAAAATGTAGTGATGCGACTTCAGACTGCAAATAATCAGTTTTTTCAGTATTTTAAAAGGCTTAGTATTTTAGTTGGGCCATGTGTGCTGGTATAATACTTTCCCCTAAGAAATAAGTTTGCTTGCTAAGTCAATTTTTTTTCTCATCTGTATGAATGTCAGTAAGATGGAATTTCACTGAGGTAAAGCATAATGCTTAAATTTTATTTCACAAAAAAAAAGAAAAATTCCTCTTCAGGGGTTTATGCAAGTCTATGAAGAAGCATCTTATTTCCAGAACACACTAGCTCACACTGTAAGCAGTAGTTCAGCAGTAGGGAACAGTAGAAGTGTTTGTCAGTGTTTAGCTGATAGATTGGACTGCTTTGAATTAATGGGCTTAACTAAAATTTGAATTTTATTTTACTCACTACATTAAAAAAAAAAAGCAGAATTTATCCAAAACTAGATATGATGAGCAGTGAAGAGAATAATAGCACAGTGCTGTGAATTTCCTTGAGGCACATAAAGTATTTCATACTAATCCATGAACACTTAATTATTTTATGTTGTTTAAGGTAAATTACCAAGCTTGATTTTGAATACTGAAATCTGATTATAGAGGGAAAAATCTTATAGGAATAGCCCAAAATATATTTTTGACACCAAGTTGCTGACACCTCTGGACAGTGGGAAAGAGTGCACCCTCAGCAAGTGCATAGGTGATGCAAAACTGGCAGGAATGGCTGATACACCAGAAGGTTGTTCTGTTATTGAGAGGTACCTTGACAGGCTGGAGAAATGGACTGACAGGAACCTCATGAATTTCAACAAGGGAAAGTGCCAAGTCCCACACCTGGGAAAAACAACCCCATGAGCCAGTACATGATGAGGGCTCACCAACTGGAAAGCAGCTTTGCAGTAAAGGCCTGTATGTTTGTAGCATCCTAGTGGACACCAAGCTAAACATGAACCAGCAATGTGTCCTTGTGGCAAAGAAGGCTAACAGCATCCTGTGCTGCATTGGGCTATTGTTGCCAGAAAGTCAAGGAAGGTGATCCTTCCCCTTTATTCAGCACTGGTAAGGCTGCATCTAAAGTACCATGGCCGGTTCTGGGCCCTCCAGTACAAGAGTCATGGACATTATAGAGAGAGACCAGTGAAGAGTCACAAAAATGAATAAAGGATTGGAGCATCTGTCTTATGCGGAAAAGCTGTCACCTGGCTTTATAGGGACAGACATTATTTTGGAAATCCTTGGCAGAATGATGATGAAACTAAATTGTAGTTACAATTAAAGTCTTATTTTTTACCAGACTTTTATGATCAGCATAGAATGGTATGATCAGAGTAGAACAGGTGTTTTAATAAGCAGAATCAGTGTAGCACAATTTTATAAGTAGCATAGCACAGAATTTCAAGGCATAGCTTAGCTTATGGCTTCTAATCACCTGGATCTTCTGCATGTCAGGTCAAATCTTAATACATGACTTTCCATATCAATATAACAATCATAATATAGGCTTGAAAGATGTAAAAGAATTTGAGTCACTAAATCCTCAGTAGAAGAAGATGATGTTGGCGGCATCCCTGACCATCAGAGGATCATAAGTTTTGCTGTCCAGCAGCTGTTTCAGTCCATGTCTCACTTAATACTTTTAACTGCTTGATTTTATAGGCAGTGCTATGTGTGCTGCTAAGCTTCCCTGTTCTGTATCGGGGTCACAACCACCTGATTGGCCAGGTGCCTGGGACCTTCAAGGCCAATAAGGAGGAGAGTAGTTGGCCTGGCACCAGGGAACCTGGAGACTGATAGGAAATGGGAGAAGTCTGCCTAGTGCACAGGACCTTCAAGGCCTGATGAGGGAAAATGGGACTGATATGTGCCCAGTTCAGTCACAGAGAATGACTATTTGCCTAATGGCATTAATTATGTTAACCATATTACCAGGGGTCAGGTGTAGGTGGTCACACTGAGAGAGCTGGGAGTGTTTAGCCTGGAGAAGACTTAGAGAGGTTCCCATCAATGTGTACAAATACTTGATGGGAAGGAATGAAGAGGGAAACATGCTCTTCTCAGTAGTGCCTAGTGACAGGTCGAGAGCCAATGAGCACAAGCTAAAACACAGGCGTTTCCATCTCAACATCAGAAAACTCATTTTTTTACTGTAAAGGTGACTGAGCGCTGCAACATTTTTCCCAGAGATGTTGTGGAGTCTCCCTCCTTGAAGAACTGTCTGGACATGGTCCTGAGCAACTGGCTCCAGATGACCCTGCTGGGGATGGGGGGGAAGGTGTGGACTAGGTTCCAGCCTCAACCATTCTGTGATTTTTAGGATTGACAGCCTGGGAAAAGTTATCAAGCCTGGGAAAAGTTATCAAGCATCTAAGCATTCTTTTCAGGCTTTACTCTTCCCATTTTACTAGTTTACTGCTCTGAATTCTTCAGTTCCTCTTCCAGATTTAGAGTATAGCAGCAGTATATGTTCAACAATGTAGCTGAGGTCCCACTGGTATCAATAAGCTGGTATATATGCAACACTTAACGATTCTACTTGGATGTTAATTACTGCTTTCTGTTGCACGTCCCTCTTAATCATTGTCACGATTTACATAACTTCAGTTGAGCAAAAAATGTAAATGGCTTTCGTACTCTTACAATTTAAATACCTATATATTTTGGTGTCTTTTTCTCCAAATTATCCTTTACTTGTCAAAGTCACTACATTGAATACAAATCCTTCTTTTGAACATCTCCATGATTTTTGGTGCTGCGCTGTTACTCAGGTCTATACACCAGACTACCCTGTTCAAAGCTGACTCTCGTAATGAATACTGACATGTATGCACCTCAGTTTGAGCAATCTTCTTTGTTCCAAGAGAATGAAAAAAAATGCTAACTACATAGTAAACACAGGCCTTTCTTTAGTTATTATTGAAGAGAAAAAAAACCTAAGATTAGTTAAACAAGGTTATGTGGAAGTGAGTATCTGCTCCTTTAAGGAAATTGAAGCAAGGGGTTAGAAGTTAGAAAGTAATGGATTAAGAGTAGTTGTTTGGACAATGTATGTTCTTTAACCTTTGCTGTGCTTGTGAAGACAGGATGAGAGAATTGCTGTGCTTGCGAAGATAGGATGAGAGAATGCAGGATATTTTGATAAGAAAGGGACTGCTTGACAAAACAAGATGAAGGAATGCTAGACTTACAAGGTTGTAGAGATAACGGCTCCTCAGACCCCTAGACTGGCCTAAACCAGCCTCGTGGTTTGAATGGCAGCCAAGAGACCAAGAAGCATACATAAGGAGAAAAGAAGTTATCAACATCACTTTTCTTTGCAATTTTGGATCCCGTATTGAATGCAGAGGTATTTACTCCATAGAGGAACATCTCAACATAAAGTGAGAAGTGAGAGATATTTGAGGCAGATGACTACATGCATCATAAATGTACTTGTTACGAATGGATATGGGGGTTTAGATAAGTCCTTGCCTTTTACCTAGGCCTGGCAGCAGGCAGTAGCTTTATTGAGGTGGCCAGCACCCCAAAACCCACTCTTGTTCTTTAATAATGGCTTATTCAGTCTATTATAGAATGAATTATTTATTTACTAGACAGAAAACTAACAGACATAAGATTTAAATTAATACTACACAGGAATAAGGACAAAAGAGAAACTACTAGTAGATATATACAGCGAGAGGTTAAAGGCACCTATTAATGTTACAGCTAGTGAAGAAATAATATAACTTAGGATTTAATCTATCTTACCATACAATTGTTGGTGGGGCACACATTGAGATACTTTCTCTCAATTCCCAGGAAGGTAACCACAGAATCTGCATCCAAACTCCAGGGAAAAGTCTCAAATGCTTCAGGGTGTGTGTGTAAGAGACTTCTGTCTCTGTGATAATTTGTGTCTCACTTATAGTTTGTAAAACAGTATCTCTCAGTCAATACTATTTCTTTTATCTCTTCCCACATCTCCTCTCTAGACTAAGATGTTGATTCTTAGCTGAGGCCTGAGCCCTTTTGGTGCCAGATATGACCCCTTGCTGGGCCGTTCAGCCCGGATTATCTCTTCGTGCACCAAATATCTGTGGTAGAGAGGAGGGGGGGGTAGATGTCCTGCCACAAACCATCCCTGGACCAATCTGTTTTCAGAGCTTAGAGTAGTCTAGAAAATTGCTTTGGACAAGATAGTAAAAGGGGTCCTACTGGGCACAGGTAGAAGGCCATGTACTTTAGGATCTTCAACCTGTAAATTGCATCTCATCTTTTCCAGTTGTCCTGGGGTAACCCAAAATATCTATCTGTGTCCAAAAATTGTTACTGTCTCTTTAAGGCCCAGTGGTACAGCCAGAAACATCCCGAGGTCGGGAGGTTTGCCGCTGTCCCTGTAAGAGGTTTGAAGCACTGGAGCCAAGCTCTCTTCCCTCATAGTCTTCACTCAATGGAGAGACTCCGCTTCGTTTTTTCCCCCCTTCTCTCTTGTTCTTCTCTTCCATCTTGGACTGCTTCAAGGCAAATTTCTCAGGTGCCTGCCTGCAGGCACTCCGTGCAGAGGAAGAGGGGGCAGCCCCGCTCCGGTCTGAGTAGCCCGCAGCTCGCCAGCCACACTTGCCCAAGGAGAGAAGGCACTGATTGCCCCAGCCCAGCTGCTTTGCCTTGCCTCGTCTGCCGTTTCCTGCCACGAGGAAGGCAAAGTCCCTCCATGAGTTCTAGCCCTTGCGAGAGTGCCATCCGCCTTTCTTGACAAAGCTCCAGGAGACATAGAGATAAGGGGGAGGGAGAGAGGGCAGATGCCATCTTCCCTTTGTCTTTCAAACCATGCTCAGCTGAGGACTGCCATCTTGTGTGGAGAAGGGGTTATTCCACCATTTCGGGTCTCTGTTCCTGTGGGGTTCATGAGATTTATTGATTTTGTATCTAGCGATTATTTACGGCTTTTTATATTTTTTTTACCTGTTGCTGTTTCACTTGTTAGTAAACTGGTATTTTTTTTTTCACTTACATCTACTCGTATTCATTTCTTATAAGTGGAAAGGGATTGGTTGAAACTAAGGGGAGGTAACTCATTTTAGAGTGTCCACCTCTGTGGGATATGGGGTTATAATTGTTAAAGTTGTTAAGGCTTATGTTCACCAGAAGGCCCTGTGGGGAGGCACAGCTGCAGAATGGACCGTTGGAAGTTGGTTGGGGGATGAGAGACAGTTATGACACATGGATAGCAGACTGCAGCTAAGCCAGCCATTGTGTACCCTTCTGTTGTTTTGGTTTTGTCTGGTTGAGATTCAAGGTATAAAAGAGGGGTGATTTCTACAATAAAGTGATCTCTTTCGGATGCATAAGGGGATCCGTGTCTCTTTGTTCCCCATTGCTACACACCTCTTTAAATTATCTTAAACCAAGAAACCTGTATTCTGGAATATGGAGAGAGACACTTAAATTCAGGTACTTCCTCTTTTGAATTGTTGATCACATTTTGGAATAAGGTTGCTCTTTCCTTTGAAGGCAAGAATAAAATAACACTGGTGTTTTAGTTACAAATTCAAAGCACAGCACTATACAAGTGAAAGGAATGAGAGGGGTTTGTCTTTACAAACAAACTATGGGTCTGCTGGTAGATCAAGCTAGATACTGAGAGATGAAAGAAACAATGGGAAGAAACATAAATTCCATAGGAATTCCACTGTTTGACTCAAGGAAAAGAAAAAGGAGGGGTATATATTAGAAGGGCATCTGTATTAATTGATTTGGGAAGTCTGTACCTCTCAAGTACCTCAGCCAATGGGGAAAGAGAGAGGGAAATTAGGATATAAAGAAGGCTGTGTCCTCTAACAGTTTGAGAGACCTCATGGGAAATGCCCATGGCTTCTTCCTTTACTTGAATAAAGTTACAGGACTCCTCTGTCTCCTCTTTGGATATAAACCTCTGGTGTTTGTGGATTAATTTTCCTGACGCAAGTTATGAAGAATGTTAGTGCCATCCCATCCAGACAATAACATCTCAATCACTTATTCCATACCATTAGCAACATGCCCAGGTCCTACACTGTCCAATATACCTTCATTAACTATCACCCCCCTTCCTGTCCTTTGACTTATAGACAGATATCATTTCCTTAGTCTATAGGCCACCCCTGAAACATTAATGAAATGTCCATCAACTGTCCATTGAGTTAATTTCATCTATCTGTTAAGCTCAGGACAGTTGATGCAGCATGTTGTTCTGAGTAATTACTGGGCGCCACTGCCCAAGCCAGCTAAGATTAGATCACTGATGCACTTGTCCAACTTCTTACAAGACTCATCCTTCACTGGTTCAGGTGATTACTTCTGTAGTACTTCCTAGAATATACAACTCCAATCACAGGTTATTTTCCCCCAAGGTTAAATCTCCTTGAGGTACACATGGGATTTCCCCATTCTCTGGCATTACCCACCAAGTACACACAGATCCCCGAGTGAAAGCAATCCCAGAAATGGGTTTGCCTTTTCCAGACGAAGGAATAACCAAGACTGTCTTTCCCAGACAGTTCTTTATGTGTACTACGGGGATATTATCTCCCTCTACAGCATATAGCGGTTTTGTTTGGGCAGGGCCTGGTGGGTTAGCAAATCCTTTGGTCAATCAGCAAAGTGGCAGCCAAGTGGCTTCTGCTAAATTTGCATCCCAGTGCTTGAATGTCCCAGCAGATATCTCAGTATGGTTTTTTAACAATCCAATACATTGTTCAGTCTTCCTGGAGGCTGGTAAATGTTTGGGAATGTGGTACACCCAGTGTCTTGGTTTAAGGCAATTTAAGAGGTGTGTCTTGGTTTGAAAGACAGGTATGGTCTAAGGAAAGGCAGGAGACCCTTTTCTGCAATGCAGAGTGCAACCCCCCTCCCTTTTAATTGTTTTAGGTCCAAATCAGACGCCTTCAGGCAGGAGATATGGGGATAAGAATAACAGTTCTTTACTGGTATCTAACAAGGCAGAAAACAACAACAGCTATAAAAACTGGCAACAGAACAGAACAGTCTAGCTCCGCTCCAGTCCCTTTTGGCTGCAGGCCGTCTCCCTGCGCTCAGTTACCGGTGCTGTGGGGGCAGGGCAGGTCCCGTGCAGTTGAAGAGGGCTGGAGTGATGGCGGCGGAGGCCCAGGGGGTGAGAGGGATGGGAAAGTGACTCCCCCTCACGGTGCCGGTCGTGGTGCTCAGCAGGGTGTCCGGAGATAGTAGGGTGAGATGGGAGAGCAGCAGAGCGATGTCCAAAGGCAGGGAGTGTGGATCTCAGTGCTGGGATGGCAGGGGGAGATGCCAGAGCAGAGCCCAGGCTGTCTTCCCACTCCACGAGCCAAGCGAGAGCGAGAGCCCCGCTCCAGACCCCCCATCCCACCTTTCCTTTTCCGGTTCCCCCCCACCTCGCCCTCCACCCACCCCCCTACGAGAGAACATTATCTGTCGTTTCAAGGTGTAGCCACAATTACTTAGCATAACAATGGGAGGAATTCCACAGAAAGAAAAGGGGAACAATCCAACCCCCAACAAGGTGGACACTCCAAAATTAGTTACCTTCCTTTTAGTTTTAACCAGTCCCTTTCCACAAATAAGAAGAGATGAATATGAGTAGATATAAGTGAAAAAATAACAGTTTACTAAAAAACAAAACAGCAGCAGGCAAAAAATAGCATCAATAGTCACTAGTTACAAAGTTGCTGAAATCTCTTGGTCTCCCCAGGAACAAAGAGAAACCAAAATGGCAGAGTAACCCCTCCCCCAAGATGGCACTCTATGCAGACAGCTGCATGTGGAGAGACAAAGATGGCAGCAGCCTTTCCTTCCTCTTATTTCTCCGGCAGCAGCAGCTCTGTCAGCAAAGGTGGTTGGCACACTTCAGCAGCTGGATCCAACCAGTGTCAGCTCCGCAGCCTTGAAACCACTGGTGTCGGTGCTGCTGTCTCGGATCCCTGTTCTAATGGGGAAGAGGAAAAAAACAGTCTCTGGAGCACCAAAGAACAGTGGCCAGATCTCAACTGGCTCCAGCTTCACCCTGTGGATGGGTCTTGCAAAATTCACTCTGAAACAGTTTTTGATTGTGAAATGCAGCTTCTCAGGTTACTACTGATGCCAGCCAGAAAAAATCTGAAGCAATCCTGTAGTGTGTTGACCTTGGCTGGGTGCCAGGTGCCCACTAAGTCACTCTATCACTCCCTTTCCCACTGGCACAGGGGAGATGTGGTGGGTTTAGTGTTGGCTAAATTGTCAGTAAACCTACTAGAATTATTTACTCATTTTCTTCTGTGAGATAGAGTTAGGAGGGAAGGCAAAGCAGGCTCAAACTTTCAAGGATTTAAAGAAAAACTTTATTAACAGAAATTAAAGGAAAAAAAAATCAGAATAAAGCCTTCAGAACACTTCTCCCCCCTACACCCTCTTCTCTCACACTGACAACGTAGAGAAACAAATCAGTCAGTTTACCATCTCTAAAATAGTCTTTTTTCAGTTCACTCAGGGAGAGGAGTCTCTCTCATCAGTCTATGGAGACTTTTCCACAAGAAAAACAGTTCTCTTGTGGCTTCAATGTCACAGCGAATCAGCTGCCTGGTGTCACAGCACAAACTGGCTTGTAGCTGGGCAATTAATTCGGCCATAAATAAGAGATTCGATTCAAGCAGCCTGGTTTGATAATCAGGCTCCTAGGTGAACAATGATAGGATGATTTCACCCAATGAGCTCCATCCTAAGCTGCAGAAGCTATTGGTCAGAGAACTGAGCAATACAAACTCCCAACCAATCATATGTGTTTGCCTAGGAAAATCCAAACTCTATTTAAAGGTAGTGCACCAGAATGAAGAACTTTTTGCCACATGGATACAGAGTGCTGGTGTCTTTGTCTCAGACCCAGCATCAATCACGTAACAGCCTGGGAGAATGGAAATCTGATCACTGTGTAAAAGTCTCTCCCCTCGATTCACAGCTTTTCCCACAACTGTTTTCAACGGCCATGTCAACCTATGGGGTACTATTTTTTAAGGACAAGCAGTTCAGAAAGCCAAAGTTCTCTTCATCTAACTCTGAGATCATCTTTATCTCTGGGAACAGGTTTTCTTCTTTACTTGGGGGCAAAGGGTCTTCATCACCCTCCTCTCTCTCTGTTCAAGCTTCTCATAAAAATCACAGCTACTTCAACATCTGCTTGTCCAGCATGAATGCCTCTGCTCATATCTACAATTTGAATGCTTCAAACCACCCCATACTTCTCAATGATTTACAGGGAAAAAGAGTGATGTATCAATCATATCTTCTCCATAGCCTTACAACAGGATTTCAGCCCGAGTGAGGCATCTCCTCAATCCGTCCCATCTGGGACCTTCTACTTCACTGACTCTGATGTCTTCATGTTGTTTCTGTCTTCACTCTGTCACTTTTCTCTCACTCGAGAGAAGATAGAAGGTCTGCACGTCTCATCTGTGCAGTGAAAGAGTTAATATCTCGCCCGAGGCCTGTAGATGGTCATGTGATCCCTGCTGGGTCATGGCCAGAGCTGCTTACGGTGGAGAATTCTTCAGCAGCTGCGCTGGATGGGGCGGGGGGGAAGGAAGCTAGGATCTCAGCAGCCAGGCTAGAACATAGCTGCAGCATGCCGTGTGTTGATGGCTCCCTCTCCCCCTGCCCGGTGGTTTTTGGTGAAACTTAGCAGCAGCAGCATTCTAGCTGCACCACGAGCCTGGTCTGGCCATGCTGAGGGGATGGGGACCTGGCTCTGCCGGGACTGGGCTTGGCAGGCTTCCCGAGAAGGGGCCCGGTCCCACTGCAGAAGCTGACCGGCCTGCAGAGGGGCAGAGCCCACCCGACCAGCCTGTTACCTGTACTCAGGCAGGAAGGGAAAGAGTTTCCTGGGGATTTTTCGTCTTTACATGTGTGTTCACAAAGGCACATCTAACTTTTTAATTGGTGCAACAATGTGTCAATATTAAAAATCACGCACTGATTGTTTTTTGTCAGGTCTAAAGGAAGCTGCCAAGGTCCTTACAGGGAATTATTTCTGAGGTAGTTCCCTTTTCTCTCCGGTCCCTCTGGCTAGCTCTGGACCAGAGGTGGATGGGAAATCCTCATAGACAAAGGTAAAAAACCAAAGGAGGCTCCCTTTCCCGGGATAACGTCCAGCACTTTATTCTCGAACTATGTCCAGGGAAGAGAGAGAGAGAGAAGATAACGGGCACTTTTAAACTCAGGGAAAGGGGAGGGGAGGAACAGACTCGCGACCAATGGGACACCGCTGATGGGGAGGGGCGAAAGGAAGGATTCGACCATGTCACAGACCGATGGGGGAGAACGGAAGATACTGTAATAACCATGAACAGTGCAACTTACGAAACAAACAGTGCAATACAACATATTTCCATAACTGGTTCCTTTCCTTCCTTACCAAAAAAATTAATAAATACAAACCAGCACATGAGAGAATAAGATGGAGAACAAGCAGCAGGGTGAGACAAGGCAGTTTTATTACAGTAAAAGAAAGAAATAAGCAGAGATATGCATGCACATGAGCTAAAGAGAAAAAAATAAGTCAGTCTCTACTTCCCATCAGCAGCGATTTTCGAACACTTCCCAGGAAGCAGGGCTTTAGCACACATAACAGTTCCTCCAGAAGGCAAACATTTAAAACTCACAAATGCCCTCCCTCTTCCTCCTCTTTCCCTTAGCTTATATATCTGAGCGGACATCATATGATATGGAATATCCCTTTGGTTAATTTGAGTCAGCTGGCCTGGTTGTGACCCTTCCCAGGATCTTGCCCACCCCCATCCCCTTGGTGGGTGAAGGAATGTCAGAGGGACAGCACTGCTCAGCAGTAGCAAACACACTGGTCTGTTATCAATACCCATTCAGCTACTAATGCAAAGCACAGCACTGTAAGGGCTGTGAACTTTACCTCAGTCAGATCCAATACAAACACCCTTGGGGAAAAAAAAAAATACCCAAAGGGGAGCCTCTGCTGACACTGCCTCTCTCTCCCTGCAAGAGCAAAAGGAAAAGAGCCAGAGCTAATGTTGTACTGCACTGATAGTTTTGTAAGTTGCACTGTTCATGCTTGTTATGACATCTTCCGTTCTCCCCCATTGGTCTGTGACATGGTCTAATCCTTCCTTTCACCCCTGCCCATCGGCGACGTCCCAGTGGTCGCAGATCTATTCCTCCCCTTCCGTCTTCTCTCTTGCTCTCTTTCTCCTCTCACCATGTGGATGGTGACTGTGGACCATTTTTTCCCACTGGAGAAAAGAGCCTCGTTTGGTTTTTTACCTTTGTTTATGAGGATTTCCGATCCACCTCTGGTCCAGAGCTAGCCAGAGGGACCGAAGAGAAAAGGGAACTACTGCAAGCCAAGATGCAAGAAAAGAGCTCTGCCTGTGATGCCTTAAAGAACCTGAAAATTAAACAACATACTCTCAAGATAATATTAGTATAGGAGGGAATATAAAGGTTGATCTTTATTGGAGGTCTCCAGGGGAAGATATGGAAAATGTCCATCAAATGCCCACCCCCCACAGGATGAATACAGTATCACAGTATCACAATATAACTAGGCTGGAAGAGACTAGCAAGACCATGAAGTCCAATCCACACCATAACACCTCAATTAACCATGTCACCAAGTGCCACATCCAGTCTTTTTAAAAATACATCCAGGGATCTTGACTCCACCACCTCCCCAGGCAAACCATCCCAATACTTTATTATACTTTCCATAAAAAACTTCATCCTAATATCCACCCTATATCTCCCCTGGCACATCTTGAGACTGTGTCCTCTGGTTCTGTCGGTTGCTGCCTGGTGAAAGAGACCGACCCCCACCTGACTACAACCACCTTTCAGGAAGTTGTAGAGAGTGATAAGGTCACCTCTGAGTGTGCTTTGCTCCAGGCTAAACAACCCCAGCTCCCTGAGCCGTTCCTCATAGGGCTTGTGTTCCAAGCCCCTCACCAGCCTTGTTGCCCTCCTCTGGACACGCTCAAGCATCTCAACGTCCTTCCTAAACTGAGGGGCCCAGAACTGGACACAGTACTCAAGGTGCAGCCTCACCAGTACCGAGTATAGGGGAAAAATGACCTCCCTGCTCCTGCTGCCCACACTATTCCTGATACAGGCCAGGCTGCCATTGGCCTTCTTGGCCACCCGGACACACTGCTGGCTCATGTTCAGACAGCTATTGACCAGCACCCCCAGGTCCCTTTCTGCCTGGGCACTGTCCAGCCACACCGTCCCCAGCCTATAACGTTGCAGGAGGTTACTGTAGCCAAAATGCAGGACTCGGCATTTGGACTTAGTAAACTTCATCCTATTGGACTCTTTCCATTCATCCAACCATTCCAAGTTTCTCTGCAGAGCCCTCCTACCTTCCAACAGATCGACACATGCTCCCAGCTTAGTGTCATCTGCAAATTTACTCATGAAAGACTCAATACCCTCATCCATGTCATCAATAAAAATATTGAACAGAACTGATCCCAGCATAGACCCCTGAGGGGCACTACTGCTGACTGCCTGCCAGCTGGATGCAGCACTGTTCACCACCACTCTCTGGGCCTGGCCCTCCAGCCAGTTCTTAACCCAGCAAAGAGTGCTCCTGTACAAGACATGGACTGCCAGCTTTTCCAGAAGTATGCTGTGGGACACAGTGTCAAAGGCCTTGCTGAAGTCCAAATAGACAACATCCACAGCCATTCCCACATCCACCAGGTGGGTCACCTGGTCATAAAAGGAGACCAGGTTGGTCCATCATGACCTGCCCCTCCTAAACCTATGCTGGCTGGCTCTGATATCCTGGCCATCCTGTAAATTCTGCATGATGGCTCTTAGTATAAACTGCTCCATTACCTTACCAGGTACTGAGGTCAGGCTAACTGGCCTATAATTACTAGGATCCTCCTTCCTACCCTTTTTGTGAATGAGTGTCAAATTGGCCAGCTTCCAGTCATCTGGAACCTCACCAGTGAGACAGGACTGTTGGTAAATGATGGAGAGTGGCTTTGCAAGCTCATCTGCCAGTTCCCTCATCACCCTGGGATGGATCCCATCTGGTCCCATAGATTCATGAATATCCAAGCATCTCAGCAGTTCTCTGACTGCTTCCTCTTCGATAACAAGGGGGCCATTCTGCTCCCTAACATCATCTGCCAATCCAGGAGGACAGTTGTCCTGAGGACTAACCGTCTTTCCACTAAAGACTGAGGCAAAGGTGGTGTTAAGCACTTCCGCCTTCTCCTTATCCACAATTACTAAGTTCCCTGTCTCATCCAATGAAGAACAAAGGCTGGTCTTACGCTTCCTTTTGCCATTAATATATTTGTAGAAACATTTTTATTATCATTTTCAGTTCGAACTGAGCTTTGGCCTCCCTAATTTTTTTCCTACATGCCCTGGAAGTCCCCTGAAATACTTCCTAAGACACCTGACCCTCCTTCCAAAGATGATACATGCTCTTTTCATTCCTAAGTTCCTTCAAAACCTTGTTGCCCATCCAGTCTGGATGTTTGCTTTGTTGACTCATTTTTTGGAACACAGGGACAGTCTGCTCCTGTGCCCTCAAGATCTCTGTTTTGAAACACATCCACCTTTTCTGAACTCCTTTGTTTTTAAGGGCTGCTTCCCTTGGAACTCTTTGCATAATTCTCCTAAATAGACCAAAATCTGCCCTCCGGAAATCCAATGTAAATGTCTTGTGTTCCTCCTGATATCACCAAATATCGAGAACTCTATAATTTCATTATCACTGTGCCCCAAGCAGCCTCCAACCACATCTCCCACCAGCCCATCTCTATTCGCAAACAATAGATCTAATATAGTTCGTCCTCTGGTGGGCTCAGTCACCAGCTGCGACAAAAAGTTGTCCTCCACATACTCTAAAATCTTCCTGGACTGCCTTTTTTGTGCTGTATTAAGTTCCCAGCAGATGTCTGGCAGGTTGAAGTTGCCTACAAGAACAAGGGCTGATGATCCTGAAACATTCTCTAGCTGCTTAAAGATTAAGTTGCCCACCGCTTCTTCCTGATTGGGTGGACGATAACCGACTCCCAGCAGGACATCAGCCTTGTTGGCCTTCCCCTTAATTCTTACCCATAGGCATTCAACTCTGTCATGGTTAGGTTCAATACCTTTGGCATCAAAAGCCTCCCTAATATAAAGGGCTACCCCTCCATCTCTTCTCCCTTTCCTGTCTCTTCTGAAGAGCTTGTAGCCATCCAGTGCAATGCTCCAGCTATGTGTGTCATCCCACCATGTTTCTGTGATAGTGACTACATCATAACTTTGCTGTTGCACCATGGCCTCCAGCTCTTCTTGTATGTTACCCATGCTGCGTGCATTGCTATACATGCACCTCAGCTGGGCTACTGATTTCACCCCTAACCCAGTCTCACTACCCTTGGGCCTGCTTTCAAACAGCCCAACCGTGTCACCTTCCCCCTTTGAACCTAGTTTAAAGCCCTCTCAACATGTTCTGCCAATTCATAAGCTAAAATCCTTCTGCTCTCAACAGAAAGATGGAACCCATCCAATTCCAGCAGGCCAGGTGCCGTAAAAGTTGCCCCATGATCAAAGAACCCAAAATTCTGCTGATGACACCAACCCTTGAGCCACTTGTTAATAATGTAAGCTCTCCTATTCCTTTGACTGTTTTTCTCAGCCACCAAAGGGACTGAGGAAAAGACTACCTGTGCCCCTGCCCTATCAACCACTTGACCCAGTGCCCTGAAGTCACTTCTAATTGCCCTAACACTCCTCTTTTCAATCTCATCACTGCCAGCCTGGAGTATCAATAGTGGGTAATAAACAGTGGGCCGAATCAGCCCAGAAAGTCTCTCAGTGATGTCCCTTACATGGGCCCCAGGAAGGCAGCACACGTCCCTGTGGAATGGGTCCTGTCAACATATGGGGCCTTCTGTTCCCCTCAGAACGGAGTCAGCCACCACAACTACCCTTCTTTTCTTTTTTATTTTAGAGGTAGTGATCCGTCTCACAGATGAAATATAATTGGGATGTACTCTGGTCAGATAATTTTCTTCTAAATAATCTGGCTGACTCTCTAAATCCAGGGTCTTGTACCTATTCTGAAGTGGCACCTGGCTAGGGGATGGGGGTCAGGAGGAAATTTTATTATAGCCACCCCGTACAGGGACCCATTTCCAGTCCTCTTCATCGACCAAGTGTCTTCCTATTACCTGACAATGGGAGGTTTGGGAGTCCTCTGAATTCTGGTGGGCCTCCCTCAAGGATGGGAGGGCAGAGCTCCACGAATCTATTTCCCTTTCACTTTCCCTAATATTCCTTAGTCTTTCAACTTCCTCCCTAAGCTCAGCGACCAGCGAGTTTTATAAGTATAGAAAATTAGCAGCTTTAACAAAAAACACAAATTAGGAGCACAAGTGGGGGTGCAATTCCCCCCCAGTTCAAACCCCTTCTAAATCCTCCCCTCTCAGATAGGACTAAATTTTGTTCATGAGAATGTGTCTCGAAGAGCTGTTTTATGGCCTTGGTTCCCAGAGAGAACCAAGATAGGATAAGGGGGGCTTGGAATGTGTTTTGTTTTTCTGCCTAGGGAAAAGGTAGGGAAAAGTACTGGGAAAACTAGTCATGGATACAGCAATAGGCTACAGAGATACGAATATATGTGTAAAGAATACAAAGAATACATAAAATAAAAAAGGCATCACCTGAGTGCCTCAACCTTGAAAAGCCCAGGCACCTCCCCCCCAGCCCAACAGTTCCATTTCATGGTTTTGGGCACAGATAGATATGGAATACAATACATTTTGGGTTACCCAGGACACCCAGTCAAGTCCATGCTCATTGGCCCATGTATCTATGCAGTTGTTTTCAAAATTAGTCCTATTGTCTCAGGTTTTATATTGACTTTTTTTAGGGTGCTGTTTAACCACCAAAGGTACTTTTCAAGGCCCAGGATAGTGGGTTTGGTGGTGGTATTAGTTCCAGGTTATGTTTGCAACCATCTGGTGGTCAGCTTCATCATGGAAAGCACATGGCACGGACCTTAGTGGGTTTGCAGCAATGTTATTTAATGGATCTGCCAGTCCTTTCCATACTGGTATCCCAGCCACCATCCTCTGTGCCACAAGGCCTTTACCGACTTGGCTTCTGTAGTGGGTTGATGCTGGCTGGATTTCAGGCATCCACCAAAGCCACTCTCTCAGTCTCCTTTGCAGTTGGACAGAGGAGAGAAAATCTAACAGGGTTCATGGGTTGAAGTAAGAATCAGAAGACATCACTCATCAAATGCCATCATGGGCAACACAGGCTCAAATTAGAGATATTAATTAAATTTATTGCTAACAAAAACAGACCAGGACAATGAGAAGTAAAATAAACCCTTCAAAACATATTCCCCCACCCCTCCCTCCCTCCCTCCCAGATCTACCTCCCAACCCTGTGGTGCAAGGAAACAGGGAATAGGGGTTATGGCCAGTTCAACACCCGTGGTTTCTCCCGCAGCTCAGGGAAAGGAGTTGTTCCCCTGCTGCACTGTGGGGTCCCTCCCATCGCAGATAATTCTCCACAAACTTTTTCAATATGGCTCCATCTCACAAGCAACAGGTGTCTGTGACTTGCTGCAACATGAGTCCATCCCACAGGAAACAGTCCTCCCAAAACTGCTGCAGCATGGGTCACTCTTCCATGGGGTGCAGTCCTTCAAGGACAGGTGCAGGAATAAAGGACTTCCGAACAACTAACCAATGTGATTAAGCAGAATCCACTTTATTGTTTACATTATGCCCTACTTATACATTCTAAAACTATTGTCCATGTGATCATGCATTACTTGATTAGTGTCTCTATCTTGTCCACGAGCTCTGCATGCACCTTTCAGGAAATATGATTGGTTTCAGTCCAGTGCTTCACCACCCTTCTTTATCCTAGTTCTTGCAGTCTTGGTATTCTGTTTTTCAGCTTCTTTCCCAATTTGGCACAATTTATGTTTCAGTAGCCTTGACAAATTCAAGAGTGTTTAATAAGAATAACTAAAAATGCTTGTCTGGTGCACCTAGTGCACTGTGGCCTAGGCTGTTCAAATACATTGCTACAATTCCCCCTTCTTCTTCATGCACCAGACTGTTGGGAAGGATGAGAATTTAACGGAGGAGTTTTGCAGATATACAGAAGGTTCTATAGGAATGAAAGCAAGTTTTGATATTGTCACGATCCGCTGTTAATACAGGCGGGAGTCATGATGGTTCGTTTTGATCTCAGGCATGCAAAAGACAACAACAGAGGGACAAATCAGTTTGCTCAAAGCAAAAATGCACTTTATTGAGTGCCAACAACTCAGTTTTGCGATAGAGGGAGAGTTAAAGGAAACAAAATAAAGAGAGAGAGAGGAAAAAAGGGGGGAATGGATAATAGCTACCAACAGACAAGATGGATGTCCTCATGGGCTGGCCAATAGACTGCGGTGTCCTCATGATCCCAGCCAATAGACACGTCTTCTGTGGGGAGACCTCAAAGACTTCTCCAGAGGGTTGCTTTTTTATAGTCCTTTTCCGAAGTGAGTGGTGGTTGGCCAAGAGGTTGGGAGATTTGTGGGCCATTGTGAGGTGCTCCAAGACAGAACATGCAGTGGTGCTCCGAGAAGCAGCTGCAGGTGCAGTACCTGTTCGAAGGCACTGTACTGTAGACAGCACAGCAAGCACAGTGAAGCAGCAAACAGTCCCTTGGCCAGCATCCACCTTGACCAGGCCAGAACTCCTGTCCAGAAGTGGGTGGGGGGACCTTGGGGTAGCCTCTATCCTTGCGATGGTCATGAGGCATATGAGGGAAACCCTGGACCGACTTACAGATAAAGAAAAGAATTGCTGAGCCAGTCTTACCGGGTAACTAGAAGGCAAAGAGCAAGTGAGTTGGAAGGGGCTTTTAAGGCTTAAAGCAAATGATAAATCCACATCAAATGATTTTCACAGGCAAACAAGAAAGCCCATGTTGCAAGTATGTGGTTACTGTGCTGCAAAGAGAGAGAAAAGACAGCAACACACACGGACCTCTTTTGGGGAAAAAGGCCAACTTTATTGTACGGACATCCCATATTTAAAGTGTGTTACGTGCAGCTAGGACAGGACAGTAGTTCATTGGACAATTGGGAAAAACATCCCTGGGACAGTACCTCAGGATGTATCCCAAGGGAAGGACACCAGGTGTTAATCTTTATTATGAATTCTACTCTGTTTTTCACCATATTATCAACCTGGGAGACTTCCTCCCTAAGTGAAGCTGTAGTCAGCTTGTCAGCCTGGGAATGGATCTGAGAGTCAGGAGAAATCCAGGCCTGAAAGGAATTTCCAAGCTGTAATTCCCTAGCTCTGTGAATGTGTGTGTCCACACAAGTAGAGAAATTATCTCAGAAAATTCAACTGCAGAACAAGTCCCAAAGTTTAACATGTAACTACTAACTCCAATGATTGGCTAGTCACTAACATAATATGGTAATTTTAGCAGTTTTCTTAGGTTATATGTAAATGTAAAAGGTATTGTGTATGATGTTGATTGGTAGTCATGTATTAAGATGCTCTGTAACTGCTTTACTGTCTATATGCTTGTAGTAGTTTAGATTCGCCAGTTTCAATATACTCATTTTCTGCTGTGAGATAGGATTAGGAGCAAAAGCAAGGCAGGCCTAAAACTTAAAGGGTATAAAGAAAACTTTTATTTACAACATAGAGGAATAATAAATTCAGAATAAAACCTTTAGACCACCCCTCCTCCCCTCTCTCACATCCTCTTTTCCTTCTCAACAACATACAGAAACACTTCAGTGTCCTGGGTTATAATGCAAAAATGTGTATTCTATCACCACTTGTTGAAATGTGGGAGGAGTGGTGATCCTTATCTCTGTGGAGATATCCTCTGCTGATGTGCCATCTGATAAAATCAGGGGGGATGGATATCGTTATCTTTTCACAATCCATCCTTCCTCCAGAAGATATCTTCTGTTAATAGGCCATCAAGTCTTATTGTATGACTGATATGATTACATCATCCTATTGGGAGATGCTCCAAAGAGGGGGAGGAGCCAAGCCTTTCCTACCTTGGTAAAAAACTGGGGTTTGGGATGCAAAGGCAGCCCTTTCCACTGGATCTCAGAGGAAAGTCGGACCTCTTCCACATCATAGCTGGACCTTTGGAGGGAAACTGCCCCCTTCTACAGGACCACTGCTTCAACTGAAGCACATCTGTCATCCAGGAGGACTGCAGCCACCATTTAATCGGACTGCTACCAACACCCTGACTGACAGGGTGTCAGGTTGTATTCTGACTCTGTCAGTGGTTTTTCTTTTGTATTATTGCATGTATTTTATTTTTTCTCATTTTTCCCATTAAATTGTATTACTGACTTGGAGTCTTTCACTGGTTTTGCTTTCAAACCAGTACATTCAGTCAGTTACTAACTTAAGAATATTTTTTTCAGTTCACTCTACAGAGAGGAGTCTACACTTGTCAGGCTATAGGGACTTGTTCACAAGAGAAAAAAACAGTTTTCTCGTGGCTTCACTTTTCACGAATAGCAGCCGCCCCGGAATCTGCAATTGTGAATCTTTTCCCATCTTCACAGCCTCCCCAGAGCTGGGTTTATGGGACGTTGTCCTGGTTTAGGGCAAATTTGGGGGAAAACCTCTGGAAGGAGCCCCCAGAAAGCAAACCCCCATGACTCCCCCAACAAACAGATTCGGGAAGAATTTCCTCAGAGAGGAGTGAAAAAAAACCTGCTTATTTAACAAGCGAAACACTCCCCAGCACAAAAAATAAACAACACCAGATGACAAAATACTCTTTCACTGCTCTGAAAGGATGACAAACTCAGAAAGTCTCTCCTGCTAGTGGTCACCCAGTTATTGGTCTCCGGTGCTGGGGATGACTGCTGCAGGTCACAGAATGCAGACTCCTGGTGTTTCTTGGTGTTTCCCAGGTCCCAGTCCGGAACAGGTTCAGGTGGTATTCACGAAAAGGGAAAGGGAAAAAAACAGTCCAGGGAAAAAGTTGGACTGCCTAGCTAAACTAACTAATAAGCAAAAGCAAGGGCAAAAGCAAAAAAAAGTAGGAGCAAAAGTGAGCAAGCAAACAAGCAAGCCTCTCCTAAACACAGACCATGGAGGAGGTGAGCCGCCTTAGGATTTTCAGCCTAAATTCATGGCATCTTCTCATTCTCCTTCCATCTGGAATTTGACTTTTGCTTCACTGACCTTGGTGTCTTCTCTCTGTTCTTTTTCCCTCTTCTTCAAAGAAGGAGTGAAGGTTTTCAAGTTTCATTTGAGCATTGAAAGAGTTAAGATCTCACATGGGGAATATAGAGGCTGAGGCCAGGCCATGCTGGAGCTGTCTTAGGATCTCAGGAGACTCAGGTCACGCAGGGAGGGGCTGGCCCAGGTCAGAAAAGGTAGTGACAGTTCTGGAAAGGGAGGGGGGAGTCAATGGTGAGAGGAATGTTGAATTTGTCTTTACAAATGAGTTGTGGATCAGCCTGTAGATAAGGCTAGCACTGAGAGATAAAAGAAACAATGGGATGGATTCCACTGATTGATGAATGGAAAGAGATATTTGCCTTTACAAACTGTAGGGCTGCTGATACATGAAATTGGATATCGAAAGATGAAAGAAGCAACAGGGGGAAAACTATGAATTCCATAAAAATTAAAAATTAAAAGGGAGGGTTATACATTAGAGGGGAATTTCAGATATCAGGCGTTCCGGCAAGTCTGTGCCTCTCAAGTACCTCAGCCAATGGGGAAAGAGAGAGGGAAATGCGGCCGGGAAAATAGGATAAAAAGGAGGCTGCGTCCTCCAAAAATTTGAGAGATCCCAGAGGAATGTCCCATGGCCTTTCCCTTTATTCGAATAAAGCAAAAAGGACTCCTCTGTCTCCTTTTTGGACATAAACCTCTGGTATTTGTGGATTAATTTTCCTGACAATGGTCAGGACCTCAATCAGCCTCCCTGGGCTCAGCTGGCACTCACTGCCAATGGCTACCCCTCTTTTCTGCTGGGACAAGTCAGCCTTCGAGACAGGGGGCTCGGCTCTGCCCCTGCTAGGCCTGCAGGCCACGCAATGGAGCAGGGCCTGACCCTGCTTCCTGCACTCCTGCTGGAAGAGAAAAAGAGGACCTTCCCGGCATTTGCTCACTTCAAAATGTGAATTCACAGAGGTGGACCAAATCCCCCAATTGGTTTCCCAGCCTGTCAACAACCAAACCAGGCTCCAATTGGGTCCATTAACTCACAGAGGAAGTTCTCAGGGAGGAAACTTCCGTGGATGCCCTCTTCCAAGTGCCAGTTAATGTAAAACCAGCACAATGCTTAATGTGGAATCAAACTAATACCTTTTCACCTTTACCTTGTGCCAATTTTTCTATGCAATTGCATTTGATACATGCATCCTCAGGAACTGTAAAGAATTTGACTGTATTACATTGCTGACCATTCTGTTCATCTCAAATAATCTAGTGGTTGCCACCCCACCTCATTATCCCAAATGTCATTTTTCATTAATTTCCAATTTACAGCGTTTGGAATGGACATCATGTTTAGGACAAGAACCACAACAACAATTCTTACAGTATGGGAAAATAATGGACTGGGGAACACATAGTATCCTTAGAGAAAAGGGGACAAATAAAACTCTTGGGATTGTGACACGGACCATGCTATGCAAGCAAAGCTAGTTTATTCACTACTCACTTGAATTTATAGTTCTTTAAGTTCCGTACAAAATTTTCCACTAAGACCGCTTTGCTCCATTCCTGTAGCAACGCAATCTTTTTGGTTATCAGGTCCTTGTTACATTCTTTTGTGTTAGCAATGTCCTTGTTACATCTTCTCTTGTCAGAGAGGTCAGTGACCAGACATGATGTCTTCACTTTTGTTCTTGCCTTAAGTTTATCTCTCCCACGGCTTCCACTGTACCAGGGCCAAGAGGTCAGCAGTGCTACCCAGCTCAGCTTCTGTAGCTGTCTTATCTTCCACATCCCCCCCTTTCTGTTCTACGATCATTATTTGCTTTATTTATTTATTAATCAATCTCTGAATTAATTGAATCAATCAAGGCAGGCATATCACTATAACTAATAGCATCCCTAATACAAACATTCCCATCTTAATTCAATTATTGACCCATCCAGTTATCCCCCAGTTTCTAAAAAGGCTGTTAAACCAATCAATTCCATCTTCAATTTCTAATATGGCTACATTATATTACAAATCTTTAATACTTGTATGAATAGATTATGAATGATCGGAAAGGTTATATACAACACATTCCATCAAAATCTTCACATCCATGTCCGTGTGCTAAAAGCAAAAAAACAATAGTTACTCAATTCTGCAACGTAGCATGTTTAATTTAATCAACATCGATTAACAATCCTGTTAAAGCAAGCAAAGTAGCATTAGATTGACGAGCTAACCAGCAGCCTAGTCTGTTTATTTATCCCAGTGCCTTTCTGGATGCTACTCCTGGAACAAAGTAGGAGGCAGCCCAATGCAATGGTAGTGACCAAAAGTCAATGTTATCATCGCAATCAGGGGTAAATGCATGAATATTGCGTTTCCCTCTCCACGGAAATCTATGTTGTGATATCAGGGATGTGTTGGGTGTTAATAGCGAGAGTCGTCCTAGACTGCAGGAGCCTCCCTTAATATGAGACAGAATAGCAGCCGAAGCTCCATCTCCACAAATAAAAAACACTCCTGCTGATAATGATAATGGAGCATTAGTCAAATTAGAGATGTCGGTGGAAGTGTAATTATGTCAGGCACTTTCAGTTCCGAATATGGATTGGCTCGAAGAAACATCCCATGCTTTAGATTGATTGACCCCAGAATAATTAAATTTAACACAAAAGTCCATTTTTACAGATCCCAAAAGTTCTAACTCTTGGGGCTCAAGGGTTGCACGAGGTAGATATGGGACCCATTGATCCCAAGCATCAGCATGATTTTTAAAATGGACATGAGCCAAAGGGGGATGTGGCCATGTATCTAAAGGTAAACCAACGAGACAAGTAGAAAATGGCTTTTCAGGAAAGTCCATAGCCAAGCATAAAGTATCTTGTCCTGTTAAATTGGCTAAAGTTATCCATGCATTTATTTTTGGCTGATTAACAGGCCAAGTAAAAGTAACAGGAGGAAGCACTAAAAAAGCCATTGCTAGCATAAGCCGAATATTACTTTGAGGCAATGGTAACAGAGGGCTCCCCATTGCTACTGTGAGAGGAGTTAGAACTAATACTACAAAACTTATTAACAATGGCAAGCCACTGCTTGCTTGATAATTCTTCATGTTCTGGCAAACCATATTGATGCCCACCCACCAGCTGTTTAATTTGTATATTATTCTGACTGCTCCTTAAAGGGTCACAATGCTGACAGTCAGCTCTTCTTTTATGAGATGCTGTATGACAGGCCAAGCAGGGAAAAGAAGTTAATAGACCTGCGACCACCTCTGGATGTATGATCGACTGGTTCTTCAAGGACAGAAGATTTATCTTTTAACCCTTTTCTGTATTTTGATCAGCTGACTCTTCAATGAAGGGTATTATGTTCTTGGCTGGAACCCAACGAGGACCAGTATCTGTGGAAACACAAGCGTAATCTCTTCCCCATGTAATAAGAGGAAATGGGACTATGATTTTTGCACTTTCTGGGTCTTTTATGAGGACTTGTGCTTTTTTTCCCTATGCCTAATGATATTTCTTTAGAAGTAGAAAAGTGTTTTATTATAGGGGGAACTTTGCTATCAGCATAGCAATTTAAAAAAATTGAAAACATATAGTGCTTTGTGTAGCCATTCCATTGGAGTACATCCCTGCATTCCCCCTTTCTGTTGAGCCAAGAGACGCGTAAGTGTTGAATGAGCACGTTCAAAAATTGTTTGTCCTGTGGGGGAGTGAGGGATGCCAGTAATATGACAGAATCCCCATAGGGCGAAAAAGGAGGAAAGTCATTGGGAAGTGTAAGCAGGACCATTATCAGTTTTAATTTACTGAAAAATCCTTAAAGTTGCAAAAACAGCCAAAAAATGGAGGCAAACATATTTAACAGTTTCACCTGTGCGGCATGATACAAATAATGCACCTAAAAAGGTGTCAATGGATTACTGAACATATTTGAGCTGACCAAATTCAGGGTAGTGGGTAACATCAGTTGGCCATACTTGGAGGCTATGTAGGCCACATGGTTTAATTCCCAGTGAGCATGTCACAAAATTCTGACTTTGACAATCAGGGCAAGCAGCAATAATGTCCTCTGGTTGTTGGCACTTTAAAGCAAATGTGCAGGGAAGAGCTTCAGAATTTTAGTGAAAAAAAGGAATGGCTAAGTTTGGCCTGTGCAAAATGATCAGAGAGTACCTGGACAGGTAAAGTAAGTAAATCAGCTTGTCGGTTTCTTTCTGCTATAAAGCCCGGTAGCGTTGTGTGAGAGCGAGCACACATAACAAAATAAGGGTGTTGTCTGACATCTAAAAGGAAAATTAATTGTTGTAACCACTGGAAAAGATCTGCATTAGAAACTTCTCTTCAAACAGCAGCTTCAGCTCTTTCAACAATACCTAAAACATAAGCAGAATCTGTTATTAAATTAAAAGGTGTAGGCCATTTTTGGAAAGCATAAACAACTGCAGCTAATTCCACCATTTATGGGGATCCAGAAACTACAGTTACATCAGAGGCCCATGTACCAGTATCATTATCCCTCCAAAGTAATACAGATTTATGGGATTGTCCAGAACCATCAGTAAATACTGTGAGAGCTTGTAAAGGAATTTCCCTGCACTTGGGTTTTAACACAATATTAAAGTTAGTAGCTAACAACTTATGAGGTGGTGAATGGAGAGTAATCTGACCTGAAAAATCATCTAGTGTAATCTGAAAAGGTTCTGACATCTGCAAAAGCCATTGCAGGTAGACAGTAGTTATAGGTATACAAATTTGTTCAAAATCACAACCTGCCAATGTTTGTAATCTGTTGTTGCTGTGCAAACATTTCATGTTGAGTAACAATTGTCTTAGCCATTTGATGAGGCAAAAAAAATCATTCAATAATAAGTAAATGGTCGGCTGTATCAGGATCCCATTGGAACAGCAAGGCATATGGTTGTCGTGACGGTTTTAAAAGGATTAGCAAAAATGAAAGATTAGGCGCCCATCGTGAGGCTTGCCTATGGGCAATAGCATCTGCCACCTTTGGCAAGGCCAGTTGTGCTTCATGATTCAAATGTCTTGGAGAAGACAAATATGACTCCCCTTTTAACAATGCAAAAAGGTGAGCTAAATCTGAATTTGTGATTCCCATTAAGGGTCTGTCTTGGTTTGAAAGACAGATATCTGCTAAGAAACCCACCTACCTCCAATTTATTATAATTTTGGAATTAGGGGGCTCTCAGGCAAAGATATGGGGGGTAGGAATAACAGTTCTTTACTGATATATATATGTAACAAGGCAAACAAACACGCAATAACAATAACTACGAAATTAACAACAACAGAGCAGAAGCAAAGCAACAGTTCTCTCAGTTGTGGACACCTTTCCCCCTGTGGTGCAGTTACCTTCCTAGCTGGTAGCTCCCAGTGAGCAGGGAAGAGATGTGGTGATTGCACGTGGCTGCAGGGGGGCTGCAGTGATGGCGTCTGTGTCCTAGATGGGAAGGGCGGACGAGAGAGACGTTGCTCACGGATCCTGGGGCAGTGTCAGTCCCGATGCTCCAATGGGATGCCTGGAGTTCACAAGAGATGCGGGAGAGCGTCCGAGCAGGGAGATTGTGGGATATCACAGCTGAGGAAGGCAGGTCTCCGGGTTGGGATAGCAGAGCGAAGTTTTCTAGCGACCGTCCTTCTCCGAGCCAGACGAGCGAGAAAGTGAGAGAGCGGGCAGCTGCCCCCTACCTCCCATTTTCCAATGGTCTCCCTTTCCCCACTCCCTGCAAGAGAAACTCTTACTAGCCATCCGAGCTAGGGTGTAGCCACAAACTCTTAGCATAACAATAGGGAAAATTCCACAGAAAGAAAAGGGAAAATCTCAACCCCCATCAGGATCTCACTCAATTAATGGTCCCTAGGAACTTTTGTGCCTCATGTAACATAGAAATTTTGTTTTGAATTTGCAATTGCTGTGGCTGTACAGTTTGGGATCTAATACGTCAACCTACATACTGCCATGGAGGCATTTCTTGAATTTTGTCCTGGGCTATTTGCAATCCTGCACATTTTACAGCTTCTGTGGTGAAGGCTAAGGTTTCCTTCACGTAATCTTTTTTTTCAGCTGCAATGAGAATATCTTCCATATAGTGGTATAGTAGCACATGAGGGTTTGCTTGTTGGACTGGGCTAAGGGCAACAAACCCTTAGCAAATTGTGTGACTGCTTTTCATCCCCTGGGGTGAAACTACGTAGTGGAATCTTTGCAAAGGTTCTTGCATATTTAAACTGAGCAGCGAAAAGGCAAATTTTGGTGCATCCTCTGGGTGCAGAAGAATTGTGAAAAACAATCTTTCAAATAAATTATTGTTAAGTGCCAATTTCAAGGAATCATGGTAGGCAATGGGAGGCCTGGCTGCAGGGCTCCAATATCTTCCATGACTACATTTATTTTTCTGAGATCATGAAGCAAATGCCACTTACCACTTCTATTTTGAATGACAAGTACAGAAGAGTTCCATGGCCTTGTGGAGGGGACAATACGTCCTGCTTGCAATTGTTCATTAACCAGGTTTTGTAACATACGCAATTTTTCAGCCTGCAAGGGCTATGATCTACCCATACCGATTACCTTGTTTTCCAAGTAAGTTTCAGTGTAGTGCGCAAATCAATGACCACTACAAAAAAATCAGACCCAATTCTGACTCCCATCTGTGAGAGCACATCAGGGCCCCATAATACCATAGGAATTTGCAAAACAAAAGGCTTAATAGTAGCAGTGTAAGACAGGGAATTGAAAAGTAAGGAATAGTTAATCAAAAATCCCAGGACAATGAGGAATGCCTGACATTTACTATGCTTGCAAAAATCGAGAGGAGAGGCAGACTGCCTTGTGATAAATGGAGCCAGGACTTGCAAACAGGGTGAAGGGTGCAAGGCTACCAGTGATAAGTGATAAATCCAAAACCCTAAACCAGCAAGAACTAATCTCAAGGTCTGGAATGTGCCCAGATGGCGAAGACACATGCTCCAATGTTGAAAAGTTCAAGTGCGATGAAGAGTTTGGAAGTCTTCATCAGAGACCCCCAACGACCCCTGAATTGGGGAGACACAAGCGCAAAAGGACTTTTGGTTCATTTGAATACGAAGCGAGAGTAGGCAAGACTAGGCCGGGCTAGGACATGAATATATATTAGGCATATTGTGTAATCCTAGGCTTTTAGGGAATAAATAGAGCAGTAGTTTGACGTTTCGGTGTGCATGCTTTGGGAGGAATTATCCCCGTGCACCTCAGCGCTGAATAAATGAATACCTACTTTATATCTCTCTACGCGTTATAGAGTCTTTTCCGCCTATCAAGTGTGTTCTTCAGGACCTACAATTTGGATAAAATCCTTGCTTTGAAAGATAGTACTGCTCCCTCCAGTACCAGTGAGTGCTTGGGGAACTGCACTAAGTGGCCATCTGGGGGGGCATTTAGCTTGTGAGATGACCATGACATCAGCTCCTGTATCAGTAATGCCTCTAAGTGTAACATGCTGTCCTTGCCATGACAGATTGCATTTACAAGTGGGGCACTGAACAGTTAACTGCTGAGTCCATAAAATTTGAGGTTCTCTGGTAGACCCAAAATCCTCCTCCCCCCTCTGTTTTTGCACTGTGTTAGTAGACATTGGCGTTGTAAAAAATATTAATTGAGCAATTTTAGAACCCTGGGTTACAGTGCATGGGGGGAAGGGAGTCCAGACCATGATTTTGATTTCTCCTAAAAAGTCTGCATCTATTACTCCTGGAAGCACAAACAATCCCATTAAAGTGGTTGAAGAACTCCCCAAAAGCAATGCACTCCATCCCTTCGCTACAGGTCCATTAATCCCTATGGGGATCAGATGGACAGAGTAATCTAAAATAGTTACTGCGCAGGGGATTTCCAGGTCCACCCCGGCACTTCCACTGGTGGTTGGCTGTAAGGCAGCAGCACTCTTGCTGGAGAGTTCGGCTGAAGAATTTGTGTCTGAGCACATTGCTGTCCTACGCTCATACTCAAGTTTCCCGAGAGTGGTTTGCTGTCAATATCCTATTTAGAGTGACACTGGTTAATGTAGTGCTGTCCTTTGTGGCATCTTGGACAAAGTCCAGGTGATTTTTTTTGCTTTACTCCTTTTGAGGCATGGCAGTCTCTTTTAAGGTGTCCTAGTTTTCCACAGCCAAAACGAGTCTGTCCTGCGGGACCAGGGGCCACCTTTTAAGTGAAGCAAAAGCAGCATCCATAGTTTCAAACTTGTGTTCGACCGTTCCGATATGATTACAAGCTTCAACCATTTCTATAATTGTGAGATTTTTAAGTGGCCTAAGAACCTTTTGACAGTCACTGTTTGCATTCTCTATTGCTAACATTAAAAGAATACTATCACAAGCTTCTTGATGAGCAATTTGTTTGTCTAATGCCTCTTGAAGGCGATCAATAAATTGCATATAAGGCTCTTTTGCCCCTTGAGTTACAGCTGTGAAAGCCTTTTGCAGTTTGCTGGCATCGAGGAATTTCATAAAAGCATGGTATGCGTAATATCTAATATAGTCTAAAACTTGCCATGGAATTCCTCTTGCCTGAGCATCCGGCTGTGAATGTTGCCCTGTCCCCATAAGTTGTTCAATTGTTAAGGCAGCAACTTGCTGATTTGCATTTCCCGCATAGGTTAAATGCCTTGCTTGTAAAAGCTTTTTCCATTCTGCCTCCCACAGTCTATATTGCGTTGACAAAAGCAGCAGTTGGGAAAGCGACTTTAAATCATGACGAGTCATAGTATAGGAACTGAGAACAGTGGAGAGCATATAAATAAAATATGGAGAACTAATACCGTATTCCATCACAGAATCTTTGATGACTGAAAAATATAGACCTTCCCACACAGGCTGTATTTGCCCGTGATATATAACTGGTGTGACAATTGCTTGTGCAATTTCTAAATGATCTGCTTCTAGTGCCTGCTGCAGGAGCCACCGCCAACAGTTATGTGAATTAGGAGGAAATAAATCAGGCTCTTTCTCCTTGTAAACAGGTCCAGGATCAAAGGGATCATCCTCAAATTCCAAATCCCCATCAGAGGCAGTAAATTTGATTTCAGGGGCTTGTATCAGCATGTTAGAAACTTGTGATTTCGCAGAAGGGAGAGGACATGGGAGATGTTAAAAGCTCCTCTGCAGAGTCTTTGCCTGTTGCTGAGGGGGCAGGGGAAGATGATTCTTTCCCTTCACCCTCCTGAACTTTAAGAGTTTCTAAAATAGCTCTCCACAGAGGTAAAAAACCTTCCATGATCTTATCACCTCTCGTGGCCTGATCCCACAGTTTCCCCCCCACTTCACCCCATAGATCCGCTGTGAAAACTGTGCTGGCGTTTAACCCTTTAACATATGATTCTGCCCAGGTTAAAATCAGTTTAAGAGAGTGAGAAGAAACGGATTTTCTGTGCTTCCCTAAAAGTTTAGACATAAGTTCAAAAACATGTATTTCTTCTGAGGACATATTACTGCCCATGTTCCCCACAGCTCACCTTCAAAACCTGAAAGAATTGATGCTGGCTGGCTCCTGCTTCCTTTCAGCAGTATTTCCAGTTCCGTGGGGCTTCCCCACCTTACGCCAGATAAACGAAATGTCAGTCCTCACACGGGGCCATCATTTACAGGGATTGAGAGACATGGACCATGCTATGCAAGCAAAGCTAATTTATTATGCTACTCACTCATATTTATAGTTCTCTAAGTTCTGTATAAAATTTTCCACTTGGACTGCTTTGCTCCATTCCTGTAGCAACGCAATCTTTTTGGTTATCAGGTCCTTGTTACATTCTTTTGCGTTACCAATGTCCTTGTTACATCTTCTCTTGTCAGAGCAGTCAGAGTGACCAGACACGATGTCTTCATTTTTGTTCTTGCCTTGAGTTTCTTTCTCCCACGGCTTCCACTTTACCAGGGCCAAGAGGTCAGCAGTGCTACCCAGCTCAGCTTCTGTAGCTGTGTATGTGTTTTGGTTTAGGGTAAATTTGGGAGGAAACTTCTAAAGGGATTTTTCTAGAAAGCTAGTCTCATTCTGGGCATTGAAAAAAGTTAATACCTTGCCCAGGTGTGGGAACAAAAGACTTCTGGACAGCAAATCAGTGTGATTATGCAGAAGCCAAATTATTGTTTACTTTTAACCCTACTTATACATTCTAAAACTATTGTTCATGTGATCACCCATTTTTTGATTGGTGCCTCTATCTTGTCCACGTGCCTTGCACGAGCTTTGCAGGAAATACGATTGGTTGTAGTCCAGGGCATCACTGCTCACCTTTATCTTGAGTCTTCTAATCTTGATATTCTGTTTTTCAGCTTATTCTCTCCCAATTTAGCACAATTTCTGTTTCAGTAGTCTTGAAGAGTTCCAGAAAGTTTGATAAACTGCAGAAAAACACCTAAAAATGGCTCACCCAGTGCACCTGTTATAAACAATGGCCTAAACTAAAAAATGTAGAAAAACAACTAAAAATAGTTTGGCTGGCACACTCAATACAGATTATGGCCTAGACTGTTCAGATACATTTCTACACCTGGGTAGCAGAGGGTTCTGTGATTTTTTTTCCAGGTTGGCGGACTGAGGTATTTATGATAGAGTCTTTCAAGGCCACACTGAGGCTGGCTAGGATTATAGGACCCAGCCAGAAAGTGGTGATGGGTTTTCTGGTTCCATGGCTGTTTTCTGGTGTTTGCTGCATTCAATTCCAGCTGCGGGCTGGGGCTCTTCCCTCCACCCTGCCTAGCAGGCAAGGGTGGGGGAGGGACCTTGCCAGAAGGCTTCTGCTCCTGAAAACACTGGGAAAACAGAGACTGATGCAAATCAGGATGATATGGTTTAAACTGTTCTTTTCATGTCTGTTATCCAAACAATTGGTAACCATGACTCAGGGTTGACCCCACAATTTGCATGCAACTTTAGGCAAAAACATATCCAAAGCTCTTAATAAGAAAAATTGCTGGATTTGTGTGGCAGTTGTGAGGCATACACAAAGAGAGAGAGCAAACACACACCTGACTCCAAGTTGGATGAACAGGAAAAGAGAGCTTTATTTACATGACATGTCTATTTATAGATATCTAACAATGACCGTGGATTGGACAATGCTGAAGAAACCTCTCTGACTCCAGTGGCTCACCACAATGTCAGTCAATTCCCTCTTCTTCCAAAGAGGAATGCAAACAATCCACTGTTTATCAGAAAGAGAGTGTGAGAAAGTATAAAAGAATATGTCAACATCAGAAGGCTGGAAACTCCAGGGCAACAGATTTGTACTCAATTGCCACCTTTAGATGGGAGTAGTAACTGGCTACTGATTGGCAGTTTAATGGAAACAAACCATACAGAAAAGTGGGAAAGAATCCATAAGACCCTTCTGCCTCCTATGCCCCTGAAAAGTCTTATAGATCACAGGAATGATACAGTTCCCTGCACTATTGTAAATGCCACAGGAAAAGTCATTCTTCCTTCATATTGCCATAAGAATGAAATAATGGAAAGAATAAGCCTACAATCTGTGAGAAAGATGGAAATGACATAATGGCGACAAGTTTTACCACACGGGACAGGGTGGTATTGGATATGTGACGATAAGACCTGGAAAATCCTGCCCATAGATAAAGATCAAGCCTGCGCCCTTGGGGCTGTAATTCCAAACTTAACAATATTTGATCATATTGAAAATCCAAATGGGAGGATGAAAAGAGCTATTAATCTCCTCACTGAATGTCCTGCCCTTTTCCTTAGTGCAATCAAAACTCTCATTCCCTCTTTCGGAATTGTCGAGCTGGAGAGGGCAGTTGTAAACTTTTCACCCATTACTGAACATATTGAATGGCAGACTGTTATAGATGGGTAATGTGATGGTTGGCTCTCACAATTAAGAGATTAATATTATGTATATGTTAAGAGAAGTTTTTTAGATGCATAGTTATGTTATTATAAGATGTCCTCCCATAGTCCTCTTTCCATTCCCCCTTGTATTTTTGTCAGGGGATGGCCTTGGTTGTTGGGGCATTTGGGGAGGACCGGGTTGTTACTAGGAGGTGCAGCATAATGACACCTGACCTCCAATCATGATATAGGAAAGTAATATCCACCAATAGATGGCAGAGAAGGAGTTGACTGACAAGACTTTGTGAGGGGCTCAGGGTATAAAAGGCAGAGCATCTATTTTGTAAACTAGCACATGGCGGTTTAGTCTTATGCTCCCAGCACTGCTTTTTCTCCTTATTCAGTCTGTTGCTGTATTTTTGTTAAGGTTTAATAAATCTTTGTGTTGAGATGGATAGGGATTTGACAGGAAGGTCTCACAGATGTGTATGTATAGCAGAAAGATCTTTGAATGTAGAATCTGAAGAAGGAATAGAAATGAAAGCAAGTTTTGATATAGAAGAATTGCTGAGCTAGTTTTACTGGATAACTAAGAAGGCGAAGGCTATGTAAATATGTGAGTTGGAAGGGGGTTTTATAGCTCAAAGTATAAATCCACCTCAAACATAAGATGCTTTTACCAAGCAAAAAGATTTCACAGGTAAACAAGAATGCCAATCTTGCAAGTAGAAAAAAAGGTCTCAGAATTTTCCACTGCAAGAAAACTGAAAAACAACTTCTAGCTTAAACTGTAACATACTAACTTTTTGTGATTGGAAATAGTAACATGAATATGGTAATGTTAGTAGTTATGATAAGCTATAAGTAATAGTAAAAGTATCGATTGGTTGTAATGTATTAAGATGCTCCGCAATGAAAAGTAGATAATGCAATGTAACCAGAACTAGAGTGGCTTCAGACAAGCCTACAGCTGTGGCTGAAAAGCTGTAGGCTAGGCTTGTCACCCACAACCTGTGAATCGCTGTATCATCTGGATACAATAAACAGCATTTTAAAGAGCCAGTCTGGAGTCCAGTATCCCTTGTTTCAGCTCTTACACCTTTGAAATTTTAAAAGTGAGCATTGTTTCTCACACAGACAACAGATGCAATTTCAGCCTTACAGGAACAAGTCCATGGTCTGTCTCATATGGTTTTGCAGAACAGAATGGCTCTCAATTTCCTACTGGCCGAGTAAGGAGGTATATGTACTATCATTAACACCACTTGTTCTTATATGGACCAGAGTGGAAGAATTAAGAAAGTTTTGGCTGAAATCAGGGAGCAGACTCAAATTTTACATGAAGTAGCTCTCAGAAAGAATACCTTGAACTTTGACCGTATCTTCCAGACCCTCACTTCATGGTTATGAAACTGGGCCTAGATAAAAGAAGTGTTCATAGTAGCTGTGTCCTGGTTTAGGGCAAATTTGGGGGAAAACCTCCGGAAGGAGGCCCCAGACAGCAAACCCCACGACTCCTCCCCCCCCACCACCGGGTTTGGGAAGAATTTCCTCAGAGAAGAGTGGGAAAAAAACCCTGTTTATTTAACAAGCAAAACACTCCCCAGCACAGGAAAAAAACAACACCAGCTGACAAAAAAACTCTTTCACCGCTCTCAAGGGATGACAAACTCAGAGAGTCTCTCTGGCGAGTGGTCTCCCAGTTATCAGTCTCCGGCGCTGGGAATGACTGCTGCAGGAGACAGAATGTAGACTCCCGGTGTTTCTTGGTGTTTCCTAGGTCCCCGTCCAGAACAGGTTCAGATGGTATCCAGGAGAGGGAGGGGACGGGGTGGAAAAAAACAGTCCAGGGAAAAAGTTGGACTGCCTAGATGAACTAACTAATAAGCAAAAGCAAGGGCAAAGCAAAGGAAAGAAAAAGAGGCAGAAGCGAGCAAGCAGGCAAGCAAGCAGGCAGGCAAGCAAGCCAGCCAGCAAGCAGAGCTAAAACCTCTCCTAAACATAGAACATGGGGGAGGTGAGCCAGCTGATAACAAGACAAAACAAAGGTTCACTTTCAGAGTCAGTCCTGAAAGCACAGGACATAATACCAAACATAATCAGAACACACAATTGGAGATACAAACACCATAACATCACCCTAGGACATTCCACCCCTTATCTCCATATCGTGAACATACTAAACAGCATGTAAAAACTTCAGCAAGTAAAAATTTCCATCTTTCACTTACTCAAACACATATTCTTCCATCTCACTTGCTCAAACCTTTGACACTTACACATTTCCTTCTGTCTCATGCTGCCTCACCCCACAATCAGATCTCCCTGAGGTACACAGCGTGTTGTTCCATCTCTCTGCATTATCCACCATGTGCAACCTGGTCCTTGAGCAAAGACAATCCCACGAATGGGTTTGTCTGTACTCGAGGCAGAATTGATCCAAACTGCCTTCCCTAACAAACTTCTGATATGTGCCACAGGGACTTTGTCTCCATCTACTATATTCAGGGACTCAGACTGGGCAGGGCCTGCTGAGTTGGTGGAACCTCAGGTGTTAACTAACCAAGTGGCCTTTGCTAAATGCTGCTCACAGTTTTTGAAAGATCCCCCACCCAATGCTCTCAAGGTGGTTTTTAACAGTCCATTGTACCTTTCCACTTTCCCTGCAGCTGGTGCATGGTAGGGGATATGGTACACCCACTCAATGCCATGTTCCCTAGACCAGGTGTTGATAAGGCTGTTCTTGAAATGAGTCCCATTGTCTGACTCAATCCTCTCAGGGGTACCATGCCTCCAAAGGACCTGCTTTTCAAGGCCCAGGCTGGTGTTACGGGCTGTAGCATGAGACACAGGGTAGGTTTCCAACCATCCTGTGGTGGCTTCGACCATGGTGAGCACGTAACGCTTGCCTTGGTGTATCTGGGGCAGTGTGATGTAATCAATCTGCCAGGCCTCCCCATACTTGTACTTGGACCACCACCCACCATACCAGAGGGGCTTCACCCGCTTGGCCTGTTTGATGGCAGCACACGTCTCACAGTCATGGATAAATACTGTCCATGGTTAGATCCACCCCTCGGTCTCGTGCCCACTTATAGGTGGCATCTCTACCCTGGTGGCCTGAGGCATCATGGGCCCATCGTGCTAGGAACAACTCTCCCTTGTGTTCCCAATCAAGGTCTATCTTCGACACCCCTATCTTTACAGCCTCATCTACCTGCTGATTGTTTTACTGTTCTTCATTAGCCCTACTTCTGGGAACATGGGCATCTACATGGCAAACCTCCACAGGTAGTTTCTCCAACCGGGTAGCTATGACTTTCCACTCTTCGGCAGCCCAAATTGGTTTTCCGCTACACTGCCAGTTAGCCTCTTTCCATCTCTCCAACCATCCCCACAGAGCATTGGCTACCATCCATGAATCAGTGTAAAGGTAAAGTTTTGGCCACTTCTCTCTTTCTGCAATGTCTAGGGCCAGTTGAACCGCTTTGAGTTCAGCAAATTGACTGGATCCACCCTCTCCTTCAGTGGCCTCTGCTACCCGTCGTGTGGGGCTCCATACAGCTGCTTTCCACCTCTAATTCATCCCCACAATGCGACAGGAACCGTCGGTGAATAGAGCATAGCGTGTTTCCTCTGCTGGTAGTTGGTTAGATGGTGGAGCTTCTTCAGCCCGTGTCACTGGTTCTTGTTCCTCATCTGTGACACCAAAACTTTCACCTTCGGGCCAATTTATAATTACTTCCAAAATCCCAGGGCGATTCAGTTTTCCAATCCGGGCGCGCTGTGTGATGAGGGCAATCCACTTGCTCCATTTAGCACTGGTGGCATGGTGGGTGGAGGGAACCTTTCCTCTGAACATCCACCCCAGCACCGGTAGTCGGGGTGCCAGAAGGAGTTGTGCTTCTGTGCCAACCACCTCTGAGGCTGCTTGGACTCCTTCGCAGGCGGCCAAGATTTCCTTCTCTGTTGGGGTGTAGTTAGCTTCAGACCCTCTGTAGCTCTGACTCCAAAATCCTAATGGTCGGTCTTGAGTCTCACCGGGCACCTTCTGCCACAGGCTCCAGGACAGACCATGGTTCCCGGCTGCAGAGTAGAGCACGTTCTTCACATCTGGCCCCGTCCTGACTGGGCCAAGGGCTACTGCATGAGCAATTTCCTGCTTTATCTGGGCAAAGGCTTGTTGCTGCTCAGGGCCCCAATGGAAATCGTTCTTCTTGCGGGTAACCAGGTAAAGAGGGCTCACGATCTGACTGTACTCAGGAATGTGCATCCTCCAAAAACCTATGGCGCCTAAGAAAGCTTGTGTCTCCTTCTTGTTGGTTGGTGGGGACATAGCTGTGATTTTGTTGATGACATCAGTAGGAATCTGATGCCATCCATCTTGCCACTTCACTCCCAGGAACTGGATCTCTCGAGCAGGTCCCATAACTTTACTCTTCTTGATGGCGAAGCTGGCTTCCAGGAGGATTCAGATGATTTTCTCTCCTTTCTCAAACACTTCTGCTGCTGTGTTTCCCCACACAATGATATCATCAATATATTGCAAATGTTCTGGAGCCTCACCCTTTTCTAGTGTAGTCTGGATCAGTCCATGGCAGATGCTAGGACTGTGCTTCCACCCCTGGGGCAGTTGATTCCTGGTGTACTGCACTCCCCTCCATGTGAAAGCAAACTGAGGCCTGCATTCTGCTGCCAGAGGAATGAAGAAAAATGCATTGGCAATATCAATAGTGGCATACCACTTGGCTGCCTTGGACTCCAGCTCGTACTGCAGTTCCAGCATGTCCGGCACAGCAGCACTCAGCGGTGGAGTCACTTCATTCAATGCACTGTAGTCCACTGTTAATCTCCATTCTCCTTCAGATTTACGCACAGGCCAGATGGGGCTGTTGAAGGGTGAGTGGGTTTTGCTGACCACCCCTTGGCTCTCCAGCTCTCGAATCATCTTATGCATGGGAACCACAGCATCTCGAGTTGTTCTGTATTGTCGGCGATGCACTGTGGAAGTAGTAATTGGTACCTTTTGCTCTTCTCCCTTCAGAAGTCCTACTGTACTTGGATTTTCGGACAGTCCAGGCAAGGTGTTCAATTGCTGGATGCCCTCTGTCACCACAGCTGCTATCCCAAATGCCCACCTGAATCCTTTTGGGTCTTTAAAATACCCCCTTCGGAGTTAATCTATGCCCAAAATGCATGGGGCCTCTGGGCCAGTCACAATAGGATGCTTTTTCCATTCATGTCCAGTCAAGCTCACATCAGCTTCCACCAAGGTAAAGTCCTGTGATCTACCTGTCACACCAGCAATAGAGACAGATTCTGCCCCCACATATCTTGATGGGACTAATGTGCATTGGGCACCAGTATCAACCAAAGCTTTATACTTTTGTGGTTCCGATGTGCCAGCTCAGCAAATCCACACAGTCCAGAAAACACGGTTTTCCCTCGCCTCTCCCTGGCTAGAGGCAGGGCCCCTCTAAGCCTGTTTATCCTTCTTTCCTTGGGCATATGTCTTAGAGGTACCTTCAAGGGGATCGGACATATCATCATCATCATCATCATCATCATCATCATCATCATCATCATCATCATCATACTTAGTAGCTTGGCTACGGGCAACTGGAGCTGCTCTCCTTTTGGTGGAACTTCCTCTTTGAGTCTTGCCTTCCTTCAATTCATGCACCTGTTGTGCCAGAGCAGCAGTAGATTTTCCATCCCATCTCCTCATGTTTTCTCCGCAATCACGTAGGAAGAACCACAGCTCAGCTCGTGGGGTGTACCTCCTCTTCCCATCAGGGGAACGTCTGCATTGGATACCAGGGCCTCTAATTTGTTCTGCTGAGATTTGGAGAAGGTCCTCTTTAATCTCCTCCCTGAGTCTCTTATGATTCTCCTCTATCTTGTCTTCTAATTTCTGCAGATGTGTTTCCACAGCTGCAATTCTGGCATGTGTTGGGCCATGCACGGCATCTGCATATGCTCGGAGCTTCTTCGCCATATTGAGCATGGTCTCATCCCTCTCATCCCGCTTCATTATTGCTAAAGCAGAAGCATATTCATGGGGCCCAAGTCGTACAAGTTTTCGCCACATCACAGATGTACACGGTACCAAGTCCGGATTCCTAGTTGTTATGTCATCTGAGAAGATAATCTCTGCCACTGCCGTTTCTCTCAGGCGTTGGATCCCTTGTTCTATAGTCTTCCACTGGGTCTGCTGCATATAAAGATCGTCTGCACACAGGTATCTTTGTGCTACACTGTCCAGGACCTGTGCCCAGAGGCTGTGAGGGTTAGGCCCCCTCATCATTCCTTGGTCAATGACAGGATCATGTGACAGGGATCCCAAATGCCTGGCTTCAGTGCCGTCCAGAATTGTAGCCTCACCTGCAGCATCCCAAAGACGGACCAAACAACTAATTATAGACTCATCAGGTCGTCGGGTGTAATCCTTTCTTAGGCCACGGAGGTCCTTTAGGGAAAAGGACTCAATATTGGCCTCTGATCTTGTACCAGTTGCTTTGACTCCTGGTTTTATGTCAGGAGACGTTGAGGGTCCTTCTCCTGCATCATCATCATCGTCATCCACTGGTCGATCGGTCTTTTCTGTGCACTTTCCACTTCTCGTGCTGGTAGCAACAGCCATTGGTTGAGGCTTACTGACAGGTTTAGCTGCTGGCTTAGGCTCACTGTCTGGTATAGTTGCTGGCCTCGAGCCTGGGGTGTTGGCTGCAGCCTGAGTGACTGGGATAGTGGCTGATTTATCTGCCTGTCCCCCTTCCTCTGTCTGCTGCCCTACAGTATCTAGCAGTGTACGATAAGCATATGCCAGGGCCCAGCTCACTGCAATGATCTTCTTCTCCTTAGAATTATCATGGCACTTCTCTTCCAGGTACTTTGCCACCTCAGCTGGGTTCTGAATTTCTTCACATGGAAAATCCCAGGCTGTAGGGTCAGAAAATTCCTTTAAGATTTGGCCCATATCCTCCCATTTCCCACACCACTCAGGATTTCTCACGCCTGGCTCTACTCTGGGGTCAGGGGTCTCATCAGCCCCTCTAGAAATCTCAGCTCTCTTTCTAGAGAAACTGCAGGCTGTATAGAGAAAGCTTACCATATTAAACACCACAAAGATGGTCTCTTTAACATTCAGGGGAAACTGAACATTCTCTAATAAGGATGTAACAAATTCAGAGGAGAAGAAGGAAAACAAAGGCTGAAAAGCCTCATCCCCTGCTTCTTCTCTAACAAACTGAGTGCACAACCATAACCATGAACCATACATTCCTGGAACAGACTCCAGCACCTTTATAAATCTCCTGCAGGCCATTAAAACCAAGCCCAGCCCTATGGATATTCTGGTCAATGCCCCTCTGCTACAGAAACTACGTATTAGGGACAATACCGGAGCTATTTCTGGATAAGAAAATAAACCTAGGGACCACAGAGGTATTAAGACCTCAAAAAACCCTAGGGACCAGAAACACATGCAGGCCTCCACCCCAAAAGACATGAATTCCAACAACATAGCCAATAACTGCTCTATACCGACACAAAGTAATTTGAACCAAATTATTATTAGAACAGGGTTTTTTTCCCACTTTCTCAAGCCCCGAGATGGGCGCCAAAATATTTGTCCTGGTTTAGGGCAAATTTGGGGGAAAACCTCCGGAAGGAGGCCCCAGACAGCAAACCCCATGACTCCTCCCCCCCCACCACCGGGTTCGGGACGAATTTCCTCAGAGAAGAGTGGGAAAAAAACCCTGTTTATTTAACAAGCAAAACACTCCCCAGCACAGGAAAAAAACAACACCAGCTGACAAAAAAACTCTTTCACCGCTCTCAAGGGATGACAAACTCAGAGAGTCTCTCTGGCGAGTGGTCTCCCAGTTATCAGTCTCCGGCGCTGGGAATGACTGCTGCAGGAGACAGAATGTAGACTCCCGGTGTTTCTTGGTGTTTCCTAGGTCCCCGTCCAGAACAGGTTCAGATGGTATCCAGGAGAGGGAGGGGACGGGGTGGAAAAAAACAGTCCAGGGAAAAAGTTGGACTGCCTAGATGAACTAACTAATAAGCAAAAGCAAGGGCAAAGCAAAGGAAAAAAAAAGAGGCAGAAGCGAGCAAGCAGGCAAGCAAGCAGGCAGGCAAGCAAGCCAGCCAGCAAGCAGAGCTAAAACCTCTCCTAAACATAGAACATGGGGGAGGTGAGCCGGCTGATAACAAGACAAAACAAAGGTTCACTTTCAGAGTCAGTCCTGAAAGCACAGGACATAATACCAAACATAATCAGAACACACGATTGGAGATACAAACACCATAACATCACCCTAGGACAAGCTGTAATTATAGTTGGTGTCTGGATGATAGCCAGTTGTGTAAACTGGTGCCGTGGTTAAATATGGAGTAGACACTAGACAAAGTAGAGTCTTGTTAGTCTCTAAAAAGGGGGGAAATGATACTGAATGGATTTTTACCTTTTTTGCTTTTATATATTCTCTATATTCTTTACACATATATTTGTAGCTCTGAAGCCTATTATTGTATTTGTAGTTAGCTCCAGTACTTTTCCCTACCCTGATAGGCAAAAAGACAAAACACATTCCAGAGGCTTCAAGCTGGAGGTCCAAGGCTCCTGCCCTATCTTGGTTCTTCCTGGGAGCCAAGGTTGAAACCAGCTCTTTGAGACACATTTTCATAAACAGAGTTTAGTTCCTATCTAAAGGGGCACTAAAGAAGACGTGGAACCAAAAAGGGGGAATTGCTTTATCACTTATGCTTCTAGTGGGTGATTTTTGTCATATATGATAATTTTCTAAACATATAAAAATTGTATCCTCATTATGCTATGTGTGCATCTGTTGGATCTCAGAAAACTGGAGTTTTTGAGCTTTCTGTGCTTCCAGGCACAGACGCCCTGGAAAACACTGCACTGGACCTGAAACCTTGGAGAAGACTTGTAAATATGAATAATGAGTTAGAAATCACAAATGTGTAGTGTGGGCACACATATTGAGAAAGCAAGACAATTACAGCCCGAAAAATATTCCAGGCCAGAGCTTCTCAGCTCTGTTCCCAGCCTGATAAACTGGTCCAGCTGAAGGCTGGGGAGAATTTCTCCCAGGATGATAACTTGGTCAAAATAGAGAGGAATTTAATAACAAAGATAGAACACCTGTTGTGGTGCGTGACCAGGTCCTGGGAATGGGGTGTCTTCTCTCTGAACCAATCATCTTTCTTCTGCCCTTGGAGTTGCTAGCTGTTCCATTTAAGCAAGTATGCTTCTGAATAAACTTGTCTCTCTCTTTCCCATCATGAAAGAAGACCATGTAGCTGTGCATTTTATTTCCACTGCATCTAAAGGGTTAATACCCCTTTCCACAGCTACAGTATAGTGGATTAGATGTGTGTGTTTTCACTGGGTGATAGATTTTAAATTTGAGGTTTTTACAGTATAGTGATAGTTAGGGGACAAGATGGAGAATTTTGAGTGGTGTCTTTTCTTCTCGTTCATCTTCTTTTCCTTCTTCTTCACGGAACTTAGGTAGTAACCTTTGGATTGGTCAGCCAAAAGTCACTCTAAGGGTCATGAGAATCTATTATTGGGTCAAAAGTATAAATTATATAGGTGTTAAACCTCTATTGGTTTGTTTATCTTTAAAAGGCCTTGAAGCAGGCTCAGCTGTAGCCATTTTTCTCTACTTCTAGCAAGCAGCTAGAGGTACTGTTATACTTTCTGTAATTCTTTGATAAGATATAATAAACATCCAAGTTCGAACACAAGAAACCATCTCAATCGCCTAATAATCCTGGCTCTGAACAGAAACAGACAAGACTGATGACAAACCACTAATTAGTGGTGCAAAGTCCAGCACACACTCCCACACGCATCTTCAGCATTTTCCACCTGGTGAATTGTGCACCTAAGGATCCTTATAAAGGTAACCCCTTTTATCACCTGTGTCCAGCTCATGATTTTAGGACCAGTGAAAAGGCATCAGTGGGACCCCAATATGGCAGAGAAAATGGAAAGGTTGAAACGATATCAGAATTGGGTGGCCTATGAGATGAAAAATGCTATTCCTAAAGCAATAAATTGGTCAAAATTATATTTCATAATGATGCCAAACAATTTTTGCATTTTATATATTTTTCATATATTCGTATCTCTGTAGACTATTATTGTATAATTATATAATTTCATAGCTAACATTCAGTACTTTTCCTACCCTGTTAGATTAGAAAAACACATTCCTGGAATCCTCTTCTAATCTTACTTCTTCAGTGAACCAAGGACATTCCACTTTGCTATGTATTTAGACATAAACAGTGTGGGACTAGAAGCAAAGGGAACTCTTCAGTAAGAGGTCGGATCAAGAGGGGAACTCCTTCATTAACTGTACTTCTAATTGGGGATTCTTGTCAATTATGCTAATTTGCTAAACTAAAAGTGTCGATGTCCTGTGTCACATGTGCGTTCTGCCATAAGTGCACCTAGATGACTGTAGTCAAACCACCATAAAGACCTTCAATAAATGGTAACTGCTTTTTATTATTTTAATCTTGTTTGACTTGTGATTTTAGGGCTGAAAAGGCATCAGTTCAATGGCACCCTAGATGGGATGAATGACCCCTGAGTAAGGCTGTTTGAATCAAGTGACATTCCGCTCTAGACTTTTTTCCTGCCGGTGTCTATAAGTAGGATTTTTGGGATGATCTAGGAAACTCCAAGGGTCCTAGAATCCTGCACAGAAGCAAAAGGTAACCTGTGGACACATTGTAGAGAGCTAGGAAAATTACAGCCTGGAAAATCACTCTCAGGCCGGACCTTCTCCTGCTCTCTCTGCTCTGTTCCCAGGTTGATAAGCTGGTTCAGCTTCACTTAAGGAGATTTTCTCCCAGGATGATAACTTGGTCAAAATAGAATGGAATTAGCAACATTAGATTAACACCTGTTTCGTGTGTGACCAGGCCTGAGAAAGAGGTGTCAATCTCTCTGTATCAATCAGCTTTATCCTGTCTTTGGAGTTTCAGAAGACTGTACTTAAGCAGTGTGTTTTAGAATAAACTTGTCTCTCTTTCCTATCCTGAGAGGGACCATGTAGCTGTGTCTTATTTCCGCTGCATCTAAAGGGTTAATATCCCTTCCTACAGCTACAGTAACCAAGCGAGAAAAGCAGTATTTTGTTGGTAGTGTGAGAAACACACTCACTTTTAACATTTCAAAGGTTTGTTAAAAGCTTAACAAAAATGCAACAAATGACTGAATAAAGAGAAAAAGCAGCGCTGGGAGCATGAGACTAAGCAGTCGTGTTATTCTACAAAATGGATGCTCTGCCTTTTATACCCTTAGGACCTCCCAAAGTCTTGTCAGTCAACTCCTTCTCTGCCATCCATTGGTGGATATTACTTTCTTATATCATGATTGGAGGCCAGGTGTCGTTATGCCGTGCCTCCTAGTAACAAGCCAGTCCTCCCCAAATGCCCCGACTACCAAGGCCATGCCATAAAAGCAATAGAAGGGGGAGGGGAAAGAAGACTATGGGAGGACATATATCATTAACATATCTATATGTCAACAAACTTCTCTTAACGTAGACATAATACTAACCTCTTAATTGTGAGAGTCAACCTTCGTATTACTCATCTATAACAGTAGTATTTTTGGTTTGGCATTGGGAAATCTTCTGGGTTTGTTTTTTTCAGTGAATTTTTCCCCCATCTGCTACCTGGAAGAAGGAGGGGGGAGCACGAGGGTGTTGCCTGAGAGACAAATGGGTCAATTAGGAAACAAAAGATGTAGCTGGGTGTTGCAACATTCCATTGAAATAGCCCCGGATGGGGGTGGGTTGCAGGTGATATGGAGAAAAAAAAAGGAGGGGGCTACCCAGAGGCTTGGCTGGGGGTTACTTGCTCCTGTTTCTGCGTACAGGGGATGAAGGAGTTGTTTCCCTGTTTCCCTGCCAGCTGGCTACTCGGATCTCAGAACCAGCACATGTGTGGGGCTGAAACAATGGGACCTGCTCATGCCGGACCTTCTGCCCATGGTGCATTGCCACGGCCGCTCCTGTGTGTTGGATTCTGAGATCCCAGTCTGCTGTGGTTTCCTGCAGTGCAAGTCTCTTTAATTATTTTTCTGTTTCCCAGCCATTTGGGGGAGTTCAGAGACAACGTATGGAGGGTCCACGTAAGAACCACCTGTCTGCTCAGCAGCCCAGCAATCGTGACCAGCTACCTCCCATCTTGGCCAAGCTGCCTTTTACCACATGGAAAGGTCTCTGAACTCCCACTGGAACGACCCCTGCAGCCATCGGGGAATCATCGCACCTGCCCTGCCCACTGCTAGCCCACCAGCGCCCCTGCCAGTTGTGGTCGTAACTACACCAAAGGGGAAATTGCTTAAAGAGCGGCAAGAGAGTGTTTATTGGGTTTTATGCTTTGGTTTTTGTTGCTGTCTCTGTTGTTGTTTGTTTGTCTCGTTACATATATATATATAGTAGTAAAGGACTGTTATTCCTTTTTTCATATCTCTGTCTGAAAGCACCATAATTTCAAAGTTATAATAATTTGGAGGGAAGAAGGTCATCTTTTCCATACAGGGAAGGTTCCCGCCTTCCTTAGCACACACCTGTCTTTTAAATCAAGACAAGAGATCTTGTGGTTTTGTTTGGTGTGGGGAAGGGGCCAGGGGGCCCAAGGGCAGGGTCTTTAATTTCATTCGTTTGTTGGGTTTCCCTCCAGTTCCTCCAGCGGTTCTGTCTGGCTGTGACTGGGCATGCAGTCACTGCCATTTTTGGTTTTGGGAGGAGGGAGGGGACTTCTTCCTTTAACACTGCCTTAACACTATAGTAGCATGTCTTGGCGTGGTGCCGAGTGCTAAGCGCCAGCCTTCGAACCTTGAGTACTGAGATTCGAATCCTGACTGGGATGATGCTCTTCTTTCTTGCGCTCTGTCTCTGTAGTCTGTTCCCCTACCCCCTGCCTGTTACAGGGATAGCTCATAGCATTAGTAGTTTGCTTTATAAGTGTGGGGTTTGAGGTTCGAGCCCTGGTCTGAAATAATATTAACTTTTCTCTGTGGCTTTTCTTTGTTTGAAAATAGAAAACATGGGGTGTGAATTCTCGAAAGAGGAAGACATCCCCAAAAATCCCCCCTTAAAATTAATATTACAACACTGGTGTGATTTAAGGGGCAAAAAAAGTCTCTTGAGAGCCAAGAATTAGTACAGCTATCTACGCAGCTGTGGCCAATGCAGAGTTTAGGGGGAAGAAGGACCTGACCTCTGTTTGGAAAATTAGAAAGTGATTTAATATTGAAATTATTATCTCACCTCCATAAAGAGGAACAATGGCAGGAGATGATATACCCAGAACTGTTTATGCTTTCTGTAAACGGTCTGGATTTGCGAAAAGGTTGTAAATATTAGTTTGTTACAGTGGTAAGGGGAAGAAAAAGAAAGGGAAGGAGGGAGAGGAGCCTCCCATTAGCCCAATCTGTGTTAAAGATTCAGATACAGCAGATTTAGATATGGTGGCACCAGCTATCAGAGGGGGGATGTAACAGTGGTGGGAGTTTTGCACCACTTAATTAGTGGTTTGTCTCAGTCTCTTTTGCTTTCACTCAGAGCTAGGATTAACAAATAGACAATGGAAGCAGTTTTTCTCGTGTTTGGGCTTGGTTGTTTATTAAATTTTATCAAAAAGTACAGAGCGTTCGACAGCACTTCTAGCTACTTGCTAGAAGCGAGGAAAATGGAGGAAGATTCGGCTGCTACAAGGTCTCTTAAAGCTAAACAGTCTAATAGAGAATTAGCACTTATATTATTTATACTTTTAACCCAATAGCTAGATTCTCATGACCCTCAGCATGACACTGACTGACTAACCAGAAACTACTACCTGAAACTCATGAAGAAGGAAGATGAACACCGAAAAAGACACCACCTAAAATCCTCTATCTTGTCTCATACCTATTACTATACTATAAAACCTCAAATTTAAAACCCTTTACCATGTGAAAGCACACACTTCTATTTCACTACACACTCGTGATTTTAACTTCGTCACTCAAATTTATAAGCCTTCTCCAAGGCCTCAGGTTAAAAGCAGTGTTCTCCAGGGGGTCAGTCCCTGACAGCACAGAAAGCTCAAAACGCCCAGGTTTCTGGGATCCAACAGGGGGCCAGAAGGTGAGGGGGCTGCCCCTACACCACCTCTGCCTCCGCTGCCTCCCCAAGCCCCCCCCGTGTGCCTTGTGGGGACTGGCAATGCAACACATGTGCCGGGGGCAGGGCCCCAGTGGGGCCAGATGCTGGGGCCGGTGAGCCCACCCACCACTGTGCAGCTGATGCTGGGACTGGGGGGTGCCTCCCAGCTGTCGTAACACCCAATGCCTGGAGAGCATTTCCCATTAAAACTGAGCCTGCCAGCATAGATACAGACAGTTCCTCTGAAGAGGAATCATAGGAAAAAGCTTCTGTTACAGCCAAGAGGAGAAAGGGAAAGGTGGAACAAAGAGCTATAAAAGCCTCCAGTCCTGTAGGTGGACGCACTAGATCTAAAAAGGAAGAAGCAGCTCTACAAGCGACCTTAAGACAGGCAGTGAGTAACCAGGGTCCTGTCTACATTAAGGTTCCCTTTTCTCTTATTGAGCTGCAACAATGGAAGACCTCAGTTGGACAGTGTAGAGAAAATCCAGAAAAGGTGGTGTGATAATTGATAAAAGATTTGTGTTAATCACAAAAGCATTGGGGTTTGTATAAACCAGTATACTAAGCTCTGAAGTGAAACATGGACACTAGATAAAGGAAATTATATTATTAAACAATTCTGTTTTAAATCACCTTGTTATATTATGTTGTATTATGTTACATTACGTTATATTATGTTGTTTTTCAAATAAGTTGTATCAGCTACCAGCTTGCAAAATTGGACTTCCCAAAAAGCCCTTCCTGCCTTTGTCTAATCAATACTGCCTATCCCAAAAACCAGACTCCCAGAACTTCTCTGGTGGTTATCTACAAGGACCAGATGGCGATCTGTGACTGATTATCACCCAAAGGCTTTGTGAATTTGTGTACAGCGAGAAACCACAGTATAAGAAGAGGCTGCAAAGTGAGGTTCGGTTTCTTGTCCTAGTCCAGGTAGAGGCTAGGTCCTTCCCATCCTAGTCCAGGTAGAGGCAGGACCCGGGAAAGGGGGGGCGGAAGGGGGAGGAAAAGAAAAGCAGATGGCAACACACCAGTCACGGAGGGAGAAGGGAAAAGCTGCTTTTCCCATCCCAGCCCAGGTAGAGGCGGGTTCCAGTCTATCCTGACCCAAGGAGAGGCAGGGGTTCGGGCGGAACACGTCGGGGAGTACAAACACCTCAAGACAATCCCTTGAGGTAAAAATGGGACAAAGAGGGAATAAAATTCTGAGTCCCAGGGACCCACGAAGAGGTTCAAGTTCATTTGGTCCACAAGGAGACCGGGAAAATAAAGACAAGACAAGTAGGTTGCCAGAAATACCACCAGGAAGCCCTTTGGGAGTAATATTAAGATGTTGGGACACAGGGGCGGTATACAGAGGAAAAAGTAAAGAAAAATTTATTCAATATTGCATGGTGGAATGGACCAGAGGAATGATCCGTAAAGATAACCTATACTGGCCCATGTTCGGATCATTTGAAAGTTGGATTTGTCGGGCATTAAACACATATGTGGCTCGTAAAGAACCATTTAACAGAAAGGAATGTGAGTATGCTGCCCTGTGGGCTAAACAGTCCAAGCCATCCTTGATATATACTTTAAAAGAAAAGGCGGATGAGGACAAAAAAAGGTTACCTGGGAACCCCTTGATAATCTCCCACCTCCGTATAATACAGAAAATACAGGCGACCCCCCGACCCCCCCCCCCCCCCCCCCACGCACCCACTTCTCCTCCTGGTACTCCCATAGCTCTAAGAACTCGCTCCAGTCAAAGAAATACCAGGAGAGATAGTATCACCAGAGAGGAGGGAGATAATCAGGACTCGCCTTTACCCCCTGAGGGAAGTCCCATTAGCAGGACAACAGGCTGGATTAATTAGATTTGTAAATGTTCCCTTGAACACAGGAGAAGTGAGAAACTTTAAAAAAGAAATGGGAAAACTATCAGAAGATCCTATAGGGGGTATCGGAGAGACTAGATCAATTCCTCGGACCAAGTATGTATACTTGGATGGAATTACAATCTATATTAAGTATCCTATTCACCACGGAAGAACGGGAAATGATCAGACAGGCTGGAATGAGGGTATGGGACCGGGAGCATCAGATTGGACCTAGGGGAGACCAGAAATGGCCATTAAATAATCCTAACTGGGATAATCAAAATTATGTCAATCGCCAGAATATGATGGACTTAAGATGGATACTCGTTAAAGGTATCCGAGAATCAGTTCCTAAAGGACAAAATATTAATAAAGCCTTCAGTGAACCACAAAAAAAGGATGAATCCCCGACTGACTGGTTGGAGCGGCTGAGGAAAGATCTCCAAATGTACTCCGGGATAGACCTTGACACACAAGTGGGTCAGGCACTCCTCAAAACCCAATTTGTTGCTCGATCATGGGGAGATATTAGAAAGAAATTAGAAAAGTTAGATGATTGGCAAGATCGGGGGTTACAAGAATTGCTAAGAGAAGCACAAAAAGTTTATGTAAGGAGGGATGAAGAGAAGCAGAAAGCAAAAATCTTTATAGCTGCAGTTCGTGAAACACAGAAAGAAACCCAGCAGAAAGGGGGAGGGAAACCACGAAAACCCCCACCAAAACAAGGAAATGAAGCAGGAAATAATTCACCAAGGCGAACCTGCTTTTATTGTAACAAGAAAGGTCATATAAAGAAAAACTGTAAAGAACGGATACGGGATGAAAAAATGTTCCAGGAAGATGAATAGGGGTGTCAGGGGCTGTATGTATTAGGGACCATACCATCTAAAGAGCCCTTGATAAAATTAAGGATCGGTCCCCAGGGAGAGGAAGTGGAATTTTTAGTAGATACAGGAGCCGAAAAATCCACAATTAAACACCTACCAAAAGGGTGTAAACCTAGTAGAGAAACGGCACTCGTGGTTGGAGCAAAAGGTGAACCATTTCGGGTCCCTATTATTAAAAATGTGCAAATTGAGACCCGGAACAAAAGTGAATTAAAAGATCTGCTGTTACTGCCAGAGGCAGAAAATAATTTATTGGGGAGGGATTTAATAATAGCATTGGATTTGAAAATTGAAGTATCCCAAGGGCAGCTTAAAATTTTTGCTTTAACCCAAAAGGACGAGGAGCAAATATGTCCTGAGGTGTGGTACACCCCTGGGGAAATAGGGAAGTTAAAAATGAAACCTATCAAAGTGAAAATCACTGATCCCGATTTGCCTATCCGAGTTCGTCAATATCCAATATCACTGGAAGAGAGACGGGGCATTAAGCCTCTCATAGAAAACCTTTTGCAAGAGGGGGCTTTAGAACCATGTATGTCCCCACATAATACTCCTATTCTGCCTGTCACAAAGACAGACGGGAATTACAGATTGGTACAGGATTTGAGGGCTATAAATCAGCGAACTGTTACCAAATTTCCTGTAGTAGCAAACCCTTACACTCTCTTAAACCATTTGTCCCCTGACTACACATAATATAGTGTAATAGATCTAAAAGATGCCTTCTGGGCATGCCCATTAGAGGAAAGTAGTAGAGATTACTTTGCCTTTGAATGACAAGATCCTGATAAGGGCAGGAAACAACAACTGCATTGGACAGTATTGCCTCAGGGCTTTACAGAATCCCCCAATCTCTTTGTACAAACCTTAGAAGAATTAATGCAGTCTTTTGAGTCACCAGAAGGGGTGAAATTGTTACAATATGTAGATGGTCTATTAATGGCAGGAAAAGACTAGAAATATACTAGAAATGGGACTATAAAACTTTTTGGGACAACAGGGTTTGAAGGTATCCGAAGCCAAATTACAGTTCACAGAACCAGAAGTAAAATATTTAGGACACTGGCTAAGTAAAGAGAAAAAGAAATTGGATCCTAATAGAGTCTCTGGAATATTAAGTCTGGGACCTCCAAAAACCAAAAAAGAAGTGAGGAAAATTTTGGGATTGCTGGGATATTGTCGCCAATGGATAGAGTGATTTAGTGAGAAAGTAAAATTTCTATATGAAAAACTTACCACTAATTGCCTAAAATGGACAGAGGAGGATGATAACAGTTTTGAAAAGGTCAAACATGCTTTAATTCAAGCCCCTGTAGTCAGTCTCCCAGACTTGGAAAGACCATTTCAGTTATTTGTAAATACCTCTGATCAAACAGCATATGGGGTACTCACCCAGGAATGGGCAGGCAGTCGAAAGCCAGTGGGATATTATTCTAAACTGCTAGACCCTGTCAGCTGGGGTTGGCCCACATGCCTCCAGGCCCTAGTGGCCACAGCACTTTTAATTGAAGAATCCTGAAAAATTACCTTTGGGGCACCCCTAGTGGTCCACACCCCTCATAACTTAAGGGGAATTCTGAATCAAAAAGCTGAGAAATGGTTAACTGATGCCCCAATATTAAAATATGAAGCTATTCTAATCACTTCCCCAGATTTGGAGCTAAAAGCAACAACTGCCCAAAGTCCTGCACAATTCCTATATGGGGAAATGGGAGAAAATTTAGAACGTGATTGTGTGGACGTTATAGAATTACAAACAAAAATTAGACCTGACTTGGGAGAAGTTGAATTTAAGGATGGAGTAAAATTGTTTATAGATGGATCTTCTCGAGTGGTGGAAGGAAAACGAAAATCGGGATATGCCATAGTAGGAGGAGAAGAATTGAAATTAGTAGAATCCGGACCCTTAAACGCAGCATAGTCCGCTCAGGCTTGTGAACTATTTGCTCTTTATAGGGAATTATCTTATTTAGAAGGTAAAAAAGGAACAATATATACGGATTCTAAGTATGCCTATGGCATAGTCCACACATTTGATAAAATTTGGGAAAAAAGGTGGTTAATTAATACTCAAGGAAGGGGGTTGATACATCAAGAATTAATTGTTAGAATACTAGAGGCTTTCAGGGGCCCCGCTGAAATTGCTGTGGTCCATATAAGAGGGCACCAAAAAGGAACAAGCTACCATACAAGAGGGGATAATCTGGCTGACAAAGAAGCAAAAAAGCAGCATTGGAGCAAAAACCGGTTTCTGTATTAAGTACTACAGTTAAAGATCTCAGCACCAACCAGGAATTACAGAAGCTATTTACTCCTCAGGAAAAAGAAGCAATAAAAAAATTAAAGGCAGAACAGCATGAGAACAAATGGATTTTACCAGATGGCAGGGAAATTTTACCTAAGACCCAGGCCAGACAAATTATTGAACAATTACACCAACAAACACATTGGGGAACCCGAGCACTAGCAGACCAATTTTTAAAATTTTTTGGATGCATCGGCATTTTTGATATTGCAAAGCAGAGTGTACAGGGTTGTTTAACTTGTCAGAAAATTAATAAAAAAGGTATGTGACAAGGTCCGTCAGGAGGACGGAAAACTGCTTACAGACCCTTTGAAAGAATACAAATAGATTTTACAGAATTACTAAAAATAGGAAGGTGGAAATAGTTACTAGTGATAGTAGACCAATTAACCCACTGGGTAGAGGCATACCCTGCAGCTAGAGCCACATCACAAGTGGTAGCCAAAATATTGTTGGAACACATAATACCAAGGTATGGCCTGGTTCGAGCAATAGACTCAGACCAGGGGACGCACTGTACATCAAAGGTGCTTAAGTTACTGACCTCAGCGCTGGGCATCAGCTGGGAGTATCATACACCTTGGCACCCTCAGAGTTCTGGGAGGGTTGAAAAGATGAATCAAACATTAAAACAACAGCTGTCAAAATTAATGATTGAGACTAAAATGCCATGGGCAAAGTGCCTCCCACTAGCCCTGTCTAATACATGAACAATGCCAAATTCGAAAACAGGGATTTCACCATATGAAATGCTGTATGGTATGCCTTACCCTAAAGGAGTACACCTTGATCCAACCTTAGTTTAGGACCCTTCTCTTCAGAATTACATAATAACAATCAGCAAAAACTTGCAAGAATTAAGAGAGAAGGGGATTTTAGCTCAAAGTGTCCCTCTAGGATTTGCCATACATAAGATTAAGCCAGGACAACATGTGTTAATTAAAGTATGGAAAGAAGAAAATCTAGATCCAAAATGGGAAGGACCGTATTTAGTTCTGTTAATGACTAAAACAGCTGTGAGGACAGCTGAAAAGGGATGGACACATGTGAGTAGAGTCAAGGGTCCTGTAACCCCTCCTACTGCAGGTTGGACAGTGACATCTATGCCTGGAGACCTCAAAGTGCGAATTCGGAAGACTTGATGTCAATACCGGATCAATTTGTCTCAAAGGTCTCCTAATCAGGACTGAAAGTCACCTGTCCCAAACCCGGGTGTAGACCGTTCATCAAGAAAAGGTGTCCATATTGTACTGAGCTGTTGTGGTATCATTCCTATGGTGGGTATCCCCCATTCGCATTATGTGTCCAGTGTAGAAGAAATGAATGTAAGGAAACTATTAAGGTACTTAATACCCTATCAGCACAAGGAGAAATTGAAATTAATGATCATAACTGGTGGGAGTTATTTGAGAATGGAATGAGGAAAAAGAAGAGAGCCAGAGCAGAAGTATTGACAAGAAAGTGCTGGAAAGGGTTGCGTATACCGTGCTGTTACTGCTGTACCTCATACTGGAATGTTAAAGTTAAAAGCTAGAACAAAATTAAGAAACACTACCAAAAGAGAAAGACAAGGTGGGAGACCCCAGGACACATTGCCTGCTGCTGAGAAGATTAAACAAACCTCGGCTACTGGCAGCAACCCCGTAGGCCTTGAGGGAGGCAGAGGGATGAAAATGGTCATGGGAGTCATCCTATTGCTAATGATGATAAAAGGAAATAGTGCTGATGCTTGTTCCAAGTGTTACCAGACAATTAGGCATGGCAGACGCACGGTATCCACCCTTGCCTTCTATACACATATCAATTCGGCCTGCTATAATAAACACAACTTAGAAACTTGCACTATTATGGGAAGAAGTTACTGGGTAGCCACCAATTTGGGAAAAGGAGGGTGGGCTCCATCAGCATACCAAGGCTGTCCATTAGGAGAGACACACCTCTGCTTCACAAAAGAAGGTATGTGGGGATATTCAGATCAGGGAGGAGTACAAGATCACTACAAGGAAGAATTGATAAAAAATATAACTAAAGTGTTCAAAGGAACAAAGACAAACCATGGGGGAAATTTTAACTTGTATGAAAAAATTAAACAACAACTCAGTGAACGGGACTTACCCACCTTGGGAAAAAATTTATTTGTAGAATTAATGAAAGAAATCACTACTGAACTGAACTGAACTCACTGTTGGATCTGTGGAGGAATGCAAATGACTGAACAATGGCCATGGAGGGGGGAGGGATTGGGCCCAGAGCAGTTGTTACAGTGGAATCAAACAGAAATATTGAGGGGAGTCAATAGACCTGAAGGGTGGGTTCTAAGTCATGAGGTAATAGGAGAGGTATGTATAACACGTCAGGGAACTAACTTTACCCAATATGTGGGGCACACCCCCTGTAAGACTATCCTGATTACAAATGCAAGCAATCAGTCTTGGTGGCCCAAAGCTCCAGAAGGATATTGGGGAAAGTTAAGTAAAGGTAATTGTATAAAGAACAATTTTACAGGACTATGCTGGTATAATAAAAATAGAGCCAACCCATATGAAGAAGTAAAAAGTGTAAGGACCTATTGGCAACAACCTGAATCAGTTAAACTAAGCTGGAAAGCCCCAGATGGAATATTTTGGATCTGTGGGAAAAAAGCTTATAATACCCTACCAAAAAGATGGAGAGGGACATGCACTCTAGGGATTATCCAGCCTGATTTTTTTACATTACCAAAGGAAAAGGGTAATAGAGTGTTAGGAGTTCCCTTGTATGAAACTTTGTATCGAAATAAAAGGAGCCCAGCCATAGGGAGAGCACAAATCTGGAAGGATGATGAATGGCCCCCAGAACGAATTACTGAATATTATTGAGCAGCTACCTGGGCTCAAGATGGGAGCTGGGGCTATCGCACTCCAATTTATATGTTAAATAGAATTATCAGGCTACAAGCCGTAGTAGAAATTACTTCCAACCGGACAGCCCGAGCAATGGAATTGATAGCTAAACAACTTACCCAAACTAGAGCAGCAGTATATCAAAACCGACTAGCTCTGGACTATCTATTAGCTGAAGAGGGGGGAGTGTGTGGGAAGTTTAATAATTCTGAATGCTGCTTAGAAATTGATGATAATGGTGAAGTAATTACTAAAATTGCAGAAGAAATAAAATGAATAGCCCATGTACCTGTACAAACCTGAAACTCTATGCTTAATGATAATTGGTGGAATAACCTGTTGGGGGAAGCTTGGTGGAAGAAATTAGAGTTTATGTTAACATGTGCATTATTAGGACTACTGTTCATCCCTTGTCTTGTTCCATGCTTCATTCGACTAATCCAGTCAGTGGTTCAAGGAATGCAAGTTGCTACAATACCAACAGACCCTGAGAAGGCAACAAAATTAATGACAGTAGATGAATTAAATCTAGTACAAGAGGTACTGACAAAATTTGAAACCAGAACACGAATCAATGGCATAAAAAAAGAGAAGTGGGGAAATTGTGATAATTGATAAAAGATTTGTGTTAATCACAGAAGCATTGGGGTTTGCATAAACCAGAATACTAAGCTCTGAAGTGAAGCATGGACACTAGATAAAGAAAATTATATGATTAAATAATTCTGTTTAAAAACACCTTGTTATGTTATATTATGTTGTATTATGTTACATTACGTTATATTATGTTGTTTTTCAAATAAGTTGTATCAGCTACCAGCTTGCAAAATTGGACTTCCCAAAAAGCCCTTCCTGCCTTTGTCTAATCAATACTGCCTATCCCAAAAACCAGACTCCCAGAACTTCTCTGGTGGTTATCTACAAGGACCAGATGGCTATCTGTGACTGATTATCACCCAAAGGCTTTGTGAATTTGTGTACAGCGAGAAACCACAGTATAAGAAGAGGCTGCAAACTGAGGTTCGGTGGAGCGTGGAGTGGGCAGTGACCCCTCACGTCCCCCAGTGTGCTGCTTGCTCTTTCTATATCAAATAAAACAATCTAAATTTTGCTGAATATCGAGACTTTTGTCTCTCATTTATAACAGTGGCTAATTTTGTAGAAAAAGCAATTAAGACATAAAACCCAGAGTGGAGCAATTTAGATGGGATGATGGACACGTTGCTTGATGAAACCAAAAGAGACATGGTTAAAAGGGCTATTAGATCTGCAATAGAGGCACAAATAGTGGCTGGAATTCTTCAAGGGCCAGTTGGTGATATTTTCCCTTCAGATGATCCAAGGTGGGACCCTAATGTACCAGAGAAAATGGAAAGGTTAAAACATTATCAGAATTGGGTGGTGTATGCTATAAGACATGCTAGTCCTAAAGCAATAATTTGGTCCAAATTATATGAAGTAAAACAAGATGAGAATTAATCCCTGACAGACTTTTTTAATAAGCTTAGAGAGGCTGCACAAAAAATACACAAATTTAAACCTTGAATCAACTGAAGGGAAGGCATACCTGGTCTACCTGTTTATAGGCCAATCTACAGACAATATAAGGAAAAAGCTGCAAAAGATGAATGAGAAGCAAGACATCGGTAAATTGTTAGACGCAACTTGGGCAGTATATTGAAATAGGCGTCCAAGGGATAGGGAAAAACGCCAGCATAGTAAGAGAGGTGATCAGGAAAAGTCATCTAAGGGGTCAAAAAGGAATACTCCTTCCCCTCTGGATAAAGATCAATGTGCTTTCTATAAGAAAAAGGGACACTGGAAAAATGAGTGTCTGATGTTGTTGAAAAGGTACCCCCAGTCCCAATTCCCAAACTATCTGTGGATGTGGAATGAGGAGGACTGAAGGACTCCCCCCTAGCAGAGCCTTTGGTTTTTACTAAGCTAGGGCAAGACATCACTGAGTTTTTTGTGGATACGGGGACAACATATTCCATGTTAAATACTTTAGAGGGGAAACTGAGTCAAGATAATGCAAAAGTGATTGGTGCCACAGGGGTAAGTGAAACAAGGCCTTTCTTCCAGCCTTTGAAATTCTAACTGGGGAAACACTGGGTGACTCATCAATTCCTCTAAATGCCAAACTCCCTGTTGGAGACTGAAATGTTATAATTTATGACTTAAACATCTTTATGAAGGACTTTTGCCTATTATAGCAAAACTGTTCAAAAGCTGCAGAGAAAACCACTAAAGCCCGGAATGGGATCCTAGACTGCTCATTGATGGAGATAAGATAAAGTGACTAAGGAGAGAATACATTCACAGAGGGATCAAGCTTAGCACCTTGGTGGTGGACACCACAGCACCAAGGCTATAAGTGGCCAGATTTGCACAGACCCTCACACCAAAGAGGAGGAGGGGGAAGGGGGGGGAGGTTTTAGGTGTGTAGTGGAAAACCCTCTGGTCACAGGCCATTAACACCCATCCTCCGCTATGCAGACCAGTTCAGCTGTGAGGCCCCTTCATGCTGGGAAAAGCCGCATTCATGTGAAGGACAGCAGAGGGGGTGTCATGGCCCATCAAAGGCTCCCCCAAAGGGGTCCCCAGACCCTGTACCAGAGCACTGCACCATGATGCAACAGATCCACAGTATTGCAAGGGACAGTGTCAAAGTTGTCCTCCCTAGGGGAGGCACGTGGGCATTCCCATCTGGCCCAAACACATATTAATCCATTGGATTCTATACTTCTCAGTAGCAGACCCTGGGGGACCCTTACCACCAAGAAAACCAGATGGAGGGGAGCAATGAGACATCATTGAGACCCTTGGAAGGGCGATATGTTTCTACTCTCTCCCTGTTACTCTCTCCCTGTCCCACCCCCCATGAACTAACTTCCTTCTTTCCTTCCTTCCTTCCTTCCTTCCTTCCTTCCTTCCTTCCTTCCTTCCTAACTCACTGAAAGCTTGTTAAAGTTTCTGGGACTAAGTGGGTATAGAGTCTCGAAAGAGAAGGCACAGGTTGCCAGGGAAACAGTAGTTTATTTGTGGCTTGAGATTTTCCATGGACCTCAACAACTCAGCTGAGATTGGAAAGAAGCCATCTGCCATCTCCCAGAGCCCCACACCGCGAAAGAGATGCAAGCTTTCTTGGGAATGGTAAGTTGGTGTTGCTTATGGATAACAAATTATGGATTACTGTTGCATTTCCGAGATGCATTGTAAATGGTACATTCCATGACCCCTGCTATGCCCTGTAGCTTGGTCCCTCTCCCCTCCTGGCCATACCGGGCTGGCTGGGATCCAATTTCTCCCCGCCCCCCTTTTCAGACCCTAGAAAAGACCTGTGCCCCTTGACCTCTCTTTCTTTCTCCTTCGCACTTTCTCTTTTCCTAGCTACCCACGAGAAATAAACCCTGCAACTTCATCAGGGGAAACAGCCTCTTTTGTTATCTTATTTACGTCCATGTGGCAAGGGCCCGGGAGGCTTCACCCTAACAGCTGAGCTAGACCGGAGGAAAGGGTGAGGACCCCATTGAGGGCCAGAAAAAGCATCAGTTGGCGCCCCAACGTGGATGGTCTCTACGGAGCACCCCACGACCGGCTGTGACTCCTATTTTCGGGATTCAAGAAGCCTTGGAGCTGATCAACTAGCTTAGATTTCTTTTAGCTGCATTTTGTGCAGTTCAAAGACTTTTAAGCACGAACCGGGAGCCTGTCAGGAGCCCAGGCAGGTTGGTTCTGGACGTAGACCCACTACACTTACACAGACGCCTCTGCCTGCAAGAAAAATAAAGGTGAGTGGAAGCCTCCTTTCGCGGTGGGTGGGCTCCCGGAGCTCCACGGGGAGGTCTCACTGGTGACATTTTCCCGGCGCGGCGCCGCTCTCGGGGAGAGAGGCGACACGGGTGTGTGCTCGACGCACTCAGCTTGGCGTTCCGCAGCCACATGGTATGGCGCGCGGGCGGGGGGGGCTGGACGCTGCCACCCCAGGCGCAGTGCGGCAGGCAGGCAGCTTTCATCGGTTTCAAAGTGGTGGCACGGAGGGTTTTTTTGTGTTTTTTTGCGGGTTTTTGCAGTTCGGGTCGGTCCCGACAGCGGTGCGGGCGCCACGTGGGTTTTACCGACAGAAACGGCGAAATTAACATCAGCTCCGCAGCCAGTAAAGCCTGAAAACCGTGGTGTACCTGGCACGTTTTAACAACTAACTCCCTTCCTATATTTTAACTGTAGTGGGGTAGATATAGTGGCAAATTGTTAAACATCATGGGCTTACAGCAATCTGCCTTACAAAAGAGTATAAGAAACCAACTAAGAAAAATATTAAGTTCAGGAAATGTTTTAATATCTAAGAAAAGATTAGCCCGTTTTGCCAGCTGGCTGTCTGTTGAAAAATCTGACCTTGAATTGCAAAATATAAATTCGATTTCATTTTGGGATGAAATAGGAGATTTATTAACTTTAAAAGTGGAAAATGGAGATAAAACAGCATCTGTATTCCTCCCGATATTCTTACAAATTCGGAAACTTTTAATTCAGACAGAAATCAACAAGCAGCAGCAGCAAAACAGTTCAGATTCACCTTCCCTTTCCCCAAAACCCTATAACCCGGACCTGGAGGGGACCCACGGGCCTCCCAGGGAAACTCAGGGCACCCAGCACAGCCGCAGCTGCTCTGAGTCCCTGGGTCCTCCCCGGTATCCCGGTTCTGATAATTTTTCAAAAATTGTCAGCCCTTCTTCCTTGTACCCTTCCCCTCTGAGCCACGGCCACGTGGCTATGCCTGAAGGGGTTGGGGTCAAGGTCCTAGATAGCTCTGGCCATGCGGTAGACCGAGTGAGGGGGGTCCCATATGGTGGCAGCCACGTGTTTCCTCCTTCATCCCGCAACCCACTTCACCCTCTGGTCCCCGCCCCTAACCCTGTCCCGTCCAATAACCAATCCCTGCCCTCGCCTGCCTTGCCCCCTCCCCCCTCCAAGACCCTACCCTGCACGGCACCCGGCGACCCCGCCAACAGGTGTTGCAACCCTGAATCCCACCACCCCTCCCCCGCTCCGGTTTCACATTCCTTCCCTCCAAGTTGCTGCGGGGTGGGGGAGGGCAGTGGAGCCCCTGCTAGGTTCAGTGTTGGTGGGGATGGGGGTGGGGGGGGATCAGCTCACAGCCCCTGCGGGATAGATGGTGTCCCCGTGGTGGGGGGGGGGGGGGGGGCAGCCTCCCGGGCCGGGTGGGGGTGGGGTGCCCAGCCCTGAAAGTCAACATCAGGGAAAAGAGTATTTACCATCAGTTGCTCCTGTAGTTTATCTCGGTAAAAGAAATGGTAGAAGAAGTTATCAACCTTTGTCCTATCAAGATAAAAAGGAAATTTGTAAAGTACAGAGAGAATTTGGTAGAAATAGTGAAATCTTTAAAGGCATGATGAGAGCCACCTTTAGCTCAAATGAACTAGTTCCAAATGATATCAAGGATCTTTTCTGATGTCTGTTAACTCCTTCAGAATATGATCTATGGGAAAGCCTGTGGAAAAGATCTTTGAAAGTGCTTTTACTAGAGCTCTTAAAAAGCTCAGATGATGCAAAAGATGCTGATAATAATGACATAACATATGAACACCTATGTGGAGAAAAGGATTGGCATTGCCCCGAGAGCCAAACCAGAGTACTATCCAAGTCTGTCCTGGATAAAATATGCAATGTTGCAGAAAAGGCTTTTAACCAATTACCAACAATGGATGCGAAAGGCAGTTATGCTAACATTAAACAGTTTGCTTCTGAGAATTTCTTACAGTTTGTGGACCGCCTTCGTGCGCAAGTGGAAAGACAGGTGTCTGATCCAGTGGTACAAGCTGAATTAATTAAAGAGATGGCTCAGAGGAATGCTAATGAAACCTGCCATAGGGTTATCCTTGGCCTTCCCCTAGAGCCAGCACCTAGCTTAGCACAGATGATAGAAGCCTGCTCCAGGAAAGCAGAACTGCTCAGTGGACACGAGAGAAATCCAGGACTGGCACGCCCAAAGACCATGGCAGCTGTAACACCAGAAGCCAAGAAGCAACCAATGTCATCAGAGCAACTGCAGCACATCATCTGCTTCCAGTGCAAGCAGCCAGGACACTTCGCCAGAGACTGTCCACACAACCAGAAACAGAAGAAGACCAACAAACAAAAAAACTAGCTTTACAGCGCGTACCCGCCATTAACACAATCGCGCGCTCGGCTATAAATACTGCTGGCTCCACACTGGCAAAAGACTCTCTCTTAATAAATAAAAAGGGGGAGGATGGGATAGAGGGTGTGGGGATGCATGGCAATGAAAATATTAAATGTTCAATTAACAAGGTTTGGAAGCTACTAGGCCGTTTTAGGCTCGTGACTACCAAAGGTTTTCATTTCAGGTCACCTGATTGGACAGTCATTACAGTGGACCTACCTAACAGTACACAGGACGTGACGTTAAACGACATGAAACTGGACAGTGAGTACTTTGTTGTCGGGGACACAGCACACACACCCCCAGAGATTGAGGTAGCTCCCATGACCCTCAAGGGAAGCATAAACGGCCTCATTCTCCTGGCATGATGTCCTCTACCACCATATTACCTGGTTGAGGGACAAATCCTCGCCCAGGCCATTCCTGTTCCAGCGGAGGTCCCAGTAAATGGAAAATCACCTGAAGTCTACGGGGCAGAAGTGGTGGGTGAGGACAAACCTTCTCTGGCATGCAACCTAACCCGTGGATCAGATCACCTCCACGTGGAGGGGGTACTGGACACAGGTGCTGATATGACTATCATACCCGAGAAGATGTGGCCATCACATTGGGAACTTCAGCCTGTGGCAGGCAGAATCCAAGGTGTAGGAGGAGTAAAATTGGCAAAAATATCAAAAAGCATCGTGCAAATTGAGGGGCCGGATGGAAAATTGGCTAGCATCTGTCCATTTGTTACAGACTATAAATGCCCTCTATGGGGGAGAGACACCATGTCCCAGTGGGAGGTAAAATTGATTATTCCTAAGACTCCTCGGGATTTTTAGAGGCAGCCACTGTAAAGCGCCCTACCCAAAAACTGAAATGGCTAGATGATACCCCAAACTGGGTAGCACAGTGGCAGATGAGTAAGGAAAAGCTCAGGGCGCTTGAGGAGCTTGTGGAGGAGCAATTGGATAAAGGCCACATAGAGGAGACCATAAGTGTGTGGAATTTTCCGGTTTTTGTGATAAAGAAGCCGGGAAAGGACAAGTGGAGGCTGCTCCACGACCTCCGGGAAATAAACAAAGTAATTGAGGACATGGGGTCTCTCCAACCTGGGATGCCTTCTCCAACAATGCTTCCCCAAGATTGGCAATTGGCTGTTCTAGACATCAAGGACTGTTTCTTCCACATTCCCCTACACCCAGAGGACGCCCCAAGGTTCGCCTTCTTGGTTCCTACCATCAATCGAGAAGCCCCAATGAGGCGCTACCACTGGAAGGTTTTGCCCCAGGGATTAAAATGTAGTCCCTCCATCTGCCAGTGGCATGTGGCCTCATTGCTGTCCCCGGTGCGTGCCCAGAGAAGGGAGGCCATCATCCTGCATTACATGGATGATGTGCTTGTGTGTGCCCCCGATAACTCTCTACTCCAAGACACACTTGACCTAGTGGTTAAAGTTTTAACCTCTGCTGGATTTGAATTGCAGGAGGACAAAGTCCAAAGGATGCCACCTTGGAAGTACCTGGGCTTGGAAATTACTGCACAGACAACTGTTCTGCAGAAATTGGAAATTAATTGTAATCCAAAAACCTTAGCAGATCTCCATTCCCTGTGTGGGTCATTGAATTGGGTTAGGCCCTGGCTAGGCCTCACTAATGGGGACCTAGAACCTCTCTTCAATTTATTGAAGGGGAAGAGAGAGCTGCTTTCTCCCAGGGAACTGACCCCAGACGCCAAGACGGCAATCGAAAAGGTACAAAAGACTTTAGGAGAGAGGCAAGCTCACCGTTACCAGCCCGAGCTGCCTTTCAAATTCATTGTCCTAGGAAAACTGCCACACTTACACGGGTTAATATTCCAATGGATCGAGGGGCAGAGAGAGTCACTCTTAATCATAGAGTGGGTCTTCCTCTCCCACCAAAGATCCAAAACAATCACTAAGCCACAAGAGCTGATAGCTCAGCTGATTCAGAAAGCAAGGATGAGACTGTATGAACTGGCTGGTTGTGACTTCACATGTATTCACCTCCCAGTCAAACTGTCTGAGGAGGGGAGGAACTCTCCTGAAAGATTGACTAAAGAGATGTTTGAGCACTTGCTCCAGAGCAATGCCTGTCTCCAATTATCCCTGGACAGCTATAGAGGACAAATATCAGTCCATGCCCCGTCTCACAAGCTGTTTAATGAGGAATTCCACCTCATTCCTCGTGAGGAGTCGGAGACCACTCAAAGATCTCACAGTGTTCACGGATGCATCCGGGGTGTCCCACAAGTCGGTAATGACTTGGAGAAATCCCCAGACTCAGCATTGGGAAGCTGATGTTGAGTTTGTGGAGGGATCACCCCAGGTAGCTGAACTGGCAGCAGTTGTTAGAGCCTTTGAGAAGTTCTCAGAGCCAATAAACTTGGTAACAGACTCAGCCTATGTAGCGGGGGTAGTGTACAGGGCGGAGCAGGCAGTGTTCAGAGACATCGAGAATGAGCAGCTTTTCAGGTTGCTTTCCAAACTAATTTATTTGATTTCTCATAGAGAACACCCGTTCTATGTGATGCATGTGAGGTCACACACCGATTTGCCAGGTGAAATTGCAGAAGGGAACCATCAGGCAGACTCCCTTGCAACCCCAGCAGAACAAGCACGCCTTCCTGACATCTTCCAACAGGCAAAGCTGAGCCACCAGCAGTATCACCAGAATGCACCAGGTCTAATGCGTCAGTTCCAGCTAACACGGAGTCAGGCTCGAGCCATTGTGGCCACCTGTCCCAACTGTCAACTCCAGACCATGCCATCAATGGGCATGGGGGTTAACCCCCGAGGTCTTGGCAGTTGTGAGGTATGGCAGACTGACATCACACACATTCCTAGTTTTGGTCGCCTCAAATATGTGCATGCTAGCATAGACACATATTCAGGCGCAGTCTATGCCTCTGCCCATGCAGGAGAAAGGGCAATGCACGCCAAAAAACACCTAGTGCAAGCCTTTTCAGTATTGGGGATCCCTAGGGAAATCAAAACTGATAAGGGCGCAGTGTATAAGTCCAAGGAGTTCCTGGAATTCGTCCAGCAGTGGGGAGTGGAACATAAAACTGGCACCTCCCACTCCCCCACAGGCCAAGGTGTAGTTGGGCGAGCCAATCAGACGCTCAAGCAGGTTTTGACTAAACAGAGCAGTTCAACTGCGTGGATGTCTCCACAGCAGAAGCTCTGCAAAGCCATGTTTACTATCAATTTCCTGAATTGTTCATTTGAGAACATGAGTCCATCTGTGGTACGTCACTTTAACAGTGGGAAACAGTTCAAGTTATCCCAACATCCTCCAGTCTTGATTAGGGACCCAGAAACCTGGGAAATCAAAGATCCCTATGAGCTCGTTACCTGGGGGCGTGGCTATGCGTGCGTATCCACTCCCCCAGGCCCTCGGTGGATTCCCCAAAAGTGGGTAAAACCGTATGTCCCCAAACATCCTGCTCCAACTGAGGGGAACGAGGAGCAGGTAGCTGTGGCTTCAAAAAGAAGACGGCGCTGGAAAAAAGAAAAAGAAATCCTCCTAAAGGATGACATTCCGGCAGATAGAGACTTTTAACAGGTTTTATAATGTTTGTCTTTCCTTTTAGAGAAAAGCTTCCCTTCTCTAGGTCCTGTGATGAACCCCATTCAAGTTCTCTTCCTGTTAACACTGAACAGTTTAGCAGCTGCATGAATCTTCCCTCAACCACATCAGAACATCTGGGTGACCCTGGCACACACACTCCAAAATTGTGCTGCTATAGATTTTCTCTTACTACTGCACGGACATGAGTGCCAGGAATTTAAAGGACTTTGCTGTATGGACCTGACCTCGAGAGCTCCTAACATCCATGATGCCCTCTGAAACATGAACAACTTGATCGGACAAGTGAAGCAAGAATCTGAAGATTGGTTCAATGAACTGTTCAAAAGCTGGGGACTCACAGGGTGGTGGGCAAAATCATAATTTGAATGAACCTAATATCCTTCTTTCAACTTTGTTAAACAAAAAACTGGGGGATGTTGCATTTCCGAGATGCATTGTAAATGGTACATTCCGTGACCCCTGCTCTGCCCTGTAGCTTGGTCCCTCTCCCCTCCTGGCCATACCGGGCTGGCTGGGATCCAATTTCTCCCCGCCCCCCTTTTCAGACCCTAGAAAAGACCTGTGCCCCCTGACCTCTCTTTCTTTCTCCCTCGCACTTTCTCTCTCTTTTCCTAGCTACCCACGAGAAATAAACCCTGCAACTTCATCAGGGGAAACAGCCTCTTTTGTTATCTTATTTACTTCCATATGGCAAGGGCCTGGGAGGCTTCACCCTAACAGCTGAGCTAGACCAGAGGAAAGGGTGAGGACCCCATTGAGGGCCAGAAAAAGCCTCGGATTACAAGAAAAACCTCTGTATGGAGCACAAAAAGCAGCCAATAAGACAATCATCATGTGGACAGAGAGCACAAGGGCTGCATTTAAACAGCTGAAACATTCCTTGATGTGAGCCCCAGCTTTGGGACTGCTGAACTTAACTAAGCCTTTTGAACTTAACTAAGCCTTTTAAACTCTTTACATATGAGCAACTGAATGTTGCTCTGGGGGTAATGGTGCAGCACCTTGGAGGTTGAGCTGTGGCCTACTTTTCGAAATAGCTAGACAATGTTACCCAAGGGTGGCCTGGGTGTTTGAAAGCTATGGTGGCTACTGGGATCTTGATACAAGAGGCCTAGAAATTCACCTTTGGGCAGCACACCGTAGTGTATGTACCCCATACAGTGATAAGTGTACTGGAACAAAGGGGGACCGTTGGCTATCACCTAGCAGAATGCTTAAATATCAATCTATTGTTGGAGCAAGATGACGTTACCCTAAAAACAACTTTTGTTGTTAACCCTGTGTCCTGGTTTAGGGCAAATTTGGGAGAAAACCTCCAAAGCCCCCCCCCAGAAGCAAACCCAAGCAGTCCCTCTCCCAACTGATTCAGCAAGAAATTTCCTTGGAGAGAAGTGGAAAAAAATTGTTTATTCAACAGGCAAAGCACTGCCCAGCACAAAAACATGAACAATATCAAACAGCAAAACCTCTCACCACTCTGAAGAGATGATAAATTCAGAAAGTCTCTCTCCTGTGGGTGGTAGCTCGGCTGAGTCTGTTATCAGTCCCTCCGGCATTGGAAAATGCAGCTGCCCAGGCCAGGCCCCAGTGGACCACAGGTGCAAGCTCCTGGTGCTCCCCCTGGGTCCCCAGTCCAAGGCAGGTTCAAATAATTCCAGGAAAAAAGGAAATAACTGTCCGGAGAACTTCTCTGCTTCAGTTAGTCAGAAACTAACAAAAAGCAAAGGAGAGCTCTCTCCACTGTCCGCTACGGTGACACAGTCCAGGAGGACAAGACGATGGAACTCCTATATCTGTGTTTTGAAAACAACTGCCTCAGGCATTCCACCGCTTCTCCTTCCCCCCCTTCACTCTCAAATCCAGCGTTAAAGGTACAAAACTTATTTCTGGGCTAAACAGATGAATGGGGATACAATTCAAGATCACAAAGTCACCCCAGAACATACCATCCCTTATCCCCATATCGTAAACTCGCTACCAAAACTAATATATATATTCTAACTCTGCACACACATACATTATGCATATACATATATATGGTATACAGCTATGTACAGACAACAGCAGTAACATTTAGCAAACAGTGATATTTGCATATGGGTCTCACCCAACAATCAGATCTCCCTGAGGTACACATCGTGTTCTTCCACCTTTCTACATTATCTACCATGTGCAAGCAGATCCCTGAACAAAGACAACCCCACTAATGGGTTTGTCTGTACTCGAGGCAGAGTTGTTGAAGGGTGAGTGGGTTTTGCTGACCACTCCCTGTCTCTCCAACTCACGGATCATTTTATGGATGAAAATCACAACATCTTGAGTTGTTCTGTACTGTCGGAGGTGCACAGTCGAAGTGGCAATTGGTACTTGTTGCTCGTCCCCCTTCAGAAGTCCTACTGTAGATGGGTTCTCTGACAGTCCAGGCAAGGTGTTCAATTGCTTGACGCCCTCTGTCTCCACAGCCACTATCCCAAATGCCCACCTGAGTCCCTTTGGGTCTTTGAAATACCCACTTTGGAGGAATTCTATGCCCAAAATGCTTGGGGCCTCTGGGCCAGTCACAATAGGGTGTTTCTTCCATCCATTTCCAGTTAGGCTCACCTCAGCTTCTACTAAAGTAAAATCCTGTGATCCCTCTGTCATGCCAGCAATAGAAACAGATTCTGCCCGCACATATCTTGATGGAATTAATGTGCACTGTGAACCAGTGTCGACCAAGGCCTCATATTTTTGTCTTTCAGATGTGCCAGGCCAACAAATCCACACAGTCCAAAAACCACGTTTTTCCCCAACCTCTACCTGGCTAGAGGCAGGGCCCCTCTAAGCCTGGTTATCCTTCTTTCCCTGGGCATATGTCTTGGAGGTTCCTTCAAGGAGATTGGACATGTCATCATTATCATACCTGGCAGTTCAGCTGTGGGCAACTGGAGCTGCTCTCCTTTTTGGTGGAATTTCCTCTCTGAGTCTTGCCTTCCTTCAATTCATGCACCCATTGTGCCAGAGCAGCAGATTTTCCATCTCATCGCCTCATGTTTTCTCTGCAATCACGCAGGAAGAACCACAGTTCAGCTTGTGGGGTGTACCTTCTCTCTTTATCTGGGGAACGTCTGTGTTGGGTACCAGAACCTCTGATCTGTACAGCTGAGATTTGGAGAAGGTCCTCTTTAATTTCCTCCCTGAGTTTCTCGTGATTCTCCTGTATCTTATCTTCTATTTTCTGCAGACATGTTTCCACAGCTGCAATTCTGGCATGTGTTGGGCCATGCACAGCATCTGCATATGCTCGGAGCTTCTTCGCCATATCAAGCACAATCTCCTCCCTTTCATCCAGCAGAAGCGTATTCTTGTGGCCCAAGTTGTACAAGTTTTCACCACATCACAGATGTACATGGTATCAAGTCTGCATTCCTAGTTGTTAGGTCGTCTGAGAAGATAATATCTGCCACTGCCATTTCTCTCAAGCATTGAATCCCTTGTTCTATGGTCTTCCACTGGGTTTGCTGTATATATAGTCTGCACACAGATATATTTGTGCCACACTTCCCAGGACTCATGCCCAGAGACTGTGAGGGTTAGCCCCCCCCATCATTCCTTGGTCGATAATGGGATCATATGACAAAGATCCCAAATGCCTCGCTTCAGTACCATCCAGAATTGTAGCCTCACCTGCAGCATCCCAAAGACAGACAGACCAACTAATTAAAGATTCATTAGGTCTTTGGGTGTAATAATTTCTTCGGCCACAAAGGTGTTTCGGGGATAAGGACTCAATAGCCCTTTCAGGGGAAAGGACTTCTGATCCTGTGTCAGTTGCTTTGACTTCTGAGTTTGTATCAGGAGCTCGCTTTGAGGGTCCTTCCCCTGGATCGTCATCATCTGGTTGGTTTTGCTGGTGTGCTTCCTTCCTGCAGCAACGGCCAGTGGCTTAGGCTCACTGTCGGCTTTAGCTTCAACCTGAGCAGCTGGGGTGTTGGCTGCAACCTGAGTGACTGGGGTAGCTGCTGATTTATCTCCGTGTCCCCTGCCTCTCTCTGCTGCCGTACGGTATCTAGCAGCATGCGATAAGCATATGCCAGGGCCCAGCTTACTGCAATGATCTTTTTCTCCTTAGAGTCATCATGGCACCTCTCTTTCAGGTATTTCCCCATCTCAGCTGGGTTCTGAATTTGGTCACATGGAAAGTCCCAGACTACAGGGTCAGAAAATTCTTTCAGGATTTGGCCCATATCCTCCCATTCTCCACAGCACTCAGGATATTCCATGCCTGGGTCTACTGCTGGGTCAGGGGTCTCATCAACCCCTCTAGAAATCTCAACCCTCATTCTAGAGAAGCTGAAGACTGTATAGAGGAAGCTTACCAGATTAAATACCAGGAAGGTGGTCTCTTTAACATTCTCCAAAAGTGATGTAACAGATTCAAAGGAGAAGGAAAGGAAAGGCTGAAAAGCCTCATCCCCTGCTCCTCCTCTAACAAACTGGGTGCATAACCATACATACCTTGAACAGACTCTAATACCTTTATAAATGTTCCATAAATCATTATCACCAAGCCCAGCACAATAGCTATTCTAATCAGTGCTCCTCTACTGTAAAAACTTTGTGTTAGGGACAATACTGGAGCTAGTTCTGGATAAGAAAATAAACCTAGGGACCATAAAGGTATTGCAACCTCAAAAAAGCCTAGGGACCAGAGACACATGAAGGCCTCCACTCCAAGAGACATTATGAATTCAAACAACATGGCTATTGACTGCTTCATCCCAATACAGAGTAATTACAACCAAAATGCAATCAGTACAGTTTTTTTCCACTTTCTCCAGTCACACGTTGGGCACCAATTAAATCTATTTGTCCTGGTTTAGGGGAAATTTGGGAGAAAATCTCCAAAGCCTCCCCCACCCCCCACCCCCCCAGGAAGCAAACCCAAGCGGCCTCTGACCAAACCAGTTTGGGAAGAAATTTCCTTGGAGAGAAGTGGAAAAAAACTGTTTATTCAACAGACAAAGCACTGGTGGAGTGCTGCAGTGCTGCGACCTTCCTGAGAAGCGTCTTTAGAAAGACGTCCTGGTGGTAATAGGTACATCCACGCTTCCTGGCCAAGTGATTCATCTCTTTTGTGACCCGCCTCAAGTGACACTGGAGAGAAGGACAGGAGCCTTGTATGGTGTTCCGCAGAGAAGTTTATTGACCTTCTTCCATGAAGGGGACCAGGGGCAGACTGCTCCGCTGCTGAGTAGAGACTAAAGTCTGGCTCAAAGACTGAGCAGGGAGTAGGGTTTATATGGGAAGACAAGGGGTGGGGTGAAGGCGGAAGGACCAATGGGGTACAAGTGATCTGCCTAGAGCAGGGAGGCATGCTGGGAGCGATTTTTCCCAACTACTACCAGGAGGGATAGCACTTAAGGTTATCCTCTCCAAGGGAAAGTGGCAGACTCTTTCTTAGTTGGCCCATTGGTCTCCACACTGAAGGATGTGCCTCTGGAGAATCCAGATTGGGAACTGTATACTGATGGAAGCAGCTTCATGAGAAATGGTAAGTGAATGACAGATTATGCAGTAACAACCATGAACAAGGCAGTTAAGGCAAAGGCCTTTCCACCAGATGTGTCACCACAGAAAGCTGAACTGATGGCCTTGACAAGAGCTCTAGAACTGAGTGAAGGAAAAAAGGTGAATATATATACTGACTCTAAATATGCCATCTGGAAGAGAAGAGGGCTGCTGACCACTCAAGGTAATGAAATCAAACATGCTGAACAGATCCTTGCACTCCTGCAGAGTATTTGGAAGCCTACAGATGTGGCCATTATGCATTGCAGAGGTCATTGAAAAGGAAAAACAACTCTCGAATTGCAGAATTGCTTGGCTGATGAAACTGCAAAAGGAGTTGCAGGGAAAGGCATTCTCACAGTGGTACCACAAAAAGAAATTGATCTGTCAGGGTTTACCCCAAAGTAAAATCAGAGAGATCACAAGTTAATTAAGTTCCTTAAAGCTGAAATCAAGGAAAGTGGGTAGGCTGTCACACCAGTGGGGCAGGTTGTAGTCCCACCCCTGCTTCTTTGGGACATAGCTTAGTAGGAAGATGAAGACACTCATTGGGGAACAGAAAATCTTTTGAAACCTCTGAAAAAGGTAGTAATAGGAAGCGGAATGACAAAAATTGTGTAATCTATACGAAGCAAATGTGAAATCTTCTGTCAAAACAATCCTGATATGAGCAAAAGAGTAGTGCTAGGGGCAACAAAGGCCAGAGATCTTCCTGGAGATTATTTGAAAATAGATTTTTCTGAGTTACCACGCAAAGAAGGATACAGGTACTACTGGTGTTGGGTGACACCTTCAGTGAATGGCCTGAAGCTTACCCCTGTTGTACTAAGACAACAGAAAAAGTGGTAAAAGTTTGTCTTAGGTTGCAATACAGGATGTGACCAAAAGTATGCATTCTATCACCATCTGTTGAAAACAGATGGGGCAGTGATCCTTATCTCTCAGGGAGGTATTCTCTGCTAACGGGCCATCTGTTAAAATCAGGTGGGGCAGTCATCCTTATCTTTTCCACAACCCATCCTTCCTCCAGGAAGATATCGTCTGTTAATGGGCTATTGAGTCCCACTGTATGGCTGATAAAATTACATCATCCCATTGGGTCCCACTGTATGACTGATAAAATTACATCATATCATTAGGAGATGCTCCAGACAGGGGGAGGAGCCAAGTCTTTCCTACCAAGATAAAGACTGAGATATGGAACACCAAGGCAGACTTTTTCCACTGTATTCCAGAGGAAAATCGGGACCTTTCCATATCATCACTGGACCTTTGGAGGAAAACTGCACCCTTCTACAGGAGCACTGCTTCAACTGAACCATATCTGTCATCCAGGAGGACTGCAGCCACCATTTAATCGGACTGCTACCAACACCCTGACTGACAGGGTGTCAAGTTGTATTCTGACTCTGTCAGTGTTTTTTTTGGGGGGGTTTGTTCTCTGTAATACTGTATTTCTACTTTAATTTTCCTAGCAAAGAACTGTTATTCCTATTCCCATATCTTTGCCTGAGAGCCCCCTTAATTTCAAAATTATAATAATTTGGAGGGAGGAGGTTTACAGTCTCCATTTTAAAAAAAGGCTCCTGTCTTTCTTGGCAGACACCTGTCTTTCAAACCAAGACAAAGTTTTACTCAATCACATAATTCCAAGATTTGGGGCTCCTTTGTGGTTGTCATCAAATAGAGGGCCACACTTTGTTGCAACAATAGTGGGTGAGGTTAGTCGAATTCTGGGAATTGTTTGGGATTTGCATACTCGCTACAGACCCCAGGCAAGTGGCAAAGTTGAGCATATAAATGGAATCCTCAAAACACAGATTAGCAAAATTTGTCAAGAGACATATATGACATGGGTTCAGGTATTGCTTGTAGCCTTACTGAGAATCTTCATACAACCAAGGCGGAGGGACAACATAAATCCCTATGAAATATTGTATTGCAGGCCATATCAAAGTCTGCGTATCCCGTGAAAAATTCATATGAGGGGGAAAATTGGCTTACAAAAGTATTAAATGGCTTTAAATTCCACTTTTCAGAAGCTCTAGAGATTAGTTGTGATGCCTTTTCCTGGTCTTAAAAATTGAGAGCCAGACACGGTTAAGGGAAAAATGGTTTTTACCTCCGTATTTAATAAGGATCCTTATGGTACATCACTTTGCCAAGGTGGAATGTGCCAAAATGTACACACAGGATAAATCACGCATACAATTTATAGACCTTACAAATTAGCATATCTAACAAAGATGCCCTAATGAGAGGCTTGAATGAATAGCGTGATATCTTCCCATCCCCAGGAATTCCCCTCTGGATGGGCCAAATCTCTAGTTTACAGGATATGTTCTAGAGGGGGCCTTGATTTTCCAAGATAGTGTAGGGCTTTCTGGCCTCCAACTGAGAGGCCTTTAGGATGTTTGGTCTCCTGGACTAACAGAATACTGGGACTATGCTAAGTTATAAGACTTAAGGAATTATAAGTATGCATGCTAAGAGCACTGAGGATACATAAAAGGTATATAAAAGAAAAGGCAAAAAACCATCTTGGCATCAGTTGTGTTATCCAGACCCAAAGGATTGGACAGGCCTGCTCATCTGTTCCAGCCTGGAGATTGGGTCTATGTCAAGTGGTTGGTGATTGACCCCTTGTAAGCTAAGTGGAGGGGACCATTCCAAGTCCCACTGACTACCCTCACTGCAGTAAAAATCACTGGCAAAGTGCCCTGGCTCCACTAATCCAGAGTTAAGACCTCTGCTCCTGAAACAACTGGAAAACAGAGACTGATACAAATGAAGATGATGATGTGGTTTAAACTGTTCTTTTTGTGTTTGTTATCTGCACAGTTGGTAATTATGACTGAGGTTTGGAGCCAAAAATTGCATGTGACGCTAGTCTAAACTGTATCCAAAGCTCTTCATAAAAACAACTGTTGGATTTGTACTCAATTGCCAAGAATTGATGGGCATAATAAATGGCCGTTGATTGGTGTTTTAATGAATGAGACAAACCGTTATAAGAAGTGGGAACGAGTCACTAAGGTCTATCTGCCTATAACCCTAATCAGCTGTCCTGGTTTTGCATTAATTGATATTTTTGGTGAGGAGGGAAGGAGGCAGCCACAGGAGTGATTTTCTAAGAGAAGTTGCTAAGAGCTTCCTCTGTGCCTGGCAAAACCAACGGCTGGCTGGCTCTGAGAATAGGCATGCTGATAAGCCAATTAAAGAGCTGAATACACCCCCGTGAGATCCACATTTTAAAATTAACAAACCCCCAGAATATCTCTTGCTTCCGGCTTCTCAACAGGTAACTGGGCTGGCCGGGTGTAGCAATGTATCTGAACAGTCTAGGCCATAATCTGTATTGAGTGCACCAGCCAAACTATATTGAGTTGTTTTTCTGCATATTTAGCTGTTTTTCTACATTTCTTAGTTTAGACCATTGTCTATAACAGGTGCACTGGATGAGCCATTTTTAGGTGTTTTTCTGCAGCCTATCAAACTTTCTGGAACTCTTCAAGGCTACTGAAACATAAATTGTGCTAAATTGGGAGAGAATAAGCTGAAAAACAGAATATCAAGATTAGAAGACCCAAGATAAAGGTGGGCGGTGATGCTCTGGACTGCAACCAATCATCTTACCTGCAGGGCTTGTGCAAGGCGCGTGGACAAGATAGAGGCACCAATCATAAAATGCATGATCGCATGAACAGTAGTTTCAGAATGTATAAGTAGGGTTAAAAGTAAACAATAATTTGGCTTCTGCATAATCACACTGATTTGCTGTCCAGAAGTCCTTCGTTCCTGCATGCCAGTGACCCGACGATGTGATACATCGTACAGACCATCGGACTCTTTGGACTTAGTCTCTGAAGGGGGTTCGCGGATTGAAAAAGCACAGACCCGGTAGCAGCAGGAGCCGGAGACCGGCTCTGAGAGAATTGAAGGAATATGGGAGAGAGAAAACTCCTGAGAGCGGCTTGAAGAAAGCCCGTGGAGCACGGGAGAGAGAGAGATTCCTGAGAGAGGCTCCGAAAAGAAAGCGTATGCTGCGCAGCGGAGAACTCTGGTAAAAGGTGAGCGACCGGGGCTGAGAGGATGGGAAAAAAACTGTTGGAAGAAGAGCAGGCAATGTTGAATATCCTCCAGCGTATTCTATCTATGAGAGCAGTTAAATATGACCCAGAGGGTCAGGAAAGAGGATTTTCTGTTACTCCTAGAAGTGTTTTTGACACCCTCTAGTGGGAAAGGCTGGGCGTAATTCTTTGGGATGCCGTGAGTGACGGATCAAAAGAAACCAAGGGACTTAGCACGGTGTGGAAAGTAGTAGTAACAGCGCTAAGACAATTGAAAGCAGAAAGAACGGCTGCTTCTAGTGCGGAAGCGGCGTTAGAGCCAGGCGACCCTGGGGCTGCCATCCTGGCGTTTGCACGAGAGTTCTTTGGGGGGGAAGATACAGTAATCCCGTCCTTACCATCAGCAGTCCTCGAGACAGAGTCGCAGGCTCCGCAAGCAATCTCAGGCAGTCTGTGTCGGAACCAGAAAAAATGGAAATAGACACCTCCCTACCTTCGCCAGCATCAGATTTACCTACGGGGTGTCCCACGGTGTCCCCTGAAGAGTTAACAGCAGCCCAAGGAGGACAGGTTTATCCCCCGTTAGCACCTTTGCTGCCCTACTCACCAGGGCTCAGTCAGTGCAGGCATTAAAATGCACATTGCGGGTATTCGCATGCAGAGCGATCGAGCCACTCAGAGGAAGAAGAGCGCTGGCGGCGGGAGAAAGAGTTAGCAGAACTGAGGGCTATAAGTGGACCAAAAAATCAGGGAGAGAGAAAAAACCCGACCTCTTTTAATTGAGGAAGCGAGAAGGGGCAGTGGTTCGGTCGCAAGAGCTGCGTATCGCGGTGCCAATCTCCCAGATCGCAGTGCCAGCGAGGATCACCAAGTTCGGTTCTCGAGAGAAAGTAGTCCCGAGAGAAGGTCAGTTAGTTCCGACTGATATCAAGGAATGCGAAGAATGTCTGATCCCCTGATTCGGTCTGATAGTCTGGAGCATACGCAGCGGCGGGAAGAAGAAAGAAGCCCAGAGCGAATGAGAGAGAGCGCTGAACACAAAGTTCGATTCCTCAGACATGATACTGGGGAAAGGGTCTTTTTTCCGATCCACTACTCAGCGGAGGTGGCACAGGCTCCAGTATTCCCCAGCGGTGGTGCGGGTTCCATCCCCCCCCCCGCGGATGCAACAACAAAAAAAAAAAAAAAAAAAAAAAAAAAAAAAAAAAAAAAAAAAAAAAAGGGGGGGGAAGACAAAAGTGGTTTTTATAGTTTTACTGGAGGAGTTCAAAATTATCTGTGTGCACTGTAGAACAGTTATAATGGTATTGGTTTTTACTATAATAATTAGAAATTTATATACTAAACAATATTTACAGGCAGGTAATGCTTCTGTCCCCTTAATTCGGGGAACCCTTTCTTCACAGATGTTTTTGGTTAGGTGCTAGTAAAGCAGCAGTTAACATTTGGGCCCAGACTTGTTTTAGTTTAGGGTAAATTTTGGAGGAAACCTCTGAATGAGGTTCTTCTAGGAAAAAAAGAAAAGATCCAAGCAGTCTCAGCACAGCAGAGGCCAGAGACCAGTCATGAGGCCAGAACTGCTGCTGCCCAGGCCCCTGAGATCCTGGCACACCCCCGCCCCCCAGCGCAGCCTGAAATATTTCACCAGGACTGCTTCGGCCACCCCCAGCAGAGATCACATGACCATCCACAGGCCTAAACAGGATATTAACTCTTTTAGTGCACAGATGAAACCTGAAAACACCAATCATCTCTCGAGTGAGAAAAAAGGAAATAGTGAAGATACGGAGACAACAACATGAAACATGAAGGTCAGTAAGGGAGTCAAATACCAGATGGGAGGAGAATGAGGAGATGCCTTAGTCTTGGGCTGAAATTCATTTTGTAAGGCCAAGGTGATGGACTATGATACACTGAAATATCACTGTAAATCATTGAAAAGCATGGGGTGATGGAGCATTCAAACTGTAGACATGAGTACAGGCACCCATGCTGAAACAGGCAAATATTGAAATAGTTGTGATCCAATGAGAAGTTTGAACAGAGAGGCAAGAGTGAAGACCCTTTGCCCCCAGGGAAGAAGGACAAGATCTCTGTTCCCAGAGACAAAGATTATCTCAGAGTTAGATGAAGAGAACAGAACCTTTGCTTCTGAACTGCTCATCCTCAAAAGTGTACCCCATTAGCCAAAGATTGAGCCCTCGAAAACAGTTATGGGGAAAGCTGTAGGTCGAGAGGAGGAATGTTCACATGGCGAACAGATTTCCATTTCCCAGACAGCTGATTCGCTGTGACATTGAAGCCACAAGAGAACTGTTTTCTTATGGAGAAGTCTCCATGGCATGGCAAGAGAGACTCTCCTCCCTACGTGAACTGAAGAAAGACTATTTTAGAGGTGGTAAACTGACTGAAAGTCCCTGATTTTGTCTCTTTACATTGGCAGCAGGTGAGAAAAGAGGGTGTGGGGGAGAAGTGTTCATGATGGTTTATTCTGATTTTCTTATTATTTTTCTTTTAGTTCTGTTAATAAAGTTTTCTTTATACTCTTTGAAGTTTGTACCTTGTTTGCCTTCAGTAAGAGACAGTCCCAAGTTTCCCTTATTTGCCTCATGACCGTCGCAAGAAGACCCCGAGGACCCCTACCCACTTCAGACAGGAGTTCTGGCCTGGTCGAGGTGGATGCTTGCCAAATGACTGTAGGTGCGCTGTGCTTGTTGTGCTGAGCTGTCATGGTACACTGCTCTCGAGTAGGCACTAACTGAAAACTGCATGTTCTGCATGTCTACACCTGCTTCTTGGAGTACCTCACAATAGTCCATAAATCTCCCCTCCTCTTGGCCAGAAGCCTGTAGGAATGCGATAAAATTTTTGATCTGTAATATTTAAAGACAAAACAGTCACCAGCTGACGCCTGGTTCCCATCGAAATCTCGCCAAATGTTGGGTTTCCCTGATGTGGTTTGGAATTTTCGAGGACGATGGGGTTTGATGTTCTTTGCTTGTCATCATTGGGGCTGGGTGGAAGGCAGCTTTTGGTTTGTTGTCTTCGCCCAGAGCTGAAACCGGGCTGCATTGGAAGTTTTTTGGCTGCTGTTGTTGTTTTTGTTGCCTTTGGGGTTTGTGGTAGTTGTTGTGGGGGTTTTGGGTGGGTGGTTTGTTTGGGCAGTCTCTGATAAAATGTCCAAGTTCCCCACAGTAAAAACAACGAGCATTGTCTTTGGAGACCATCACTGCAAAGGCTCCAGAGACTCCATTAGCAATGCCCTTGGCAACTGCTTTGGCCACCGTGTTTTCAGTGGACATGTGGCCTGTGCAGCTTTCCACCATCTGCTCGATGGTGGGGTCAGTGTCTATAGGTAAAGCTCTTAAAATGGTTTTGCATTGTTCATTTGTGTTGCTTAAAGCAAGTTTTCTCAAAAGTTCCTTTTGCGCTTCTGTGCTCTCAATTTGTTTTTCAAGAACATCCTTGAGCCTGTCTACAAATTTTATAAAGGTCTTGTCTATTCCCTGCTTGATATTGGAAAGTTGCAAGCTAGGAATAGAGTCGTCAGGGGTAAGGAGGAATGAGGTTTTTGCTGCATTAGCAATGTCCTGCAGTGTTTCTTCAGGAATAGAGTTTGCTTGTTCTGTGAGTTTAGAAAATTGGTTTTCACCAGCAAGTTGTTCAACAGTGAAATTCTGTCAACTGGGATCTTTTAAATACTTATCAGATAGTATTTTTAATTGTTTTTTCCAATGCCTTTCCCATAACATAAATTCAGCCGGTGACAGAAGGCAAGTAGCTAGATTTTTGAGATCATGGGGAACCATCACAAAAGCAGCAAAAAAGGCTTATAAAAAAATTCTAAAAATGTGTGCTGATCTTTTGCAATATTTGCCAATTCTGTCACTTTTTTCATGTCAGTGGATTGCCATTCTGCTCTGTTTGAGGATCCTCCTCTGCGGCCTCGTTTATAAATCACAGGAAAGGCAGAGATTCTTTGGGCTAATTGCCAATTTCCATTTTGGGTTGCTTCCAATTTTGCGGTGGCCCAAATATCTGGTTCTTCTGAATCAGAGGCAGTGGAGTCACTGCTGCTGTATTCAGAGAAAGAGTGTCGTCTTCTTTGGGCACGATGCTTTTTAGAACGCGAGGGGGAAGGTTGGAGGCGGGGGTGGGCTGGGGGGGAAAAGGGTCTGAACGTGTAGAAGGATGTGTGTGGGTGCACTGCATGGCTTGGTCACAAGGTGGCGCAGTCGCAGGTGTGCCAAGCGCGCACCTCTGCTGCGGAGGGGGGGCTGCACAAGAGCTGCAGTTGAAATCGGATACGTGCTGGGGGATGGGTGCGTGTGGGGCTGCCGCGCAGTCGGGGTTAGGAAGGCACAGGACGGGCTTTGGGGGATGGGAGTGCAGTGGGACCGCGCTTTCGGGGGAAAGAGGGGTTTTGGGGAAAGCGGGGATGTCTGCTGGGTGCACGGCTGGATTCATGGACGGAACTGGGACAGGAGAAGGAGCAGAGGGACTTTCGGGGACCGAGGAATCATGAAGGGACAGTGGTAAAACATTTCCAGGGACAGGAACAGGGACAGGGTAGACCTCGGGGGTTGGGGGCTGGAGGAAACATCCTGGGCTAGCATTAGGGGACGAACCGTGGTGGGGAAACGCAGGGTTATGTGGCGAGGTGTTGAGATTTGTTTGTGTAATTTGTGGAGTACCAGAGTTAAGGGAGGCAGACTGTGCATGGCATGGGGGTTGGGATAGAGAGGGGTGAGGGGCGATCGCCGAGGGAACGGGGTCTGGGGCGGGGAAAATCAAGGGCTGGGCTACAGAGGTGGGCGGGTGAGCGACAGCTTGGGGGTGTGGAGAACTCACTGTGCGAAAGGCGGAGTTTGCAAACTGTGTATCAAAGGAAGTTTCTATAGTTACTTTATCAGTTGTTGGGGGGAGGAGAGGTGCTGAGGGGGAAGAGATAACAGGGGGCCTGCGCAAAGGGGGGATGCCGAAGTGGGGAGGGGGCAGAGGGGGAGCAGGGAGAAAAGTTGGAGAGGTAGCTGTGTGTATATGACCTTGTGAGTAGGTAGGATTGTCGGTTTCCATTGGGATAGGACTTTTAGGGCTAGGGAGTGAGGGGAGGCAGGAGTCTGGGTTGTGGCTGGGGGCACCACTGGAAGGGAAGGGGGGGGTGAAACGGGAGACGCAGGAGCCGAAGAAGTGGAAACGGGATTTTGGAGGATCGGGGGGAGTGTGGGGGGGGATTTGGGTATTGTCGGAGGGGATAAGGGGGGAAGAAAGGGGGGAGAGGGTAGGGACAGTATTTTTTTGGAGTTTTCATCTTGCTCTTATGATATGTTGAAAAAGAGGAATGAAAGAAGTCACAGAAAAATCAGCATTTGCTTGGCATTCATAGATTTTCATGCCAACAGTGTCCCAGAAAGAATCCAAAAGGATAGTTTGGTTATTAAAGTATGGAAAGTGAGTGGAAAGACATTTTATAAATCTTTTCAGGACAGTTTTAGAACAAGAGCGTTTTGAGAAAGAGAAATTGTCAGAGGATAAAGTTTGTATTATTATATTCTAAAGATCTCTTTCGCTGTGGGAGAGGATAGTTTTAGAAAACAGTTGTCCCATAGCGAACCCCAAGCCTAACGAGCAGAAAAAGAGAAAACAAAAGAAAAAAACCAAACCCCAAAACAAGACCCTAGGGGAAGAAAAGCTGCTTATACTCACAAAGCTTATGTTTGATGGGTTGTTAAAAGCTGCTCGTCAGGTGCCGGTCAACTTCAGCCCCGAGGGGAGGTTTTGGAGGGTTGTTGAAGTCAATTCGGTGCAGTTAAGTCTTTTAAAACAGAGACTTAACTGTCGAATTTTTGTGACACTCCAAGATGGATGCAATCAGTTTCTTGATGCCGTTCGCAGAGAGTGGGCAGAGTCCACTTTCGTTCAGGGCCCCACTAGTCACTGGTGGGGTTTCAGGGTCCCTTTGGGATCCCTGAGACTGCTTCTGCAGCCCTCAGCGATGGAGCAAATTCTCGAGCCTTGCCCAGATAGAATTTTGGCTCGTGGTGAGCTCTCAGACCAGCAGGGAAAAGAGACCAGCACATGCAGAGAGGCACAAATCCATAGTTTATTCTATGAAGGCATCCTATCTAGCATATACCAACGGCTATTGTTTTACAGGGGTTTTTATATCTTTTGAGGGTTTTACAATTTGCACCAATTACCAAGAGAATTCTACTTTCTGACCAGTCCCTGAGGGATTTTACATTCAAAGCTGGCCTATGGATAGTAAAAGAGAATGAACCACTAATAGTGAAGATAGATAAGAGGGTTTTCCAAGGGGGGGAAGCTAAATTCCTTTTGTATTCGTCATTTCACAAGCCATTTCTTATCTCTAAGCTATGATTTTAAAGGAGCTTGTTCTGAGGATGCAGGGAGGCTTTCTTCTGTGTTTTCTGCTCCCTCCACAGCAGGGTTTTTTCCTTTTTCTTAAGTGTTCAAACCTGCTGTAAATTAAAACCCAGAAAAACACAAAAAGCTCACACCTGTAGCCCATCAAGCCTGTCCTAGGCTGCAGCATTTCTCAGCACCAAAAAACTAATAGCAAACTAAGAAAAGCTGTGCCCCAGAAAAAAAAACCCGTTCTAAATTTGTCATCTCTTCAAAACAGCGAAAAGTTTTGTTGCTTAGTATTGTTCATTTTTGTGCCAAAAAGTACTTTTCCTGTTAAATAAACAGGTTTTTTTTCACTCCTGTGCGGTTTCCCCTTTCTCTCTGGCTAGCTCCAGACTAGGGGAGAATGCGGAACCCACATGGACAAAGGTAAAAGACAAGGAGGCTCTTTTCTCCCGTGGGAACATCCCACTCTTTATTGTAGATATTTTTCCAGGTGAGAGGCAGGGAGGAAAAAAGAACGAGCAGCAAATGGCAGGCAGTTTTAAACTCGGGAAAAGGGGAGGGGAGGAACCGAGCCACAACCAATAGGATACTGCCGAGGAGGAGGGGCCAAGGAAGGACTCTACCACTCCACAAACTTGGGAGGGGAGAACGGAATAAACCATTCAGTGCAAATATAAAACAATTTCTTAGTGCAATACAACATCTCCTCCTTTTTTGTTAAATAAAGTTAAAAGAAAGGCGTCGGGTTGATTCTGATTCTGATTCAGAATATGGATTTGCCCACCACTTATGATTTGTGGGCAAGTTAGACTGCTTTTGGTTTGCCAAATCGATGTGGTTGACATCTGAGGTAGTAGGAATTAGACTGTTAATGGCTTTGAAAATTAAGCAACGTAGACTCCTGAAAGCCAACACTATTAGAAAGAGAACAACAATAAACCACAGTATTGTTTTAACTATGGAAGTCCACCACCCCGTGAGTCCCCAGCCTTTGAATAGTCCACTGAAGCAATCTTCGGATTCTTGCTTTACTTTTCCAATCATGCTTTTCATTTCTTGGAGGGCTGCGTGGATATTGGGAGCCTTTGAGGTCAGGTTCATGCAGCAAAGTCCTTCAAATTCCTGGCACTCATGTCCATGCAGCAGCAGGAGGAAGTCTATGGCTGCACGATTTTGGAGTGTGGCCTGTCTGGTAATTTCCTCGTCTTCTAGGAGGGAGCTGATGGCGGTGGATGTTAAGTTTGCCTGTTTGACCACCCAGCACTCTAGGTGGCCCAATTCACCTAGGGCTTTGACTGCTGCAACACATGGAAGGAATAGGGAAGCAGCAATTCCTTTTGGCTTGGCCCAAAGAAAAATTTCAGCATCACAGTTTGGGTCCAATTTGTCAGCACTTCTTTTTTGTATTTTGTTGGTGGAATTGTTTTTACGAGTCCATTCACCAATCAAGGTTTGATTGGGTGCTAAGAGGGACAACTGCCAGATGGTACATGGCCCTCCTAAAAGCTGAGAAGGGATTCCTGCCCATGCGGATCTCCGCAAATTAAGAACAGACCCCTAGGGAGGCTTTTGGGACTTGAATGGTAGGGATTGTCTGCTGCAACATGGCTCAGAATATTACACCACCTTTTGGCGGTGAATTCCTCTCGATATTGCAGTATGTTGTGAAAGGCTTTAGTGCTAGATAACTGGCCAAAGGTAAAGTGAACGCAGTATGGTGCTGGGGAGGAACCCAATAGCTCTAATTCTTGGGGTTCCTGAGCTACCTTGGGCAAATTTGGCAGACACTCCTCTAAGGGGTTCTTAATCATTGCAGCTCACTGCCGATGATTTTGACGTTGTTGAATTTTGTGTGACTTGGGGCCTGGGTTAGGCATGAGTGTGTCAAAGCTGGCTGGATATTCTCCAGCCTGCAATGGGATTCCTACCAGGCAGGTGGACATAGGATCTCTTGCTGCTGCAGTGGACAGGCATATATTTTCTTGTTACAGCATCTGTGCCAGGGTCACCCAGATGTTTTGACGTGGCTGCGGGACCACCCACACAGCTGTCAGACTGCTCAGCGCGAACAGGATGACAACTTGGACAGGCCTCATAGCGAGGTTGGGTGGGAAGTAGCTTTTTTCTAAAAGGAAAAACAAACATTTTTTTTAAAGCATATTAAAAGTCATTGTGTCTGCCGGAATGTAACCAGATCTTAGGAAGGTTTTCTCTCCTCTTTCTGACGGCGTCTTCTTTTTGTAGCAACTGCTACTTGCTTTTCATCCCCTTCTGCTGGAGCTGGATATTTGGGGACGAAAGGTTTTACCCACTTTTGGGGTATCCAACCTGGGCCTGAGGGAGTGGATACGCATGCATAGCCACACCCCCAGGTAACGAGTTCATAAGGGCCCTTGGTCTCCCAAGTTTCTGGGTCCTTAATTAGGGCTGGTGGACGTTGAGACAACTTAAACTGATCACTGCTGTTAAAGTGATGTACAGGAAGAGGACTCATATTTTCAAATGAACAATTTAGAAAATTAATGGTAAACATGGCTTTGCAGAGCTTTTGTTGTTGGGACATCCACACTGTTGAACTGCTCTGTCTAGCCAGGACTTAGTTGAGTGTCTGGTGGGCATGCTCAACCACAGCTTGACCTGTGGGGGAGGGGGGGATGCCAGTTTTATGTTCCACTCCCCACTGCTGGACAAACTCTAGGATCTCCTTGGACATATACGCTGGGCCATTGTCAGTCTTAATTTCCCTAGGGTTTGCTGTCACTGCTGAGCTTTTGTCCTCCCACTGCTTCTTCTACCGTGGGTGAGCCTTTGCTCATAAGAGTAACTGTTGAATTGTGATCTTAATAATGCCCTACCTCACTGAAAAGGACCCTCACCATCTACTCGGGTGTCTCAGGGGAAAACCTGAGACCCCGAACCCCAAGGCCCTCTGAGGGAGCCTCTCCCAGCTGCGTTTGTGAGCCCAGCCTCGCCATTTTTCTTCCACTGCTCCAGGGTGTTTTTTGCTACACTGTAACCCAGCACCTGATGCCTGACAGCACACCCTGTGTTTCCTGCTACAGCTGCAGAGTTTCTGCTACATTTAATGTGCTACCTCGGGTGTTCCCACCTTGAACATTCCAGCCACTGCCCTGAGGTTCCTGCTACAGCCCATTTTGCCATCTGGAGGGGCACCAGCACCAGCTGCCCCTGTGAGGTTGTAAAGGAAGCCCCTTTTCTTATCTCTTACACTGGCATGCCTGCCATTACCCAAGTGCAGAGAGGCTGCAGACCTCATGCCACAGTGCCCTCTGCAGCTGTGGGGGAATCATTGCACCTGGCCTGCCCAGCTGGGAGCCAACAGCTTTCCTGTCGGCTATGACCATAATTACACCAAAGGGGAAAGTGCTTGATAGCTGAGAGAAGGCTGCTATTGGGTTTCTGGTTTTGTTTGTTGTTGCTGCTGTTGTTGCTGCCATTGTTGTTTGTTTGCCTTGTTATACATACTAGTAAATAACTGTTATTCCTTTTCCCATATCTTTGCCTGAAAGCCCCTTAATTTCAAAGTTATAATAATTTGGAGGGAAAGGGTTCATATTTTCCACTCCAAAGGAGGTTCTCGCCTTCCTTGGCAGACAACTGTCTTTCAAACCAAGACACATGTTTTCACCCTGCTCTTCTCTGGCTGCAATTAAAACTGCACAACAACTTTTTTTATTTTTCCTTTTTAAATTATCCCAGAGGTGTTATCACTATTTCTAATTGGCCCAGCCTTGGCCAGCGGAACATCAGTCTTTGGAGCCATCCGGGGTTGACACTGGTAGACATGAAAGAAGCTTCTAGCAGCTTCTCACAGAAGCTGCCTCTGTAGCCAAAACCAGGCCACGCAAAACCAATACACAAACAAGCAACAATTAGACATATTCATATAAGATTATTTTTCAAACTGAAACAGCCTCCTGTATTTCCATACATTCAATTAGATTAATTTTACAGTATGCTTATTTGGTATTAATTTTAACTCAGCTAGGGAAAAAAAAAAGGACAAATTTACCAGGTAGGCAAGTAATGGGCTCTTCATTTCTATATACAATCTATTCACAGAAGTCAGTCTATAGAAATACAGACATAGTAAATTTTTCTGATAAAGGTACAGACAATTTGGTGAGAAAGGTTACAGAAAAGCAAGCAATCACTATGAGATATCACACAACAGGAAGACAACATTAAGGTTGCCCTCATGACACAGGATATGAGCACTCCTCTAGTGTACTTATCCTGGGAAGATAAAACAAGTTCCATCATTTCCAGTTGACAGTAAGTTGAGACAGCAGGGATCTGTCTCATGTCTGTATATTCAAAGAACTGAGTTCCACAGACTAAGATGTCTTGAATGTACCCTGTAGCACTAGGTGAAAAACCCACATGGATTCTGGCACACTCTCACCAATTAACACAAATTTGGTCTCAGCTCAGCCCTTAAGCTTTTCACTAGCCATTCATACCAGATCTATTTACAGGCAGTAATACAAATGATACGTAAAAACCACATTCCAAATGGAAAAGTAAAAATATTTCTAGTGCATACAAGCCAGTAACAGCTATGATAGAAAACTGATGAATCAGCATGCAATGCCATTGGCTTTAATATTGTATTTATTTTATGTTAATTTATAGAGTCTGATAGTTTAGATTAACAAGTATCTAGACAGATCTACTGAGGGCTTGGTAAAATTTACTCTACCATCACTAAATTGATATGCATGTATTATCTTACTCTATATCTTTCTGACTCATGCAAATTCGAGTTGATTTAGCCATGCATACATTTCTTATTCCTATGCTGCTACTTAAAAACAGTAAGTTATATTTGACCACATTTATGAACACCATCCTGTCAAGTGGCATGATATAAATTACCTTGTTGGCACATCTAGAACTTTCTTACTCTCATAAAGATGCATTTGTTCTTTGTTGTTGGGAATTGATACAGGTGTCAGCTAAGCTGTCATCCAGTTGCTTGATGACTCCCTTGCAGTCATTTGGAAAAGACAGTAAGAACAAAAATGAGAAAACTCATAGGTCAAGATAAAGACAGTTCAATAAACAAAGAGGAAGAAACAAAACAACTGATGCAAAGGCAATTACTCATTATCTCCCACAAGCAGACAGATGCCCAGCAAGTCTCTGAGCAATGGCTACCTCTGAAAAAAACCTTCTCCTCAGCTTTTATTCTTGAGGATGACATTCCATGGCATAGAATATCCCTTCAGTCAATTTGAGTCAACTGTTCAGGTTGGGTCCCTTCTATGCTTCTTGCCTAACCCCAGCTTACTCTCTGGTGGGGAGGGAAGAGTGTAAAAAAGATAAAGTCTTGACACTGTGCAAGTACCACTCAGTGATAGCCAAAGCACTGGTGTTTAATCAACATTATTTTAATCACAAATACAAAGCAGATAATCATATAGCATGATACAAAGAAAATTCATTCCATTCCAGACAGACATAGTAAAAGTATAAAAAACTAATGGCTTCTTTTAAGGGAACAAAAAGTACCAGATGATTTCTTGCTGTTTAGTTGAAGAATAAGAATGAAGGCTAGGGAAAAGTCATATTTGTGTAACTTATTCCTAAATAATCTGCTTTTTGCAGACAAAACATGGCTGGACAGAGTAGTCTAGGATAACAACTGTTTTACAGAATCATAGAATCATTTAGATTGAAAGACACCCTGAAGATCATCCAGTCCAACTGTGAACACTACAAAGTCCACCACTAAACCATGTCCATAAGTGCCATGCCTACATGTCTTAAAAACCTCAAGGGATGATGACTCAACCACTTCAATGGGCAGCTTGTTCCAATGCTTGACAACCCTTTTGGCAAAGAAATTTTTCCTAATATCCAATCTAAACCTCCTCTGGTGTAACTTGAGGGCATTTAGTCTCATCCTATCACTTGCTACTTGGGAAAAGAGGAGATCAATAACCACCTTGCTGCGACCTCCTTTCAGGTAGTTGTAGAGAGCGATAAGGTCTCTCCTGAGTCTCCTTTTCTCCAGGCTGAAAAACCCCAGTTCCCTCAGCTGCTTCTCATAAGACTTGTACTCTAAACCCTTGTGCTGGTTTTGGCTGGGTAGAGTTTTTGTTCTTCATAGTAGCTAGTATGGGGTTATGTTTGGGATTTCTGCTGGAAACAGTGTTGAGAACCTGTTGTAATACAAGTTTAGCTTGTGCTGCAGATTGCCTTGAAAACCCTACTCATTTCCATGGGCTGGCCCCTGAGTGGATATTCATCCAATCAGGTTCCACCTAGGCTGCAGACATATGACTGGACAAAAGAGCTGGGCAGCATTGAGACCTCAACCAATGATATGGTCAGGCATGCAAATTTTGAACCCCCTATAAAAAATAGCCTCCATGAATAAACTGACACTGTTGTCCTTGAACGAGCAGAGGAGTGTGTTGTGTCTGTCTCTGACCCCTCCCCCACCACGCTGCGACCACAAGCACCACGAGGTAATGAGCGTGGTTACAAGAACCCAGGAATATTTTCATTATTGTTGAGCAGTGTTTACACAGAATCAAGGCCTTTTTTGCTTCTCATACCATCTCACCAGAGTGAACACTACTTGTCAGCTGAGACAGCTGACCCCAACTGACCAAAGGGAGATATTCCATAACATATGATGTCATGGTCAGCACATAAAGCTGGGGGAAGAAGGAGAAAAAGGGGACATTAGTTTGTAGTGTTTTGTCTTCCCAAGTGTAGTGGTTTTGGTTTGACAATTTGAGATTTCCTGGCCAATGCACCAATTTATGTGGTGGGTTTAGTGCTGGCCAAATCTCCAATGCACCTGATGCCTTAAGTTTTTCTGTTCTGCTTGGGTGTGCAGCTTTTCGTTTTATATTAAGGGTTACTAGGATCTTTTCACAGGGTGGTGGAGACAAAACAGTCCTATTCCAGCTGGGGACTCAAGGACAATTTCTTCAAACTTCAGACCCTAAGCATAACTAACTTGAAAAGAGGAGGGTGGGCAAGCAAGCAAGCAAGGAGGATGAAACTTCATGATTTGAGGCTATTAATTGGACAGTTGACTTCTGTGTGCAAATGGACTAAAACCTATAGAAATGTGAGATCTCGTGACCAAGCCTTCTTTTGCTTCCATCTTGGAGCCATCCGGGCAGGGCCATGACTGTGGCACTGGTACTGCCAGGGTGTGGCCTTTGAAGGCCTCTTAAAAAATTATCCATTTTATTCCTCTTAACTCTGTCTAGCCTCTGTTCCAGCTCCTCTAGGCATCACACCCACTAGAATTACTTACTCATTTCCTGCTGTGAGATAGGATTAGGAGGAAGGCAAAGCAGGCTCAAACTTTAAAGGGTTGTAGGGGGTTGAATTGTTACCTTTTCTTTCTGTGGAATTTCCCCCATTGTTATGCTAAGTATTTGTGGCTACACCTTAGTAGTAATAGTTTTCTCTCGCAGGGGGGTGGGGGATAGAGGGAGACCAGAAAAGGAAAGGTGGGACAGGGGCCTGAGGCGGGGTCTCACTCTCTCGCTTGGCTCGTGGAGTGGAAGGAGAACAGCCAGTGCTCCGATCTAGCATCTTCCCCGCCATCCCAGTGCCGGGAGCCACGTTCCCTGCCGTTGAAGACCGCTCTGCTGCTCTCCCACTTCATCCTACTACCTCCAGACAATCTGCCAAGCACCACGACTGACACCGTGAGGGGGGAGTTGCTCCTCCATCCCCTCTCAAACCTGGGCCGCTGCTGCCATCACTCCAGCCCTCTTCGACTGTGCGGGACCTGCCCTGCCCACAGCACCAGTAACTGAGCGCAGGGAGAGGGAGCCTGTGGCCAGAAAGGGACTGGAACTGAGCTATACTGTTCTGTTTCCTTGTCAATTTTTATAGCAGTTGTTGTTTCTGCTGTTTGCCTTGTTAGATATGAGTAAAGAACTGTTATTCCTATCCCCATATCTTCTGCCTGAAAGCCTCTGATTTCAAACTATAATAATTAGAAGGGAGGGGGTTGCACTCTGCATCTCAGGAAAGGGGTTCTTGCCTTTCCTTAGCAAAATACCTGTCTTTCAAACCGAGACAAGGGTATAAAGAAAAACTTTATTAACAGAACTAAAAGAATAGTAAGAATCAGAATATAACCTTCAGAACACTTCTCTACCCCCAAACACCCTCTTTCTTCCCACTGAGAAAGTACAGAAACAATTCAGTCAGTTTATCGCCTCTAGAATAGTCTTTCTTCAGTTCACTTAGGGAGAGGAGTCTCTCTTGCCATGCTATGGCGACTTCTCAAGAAGAAAAGTTTTCTCGTAGCTTTTAATTTCCACGAATAGCAGCCGCCTGGGAATCTGCAATTGTGATGTCCCTCCCATCTCTATATCCTTCCCACAGTTGCGTTTATGGGCCCTGTCAACTTATGGGGTACTATTTTAAGGATGAGCTGTTCAAAAGCAAAGGTTCTCTTCAATCTATCTCTGAGATCATCTTCATCTCTGGGAACAGAGGTCTTCTTTCTCTGGTGGTGAAGGGTCTTCATCACTCTCTCTGTTCAAATTTCTCATGGGATCACAGCTACTTCAACATCTGCTTGTTCAGCATGGATGCCTTTGCTCATGTCTACAATGTGAACACTCCACATTCCCATGCTTTTTCCATTATTTATAGGGATATTCAGTGTATCATAGTCCATCACCATGGCTTACAAGAGAATTTCAACCTAAGACTAAGGTATCTTCTCATTGTCCTCCCATCTGGGACCTGACTACTTTTCTAACCTTGGTGTCTTCATGTTGTTTCTCTATGTGTCTTCACTCTGTCCTTTTCTCTCACCTGAGGGAAGACTGAAGGTCTGCAAGTCTCATCTGTGCACTGAAAGAGTTACTATCTCGCCTAAGGCCTGCAGATAGGTGATCCCTGCCAGGTGGTGGCCGGACCTGTTTACGGCAGAAAACTCTTTGATGGCTGCTCTAGGGAGGACGCTAGGATCTTAGCAGCCAGGCTAGAACACAGCAACAGCATCCACGGGTAGATGGCTCCCCCTCCCTCTGCCTGGCAGCCACTGGGACCCAACCCGGCCTGCAACGGAGGGGGCCTGGCCTGGCCAGTAGCTGCTCCCTAGGCCCAGTGGACCTCGGCTTGGCTTGGGCCGACAGAGGGGAAGGGCTTAATGTCTGCAAGATGTTGGCAGCCGCATCCCTTCCCAGCTTAGGCTGGGGTACCGTGGCCTCCCCTCCCCTGCCCAACCACCGGGCCAGGAGGGGGAAGAACTTCTCATTCCAAAGGCCGGAAAGGAAGAGAATTTTTCCCAGGCTTCTTAATTTTTAACATGTGTGTTCATAGAGCCATGTTCAGCTTTCTCAGTGGTTTTACAGGTTGTCAGTTCTCAAAACTAATCACTGATTGGTTTTTGTCAGACACGGAGGAAGCTCTTAGCAGCTCCTCTCAGAAAAATCATTTCTGTGGGTGGCTTCTTCCCTCCTCACCAAATGTCAAATGTGCAAAACCAGCATATCAAGTAACTGTGTGATGGACCCCTGCTATCTTGGAGATGGCTGAACATCTACCTGCTGATGGGAAGTAGTGAATGAATTCTGTGTTTTGCTTTGCTTGCTTTCACTTCATTTGTTTTATGTATTTAATTCCCCTACCCAGGCGAGTGAGCGAGCAGTTGTGTGGTTCTTACTTGTGGGATGGGGTTAAACCACAACATGAATATGAGCAAGATTTAACAGAGTCAGGATCCTGCAAGTTTGCTGATTATGGAATTTGACAGAAATGTGGTCATTTTGAGAATAATGTTATTCATTACTAGTGCAGGTTAATATTTGTCTTACCAAACAATATTTGTTGACTAGTATATACAGTTTGAGATAGATGTTGGAACTAGGGTTTTTTGTGGAATACAGAAAGGTGTACACAGTACTACAATTCCCACTGCCCTAACAACTTCAAAAACTCATATCATATCTCTGTTCCCACATTAGTACTGGCTCTCCAAGGAAACATTCAAAGTTTGTGTAATCCAAAATTGCCTTAATGTACCGTAGCGGTCCCTGAGACTTCACCCTAGGTCCCAACTTGCTCAGATGTTAGGAAGAAGCACCTGGGATCCACTACATGGAGGTGCATAAAAGATAACAAAAGAGGCTCTTTCCCCCCTGGGGAGAATCTGAGGTTTATTCCTTGTGGGCTTCCAGGAGCGAAAGAGGCCGAAGTCAGGGGGCATAGGTCTTTTCTAGGGTCTGTAAGGGGGCGGGAAGAAATTGGATGTCAGCCAACTAAGCATGGCCAGAGGGGAGAGGGACCAGACTACATGACACTACAGGGGTCACAGAATCTACCATTTTCAATACATCTTGATGCCTTGAGGAGCTGGAACAGAGGTTGCACACAGAGTTAAGGGGAACAAAATGGGTATTTATTGTGAGGCCCACGAAAGGCCTACAAAAGCCACACCCCAGCAATACAAGTGCCACAGTCGTGGCCCCTGCCCGGATGGCTCCAAGATGGAAGCAAAGGAGGGGGTTGGTCACAAAATCTTACACTTTTATAGGTTCTGGTTAATTTGCATGAACCCACCCTCCGCCTTTCCACGTAGTTTGTGCTTAGGGCCTGAGGTTTGGAGAAACTGTCCTTGAGTTCTTAACTAGAATAGGACTGTTTTGTCTTCCTCACCCTAGCACATCAGAAAAGCACATCCAAGGAGAACAGGAAAACTTAAAACTAAAGGCATCAATCTAGTGAGTTACAACAATGTACCTCCCTTATCTTTATTGATATTACTCAAAGGGAAAAAAATGCATCTACAGACGTTTTAAAATTGTGCTATATGAGGTATTCTACTTGGTTCCATTGAAATACACCTGCTCAATTCTTAAGAAGCAACAGTAAAGTTTCTTTTTAAAAACATGAGGATCCCAATTACCTTATCAGTGATTATTTGAAAAAGCACTGAAATGTAACAGGCAAAGGAAGGGAGAGGAAAACAGAAGCTACATGGCCGCCTGTCTTATGTATAGCAGAACAGTGATTCTAGATCAGTGTTTCTTCATAGAATCGTACAATGGTTTGGAATAAAAAGGGACCTTTGATGCCTTAAGTTTTAGCTTTCATATTTTTCAGATTCTGTACTGCATTAGTATATAACTCTGAACTTCATATAAAGTGTTATCAAGTTCTTTTCACAGTTTAGTTAGACAAAACAATCCTTTTCCAACCTTTAAACCAAGGACACCATTGCAGCTTCAGGCCCAAAAAGGATAAACAGTTAATTGAGGAGAGCAAACTGGGGGAATGGGACTTCATTACCTGAAGCTGTAATTGGACAATTAACCCCAATATGTAAATGGACCAAAACTTATAAAAGTGTGAAAATTCGTGACCTGTCATCCATCTTGCGTATAGCCTCGGCCAGGCTCTTATACTGCCCAAGATGTATCCTTTGAAGGGCTTTTTAATAAATCCCTACTTTACTCCTTTAACACTGTCTAGACTCTGTTCTAGGTAGCCTCTCAAGGCATCACCTTGAAGATCATCTAGTTCCAACCACCCTGCCTCCCGGCCCAGGTGTAGCACCTTGTACTTGGTCTTCCTAAACTATCGGTTTTCCTTTCTCCCTGGGTCGTCTCGGCTAGCTCTGGACCGCAGGGGATGGGGAAATGCCGACAAGGACAAAGGCAAAAGACCAAAGGAGGTTCTTTCTCCCGTGGGAAATGGTCCCGCTGTTTATTGTAGCTTCCAGGTGGGAGAAGGAGAGAAAGAGACTAAACAGAAAATGGCGGGAGGTTTTAAACCTCGGGAGAGAGGAGGAGCAGGACTCTGACCAATGGGGTATAACCGAAGGGGAGGGGTGATGGTGCTGCCCGAAACCCCAAGTAAAACACAAACTAACAGAGTGTCAGTTTATGCGGTGCTTTATTCGGGGCCCGGGAACCTGCGGACTCGTGTCCAAAGTCAGGATCCCACCGGTTCCCTTTTTTAGAGGTTTTTTTATACCCTTTTTACAAATGGTTTATGTGCAGAAGTACACATTCTTCTAAATAATATAGATACATTCACCTTGTAGATAGCATTTTACGTCATAAATCTTACATGGTTGCTTATCCTAGGACTATAGTGTTCTCCCCCTCAATCTCTCTCTTACGCCACTGCCCAGCACCAGTACTTTATTTATGATTATACTTTAACCTTATCACTAACAGTTCTGCATGCTCTACTAAATCTTTTGAACATTGTTTTCTCAGCACAGCACATTCCTAAGTTAGTTTCCCAGGGCCTACTCTGGGAACTGCAGTCTCCAAGCCTTAGCATTACTACTACTATTATGGTTTATACACTTTATATTCTAATATTCAGGATTTCTAATCCATACGGTAACAACTCCCCCCTTTTGAGCATTCTTCAGAGTCTTCTGCAAGGATGCTCAATTCTTCTAAGTGATAGTCTCTAGATATGATGGTGGAGGGTTGTTTCGAGAAGTTGGTTGAATCACTTCTTTTCGAGTCAGGGCCTTCATGATTTGCCGTGTGTGTGTTCCTTCTTTAGCAATTATTCCTAAAAGACATCTATACATAATCACGATTCCTACAATGATTATTACAATCATTATTCCATTTTGAATAATTGAGGATAACCAACCAGAGACCTGGATTCCCAAAGAACTGAATAAAGCTCCAACTCAGTTATGTTCTGCATCCTTTTGTACTTCATGTATTTTTGATTCAATTCGTTCCAATTGACCTATATCCTTTTCTACTTCCTTCGTGACATTTGGGATATATACACAACAGTGATCATCCCTTCCTTGTAAATATCCACAAACTCCATGTTCCTTTAATAAGAGCAGATCTAATGCCATTCTATTCTGGATTGTCATCCTGGTTGTAGCTTGTAATTGTAGATTAAGATCTCTAAATCCCTTTTTTGTCACTGCCGCCAATCTTTCCGTCTGCTCTAGTAATTTATATAACATTTCCCGGTTCCTATATGTAGATACAGGTGCAAATAAAGATTCAAGCATCCAACCGAATTTTACACTTCCCCCTGGCTCGTGCCATTCATTCTCCAGATTTACTGCTTCGACTGTCTTAGGGCTTAATCCCCTTTTCGTCCTTTTCTCTTGGTCTTCCTTGGTTAATTTGGACTGTTTCCAAAATGGACATAAGGTTGGTATCCCTAACGTTATTTGAGTAATCGGACCACCTATCGGTAAATGTGTAGTCCATTGGCCATGTCCCATTACCCAGACTGAATTTTCGGGGCTTCGTACTGTGGTTGATTGACAATCTTTCCGAGCTCCTTTTAATTCTCCCGTTATTGTATGGTTGTATCTCTGACATTCACATCCCCATTTCAACAACACCCGGACGGGTACTAATCCAATTTGGGATTCTGGGGTATCACAGGTTATGACTTTACTACAGTTCCAACCTGATGTTTGGGCTAGTTTGTTGTGGTGCACTGTTTCAGCTCCGAGGACCCTTGGATGTTCCTGTTTTCTTGACCCAATTCATTTGATACACCACTGTATTGATCCGATATAACTATAGGGTTCCAGTAGGCTAGGACCCCAAATTGCTTTCCATTGTTCCCACTCTTCTTTTCCTTCTTGACACACTATTTCATAATAATAATCTACTACAGATTTTCTCCTTTTCTGATTTACTTCAAATGTGCACCACCCAACATTTTTGTATCGACCTATTTTAGTGAATACAGAATTTGGTAATTTTAAACATTCCGATCTTTGCCCCGGGGTTGACCACCGTCTTCCATAGGTATAAACCTCTTCTACTATTCTAGTGCGATTTCGTAGCTCTTTGTTGCATTTCCTCGTTCCATTTGCTATTTTTGGGGGCATTTCTCCTAATGGGATGATTCCCCACGGTATAGGGTCACTTGCTGCCTTTGGCAAGGGCAAACACGCTGTTATCGCTGTTACATTTTGCATCTTCCCAAAATCCCTAACTAATCCCACTACCAAATTCTCTTGCCCCAATTCTTGTTGCACATTTTCCATTTCTTTTGCTTGTCGGACCGTTCTAGCTTCTCTTATCCTGCAAAGATTCCCTAATTTGAGAGTGCAATTGATTCTCAATGAAGGACCATCCCACATGTTAACTCTCATACTTGTGGGTATTACTTGTATTGGATAAGAATGCCTTTTTGTCTTAAAACCCTCCGCCAAAATTTTTACATCTAAGTTCCCATAATCGAAGCTTTCCTTGATCCATACTATGTATGAAAATTGACCAACCTGAGCTTTTTGCAGGTGTGAGATCATTAGGGTAGTATTACCTTTCTGTTGTTTTATATCCCAAATTGTCACAATCCCTTCTGAAAATACCTTATTTGTAGTGATCAATTTCCATTTCGCCTTTACTTTATCGAATCCAGCTCCCTGGTCATCAGAAAACAAACAGGTTAGATTTACATTTGCCCCTTGTGGTACAATCACTGTTGGTTCAGGAACAGTAACTTTAACAAAGGCATCTCCGATACGAGCAATGCTTAACATTAACATTGTAATCAAGGCCTTGCCCTGAACACCAGTTTTGTGTCGGTTAAAGGTTGGACTTCCCATCGTGACGGGACTTTCTTGATTCGGGTGTAGTGTATCCAATTGTCGATCCCTTGGACCTTTACGGCTGTGTATGTAGTCATAATCACTTGTTGGGGACCGTCCCATGTTTCTTTTAGCGGTTCCACATTCCAGTTCTTTATGTAGACTTGGTCTCCAGGCTGTATATCGTGGACGGGATTCTCCAGAGGCAAAGGTCGATTCCACTGCAACGCCCCCCGTAGTGCTGTAAGAGTCTTATTAAGAGACAAAATGTAATTTAACAGTACTTGATCTCCCACCACATTCGGGTCCCCTTTGTAAGTTGCAGCATGATAGGGTTTGCCATATAAAATTTCATACGGACTTACTCCTACTTTGTTTCTAGGTTTGATCCTGACCCTTAACAGAGCTAAAGGTAATGCTTGACGCCATTTTATCTTTGCTTCTTGGCAGATTTTCTTAATTTGGCCTTTTAGTGTCTGATTCATCTTTTCTACTTGTCCACTAGACTGAGGTTTCTAAGGTGTATGGAGATTCCATGTTATCCTAAGTACCTTAGCCACTTCTTGCAGTATTCCTGCCACAAAATGAAGTCCCTTATCTGAGGACATCCCTAGTGGGATTCCAAACCTAGGGACGATCTCTCGAAGTAAAGTTTTAATCACTTCTTTTGCTTGGTTTGTTCTACATGGGAATGCCTCTGGCCAGCCTGAGAAGGTACATACATAGACTAAAACATACTTATACCCTTGTGCTTTTGGTAATTCTGAAAAATCTATCTGACAATAATCTCCTGGCTGTGGGCCTATTTGCAATTTTCCCATTTGCACTTGCCTACGTGTCACTGGGTTGTTCTTAATACAAACTGGACACATTGCATTGATCCTTTTGGCCATTGTTAACATCTGATTGGAGATTATTTCTTGTTTTAGAAATTGCACTAAAGCTTCTGCTCCCCAATGGCATTTGTTATGTTCAATTTCTAATATCATTTTCATTATTTTTGTCGGCAATATCACTTGTCCTACGGCAGTTACATACCATCCGGCCGCATTCTTCTTAGCTTGTACTAGCCGTGCTAATTTTTCGTCTTCTGGTAGGTATACTGGTACTTTGTCCATAAAAGCTCCTGCAGGGTTGGTACGTGCTGGTAGCAACGCCATTTGGGTCCATACCTCGCGAGCAGCCTGTCTGGCTGCTCTGTCAGCCAGACGATTTCCCTGGAATGCTCTTTCTTCTCTCTGCTGGTGTCCTTTTACATGCATTACTGCCACCGCCTGGGGCTTATGTACTGCTTCCAGTAGTTGCACAATTTGTTCTCGGTGTTTAATTGACGAACCTTGTGAATTTAATAGTCCTCTCTCCTTCGATAATGCCCCATGTACATGTATTACTCCAAATGCATATTTAGAATCAGTCCAAATATTTACTCTTTTCCCTTGACTCAATTCCAAGGCTCGGATGAGGGCGTGGATTTCAGCTTTTTGTGCTGATGTTCCGGGAGCCAAGGCTCTGGCTTCTATAACCTGTCTTAGAGTTACCACTGCATACCCGGCGTACCTGGTTCCATTTTTCACGAAACTAGATCCATCGGTATACAGCTCCCATTCAGGTTCGTCTAAGGGCTCATCCTTTAGATCCTTGCGGGTAGCGTATACCTGTTCGATGGTCTCTACACAGTCATGTACCAGGTTGCCTTCTTCTTGGGTGGCTCTAAGAAATTCGGCTGGATTGAGATGGTTAGTTACCTTCATTTCAACATCATCATGTTCCCTAAGGATTGCCTGGTATTGCAGCATACGGCTAGAGGAGAGCCAATGCCCCCCTTTTTGTTCCAAAACTGCTATTACCATATGTGGGACAAACACTTCCATTTTCTGCCCCATAGTTAGTTTTCCAGCTTCTTGTATCAGAAGCACTGTTGCAGCAACAGCTCTAAGGCAGCCAGGCCATCCAGCGCTTACTGAATCCAGTTGTTTCGAGAAGTATCCCACCGGGCGCTTTCATGTTCCCAATTTTTGTGTCAACACCCCAATCCCCAGTCTTTGCCTCTCATTTACATATAGTTGAAAGGGTTTTGTGAGATCTGGCAACCCTAATGCAGGTGCCTCTTTTAGAGCTTGCTTCAAGTTCTGAAATGCCTTTTCTTGTATTTTATTCCATTTAAATTCAGGATTTTTGACTGCCTCATACAGAGGTTTTGCTTTTAGTCTAAATTCTGGAATCCACAACCGACACCACCCTGCCATTCCTAAAAAGGACCTTAACTCTTGTGGATTTCGAGGTGTCGGTATAGCACATATTGCCTGAATCCGGTTCACCCCTAATTTCCGAACTCCTTGTGATATCTCGCATCCCAAATAAATGACTTGTGTTCTTACCAGCTGGGCCTTTTCTTTTGACACTCGGTATCCAGCTTGTCCGAGCATGTTGAGGAGTTCAATGCTGAGTCTTCGACAGATGTCTTCTTCTGTTGAGGCTAGAAAAAAATCATCTATGTACTGTAGAAGAATAAATGAGAAAGGTGACTCCTTTACCTGGGTTAGTTTCCATTCTTCCAGTTCCCGGGCTAGTTGGTTTCCAAAGATGGTTGGAGAATTCTTGAATCCTTGTGGTAAACGTGTTCAGGTGAGCTGTCTTTTCCGTCCTGTAGCAGGGTTTTCCCATTCGAAAGCAAAAATTTTCCTACTTTCAAATGCCAAAGGGATACAGAAGAATGCATCTTTCAAGTCAATTACTGTGAACCATTTAAATTTCTCCAAGACAGCTGTTAGCAATGTATATGGATTTGCTACTACTGGATGAATATCCTTTGTTATACTATTGATTGCCCTCAGATCTTGAACTAACCTGTACTTACCATTGGACTTCTTTACCGGAAATATGGGGGTATTGAATTCTGATTCACATTCCTGTAATACCCCTAAACTAACAAACTGATCTATTAAGGGTGCTACTCCTTTCCGAGCCTCTAGTTTCAGAGGGTACTGCCTTATCCGCACGGGTTGTGCTCCTTCCTTCAATTCCACAACTACCGGTTGTGCTGCTTTTGATTTTCCAGGGATCCCTGTTTCCCATACCCATGGTACCACAGCCTGTTCTATTTCTGTGGGGATTTCTGTTGCCTCTACTTCTTTCACCGTAAATAATTTGGCTATATTATCTTTTGGAATTTCTAATTTTACTCTTCCTTTTTCAAAAATTATTTTTGCCTCTAACATTGATAACAAATCCCTCCCCATTAATGATTCCGGGCTATTTGGCATGTATAAAAATTGATGATCAAATTCTTTCCCCCCAAACTTTATATCCAACGGACGTAAAAATGCCCTTTCTTCCATCTGTCCTGTAACCCCTACCACCCGAATGGTAGAATCACTTAGAGGTCCTAATTTGCTGTTAATTGCAGAATACGTAGCCCCCGTATCTACTCTAAATTCCAATGGTTCCCCGTCTACTTCTAAAACTACCTTCAGATCCCGATCTAGTCAGCTTTGATTCTGGTAGCTTCCCATCATAAAGGCTTGGGCGACACCTTGTGGCCCTCCCTGAACTGCACTTGAATTATTTATCAACCCCTCCCTGCTATTTAGCCCGAATCCCATACCTTGATTAAGTGGACATTCGTTTTTCCAGTGTCCTCTGTTCTTGCACAAGGCACACTGATCCAATCCCAATCTCATTTTTTCCTTGTCCCATTTGTAATTGGTTTGGGAATCCCCTTCCACCCATCGAAATTCCTCCCCTAGCCATTCCTCGTCCCCGTCCGTGCCCCCGGCCACCTCCCCGCATACCATTCCCCGTTATCTGCTGTAGTACTGCCAACATACTAACTTGTTGCTTCTTAGCAGTCTCTTTTTCCCTATTATTATACACCTTCCACGCAACTTCTAAAAGTTTATCCAAATTCCGTGTATCTTCCCCTTCTAATTTCTGCAATTTTTTCCGAATATCCTCTTGGGATTGTCCCATAAAAATTAAAGCTAGCTGCAATTTCCCTGATTCCCCTTCAATTTCTAAACTGGTATATTTTTGAGCAGTTTCCTTAAGCCTTTCTAAGAAAGCTGACGGGGACTCATTTTTCTCCTGCCTTACTGAATACAACTTGGACCAGTTTAACGTCTTAGGTATCCCGCTCCGTATTCCTTCTATCAACAATTCTTGATAAGCCTTAAGTCTCTGGTAACCCCCTGTTGAATTAACATTCCACTCTGGATCCTCCCGCGGCACTAAATCATTTAATGTACCGTCCGCTATTTGTAACCTAATCATTTCTCGTGCCTTTTCCCTCATAGCTTTAAACACCATCTCTTTTTCAGTAGAGTCCATTATTGTATCCAGTAAGACCTGTAAATCATTCCAGTCTGGATTTTGTGTTTTAATCACCATTTTCACTACCCTTGCCGCCCGTTCAGGATCCTCCCGATAAGCCCCCGCAGACTGCTTCCAAATTAACAAATCATTAGGAGAAAAAGGAACTTTCACTATTACTCGCTCCCCGTGGGGTCCAACCGCTTCCCGCAACGGAGCCATCAATTGTGCACCCCTTTTTCCTTTCTTCTCCTGCCCGCTACGGGTCCTTTCACATAGAGGAGTACGCGGCTTATCAACGACTTTTCCTTTCTCTAAATCCCTTCCCTTTTCTTCCCCATTCACCTCTTCGTCCGACTCACTCAATTCACTCTCCTCCAGGGGAGGGGCACTAGGTGCTACCAACAGGGAAACATCCTCCTCAGGGTCTGAAAATTTAACAGAATACTCCTTCCCTTTTTGCCACCCTTTGCAGCCTGCACAACCATCTGTTGCTGTTTTTAAGACCATAATGCCACACTCCTTCTGCCATTCTGGCTTATTTTTCAAATAATAAAACAAATCAAGATACGGAATTTCTTCCCATTTCTCATTATTTTGTAAGAAGTGCATAAGAGGAGTTATAATATCAGGATTTAGAGTACCATTTCGGGGCCATTGCATACCCTCAGGTTCATATTGGGGCCACACATGATTACAAAAATCAATCAATTTCTTTTTACTTAGTTCTTGACCAAAATTCCCCACCTTCCAATGTTGCAACAAACAGCCCAAGGGTGAATCATTCGGAATTTCCATCCCCGAACTAGCCAGAGCTTTAAAGGTTTTAAAAGGCATCATAACACTCACACTCACACACTTTACTATTATTTCCACACTCACACACCCTTTACCACAATTCTTGCCTTTCTCGTCACCGCGAGTGGCAAGTGCTGGATCTGCGCAATCACTGTTGTGTCTGACGACCAGCGCCTAGGCTTCCTTTTCCACAACCTTTAAGACGTCCTTTGCCCCCGGTGCGGGATCACCGTCCCGTCTTAATCAGTGGGCTTTCCCTTTCAATAAAGAATAAAGCACCTTGCGGGCTTACCTCACAGTCGTCCGTCAGGCGCGGGGTCGGGCACGGGTTGATGTCTCCCCAGAAATCACCTGGTGCCGGCGTGGAGTAGATCAGCTCGCGAACCGCCCCTGCCGCCTCCGGAGTCCTGCCGCGGTTGCCAGAAAACTGCTTCCCGAAACCCCAAGTAAAACACAAACTAACAGAGTGTCAGTTTATGCGGTGCTTTATTCAGGGCCCGGGGACCTGCGGACTCGCGTCCAAAGTCAGGATCCCACCGGTTCCCTTTTTTAGAGGGTTTTTTATACCCTTTTTACAAATGGTTTATGTGCAGAAGTACACATTCTTCTATAGATACATTCACCTTGAAGACAGCATTTTACGTCATAAATCTTACATGGTTGCTTATCCTAGGACTATAGTGTTCTCCCCCTTAATCTCTCTCTTACGCCACTGCCCAGCACCAGTACTTTATTTATGATTATACTTTAACCTTATCACTAACAGTTCTGCATGCTCTGCTAAATCTTTTGAACATTGTTTTCTCAGCACAGCACATTCCTAAGTTAGTTTCCCAGGGCCTACTCTGGGAACTGCAGTCTCCAAGCCTTAGCATTACTACTACTATTATGGTTTATACACTTTATATTCTAATATTCAGGATTTCTAATCCATACGGTAACAATGGGAGGATGAAACCATCACCCTTGGGGGAGTACAGAACAAACCATTTAGTGCAAGAGAACAATCACGAGCCCTGTGATACAAGGCAAACTACTTAGTGCAATACAACACTAAACTGCATGAGATTCCCATGGGCTCACGTCTCAAGTTTTTTCAGGTCCCTCTGGATGGCATCCCATCCTTCAGGTGTGTCAACCACACCACTCATCTTGGTGTCATCTGCAATTTTGCGGAGGGTGCACTCAATCCCACTGTCTTTGTCATTAATGAAGATATTAAGTAACACTGGTCTCCAATATAGACCCCTGAGGGACACCACTCGTCAGTGATGCCCATTGGGACTCTGAGCCATTGACTGCTACCCTCTGGATGTGACCATCCAGCTAATTCCTTATCCACCTAACAGTCCACCCATCAAATCCATTGCTCTCCAATTTGGAGACAAGGATGTTGTGGGGGACTGTGTGAAAGGCTTTACAGAAGTCCAGATAAATGTCATCTGTAGTGATGCCTGGAAAGGCTGACCTTGAACAGAGATTAGACAGAGCAAAAGGAATAAAATAGGTACTTTATTGAAAGGCCTTAAAAAGATACACCTTGGGCAGTACAAGAGCCTGGCCAGGTTGAATACAAGATGGATCCCAGTCACGAGTTTTTACACTTTTATAAGTTTTGGTTCACCTACATATTGGGGTCAATTGTCCGATTACATCTCCAGGTTATGAAGTGTCAACTCCCTGGCTTGCCCCCTTCCTTTCACCCTTGTTTATGCTTTTTGGGTAAAGGTTGTCCTTCATTCTCTAGCTGGGAAGGGATTGTTTTGTCTAACTACCCTGCAAAAATAACTTATGAACATCGAATATGAAGTTTCAGAGTTACACACCAAGCAGCAGAGAATCTGAAAAATATAAAAGCTAAAACCCAAGCCATCAGTAGGTCTTCCCTTATCCACTGATGTAGCTACTTCATCGTAAAAAGCCACTAGGTTGATCAGATACGATTTTTCCTTCGTGAAGTCATGCTGACTGCCTCAAATATTCAGAATATTTGTGTGCCATAATATAGTCAATTTCTGGAGAATTTCTCAGTGACTGTGGAGTTCCTTGTAAATATTATAACAATTATGCTAAATAAGTCTTCCTCACATACTAAGCTTTATTTCATCCAATGTGTGGTGTTCCTCAGGTGTTGGTGTTGGGACAAGCACTGTTTAACATCTTTGTTGATGACATGGACAGTGGATTCGAGTGCACTTTCAGCAAGTTTGCTGACAACACCAAGCTGTGTGGTGCAGTCAACACCCTGAAGGAAAGGCATGCCATCCACAGGGATCTTGACAAGCTTGAAAGGCGGGCCTGTGCAAACCTTACTGTGGTAGTGGACATCACCTTCAGATATGGAGAATATCAACTAAGAAGGTTAAGAAATCAGTGCTCTGTAATAACCAGAAAGACTGGATATTATGATTTTCATTAGAGGTAAGACCTGGAGAACAGCCACTGTGTCATGAACTTCCAGTTGTTTCCTAATCTCATATTATATGCTCTAATTGAAGGTACTTGTTTGAAAGAAAAAGATAATGAGTATAGAAATGGAGTAGATCATGCTTTAGAAAAAACACAAGCAAAATTGTGTCAGTGTACGTTCATGGAAGGAAATAATACATAACAGTATTCTGCTATTTTAAAAAGTTTTGTTTTGTAGAAAACTGAAGGTGGATTGTTTCAGACTGAGAGAGAACTTCAAGGCTCAATACTCATGACTGGCCAATAAAACTCCTACAATGGAAGAAGGCTCAGAGGAGATGGACAAGGGCAATGTGCCCATGAAGCTCAGGGCACAATGTAGGGTGTGACTGACTGTGGAGGCCGATGGGTCTGCCAGGGCTCTGCCTGTAGCCCTGCTCTGGAGGAATGTCCCTTGAATGGGATGTTCCTTGAATGGGCTGTGATTAGCTTATCTCAACCCTCCCGGAAAGTTGCTCCTTAAGTTGTCATCTTCCCTTATCATGGTGAGCTATCCCCAAAGGCTTCAGTGATCCCACCATGCCTTAGTACCCATGTTAATCCTTTGTAACCCATTGATCTTTCCCCTTTGGTATCACCCTTGCTTACCCCCTTAAAAACCCCAGCTTTCCCCCAGTTCTTCAGAGGGAGCTGTGGTCCCTGGCCCCCTTCAGAGAGTGTCCTAGGGTGACATTATCGTGTGTTCTGTTTATGCCTGGTACTATGTTCTGTGCTTTCAGGACTGACTCTGAAAGTGAAGCTTTGTTTTGTCTCGTTATCAGCCGGCTCACCTCCCCCATGGTCTGTGTTTAGGAGAGGCTAGGCTTTGCTTGCTTGCGGGCTTGCTTGCTTTCACTTTGCTCTCGCTCCTACTTTTTGCTTTTGCCTTTGCTTTTGCTTATTAGTTAGTTTAGCTAGGCAGTCCAATTTTTTCCCTGGACTGTTTTTTTTTTTCTTTCCCTTTCCTGAATACCATCTGAACCTGTTCCAGACGGGGACCTGGGAAACACCCAAGAAACACCAGGAGTCTGCATTTTGTGACCTGCAGCAGTCATGCCCCAGTGCCGGAGACCGATAACTGGGCAGCCACTAGCAGGAGAGACTTTCTGAGTTTGTCATCCATTCAGAGCGGTGAAAGAGTTTTTGTCATCTGGTGATGTTATTTTTTTTTTGTGCTGGGGAGTGTTTTGCTTGTTAAATAAACAGGTTTTTTTCCACTCCTCTCTGAGGAAATTCTTCCCGAACCCGGTGGTGGGGGGAGGAGTCGTGGGGGTTTGCTTTCTGGGGGCTCTTTCTGGAGGTTTTCCCCCAAATTTGACCTAAACCAGGACACAGAGCTCCTGGATAATAAAGGAATCTCTGTGGAATCACCATACCACGCTCCTGTCTCTCTGTCCCTGAGTCAGCCTGGGATAGCCTCGCAAGCAGAGTTGAAATCACTGAGCTGATCTCACTGAGTGCTGATCACTTGTGGCCACAGGCCACAGCTTGCTGAGGTGTATCCTACAGCTAGGAGACCTGCCAGAAGACCCCCTTAGAAGGCAGTCCCTTGCAGGACCCTCTCTATGTGAAGGTTGGCAGCTTCCCGGGTCAGAGAATCAGACCTCCACGGAGCCCCCCTAGCCGCCTACAACTGACCACAGCTGTTGCAAAGAAAGGTGACTTTGTCTCAACACAAAGAGGACTGGAGGATGACCTCTGTTTTATCTATAACAGCTATGTCAGTTGAGTAGATCAACTGAGCAGCTAGAAAAAAGAATCTCAAGGAAAGCAATGACCTTGAGCTGGTTTTAACTCATGTATCCCTTCCTGGTGACTGGAGACACCCAGCATTGTAACAGCGAGCATATTGTAGAGACTGATAATGACATTGGTATTGTGATTGAACTCTGTGTTGTAACTGATATATTTTGCTACATGTAACTTACATTTATATTGTGTTATGCAGTGTACTTTTTATCATTCTGCAAAATCAGAAATTCCGTGTAACACCAACTATCTTCAAACAAGTAAAATTGTTATTAAGCATTACACTCTCCATGTATGGAATGTCTAAAAGAACCTGGTTAGAGAGTATTGCACTCCTGCAATGCCTGAAATGAATAATATTTCAATTTTACTCCTAAATTGCTATACTCTTTTTTTCCTTAACTGCTTCTAGACAAGAATATATTCTCAACTACTATAAGTGGTAAAACCCGTAGAAACGCTGCTCTTATTCAATGAAGTACTAAAAAATTACATTTTTTTATTTCTGGACCTTTGTAGACCATTGTCATTTTAACCTCTGAAAAAATGGATAAAGAACTTTTATTTGGTAATGTTTTATGTCCAGTTTCCTTAGGAGTAAGCAACTATGTAATACGGATTCAAAGATAGACTCTAAAAGTTATGTGTATTTCAATACAGTGAGATGCAAATAAACAAATTTTTCCACTAACAAACGTGTGGTTTTCTCCTTATGGTAGGTGGTTTAGTTGCTATTTGTATTATTTTACAGAATGATGAAGCTTTACTCCAGGTCACTTCTTTATTTTCTTTGGCATATGTGCACTTTGTACAGTTTATTGCTTGGTAGCTCACAGTAGCTACACTCCTTAAAAGGAATAGGATCAGAGAAAGTTTCTTACTGGCTCAGTCAAGTTTGACAGGTTTAGTGAGACCAAATACAGGTGCAGTGAAAAATATCCCAGATTTAATCATCTTTCAAGTATGAATTATTATCCTTCAACAACAAAGTTTGAATTAAAGGATACCAATTAAAGTAACACTTTAAAAAGTGAGCAGCTAATTGGATAAAATTACAAAGAAGTAAAAATCTCAAACCAGAAAACTGATCCTTGATGTAGGAGTATTAAAATAAAAAAAAAATGGCCAGAAGTTATCACCACAATATTTTGGCAATCTAATTACATGCTTGACTAATCTCATTTTTGCAACATGAAACATGAAATTTTTCTCTATTTTAATAATACGAACAAAAAGGGGTGAAAGTAAAATAAAACTTCTGTTAGTCCATCTAATGATAAGAAAAAAGATGTTGAAGAAGAACAGTAAAGGAGGAGGCAAAGGAAGTATCAGATGATTCTCAATACGGAAGGAAAAAAAAAATCCGCTCAAATCCTTAAGTAGCTCTATGTGTGAATACTTCTATGCAGAGCAGATTTAAGTAAAGCTCACATTGCAACCACTAAATTAAATTGTTGGAGAACTAAAACTACACTTTCTTGTTATAGTGGTGGGTCCAAATAGCAATCTTTAGATTCTGTCATGTTCAAATATTTTAGGGTGATCATAAATAACGCAGTAAATAACTCCAGGTTCATAGAGGGACTTAAAAGCATAGTGGTTTAAAAGATGTTTTGGGAAAAATATGTTTCCATTGCTGACAAATGCAATAAAGTTTTTTACTCCATCAAGCCTTTTACGAACTCTTTGTAGAACAGCAATCTAAATTTCATAGAATCATAGAATTGTTAATGTTGTAAGGGACCTTAAAAGATCATCTGGTCCAAACTTTCATGGGAAAGGGAGCCTAGATGAGATTAGTGCCCTGTCAATCACATCTTGAAAACCTCCAGCAATGGGGACTCTACCACACCCCCTGGGGTGGTTCTTGCAGTGATTGATTGTTCTTGCTGTAAGAAATATATTTCATGTTTCAAGATGAAACCAATCCCTGTGGAACTAGCACCCACTGCTCCTTGTCTTCTCCAGGTGGCTCCTCTTGTAGGTGCCCTTTAAGTACTGAAACACTGTGATGAGGTGTTATAAATGAGTGTTTGAGATGACAAAAAACCACTGGCAAGTGTATCAGCAAAAACCAGATTTAATATTAAGCAACAGCACGACAAAGTTCATTGTCAAGATTCACTGTACTACTTACTAGACAGTCAAGGCACACCAAGGAAAAACAGGCAACAACATAACCAAATTAAATCCAGGCAATCAAAACAAAAATAAACAAGAACTCTCTAGGGGGTGGGGGAAGGGGGGAGGTGTGTTTAGGTGCATGTGATAAAAGCACAGTGAAGGCAAGGATAAAAAGGAATATGGCCTGTCTTGGTTTGAAAGACAGGTGTCTGCCAAGGAAGGTGGGAACCTTCCTTGGAATAGAAAATGTGACCCCCTTCCATCCAAATTATTATAACTTTGAATTTACAGGGCCCTCAGGCAAAGATATGGGAAAAGGAATAACAGTTCTTTACTTATATATGCATATATATATGTATATATGCATGTATAACAAGACAAACAAACAACAGCAGCAACAACAAACAAAACCAAAAACCAAACAACAGCCTTCTCTCATCTATCAAGCACTTTCCCCTTTGGTGTAGTTGTAGTCTCAGCTGGCTGGGGCACTGTTGACTCCTGGCCAGGCAAGGCAGGTGCAATGATTCCCCCTTGGCTACAGGGGGTGCTGTGGTGTGAGCTCAGCCGCCTATCTCCACATGGTTAATGGCAGGTGAGCCATACAGAAACAGAGAGAAGGGGCTTCCTTTACAAACTCACAGGGCAGCTGGTCTCAGTGCCCCTCTGGATAGTGAAATGGGCTGTAGCAGTGAGACGAATGTTGAATTTGTCTTTACAAATGAGCTGTGGATCTGCTTGTAGATAAGGCTAGCACTGAGAGATAAAAGAAACAATGGGATGGATTCCACTGATTGATGAATGGAAAAAGATATTTGCCTTTACAAACAAACTGTAGGGCTGATGATGAATGAAATTGGATATTGAAAGATGAAAGAAGCAACGGGGGAGAAACTATGAATTCTATAAGAATTAAAAATTAAAAGGGAGGGTTATACATTAGAGGGGAATTTCAGGTATCAGGCGTTCCGGGAAGTCTGTGCCTGTCAAGTACCTGAGCCAATGGGGAAAGAGAGAGGGAAATGCGGCCGGGAAAATAGGATAAAAAAGGAGGCTGTGTCCTCCAAAAATTTGAGAGATCCCAGGGGAATGTCCCATGGCCTCTCCCTTTATTCGAATAAAGCAAAAAGGACTCCTCTGTCTCCTTTTTGGACATAAAACTCTGGTGTTTGTGGATTAATTTTCCTGACAAATTTGGTGGCTCGTCCGGGATCTTTCCACCGTCCTGGGTGGCGGGCAGCGAGTGGAGCTGAAGGCGCCTCACCCAGTTTCGGTGATCAGCTCCCCTTGGTGCTGGCCGGTACCAGGCGATTGACTGGGTTCCCGAGACTGTCCAGGAGACAGACGAGTGGCGGACCAGGGGGGTCCATGAAGAGTCCGCAGGGAAGGACCACTGAAAATCTCACTGGTGAGTAAAATGGGATCTTCTGGGAGCAAACCTGGGAGGGCACCCATGGAGGGCAGCACAGGTAAAACGGGGCACCCAGAGAGGGTTGGAAAGGTGAAGCCACGAAAGGGCCCCAGGAAAAGGGATGATGATCCCATAATACCCCCGGAGAGTCCCTTGGGGAGAATGCTGAGGTCTTGGGACAGATTGTATATTCACCCAGAAGTAACTATGGAAATGATGGCAAAATATTGTTATTTTGTGTGGCCAGAGTATAAGTTGGCAAGGGGACTTATATGGCTACTAATGGAACAGATAAAATTCATTTGTGTCGAATTTTGTGGAGGTATTTAGAGAAATTTATATGTTAAGAAAAAAAAAAAAAAGAGAGAAGAGGAAAGTGGTGAGGATTGGGATGTTTTTCAGCACCTTCCCCCGTCTTGTCCTCCAGCGTTGCCAGCTGACCCAGGGCCAGCTGCAGGTCGTCTGTATTCTCAACTTCCAGAGCAAAGGGATCAAGAGAATGTTATTCCTACAGCCCCACCTGAGAAGGATGGTGGTGTAAGGGGAGGGGAGCAGCATGTTGTATCACCCTCTAGAACTAGAAGAGGAACTCAGTTTAAGGCATCAGAAGCCCCTCAAGAAACAGGGGTACACCAGATGCCACTCTGTCAAGTTCCTTTGGGGGGTCAAAGGGGAGGATTTGGGTTTGTAATTGTACCACTCACTACCCAGGATATAAGAGGGTTGAAAAAAAAAAAAAGGATTTGGATGATCCCATAGGGGTGGGGGAAAAGATAGAGAAATATTTGGGAAATGCGGATTATACGTGAAAAGATTGGGATTTTCTTTTGGGAATTTTGTTTGGGTCATCAGAGAAACGAATGATTTTGCAGAAAGCTCGGCAGCTGTGAGAGGATGAACATCCACAAGCAGCAGGGGGGGCTGGACCCAATGCACCTACGGTGGATGATGCCATCCCCCAGGCAGACTCCCAGTGGGACCCAAATAACCAGGCCAGTCTGGCTCACCGTGATTACCGTGCTTATTTGATCAGGGCAATCAAGTCAGCAGCTCCCAGAACTAACAACATAGCTAAGGCTCTGTCGTTAGAACAGGAGAAACAGGAAAGCCCTCATTGGTTGGAGAGGATTAGGGATGCCTTGAGGAAGCATGGGGGGATGGATCCTGAAGGGCCAGCCTTCAACACATTGTTTAAGGTACAATTTGTTACTAAGGCCTGGCCTGATATAAGGAAAGGAGTACAGAAAGATGAAGAGTGGCAAAATAAGCCTCTAGAGGAATTGGTTAGAAAAACACAGCAGGTATATGTAAGAAGGGATGAAGAAAAAGCAAAAGCTAAACAAAGATGATGGCAGAATTTTTGCAGCCCCGGAGGAATAAACCGCAAGGTCCAAGGGGTCCCCAGGGACAGAGGGGACGGGGTCGGCCACAAGGAAGTGGCAGAGGGATTCCCTCCTCGGCAGGGGACAGCCGACCCAAACAGCGGTTGGGGAAGAATCAGTGCGCTATCTGCAGGGCAGAAGGGCATTGGAAAAACGAGTGTCCGCAAAAACAACTGGACCCTCAGGAGGAGGAAGTCCAGAGGATAATAGAAATGGATTGTTAGGGGTGTCAGGGGCTCCTATTATACCAAGGACCCACCACTCAGAAGCCCTTGATAACTTTTAAGGTGGGTCCGGATCGAGAGGAGGTGTGTTTTCTGGTAGACACAGGGGCCTCTCCGTCCACCTTAAGTTTTCTACCTGAGGGGGGGAAATTGTCAAAAAGATCCTTGGTTATTCAAGGAGTAAGCAGAAAGGATGAGCGAGTGCATTTTATTCAACCGCTGTTAATAAATGTGGGGGACAGATTTGAACTGCATGAATTCTTGTTTGTTCCTAATTGTGATTGTAATTTACTGGGAAGAGATTTGATGGCTAGAATGGGAATGCAAATTAGTATTGTAAAAAAGTGACACGGAGTCCGAAACTGTGATATCTTTATGTAAAATGTCTGAGAAGGCTTATGCTGAAATAAATCCGGAAGTATGGGCAGCCCCAGGGACAAATTGGTTAATGCCCCAGTCTTAGCTCTTCCAGATGCAGAAAAAAAAAATTCAACTATATGTGGATGTCAAACAGGGTCATGCTAAAGGAATTTTGGTGCAAGAGCATGGGGGAACACGGAGGCCTGTTGCCTATTTTTCGAAGTTCTTAGACCTGGTAGCCAGAGGCTGGCCCCATTGTCTGCAGAACTGTGCAGCCACAGCTCTGATGGTGGCTGAGGCCCGAAAGCTGACAAGGGGAGGGTATCTCATTGTTAAAGTCCCACATCAGATTAAAGCTTTGTTAACTGAGAGAGCCTCTAAGTGGATGACGAGTGCTCGATTATTACAGTATGAATCTTGTTTAATGGAACAGGAGGATTTAGAATTTAAAAATGGAGAAGATTTTAATCCAGCCTCTTATTTAAATGGCCCTGGAGAAAAGGGAGGCCAGGAAGAAATCCATGATTGTATCCAGGTTATAGACCTCCAGACACGGGCTTGGGAAGATTTACGGGATATTCCCTGGCCTGAGGGAGAGAATGTGTTCATTGATGGGTCCTCAAAGGTGGTAGAAGGGAAACGATTTACAGGATACTCTATCGTGAATGGAAAGCAATTAAAGGGAGAGGTTACCAAGTACCTGGTCAGCTCAGAGAGCAGAGCTGTACACGCTTGTGAGAGCCTGTGAATTATACCAGGACAAGACAGTAAATATATTTACTGATTCTAAATATGCATATGGGGTGATACATGCATTTGGAAAACTATGGAAAAAAAAAAAAAAGAGGTTTATTAAGCTGCAGAGGAAAGACGTTAGCTCACGAGAACTTAATCTCTCGCCTATTGGAGGCAGTGAATTTACTAAAAAAAGGTGGCAATAATCCACATTAAGGGGCATCAAGCAGGATGGTCGGAAGAGGCAATAGGAAACCGACTGACTGATGAAGAAACTCGAAAAGCTGCATTGTTGCCAGAAGTCTCTATGATCCTGCCTTTGCTCCCAGTAACTGCACCGCTGCCAGAGAAACTCTCTTTTCCACCAGAGAAACTTGAGATAATTAAAAAGAGTGAGGCAGAGGAAAGAAGAAAATAATTGGTTTACAAGGGATGGTAAGCAGTGGATACCAAAAGCTCTAGCCATACAATTGTTAAAACAACTTCATGAAGGGAGTCATTGGGCTTCCGAGGACTGGCAGAAGCCTTCCTCAAAATGAACACTGCTGTTGGTCTCTTTAGTCTGGCAAAGCGAGATATTGAAAGTTGTTTGACTTGTGCTAAAACCAATTACAAAGTTACAAAGAAACTGGCCAGGGGAGGGAGGCGTTGGGCAGTACGTCCCTTCCAGAGATGCCAGGTGGATTTTACTGAAATGCCTCAAGTGGCAAGATTTAAATATCTTCTGGTAATAGTATGTCAATTAACCGGGTAGCCAGAAGCATTTCCAACTGTTTCAGCAACTACAGGATCAGTTGTTAAAGTATTTTTGAAACAAATAATTCCAAGATATGGGATAGTGGAAGCAATAGATTCAGATAGGGGAACTCATTTTACAGGAAAAATTCTTCAAGGAGTTATGACTGCTTTAGGGATACAGTGGAACCTCCATACCCCCTGGCATCCATAGAGTTCGGGTCAGGTTGAGAGGATGAATGGAGAAATAAAGAAACATCTCCTGAAGCTGGTGATAGAAACTAAGATGCTGTGGGTACGGCTCCTGCCCCTGGCTTTAGCAAGAATAAGAGCCAGACCCAGGGGAGATATTAAATTATCTCCCTTTGAATTGATGTTTGCAATTCCTTACCCTTGTAATTCTCAGCCTAGTGGGGGGATAGAGATAAGTGATGTGTATTTGAAACAATATGTGGCTCGGATACTGTCTCTTGTGAAATCTCTTCGACAGGAAGCTCAGCTGGCACAGACCTTGCCTTTGGACTTTGCTTTCTCAACATCCAACCGGGACACTGGGTCCTAGTTAAGGAGTGAAAAGAAGCACCACTGTTGGCAAAGTGGCGTGGACCTTTCCAGGTGTTGCTGACCACAGAAACAGCCGTCAAGACAGCTGAACATGGGTGGACCCATCACACTCGGGTCAAGGTCTCTGCAGCCCCAGAGGTTTGGACATCTCAGCTGGAGGAGAAGGACGGGAAGCCGCGACTGACACTCGGCAGGAGTGGACTGGAGCAGCAGCCAGTGCATTGACATCGGGGGAAGCCTCGTGTGCCCACCCACAGACTGCCTGCTGAAATAGTCTGTGTGGGCATCCCTCCTCTCAGATCTCCAGTCACTGGGGGCCAACCCTTGCTGTCATTGTTTTCTTTATGTTAAGCTGTTTCTGTGCCTTCACTCGCCACAGGTGGTGTGGAAGACAACATGAAAGTAAAAATTAAGAGATTAGATTACACAATCAGAATGTTTCTCTTAATAATGTTACCTTTATATTATCAGTTAGGTTGGAGCCAAGAATGGGAAAATAATTTTTTGACCTTAGGAGAAAAAGGAGCAAAAACCTTTAACCTTAGCAATTGTTTGGTCTGTGGAGGGCCCGGAGAATCTGAAAACGGGCCATGGGTGGCCAGCCCAGTAAAACCTAAATAGTGAACTAGCACCCTGAGTAAGGTCTGTAATGGAACAGGATTTTGGGATGAAGAAGGAAGTCCATGGCGGCTTCATTCTTCTGAAAAAGGCACTTATTGTCTAAATAGGCAAATAGATGACAATGGAAAAGTGGTGAAACAAATAGCAAAATGAATAAAAAAATTAGCTCATGTGCCAGTCCAAACATGAAAAGGATGGGAATAGGACGTTTTCTTGGCTACCTGGTGGACTATAGGTTAAACAATTACTTTTTTCCTCTTATGTGCTGTAGCAACTCTAATCTTTTTGCCAGTCATGATCCCTTGCTTAGTACAATTTATTCAACATGTGATCAAAAGGATGCAAGTAATAGCCACGCCTACTAATCCAGAAATAATTACAAAAAAACAGAAATTGATGTCACTCCAAATAATTACAAAACCAAAAAAGACTCAGGAACAAGAAATTAAGTCAATGATAGCTAAAGTTTGTAAAGACAATTATTAAAAAAATAAAAGAGGAGGGATTGAGAGGAATGTTGAATTTGTCTTTACAAATGAGTTGTGGATCAGCCTGTAGATAAGGCTAGCACTGAGAGATAAAAGAAACAATGGGATGGATTCCACTGATTGATGAATGGAAAAAGATATTTGCCTTTACAAACAAACTGTAGGGCTGCTGATAAATGAAATTGGATATTGAAAGATGAAAGAAGCAACGGGGGGAAAACTATGAATTCTATAAGAATTAAAAATTAAAAGGGAGGGTTATACATTAGAGGGGAATTTCAGGTATCAGGCGTTCCGGGAAGTCTGTGCCTGTCAAGTACCTGAGCCAATGGGGAAAGAGAGAGGGAAATGCAGCCGGGAAAATAGGATAAAAAGGAGGCTGTGTCCTCCAAAAATTTGAGAGATCCCAGGGGAATGTCCCATGGCCTCTCCCTTTATTCGAATAAAGCAAAAAGGACTCCTCTGTCTCCTTTTTGGACATAAACCTCTGGTGTTTGTGGATGAATTTTCCTGACAGCAGAAACCCCGGAGCAGCAAGTTGGAATGGTGGAGGTGAGAAGACCCCAGGGTCGCAAACAGAAATGTAGCAGAAACTCTGCAGCCCTAGCAGGAACTATGAGGGATCGGGCAGACACAGGCTATCAGGTTAAAGTGTAGCAAAAAACCTGAAGCAACGACAGAGAAACAGCAGGGCTAGGCAGTGGCAGCCAGGCTTCTGCAAGCAGCTGTCACACACAACCAGGAGACATGCCCTTCTGGAAGGGGGAGGGGGTTGGGGAGTTGAGACCCTCCCCAGTGAGGTCGGGTCTTGGAAAGGTCCCAGTTCAACAGCTGCTCTTGCGAGTGTGAGAGTGTGCTGGTTATGCATTGAAGGCACCTGGGGGGAGGGCACACTGAGAAGTTTTTCTCCATGAGAACTTCCTCTGTGAATTGATGGGACCAACTGGAGGCTGGTTTGGTTGTTGACAGTCTGAGAAACCAATTAGAAAAGTTAGTTCTGTTATAAATGAGAGACAAAAGTCTCGATATTCCGCAAAATTTTGGATTGCTTTATTTGATATAGAAATAGCAAGCAGCGCGCTGGGGAACGCAAGGGGTCACCGCCCACTCCACGCTCCACCAAACCTTGGTTTGCAGTCTTTTCTTATACTGTGGTTTCTCATTGTAATCAATAATTTTTGGGTTGTTTTGCTGTCATAATTTTGCCAGGTAAGCAGTGGTGGTTGAATAAACATCCTTAGACAAATTCACAAAGCCTCCGGGCGATAATCAGTCACAGATAGCCATCTGGTCCTTGTAGATAACCACCAGAGAAGTTCTGGGAGTCTGGTTTTTGGGACAGGCAGTATTGATCAGACAAAGGCAGGAAGGGCTTTTTGGGAAGTCTGATTTCGCGAGCTGGTAGCCAATACAACTTATTTGAAAAACATAACATAATATAATGTAATGTAACATAATACAACATAATATAACAAGGTGATTTTAAACAGAATTATTTAATCATATAATTTCCTTTATCTAGTGTCCATGCTTCACTTCAGAGCTTAGTATTCTGGTTTATACAAACCCCAATGCTTTTGTGATTAACACGAATCTTTTATCAATTGTCACAGTTCGCTCCGTGAATCCACATTTTTTGAAGCAAGTAAAACCCTGGAAAGCCCTCTTTCATTTCCGGCCTCTCACAAGGTAACACTGACCTGGCCCGGGCCCCCTCCCATGCCGGGCAAGAGGTGGGCTCGGGAGGCCGCTGGGCCTCGTTTTCAACCAGAGGCCCCGATGGCCAGGGGAGGAGAGGCCCATTGCTAAGATCCTAGCCCTCCCTCCTCCCCTGGCGTGGCTGTGGTTCGTCTGGGCCTTACCCCGCCGCTGGCTCGGAGGAGCTGTGGAGTGGCCGAGTCTGCCCAGCCGCCCACGCTGGAGGGGAGGCAGCTGGGTCCCATTTTGGCGGAGCCCCTCCATGCTTTGTTTGCTGGGCAAGGTAGAAGGAAGACCCCCGGCCCGCGGCTGGAGCTGGGTGCGGTCGGCACTGGAGGGCAGCCGTGAAACCAGAGGCTTGTTTCCGTTTTTTTTTCCCCTGGCTGGACTTTGCAGTTTTCGTACGCCCACCCCCCGCCCCCCCCCCGCCCCCCCCCCCCCCCCCCCCCCCCCCCCCCAGCATGGCCTGGGTGGCCTGAGATTCTAACACAGCTCCAGCATGGCCTGGCCCAGCCTCTGCAACTTCTGTGTGAAATTTTAACCCTTCTAATGCTCAGATAAGACTTGCAGATCTTCAATCCTCCCTTGAGTGTGAGGAAAAAAAAAAAGAGAGGATACACCAAAGTCAGTGAAGCAAGAGCTAAGTTTTTAGATGGAAGGAGAATAAGGAGGTGCTGTGAAGGTTGGCTGAAAATCCTTTTGTAAGCTATAGGGGTGAACCGTACTAAACTAAAAATTCCTATAAACCGTGGAAAAGACATGGAGGGGGTTTGACGTCTTCAGAAAATCCTTTTCCCTGAGGGAAAAAGGGGATCTCTGTTCCTGGGAAAGAAGTATGAACAGAGAAAAGAGAGATGAAGAGAACTTTTGCTTTTGAACAGTTCATCCTTAAAAGTAATACCCCATGAATTTAGCATGGCCCACAAGCACAGCTCTGGGAAGGCTGTGAAGTTGGGAGGAGTTTCAAGATTGCAGATTCCCGGGTGGCTGCTATTCGTGAAAGTGAAGTCACGAGAGAACTGTTGGTTTTTTTCTCTTGGGAAATTCGAACTAAACCAAGACAGAGGAATGATGAATTTGTCTTTACAAACAAGCTGTGAGTCTGCTGGTAGATAAGACTAGCACTGAGAGATAAAGGAAACAATGGGAAGGATTCCACTGATTGATGAATGGAAAAACATATTTGCCTTTACAAAGTGTAGCTTTGCTGATAAATGAAATTGGATATTCAAAGACGCAATGGGGAAAAACTATTAATTCTATAAGAATTAAAAATTAAAAGGGAGGGTTGTACATTAGAGGGGAATCTTAGGTATCAGGTGTTCCAGGAAGTCTGTGCCTCTCAAGTAGCTCAGCCAATGGGGAAATAGGGAAATGTGTCTGGGAAAATAGGATAAAAATGAGGTTGCATCATCCAAAAATCTGAGAGATCCCAGGGGAATGCCCCATGGCCTCTCCCTTTATTCAAATAAAGTAAAAGGACTCTTCTGTCTCCTTTTTGGACATAAACCTCTGGTGTTTGTGGATTAATTTTCCTGACAAGCGGAAGCTTACCCACGGTAAGTAGAAGCCGCACAGGATGAAAACTCTGCAGTAGCAGTGAATTCTCTGGGCAGCAACAGCCCGGCACCAAAAACTGCACCTCTCCACTCCGATCCTGAGAGCAAGAACACAAGTGAGGAGCTGAGCTCAGCCCCTCATTCCCCAGCCAAAATTTTGTGGCATCTCTGCCCTTCCCAAGAGAAAACCACCCAGCTAAGAAAGTAGCCAGCTGCACCCTTCCCCCCACCTTGTCCACTTCTTTTGTCTCTTAAGTACCAGTCTGTGGTGTATGAATGCTAGAGACAGAAGCTAGAAGAAGCTTGTGAAAAAGGAGGTTCACTTTCCTGGTAGATTTTAAAAGGTTTAATGAAAGACAATAAGAGACAAACAATAAAGCAAAAGGTTATAACAGCCGGGGGCTTGACATTCAGCCAAGAGCACACACTAACTCAGAAAACACTTATTTAAATGAATCAACATGTTGCATATTCATAGACCATTATGCATTACCCAAAATCACTCCCCCCCAACCTGTAAATCAACTTTTATTTTTTATTTCTCCTTGTGGCTCCTTCTTGTCGGCTCACTCCCTGATAATGGAGATCAATAAATTCCTTCCCTGGAGTTCTGGTGTTTGTGGCCCCTATCTTCATCCAGATAGGATAATCCAAGAATGTGAAGAATTTCCTGATTATCTTTTACCATTCCCTGAGTTAGTTGCATGAGCAAAAGCTTTTTACATCACCATGCGATAGTCCAAGAAAAATATATATTTATCACACTACTATTTCTAAGTTTTGTTAATAGCAGAACTAAAAGAAACTATATCCATACAGCAAAGTTTTTGTGCTGAGTTGACTTGGGAAAAAGAAACTCAAAGAGAAGTTCTTTCTAAGGGGGCTTCTTCTGTGAGTTGGTTGGGACCAATTGAGAGCTGGTTTACTTATTGACAGCCTCAACAGCTAATTTAAAAAAGTTTGCTCCGTGAACACACAGTTTGAAGGAAGTAATCCGGAACTGAGTCTCTTTGTCTTTCCGGCAGCAGTGCAGGTAACAGGGCCCCGTCCTGGTCCCACTGCAGGCCTGTGGGCCTGACAGGGGGGCAGGGCCGGGGCCCCCAGTCTGGGGAGCTGGCATAGAGCTGGCATAGCCCGGCAGAGAGGAGGAGGTGGCCATGGACAGTGGCCAGAAAAACTCAGGCTGATTTAAGATCCCAGTCGCTTCCCTCCCCCCCCCCCCACTTTCAGCGTGGCAAAGCTCCAGCATTGTAGCCTTGTTTTTTTTTTTTTCTTTTCCCTGTTCAAAATCTTAACTTTTTCAATGCTCAGATAAAACTTACAGACTTTTCAATCTTCCCCGGAGTGAAAAAGGAGATATTCTGAAGTCAGTGAAGCAAAAGCTAAGTTTTTTAGATGGAAGGAGAATGAGGAGATGCTGTTTTTTTGTAAGATTGTAAGGGGAACTGATGTACTGAATATTCCTATAAACCATAGAGAAAGACATAGGGGGTTGGAGATGTTCCATTTGCTAGATCATTTGACCAAAAAGCACCTGTGTTGAAAATCTTTTGTCCCGAGGAAAGGATCTTGGTTTTCTGAGGATGAAGCATGAACAGAGAAAAAGATGGAGAACCTTTGTTTTGGAACATTTCATTCTTAAAAGTAATACCCCATGAATCCAACATGGTCCACATGTGCAGCTCTAAAAAAGCTGTAGAGTTGGGGAAAGTGCCACGATTGCAGGCTCCCGGGCGGATGCAAATCGTAAAAATGAAACCACGAGAAGACTGTTTTCTTCCTTCTTGTGAAAAAAATCCCTATAGTCTGACAAGAAAAAGCTTCTCTCTCCAAAGTAAACTGGAAAAAAAAGACTATTTAAGTTGAGAACTGACTGAAGTAGTTTTTTGTGTATTTGTTTTGTTGTCATGAGGGTTGGGAGAGAGAAAGAAGGAATAGTCTGATAATCTTATTCTAAATTTGTTTTTTTCCCTTCTTTGTGTAGTTAATAAATTTCTTTTTATACCCTTTTAAGTTTTAGACCTGCCTTGCTTCTGCTCCTAGTTCTGTCTCATAACAGAAAATGAGTATATTTAAATTAGCAAATCAAAACCATAACATTATTTAGTGCATTGGCCAGAAAATTCAAATTAAATGAAGACAGTTTTTCAGAAAATTAAATTAAACCAAAACAGTTTTCCAACATTATACATATAGCATTCATTTTAATATTTGCAAAAAGCCAATAATATAATATGTACTTATAACAAACTGAATGATTTATTGCAAAGACAGTATTTACACATTTTAGTGTGAGAAACTGTGTTCAGTAGTTTGCTCAAAAGCAGTTGCAGGTCTATAATAAATTCATTGCTTCAACAGTTTGTTATTCTTCTCTCATGATTTACAGGTTTAACAAACAGGACACCTTTCCTGTTTTCAGATCCTGTGTAATCAGCTTTCTTCCCTGTTTCTCAGCATTCTTGCTCATGAGATGCAGGGCAGGCTTCCTCTGTAACTCCATAACGGTTGATATCATCTCTTAGGCAACAAATGGGACAAAATTCCCTGAGAGAAAAAAAAAAAAAAAGGAAAAATCCTAACCTCCAACATGGCCTAAATGCCTAACAGCACTGAAACTTAACAGTATTTTAACTGTACTTATACCTTAAAACTAACAATTTAACAAAGGAACAAAATTTATACCTAACTTAACTTATAACTTAACAATTTAACAGAGGAATAACACTTAACACACTTAACCAAACTTATAACTTCAAAGTTATACTTGTCATCTTAGCAAAAGAACAACACTTAGCAGCATTTAAGTTAGCTTATAACTTATGACTTAACCTTACTTACAGGTCTAACTTACCTAGACATCTTAGGTACTTAAACATTTAAGAAAGGATCATTTCTCCCAGATTTGCTATGGGATATGGGCACGTGTATGCACACAGGCAAAGTCAGTGCAAGGAAGGTACCCGTGAAATATTCCCCTCAAAGATAAGTTAAATACTCACTCTGAATGCCTTTGCATCTTCCCTATGGGCGAAGGGTTGAGCCTCGAGGAGTGAGGGTATCGGCTCAGGACTCATCCTTCAGTGATCCTCTAAGTACAGCAAACTTGAGAGTTTGCTGGCCCTGAGATGCGTCCCACTCAGATGGAGATTGCTGGTTTGCAGCCCGCTGCAGTCCAGAAGAGCTCAAAGGGTACAATTTTGGACTGCTGTTTATAGGGTCACTGTTTATAGGGAGTGGGCTTTAGTCATAACAGTGTTTCATCCTGGCCACAGTTTGGGTCGGCACTTTATTTGAAAGTGTGAGAACAGCAATGTTATGCCATTCTGGCAAGAAAAACAGTTTCCAAGGCTGTTCATAAAGAAAACAGGAGCTTGTTAGCAGCAGTTCCTGGGAGCAGATAGTGTTTCTGATAAGCTCAAGAAGAGCTGAGCCCAGGTGCTGTTTGTCACAGGCCGAGGCCTAAGGAGCATTTCACAGATCACAGTGTGGCCTGGAAAAGGGATGGGAGGGAGGGATGCACCACCACATGAGGTTTCCCCTGAGCTTTCTCCAGGGAGAAAACACTCAACACCTTTACTCTTTCCTCATAGGGCAGGTTCTCCAGCCCTTTGATTATCTTTGTGGCCTTCTTTTGGATCCTTTCCAATCTCTCTGCATCTTGAATTGTGGGAACCAGAACTGAATACAGTATTCCAGGTGCAATCAGACAAGCACTGAGAAGAGAGGGTTGATCATGTCTCCATCTCTGCTTATAGCATCCCTGTGGATGCAGCCCAGGATGTGATTTGCCTTTGTTGTTGCAGAGGTGCACTGCTGACTCATTCCATTTGTTGTCTACAAGAAGCCCCAGGTTCCTTTAAGCAAGGCTGCTTCCTAGCCTGTATTTGGCTCTTTGGTTAACTCACCCCAGGTACAGGACCTTACACTATTCTATTTTAGGGCCATGAAGATGATCAGAGGGCTGTAGCAACTCTCCTACAAAGACAGGCTGAGAGAGTTGGAGCTCTTCAGCCTGGAGAAAAGAAGGCTCCGGGGAGACTTCATTGCAGCCTTCCAGTACTTAAAGGGGGCTGTCCTGGGGTGATCTATAAAGTTATTCTATTCTATATCTATCTGTGCCCAAAAATTGTTACTGTCTCTTTAAGATTCTGCATCTGGGGACTTTGTGTGTGCGGGTGTGTGCTGTCACGGGTGTTTTTAAAATCAGCCCTCAGAGGCAATTCTCAGTCCTTGGCCACATGGTATTTGTGGTATTTCCTTCTCGGGCTGTTTGGTCTTTGCTCAAGCAAAGGTTCTTTTGATTCTGTTTTTTTGGTTCTTGTTTCGGGATTTTTTCCTTTTTCTTGTCTCGGAGAGAAGCTGCCTTGGGGCAAATTCCACAGGCCAAGCAGGGCAGCCCTCGCTCCAATCCAAGCCGCTCCAACTTGCCAACGGCACCTGGATGAGACCACCAGTCACCCCAGCCCAGCCGCCTTGTCTTGCCTGTCCTGTCATCTCCTGCTGCAAGGAAGGCAAAGTCCCTCTTCAAGTTCTAGCCCTTGATATGGACAGTACCAGTAGAAGTATTTCAACATTTCCTGTTTTGCTAAGGCTTACGATATAATATATCCATCACACCACTATGTCTATAAGCTATACAGTGCATACTTAACTGATAGATTATGTTATACTAACAAACAGCTAAAAGGAGTGTTATAGTTTTGACTTGCTAATTTAAATATACTCATTTTCTGTTGTGAGACAGAACCAGGAGCAAAAGAGCAAGGCAGGCTTAAAACTTAAAAGGGTATAAAAACTTTATGAACTACACAAAGAAAGAGAAAGAAAAGCAAATTCAGAATAAGATCTTCAGACCACTTTTTCCTCCCCTCTCCTAATCTTCATAACAACAAGACAAACATTAAAAAAACTACTTCAGTCAGTTTCAAACTTAAATAGTCCTGCTTTTCAGTTCACTTCAGAGAGAGAAGTTTCCTTTTGTCAGGCCATAGGGACTTTTCCACAAGGAGGGAAAATCCAGTTCTTTCGTGGCTTCACTTTTTACTATTCACATCCACCTGGGAAAAGAACTTGCAAATTATGAGGCTCCTCCTATTTTCACAGCTTTCCTAAAGCTGTGCTTATGGGCCATGTTAAACTCATGGGGTATTTACTTTTAAGAATGAACTGTTCTAAACCAAAAATTCTCTTAATCTCTTTTTCTTTCTGTTCATGCTTTATCTTCAAAAAAAGAGATATTTTTTCCTCGGGAAGAAGGATTTTCAACACTGATGCTTTTTTGATTAGCAATCTATCAAATGGAACATCTCCAACCCCTCCTGTCTTTTTCCATGGTTTATAGGAATATTCAGTGCAATGTCAGTTCATTTCTACAATTTTACAAAAAGATTTTCATCCATCTTCATAGCATTTTCTCATTTTATTTTTATCTAAAGAAACTTAGCTCTTTCATTTTTTCCTTCTCACCCTAGAGAGGATTTAAAAGTCTGCAAGTCTCATCTGAGCATTGAAAGAGTTAAGATTTTATATGAGGAAAGCAAGGCCGCAATGCTGGAGCTGTGCCAGAATCTTGGAAAGTCAGCCGCGCTGGAAAGGGGAAAGGGGGGGAGCAGTTGAGATCTCAATCAGCCTCTCTGGGGCTTTCTGGCTACTGTGGATGATCACCCCTCCTCCCTGCCGGGCCACGCCAGCTCCCCAGACAGGGGAGCCCGGCCCTTCCCCCCTGCCAGGCCTGCAGGTCTGCAGTGGAGCCAGGCCGGGACCCTGTTACCTGCACTGCTGCCGGAGAAGAAAGAGAGCTCAATTCTGGGTTACCTCCTTCAAAATGTGTGTTCACGGAGTGAACTAACTTTCTCCAATTGATTCTTCAGGCTGTCAATAACTAAACCAGCCTTTAATTGGTCATTAATTCCCAGAGGAAGTTCTCATAGAGAGAACTTCTCTCTGAGTCTGTTCTCCCCAGATGAAACAAGCACAAGGAGTTAGAAATTGTACCATATCTACTTATGATCGATAGCAACATGCAAAAGCTAATATATAAATGGGAAAGCCAATATTATATTGTAATTTTTAACAAATCCTCCCATTTTTCTTTCTTACTTTATTTGGCTTGAGCTACAACCTCTGAACTCCTGTGCTCTTGGCATACTGATACCTTTCATAGATCTTAAATGCTTTTTTTAGGTTTTTGTCACATTTCAGTCTTCTTAATATCATAATGTTCTGTTTTCTTCTTATAGTTCCTGGCTCTGGATTGGTGGACACTGTCATTATTTGCATATTTTGAACCACATAGGTAATTAATGGGATCAGGCATGGGATTAAACATGGAAGAAAAATTAGAATTGTTATTCCACATAGCACTATAAATTCCACCCTTTTCTACCAGGATATTCTAAAGAAATCTTCTAACTATCCTTTATTCATTATAGATTCCCATTTTTAGACTGGTACATGGGCTATTTTCCAGATGTTTTTGGATATATCCAAAACTGCATCCCCATTATCATCAATTTGTAAACAACAATCAGATGTGTTAAACTTTCCGCAAACCCTTCCTTCTTCTGCTAATTAATAGTCCAGAACTAACTGATTTTGATACACTGCAGCTCTGGTTTGCCTTTGCTAGTTGACTATTAATTCCATGGCCCTGGCTGTTTCATTGGTTACGATTTCTACAACTGCTTGGAGTCTTATGATGCAATTTAGCATATAAATTGGGGTTCGATATCCCCAACTCTCATCTTGTGCCCAGGTAGCTGGACCATATGTTTGTATTATTCATTTAGGAGGCCACTCCTCATCACCCTACTTTTGATATACCCCAATGTCTCCAATTAATTCTCTTTTGTTTCTTCTTAAGACATTGTAGAGTGGTATTCCTAAATTGTCTTCATCTTGGTTAGGTAACAGGAAAAATCTTGGTTGTATAATTCCTAGAGTGCAACTTCCTTTCCATAGGGGAGGAAGTTTTGGATAAGTCCTTTTCCCACATATCCAGAATAAGCCATTTGGTGCTTTCCAGTACTCTTTTCTTCGGTTATTCATGTTTTCCTAAAATTTAGATATTTCAGGGATCCCATAATAGGGTTTATTTTTCAGGAGTATTACATAGGAAAAGTTTAATTTCTTTTTCATATTTATAATTCTTTTTTTTTTCTCCTGGGCCCAAAATTGTGTTGATTTCTCAGGGATCCACCATGTCGAAGTTCCATTATAGACTTTATATCTTTTACAGGAGGTTTGTCCTACGTTATCCAATAATTCTTTTCCCAAACGCCAGAGGCACTCCTCTCCTATTATTTCTGAACTTAATATCCACCCCTCTGGTCAGTTCTCCCCTTTCATTTCGTTGTGTTCTATTTGAGAAGTTCGGTCAGGCCTAGGCCACTACCTTTCCATGTCCACTCTTCGGACATTAAAGTCCTCCCTCATACCCAGCAGTTGGTAACATTCAGTTCTTTACTAATTCTTTCTCCCAGATCTACAAACAAGTTTTTTTCTAACCTTGGGATTTCTATTTCATTTTATAGCTGTTGTTTGAGTTTTGCATATAAACCTCCACGTGGAGTTGGCTCCGGGTTGGGTGGTTGTGTCTGCTCTCTTTGCTTACTTATTATTTGTTCCTGTGTAAAATCTTGCATTATATCCCCTTCTTTATTCCAGGCTCATGTCTGACCCATGGAGAAACAAACCCATTTGTCTCTTTGTGGGCATCCATGTTTTGACCCTAGAATCTTTGTAACCCCATTTATTTGGCCATTCTGTAGGCAGGTGTCTACTTTAGATGAATTATAACAGTGGTGGCTGAGGAAGTTATGAAAGCTAAAATAAGAACCTTTAATTTTCTCATGGGACAGTGGTCTGTAGCACCGGTGACATGGATCATCTAGATTCCCAAGAGGGAAAAGACTAACAAGGAGTAATAGGAGCCCAGTATAACATGTACCCCCACCTTCCATGCCTATGGGGTTGCTGCCCACAGCAGATATGTATGATCTTCTTAGTGGCAAGTATAGTAGTTAATCTGGTCTTGCCTCCTTATCTCTTTACTGTAAAATTATCTATGTCACCTGCTTTTCTTATACTGTGGTTCTTTATTGTTTCATAGTCAGCCAGCACTTACTAATTTCATTTGTAGCATACGGTCTTACTACCTCCCCACTATATGGAGTTGTTGACTGCACTCGAGATATGGTCTTTGTTTTTTATTTACTATAGCCTCCTACTCAGCTTCTAATAGCTTGTGAGTATTGGGGAGCAGCCATTTACCTCTACAACAAAGTGTTAGAGTCAGTACTTGCCCTCAATTTGTGTTTGAACTTTTCCCTTTCTCTTGACAAATTTTGCAATACACTTGCCGCTTGGGGGAGCTACAGCGCCAGAGCTGGCCACTATTTTCACACTGACATTGAACCCACCTTGAGTGTCTCATTCTAGGATGCTTTAAGCAGGATATGTGACCAGGAATAGATTCGGGAGATGTCTCAGCAGGGAGAGCTGATGGTTTTTCTTTTTGTAGGTCACAGGAAAAGGCAAAAACTCTAGGATCACCTATGGACCTGGTGTTTGTTAATCTATATAACCCTGATTGGGGAGGGAGTAAATCACTGCCCCGGAGTTTGGAAAGCTTCTGGCCTTTGGGAATATAAAAGAATAGATAAAGCTCATGGGGAACTCCCTCCCAGTGTGGAGTGATGGATTGATGTGTGGTTGGTTGTAGTTTACTTGCCACATTGAACTTGCGCGTTTCGGTTCAGAGTCATTTTCCATCCTCCTGTGGAAATGACAATTCTATAGTTGTTGGGATCTTCTACTGGTCCTTTTATTCTGCTAGCATGAGTCCATCCTCATTCTGCGGTTCATACAGTTGGTTCGGTGGTCAGCAATACCTGAAAAGGACCTTCCCATTGGGGGGTTAAAGATTGATCTTTCCATGATTTAACCATTACCCAGTTTCCAGGATTGCCATTATGAATTTTGAAATATAGGATAGCAGTCTGAGGGATTTTTCCCTTTTCCCACTGTTCCTGTAGAGCTTGTGCTCTAAGATAGGACATATTTCTTGATACTGTCCTCCCCTTCCTCATAAGTTGCAATGCTATTCGGTGAAATCAGAAAAGGTAAACCAAACATCATTTCATAAGGTGAAACTCCCAAGTCTGATCTGGGCTGTGTTCTGAGTCTCAACAAGGCTAGGGGTAGGCACTTGATCCATGACGTTGGGGTTTCAATCATCAGTTTAGTTAGATTTCTCTTGAGAGGTTGATTTACCTTTTCAACCCACCCTGAACTTTGTGGATGCCATGGAGTGTGTAATTCCCATTCTATACCCAGAGCTTGGACCACCTGCCATAGTATTTTTGATGTGAAATGGGTTCCTCGGTTTGAGTCACTGTTATTTACTATTCCATATCTGGAATGATTAGTTCTAGAAGAGTTTTACATACTACATTGGCAGTATCTTTAACCGCTGGTACCACTTCTACCCAATGGGTTAAATGATCTACTATTACTAGCAAAAACGTCTACTTTTTCACCTGAGGGAGTTCAGTGAAATCTACTTGGATACTCTGAAAGGGTTGTAAGGCTAATTTTCACTGTCCTTGGTGTGCCTCTCTCACGACTTTTCTGTTTACTTTTTGGCATATTGCACACTTTTCAGTTATTTGCTAAGATATTCTAAAAATTCCCTTGTAGCTCCAATTTCTCACGAACTGATCACTCAGCACTTGGGTACCCCAATGAGTCTTGTTATGCTCGCTTTCTAATATTTTCCTTGTCAGTGGTTTATTTAATAACTGTCTTTTTTTGCTCTTATTTCCAGGAATTTTCTTTCCTCCATTTCACTGAATATTAGTATATATTGAATTTCTTCTGTGGGGCTTGGGACCATCATTATGTTCTCTTTTCCGGATTCAGCTGCATTTTTAGCCTCTAAGTCTGCTAAGTTTTTTCCTCGTATTTCTAAGGTGGTTCTTTTCTGGTGTCTCCAAACATGCACAACAGCAATTTCCTTTGGCAATTGCAATGCTTCTAATGCTTCTGAGATAAGCCTTTCATGGACTAGTCCTTTCCCTTTTGAATTTAGCAGTCCTCTTTCCTCCTAAATTTTCCCAAATGTATGCAGGACTCCAAAGACATATTTAGAATCAGTATACACAGTCTCTCTTTCTAGTGCTAATATTTCAAGGGTTCATTTTAAAGCGTATAACTCAAACGCTTGGGCTGACTAGCTGGGAGGTAACTTTTTCTTTCCTATGGTTATTAATTCCTCATTCACTATAGCGTATCTTGACATTCGCTTCCCCTGAATTACTCTTGAAGACTTATCAATGTATAATCTCTCCCTCCCCTAACAGGGGTTGGTGTGTCACCTCTTCTCTTACTTTGTTCTCATAGTTTATGAAAAGACATTGTGCAACAGGAACGTGAGGCTTATTCAACCTGGTTACTTCGGGTTTGGGACCTTATCACAGAATCATTAGGTTGGAAGATACCTTCAAGATCATCGAGTCCAACCCATGCCCTAACACCTCAACTAAACCATGGCACCAAATGCGACATCCAAACTTTATTTAAACACATCCAGGGATGGTGACTCCACCACCTCCCCAGGCAGACTATCCCAGTAATTTATTATTCTTTCAGTGAAAATTTTTTTCCTAATATCCAACCTAAATTTCCCTTGCTGCAGATTAAGACTGTCCTCTCATTCTGTCAGTTGCTGCCTGGAGAGAGACCAACCCCCACCAGATTAAACCACCTCTCCGGAAGTTGAAGAGAGTGATAAGGTCATGTCTGGTCTCCTTTTCTCCAGGCTAAACAACCCCAGCTCCCTCAGCCATTCCTCATAGGACTTGTGTTCCAAGCCCCTCACAAGCCTTGTTGCCCTCCTCTGGATGCGCTCAAGCTTCTCAACGTCCTTCCTAAAATGAAGGGCCCAGAACTGGACACAGTACTCAAGGTGCAGCCACATTCAGTGCCAAGTTTGGGGAAGAATGACCTCACTGCTCCTGCTGGCCACACTATTCCTGATACAGACCAGGATACTATTGGCCTTCTTGGCCACCAGGACACACTGCTGGCTCATGTTCAGTCGGCTGTTGACCAGTATGCCCAGGTCTCTTTCTGTCTGAGCACTGTCCAGTCACACCATCCACAGCCTATAACGCTGTAGGGGGTTATTGTGGCAAAAATGCAGGACTCAGCACTTGGACTTATTAAATTTCATCTTATTGGACTCTGCCCATCCATCCTGTCGCTGACAGGTTTTTGGGGTCCCTTTGGGATCCCTAAGACTGCTTCTGCAGCCCTCAGTGACAGAGCAAGTTCCTGAGCCTCGCTCAGAAAGAATTTGGCTCGTGGCGAGCTCTCAAACCAGCAGGGTGGAGAGATCAGAATGTGTAGAAAGGCACAAATCCATAGTTTACTCTATGAAGGCATCCAATCTATCATATTCAATGGTTATTGTTTTACAGGGGTTTTTATATCTTTTGAGGGTTTCACATATTGCACCAATTACCAAGGGAATTCTACATTCGGACCAATCCCTAAGGGATTTTACATTCAAAGCTGACCTATGGATACTAAAAGAAAATGAACCACTAATATTGGAGATAGATAAGAGGGTCTACCAAGGAGGGGAAGCTGGATTCCTTTTTGTATTCATCATTTAACAAGCCATTTCTTATCTTTAAGCTATGGTTTTCCAAGGCGCCCATTCTGGGGACACAGAGAAACTTTCTTCTTTATGAATATTTTCTGCTCCCTCCACACATCCAACCATTCCATGTCTCTCTGCAGAGCCCTCCTACCTTCCGACAGATTGACACATGCTCCCAGCTTAGTGTGGTCCACAAATTTACTAATGAAAGTCTCAATACTCTCACCTATGTCGTCAATAAAAATATTGAACAGAACTGGCCCTAGCACTAACCCCTGAGGAACACCACTGGTGACTGGCTGCCAACTGGATGCAGCACCATTCACCACCACTCTTCGGGCCCAGCCATCCAGAGAGTTCTTAACCCAGCAAAAAGTGCTCCTGTCCAAGCCATGAGCTGCCAACTTTTCCAGGAATATGCTGTGCGAGACAGTGTCAAAGGCCTTGCTGAAGTCTAAATAGACAACATCCACAGCTTTTCCTGCATCCACCAGGCGGGTCACATAGTCATAAAAGGTGACCAGGTTGGTCAAACATGACCTGCCCCTCCTAAACCCGTGCTGGTTGGGTCTGATACTTAATCATGGTTTTAAAGAGTTAAGATTTTTGCTAAGGGTAGAAGTAGTTTCCATGACCAAGATGTAAGTTAGGTAGGCAAATGGTAGGTTAATAATTACTAGATGCTTAAGCTAGAGCTAATTGATATAATTATCTGGTATTATGAACCTGTGTATAGAAGAACGTTAAATAAGTGAAACATTAATAATGAAGCACAAGGCCTTGGATCATGCCAGAGGGTCACCAAGACCTGATGAAGACTCTCCTGACTTCATCCTTCAAGACCACTGACCCATTTCAAGACCACTGACCCAATTCAAGAGAAGAATTGTGCATGTGTGAAGGACTAATGGGCTCATTTTAATATTGGATGGGGATGGGAGGTGCTGAGGCTATGCATATGTGTGGTTACTGTGCTGCAGAGAGAGAGAAAAGACAGCAACAGACACAGACCTCTTTTGGGGAAAAAAGGCCAACTTTATTGTATGGACAACCCGTATTTAAAGTGTGTTACGTGCAGCTAGGACAGGACAGTAGTTCACTGGACAATTGAGAAAAACATCCCTGGGACAGCATGCCCGGATGTCCCACGGGAAAGACACCAGGTGTTAATCTTTATTATGAATTCCATTCTGTTTTTCACCATGTTATCACTCTGGGAGACTGCCTCCCTTAACTCAAGCTGTAGTCAGCTTGTCAGCCTGGGAATGGACCTGAGAGACAGGAGAAATCCAGGCCTGAGAGGAATTTCCAAGCTGTAATTCCCTAGCTCTGTGAATGTGTGTGTCCACAGCTCCCCCTTTTAGTTTAAAAGAAAAAGGAGAGGAGAAGTGTTTGTAATCTCTTTGCAGGGCCCTTTGCAAAGGAGAATAAACGCGACTCAAAAGACCTGAAAAACATTCCCAGGAGGAGTCTTTGAACCTGGTGTTTTTCCCCTACAGAATCATATCCAAAGACAAAAAGAAAAAACCCATTAACATTATTTCTAAACAGTTCAAAACATATCTAATCGTATTTATCAATTGGTGTTAAAAAACAGTTCCACCACAAGCAGATAGGTGTTCATCCTCTGCTTGTAGAGGGGCCATCAGTCTGGTGGTCGGAATGCTGGTCAGTATTTGAAGGCTGTGCATTGGCCACATTCTGTCTCGGATGTCGCAGGTCAGGGTGGACACATCTCACAGGCAGCCAGCGTACCCCAGTATCTGTTGAGACGCAAGCATACCCACGACCCCGGACAATAAGGTCATGCGGGCCCTCCCACCTATTCGTAGTTAGGTCCCATATAAAGACCTTTGCTCGAGGCATTCGTATCTCATCTGAGGCCTGTAACGACGAGAAATGATTCACAATAACAGGATTATCGGAATCTTTTGGCACAGTAAGATGATAAATGGTATATAAAGTTTTTTCTAATCAGCTGTGTGGTGTTTCCCCAGCCATTCTCCTTTTCTGTTTATCTAAAACATGTATTAAAGTGCCATGGCTTGGCCTGTTGGAGAATGTGGAGTGCCAAAATTATGTGAGACTCCCCACATTTGCAAAAACTGCCTCGTCTTTTGGGAGACATAAGCAGAGCCATTGTCAGTTTTCACTGCAGAAGGTATGCCCAAGATTGCAAAAGCCATTCTCCAGTGGGCAATCACATCTCGACCCTTTTCCCCAGTATGGGCAGATGCCCAAATGGCTGAGAAAAGGTGTCGATAGAGACATGCACATACTTCAACCTGCCAAATTCAGCAATGTGAGTGAAGTCTGTCTGCCAAAGCTGCAGGGCTTTAAGACCCCTGGGGTTTACCCCCAATGGTAAAGGAGAAGCCAGGCCATGACAGTCATCACAAGAGGCGACAATGTCACGAGCCTCAGTGGCTGTTAGATGAAATTGTTTTTGCAGAGTAGGTGCATTCTGATGGAAAAACTCATGCGATGCTTGGGCTTGTGCAATCTTATCAGGCTGAGGTGCCACCCAGGCCGGGTTAGCCAACCTCTCAGCCCTGGCATTACCTTCTGTCAGAAACCCTGGCAAGTCTGTGTGACTCTGTATGTGCAGAACATAATATGGATGAGCTCAGGCTGGGATTGAGCACCACAAAGTCTTCAAGAGCCGAAACAGGACGGCGTTGTCAACCTCTTTCAGGAGCGAGCAATCCAAACGCTGAGCTATGTCTGCAACATACGCAGAGTCAGTGACCAAATTCAAAGGTATCTGTGAGAACCGTTGGAATGCCATAGTGACAGCCTTCAACTCAATGATCTGAGCAGAACCTGTTTCATGACCTTCCAACGTTTGCCAGCCAGACTCATCCTGCCAGGTAACAATGGCCTTCCCTGTTTTGCCTGACCCGTCAGTAAAGACAGTAGGACCTTGCACTGGCACCCGACTATATTTGGGTCTTAATGACAGTTTAACTGTCTTTGCCATATGCAGTAGCTTATGGCTGGGGAGATGATAAACAATCTGCCCCTTAAAATCTTGCAGTGCACTTTGCAAGGGGACACTATTAATAAAAGCTCCTTCAAAAAATTCCCACTCCACAGGGAGCACAAGTGTAGCGAGGTCTGCTGCCATCAATTGCACGCATCATTGACGGCATTTCAGTATCAGTCGGGCAATTAATTCAAATACTGTATTTACCGTCTTTTTCAGCTGATGTGGCAGAAAGACCCATTACAAAACGTGCAAGGGATCAGGCCAGGTATCATTCCATTGGCCAACGATACCTGTAGGATGCGAATCTGGATTGATGATAAACACAGTGATATCAACAGAGGGGTCTACTCGGCATACTTGACGGGTAGACAGAGCATGCTGCACCTGCTGCAGTGCTCGCCATGCCTCAGGGGTTAATGTTCAAGGTGAATCCAAGCGAGGGTCCCCCTTCAGGATACTGAAGAACGGGGACAATTGCTCGGTGGTCAGTCCTAAATAAGGATGCAACCAACCAGTGACACCCAGCAACTTCTGAGCATCATTTAATGTTTTTATGGAATCTGTGAATTGCACCTCGTGATGGTGGATCGTTCGATCCAGGATCTTGACCCCTAAATACTTCCAGGGAGGCTGTGGCTGGACCTTTTCTGGAGCCACCTGCAGCCCATAACAGCGTAAAGCAGCGAGCAGCTGAGGTTCTATCCTCAGCAACTCATCCTGAGTAGGAGCTGCTACTAGGATGCCATCCATGTAATGATAAACATACACGTTAGGGAACTGCTCATGAACTCCAGACAAGGCCTGAGCTACGTACTGATACCTCTAAGTTTAAGTTTTCTGTTCTGTTCTGCTTGGATGTGCTTTTCCGTTGTGCTTGGTGATGAAGACAAAACAGTCCGATTCCACCTAGGGACTCAAGGACAGTATCTTTAAACTTCAAGCCCTAAGCATAAACAACATGAAAAGAGGAGGGTGGACACAAAAGCAAGCAAGAAGGATGAAACTTCCCTATTTGAGACTATTAATTGGACAGTTGACTCCTGCATGCAAATGGACTGGAACCTATAAAGGTGTGAGAACTCGTGGCCAAGCGCTCCTTTCCTTCCATCTTGGAGCCATCTGGGCAGGGGCCACGACTATGGCACTTGTATTGCTGGGGTGTGGCTTTTGTAGGCCTTTCGTGGGCCTCACAATAAATTCCCATTTTGTTCCCCTTAACTCTGTGTGTAGCCTCTGTTCCAGCTCCTCAAGGCATCAGAGCTGGCACCCCAGATGGGACAGTGAAAGCATCTGGAAATCCCCTGGACTGAAGTTCTGCCAGCAGCCCCAGAAAGGCCCAGCAGAGGTCCAGAGGTATCAGAGCCAAGAACCCTGGGGACAGAGGCACGTGAGTGACCGAATAAAAGGGCATTCTGTTTAGCATCTGGGTCAGGTGCTAGGAGGGTCTGTGGATTAAATTGCAGCACCTCTTATCTAAAGCCAGAAGGTGGCGTAGCATTTGCGCTGTGACTCTGAGGGTTGTGAGTTCTACCCTGAGTCTCTTTTTGTGTCTCTTACTCCTTATTTCGGGCATCAGAATGGGTTGTGTATTTTCTGGTGAACATGATGATAGTGTTATTCCAGGGGATAGCCCCTTGGGGTTAATATTGAAAAATTGGGCGAATCTAATCGGGGAAGAGTCTATACTTTCGAAACCTAAACTTATCAGACTCTCGGAGAAAATCTGGCCAACATATGAGCTAGATGATGGAGAAACGTGGCCTAAAGTTGGGAGTTTAGATCGACAATTAATGTCAAGTTTAATATCCCGAATACGCGGAGATAGATTCATTGAAGAATTAGAGTATGCCCGACTTTTTATGGTATTAGGATGTGAGCAGGACCAAGATAAAAAGAAAGAATATCTATTAGTCTTAAAAGACAAAAAGAAAGAGCTACCTTTCAGTAGTATATATAAAAACCCAGAGGAGGCGGAGACAGATTTGGTTGCTCCTGCCATGAGGACAGGATCGGTCCCGGCCGCGCTGGGCAGGGGCCCAGGCCAGGGCAAGGCCCCTCCTCCGGCACTGCCGCAACACCTCCGGCACCAGCCCAAGGGGAGGGGAAGGGGGGCAGGACCTTTTACAGGGAAAGAGGAGAGGGAACCTCCCATGGGGGGAGCAGTGCCCCCTCCGTTCTCAGACCTGTGAGGTACCATGGCAACACTGAAGGTCAAGAAGCTGCCTCGGAAGGTGACATCACCAAAGATCGCAGACACACAGCCCGGCAGCAGAGTCGCAACAGGTCTTCTATGATGCTGTTGGGGGTTGAATGCTTCCCTTTTCTTTCTGTGGAATTTCTCCCATTGTTATGCTAAGTAGTTGTGGCTACACCTTAAAACGACAGATAATGTTCTCTCGTAGGGGGGTGAGTGGAGGGGGGGGGGAACCGGAAAAGGAAAGGTGGGACAGGGGGGTCTGGGAGCAGGGGACTCTCTCTCGCTTGGCTCGTGGAGTGGGAGGACAGCCCGGGGCTCCGATCTGGCATCTCCCCTGCCATCCCAGCACTGAGATCCACGCTCCCTGACGTTGGACATCGCTCTGCTGCTCTCCCATCTCACCCTACTATCTCCGGACACCCTGCCGAGCACCACGACCAACACCGTGAGGGGGATTCGCTTCCCCATCCCTCTGACCCCTGGGCCGCTGCCGCCATCACTCCAGCCCTCTTCAACTGCGCGGGACCTGCCCTGCCCCCACAGCACCGGTAACTGAGCGCAGGGAGATGGCCTGCGGCCAAAAGGGACTGGAGCGGAGCTAGACTGTTCTGTTCTGTTGTCAATTTTTATAGCTGTTGTTGTTTTTCTGCCTTGTTAGATATCAGTAAAGAACTGTTACCTTTATCCCCACATCTCCTGCCTGAAGGCTTCTGATTTGGACCTAAAATAATTAAAAGGGAGGGGGTTTGCACTCTGCATCGCAGGAAAGGGGCCCTTGCCTTTCCTTAGACCATATCTGTCTTTCAAACCAAGACAGATTTTGGCGCCCGGAACGTGGGGCATTGCCTGAGGGCATTGAGACAGCGGTAGAAAAGGGAATAACAGTTCTTGAATTACCCAAGCTTGTGGCAGGTGACACCATGCTGTCCAGATTACCCTGGATTGGCCTCCATGTGGTCACTGCTATATCTCTCCCATTTGCAAGCCCTTTTTTAAACATGAGTCTCATAACCAAGGTTACTGTGGCTATTATCCGGTTTGTTTTGTGGGTTGATCAGTTGAGGAATTCATGGATTCTTAATTTTCTCTGGAAGATGGCCACATGGATTCAGAGCTATCGCAATCTAAGTGTGTGTTTCTGGGGCTACTTCAATAATGGTACTTACTGTGAGGAAGTGGCACCAGGTGAAATTTTCTCCCAACCCATCACAGGGTTTTTGAAGTTCACCCTACCAGTCTTCAAGGGCTTCAAATCCGCTTTAAATGCTAATGACATTATACTGTGGCTAGTGTTGCTTATATCCCTGTTAAACCTGTTCTATCTAACATTCAGAGATAAGGGGAGATTGACTTGGATAACAACCCTGATACCTACCCCAGGGATTAGTGATGTTACCCCAGAGCCTGATCCTGTCCAAGAGACTAGGGAGGTTACCCCAGAGCCTGATCCTGTCCCAGAGACTAGGAAGGTTACCCCAGAGCCTGATCCTGTCCCAGAGACTAGGGATATTACCCCAGAGTTTGACCCTGCCCCACAGCCCACCTCGGAAAGGAACCACCCAGAATGGGTGGGGGTGCTAGCGAAGGAGATACGTGAGATGGGCCAGATGCTGAAGGAGTACCTCTCCCCAGCTGGTGAGAAACCCTCCCCCTGCCTTAAAGAGGGAGACTCTGATGGTGCAGCAGTGGGACCCACAGATGTTACATCTGTCCAGGTTCCAGCTGAACTGCAAGGGTACTCACAGCCAGCAGCAGTTGCCCCTGTGGAAACTAGGAAGTCTAAGATGAAAACAAGGCACCTAGATAATAAGGGTCAGGAAGGGGGCCCCTCACAACCAGCAGGGGAGCCAGAAGTTGAGATCATCACCGAGTCTCTGTCATACGAGAGTCTCCATAACCTGCGAAAAGACATTGTACGACGGGGCCGTGAGCCTTTTACAACCTGGTTACTGCGGGTCTGGGACCTTATGGGTACAGGTGTGCAACTGGATGGTACTGAGGCAAGGAATTTGGGAGCCTTGACCCAGGACTCAGATGTGGACCAAGTATTTGTAAGGGAGACAGGTCTCCTTTCCCTCTGGGAGTGACTTTTAATGAGTGTGAGAGAGAGATTTGTCCACAGAGAGAGAATGCAGGAGTACCACCAGAGAACACGTTGGAAGACCCTTGAGGAAGGGATCCAACAGCTGAGAGAAGTGGCAGTACTGGAGGTGCTCTTTGGGAGGGATGGACAGCATGACAATGACCCTGACAAGGTCAGGTGCACAGGGCAGATGTTGTGGAATCTGGCAAACCTGGGCCCATCTCAATATACCCCCTTTATTGCAATGATTGATGCTGATACCAACCAAGTGACAGTGGGTTCTGTTGCCAACAGGCTCAGGAATTATCAGAGTATGATGGCTGGCCCAATGCAGGCTCATGTCTCTGCTGTGGCTAAGGACCTCAGAGAGGAGTTTAAGGAGGAGATGAAGGAGATAAGGGAAGAGGAGAGGAAGATCAGTGCAGCACCAGTGCGAGTCATGGACCCCAAAAGTAGAGCCCAACGCCCCCCAGCTAGGGAGAGAGGGTACACCCCACGTGCTGACCTGTGGTTTTTTCTACGTGACCACGGGGAAGACATGAGAAGGTGGGATGGGAAACCCACTTCTGTCCTGGCAGCACGGGTGCGCCAACTCAGGGAGGGGAACACCAACAGAGGGAACTCCACTAAAGTGAAGGTAGCCTCAGCCTCCCATGACCAAGGTGCAGGGTATTACAGAAGGGAGGATGATCTGTCAGATTCCCTTGAAGGAACCTCCAGTATGTATGCCCAGGAGAGAAATAATAACCAGGGCTAGAGGGGCCCTGCCTCTAGCCAGGGAGAGGCATGGGAAAACCGGATCTTTTGGACGGTGTGGATCCGATGGCCTGGCACATCAGAGCCACAGGAACACAGTGCATTGGTTGACACTGTTTCACAGTGTACATTAATACCATTGGGACATGTCGGGAAGGAACCTGTTTCAATTGCTGGGGTTACGGGGGGATCTCAGGAATTGACTTTGATGAAGGCTGAGGTGAGCCTGACTGGGAAAGAGTGGCAGAAACATCCAATTGTGACTGGCCCAGGGGCACCATGTATCCTAGGCATAGACTTCCTCAGGAACGGCTATTACAAAGACCCAAAGGGACTCAGGTGGGCTTTTGGAATAGCTGCTGTGGCGGCAGAGGGCATTAAGCAGTTGAACACCCTGCCTGGGCTATCAGAAAACCCATCTGCAGTGGGACTCCTCAGAGTGAAAGAGCAACAGGTGCCAATTGCTACCTCAACAGTGCACCGCTGGCAGTACCGGACGAATCGAGATGCCGTGATCCCCATCCACAAGATGATCCGTGAGCTGGAGAGCCAAGGGGTGGTCAGCAAAACCCACTCACCCTTCAACAGCCCCATCTGGCCTGTGCGTAAATCTGAAGGAGAATGGAGATTGACTGTGGACTATTGTGCATTGAATGAAGTGACTCCACCACTGAGTGCTGCTGTGCCGGACATGCTGGAACTCCAGTACGAGCTGGAGTCCAAGGCAGCCAATGCATTTTTCTCCATTCCTCTGGCAGTAGAGTGCAGGCCTCAGTTCACTTTCACCTGGAGGGGTGTGCAATACACATGGAACCAACTGCCCCAGGGGTGGAAACACAGTCCCACCATCTGTCATGGATTGATCCAGGCTACACTGGAGAAGGGTGGAGCTCCAGAACATCTGCAGTACATTGATGACATCATTGTGTGGGGGGACACGGAAATGGAGGTATTTCAGAAAGGAGAAAAGATCATTGAGATTCTGCTGGGAGCCGGCTTCGCCATTAAAAAGAGCAAAGTCAAAGGGCCTGCCCAAGAGATCCAGTTCCTGGGAGTAAAGTGGCAAGATGGATGGCGCCAGATCCCCAGTGAGGTCATCAATAAGATCACTGCAATGTCTCCACCAACCAGCAAGAAGGAAACACAAGCCTTCCTAGGTGCCATAGGCTTTTGGAGAATGCACATTCCTGAGTACAGCCAGATTGTGAGCCCTCTTTACCTGGTCACCCGCAAGAAGAACGATTTCCACTGGGGCTCTGAGCAGCAGCAAGCCTTTGCCCAGATCAAGCAGGAGATCGCTCATGCAGTAGCCCTCGGCCCAGTCAGGACGGGACCAGATGTGAAGAACGTGCTCTACTCTGCAGCCGGGAACCATGGTCTGTCCTGGAGCCTTTGGCAGAAGGTGCCTGGTGAGACGCGAGGCCGACCACTGGGGTTCTGGAGTCGAAGCTACAGAGGGTCCGAGGCCAACTACACTCCAACGGAGAGGGAGATCCTGGCTGCCTCTGAAGGGGTTCAAGCTGCCTCAGAGGTGGTTGGCACGGAAACACAACTCCTCCTGGCACCCCGACTGCCAGTGCTGGGGTGGATGTTTAAAGGAAAGGTTCCCTCAACCCACCATGCCACTGACGCCACATGGAGCAAATGGATTGCCCTCATCACACAACGTGCCCATATTGGAAACCCGAATCGCCCTGGGATTTTGGAGATAATTACCAACTGGCCGGAAGGGGAGGACTTTGGCCTTGTCGATGAAGAAGAACAGGAACAAGTGACCCGGGCCGAAGAAGCCCCACCATATAACCAACTGCCAGCAGATGAAACATGCTATGCTCTTTTCACTGATGGTTCCTGCCGCATCGTGGGGATGAACCGCAAGTGGAAAGCAGCCGTATGGAGCCCCACACGACAGGTTGCACAAGCTACCGAAGGAGAAGGTGGATCGAGGCAACTTGCTGGACTCAAAGCTGTTCAGCTGGCCCTGGACATTGCTGAAAGAGAGAAGTGGCCAAAACTCTACCTTTACACTGATTCATGGATGGTAGCCAATGCTCTGTGGGGTTGGCTGGAAAGGTGGAAAAAGGCTAACTGGCAACGTAGGGGAAAACAAATCTGGGCTGCCAATGAATGGAAAGACATTGCCACCTGGATAGAGAAGCTGCCTGTGAAAGTCCATCACGTAGATGCCCATGTCCCCAGGAGTCGGGCTAATGAGGGACACCGCCACAATGAGCAGGTAGATCAGGCGGCACAGATAGAGTTGTGGAAGATAGATTTAGACTGGCAGCACAAGGGAGAGTTGTTCCTGGCTCGATGGGCCCATGATGCCTCAGGTCATCAGGGCAGAGATACCACATATAAGTGGGCACGAGACCGAGGGGTGGATCTAACCATGGACAGTATTTCTCAACTTATCCATGACTGTGAGACGTGCGCTGCCATCAAGCAGGCCAAGCGGGTGAAGCCCCTCTGGTATGGGGGGCGGTGGTCCAAATATAAGTATGGAGAGGCCTGGCAGATTGACTACATCACACTGCCTCAAACCCGCCAGGGCAAGCACTATGTACTGACCATGGTGGAAGCCACCACTGGATGGTTAGAGACCCACCCTGTGCCTCATGCCACTGCTTGGAACACCATCCTGGGCCTGGAAAAACAAGTTCTTTGGAGGCATGGTACCCCTGAGAATTGCGTCAGACAATGGGACTCATTTCAAGAACAGCCTTATAAACACCTGGGCTAGAGAACATGGCATTGAGTGGGTGTACCATATCCCCTACCATGCACCAGCTGCAGGGAAAGTTGAACGGTGCAATGGCCTGCTTAAAACCACCTTGAAGGCACTGGGTTGGGGAACTTTCAAGAACTGGGAGATTAATCTACCAAAGGCCACATGGTTAGTGAACACCCGAGGTTCCACTAACCGAGCAGGCCCTGCCCAGTCTGAGCCCTTGGGAATATCAGATGGAGATAAGGTTCCAGTGGTACACATGAGAGGTATGCTAGGAAAAAACTGTTTGGGTGAATCCTGCCTCCAGCAAAGACAATCCCATCCATGGAGTTGGATTCGCTCAAGGACCAGGCTGCACCTGATGGGGGATGCAAAAGAATGGAGAGAACCGATGCATATCCCAAGGAGACCTTGTTTTAGGGTGAAATACCTATAGTACTGTGGCTATGTCTCTAACTGCATGTATGTATATATAATGTAACGGTTTAATTTGATATAGCATATTAGTATGGGAGAAATTCAGGGGTGGATAATGTTGGGGGTTGAATACTTCCCTTTTCTTTCTGTGCAATTTCTCCCATTGTTATGCTAAGTAATTGTGGCTACACCTTAAAACGACAGAGTTCTCTCGTAGGGGGGTGGGTGGAGGGGGAGGGGGGGGAACCGGAAAAGGAAAGGTGGGACAGGGGGGTCTGGGAGCGGGGGATTCTCTCTCGCTTGGCTCGTGGAGTGGGAGGACAGCCTGGGGCTCCAGTCTGGCATCTCCCCTGCCATCCCAGCACTGAGATCCACGCTCCCTGCCGTTGGACATAGCTCTGCTGCTCTCCCATCTCACCCTACTATCTCCGGACACCCTGCTGAGCACCACGACCAACACCGTGAGGGGGGAGTCACTTTCCCATCCCCTCTCACCCCTGGGCCGCTGCCGCCATCACTCCAGCCCTCTTCAACTGCGCGGGACCTGCCCTGCCCCCACAGCACCGGTAACTGAGCGCAGGGAGATGGCCTGCGGCCAAAAGGGACTGGAGCGGAGCTAGACTGTTCTGTTCTGTTGTCAATTTTTATAGCTGTTGTTGTTTTTCTGCCTTGTTAGATATCAGTAAAGAACTGTTACCCTTATCCCCACATCTCCTGCCTGAAGGCTTCTGATTTGGACGTAAAATAATTAAAAGGGAGGGGGTTGCATTCCGCATCTCAGGAAGGGGGCTCTTGCCTTTCCTTAGACCATACCTGTCTTTCAAACCAAGACAGATGCTTTCTAGGATTGGGACTAGCCGAGATCGACTCCTGGCTACAACAGAGACAGACAGCTCTTGCTCAAATGAGTCTGAGGAGGAAGAGGAGGATGAGGAAATGGACGAGATTATTGCTGCCTTAAACAGATGGAGAAGGGGAAAGATAGCAAAAAAGGTCCTCAGAGAGCATAGCCCAATTGCTCACCGCACTAGATCAAAGAGGGAGAGAGACAGAGAACCAGTTTTGCAAGCCCCTTTACGACAGGCAGTTGGTAATCAGGGGCCAGTATACATGAAAGTACCATACTCCCTTGTAGAGTTACGTGACAGGTTGACTTAGGAAGAAGAAACTCAGAGATAGATTTTCTCTAAGAGAATTTCCTCTGTGGGGGTTGGGATACCTGCAACAGCCAATTAGAGAAAGTTAGATCGCTCCGTGAACACACATTTTGAAGGAAGTAATCCGGAACTGAGCCTATTTGTCTTTCCTGCGGCTGAGCAGGTAACATCAACCCGAGCTTCCCCCTCCCCCATGCAGGGGGGGAGGCTCAGGAGGCCGCTTGGGCCCCGTTTGCCAATGAGGGGGACCCGATGGCTGGGGGGAGAAAAAGTTGTGTGATAAGACCTTCACAGCTTCCTCCTCCACGGGCCTGCGGCTCTGGCATGGGGGGAGGCCGACTCTTGCTGCTGTCGGACAGGCCGGGCCTGCCCAGGTGGCCATGAGCAGTGTGGGGCTGCAGCCCAGCCCCAGAAAGGCTGATTAACACCTCAGCCGCCCCCCCAGTGCAGCCTGAGCCTGGCCCAACTTTTGTAGTTGTGTTAAACTTTAACTCTTTAGTGTTCAGATAAGATTTGCAAAGCCTCCAGCCTTTCCTTTGAATATGAAAGGGAATAAGAGGATTTCTGAAGTCAGTGACGTAAGAGCTAAGTTTTTAAGATGGAAGGAGAATGAGAAGATGCTGAAATGGCTGAAAAATCTTTTTGTAAAATTGTAGGGATGAACTAATGTACTGAATATTCCTATAAACCATGGAAAAAGACATGGGGGGATGGAAATGTTCCTTTTAATAGATGATTTGACTAAAGAGCACCTGTGTTGAGAATTTCTGCCCTGAGAAAAGAAGGGGATTTTGGTTTTCTGAAGATGAAGCCTGAGCAGAGAGAAAGGAGACAGAGAGAATCTTTGTTGTCGAACATTTCATTCTTAAAAGTAATACCCCATGAGACAGACATGGCCCACATCTACAACTTTGGGACGGCTGTAGAGTTGGGAGGAGCTTCACGGTTGCAGGTTCCCGGGCGGATGCAAATCGTGAAAGATAAAACCACAAGAGAACTGTCTTTTTCCTTCTCATGGGAAAAAATCCCTACAACTTCAACAAGAAGAGGCTTCTCTCTCCAGAAGTGAACTGAGAAAGACTAAATTGGGGATTGACCAAAGTATTTGTTATATGTTTGTTTTGTTGTTATGAAGGTTGGGAGAGGGAAGGAAGGAGTGGTCTGAAAATCTTATTCTGAATTTTTTTTCTTTTCCTTTCTCTTTGTTTGTGTAGTTAATAAATTTTCTTTTATACTTTCTCAAGTTTTAGGCCTGCCTTGCTCTTTTGCTCCTGGTTCTGTCTCACAACAGGAAAAATAAGTTTATTTAAATTGGCAACTCAAACCGAAGACATTAATTTGGTACGTTGGCTGGGAAATCAAAATTAAACCAAGACAAGTTAGAACAGTGGAAAACTACTGTAGGAAAATATAAAGAGAACCCAAATAAAGTGGCAAAATTGGTGGAAGAGCCTATTAACTCACAAAACCCTGACTGGGCTGATTTAAACTCCATGTTAGATACATTACTTGACCCCACTGAAAGACAGATGGTTAATAAAGCCATCACAACCTCCGTGGAGGGGAACATAGCCAGTGGATTGCTTCAGGGTACTGTCACTCAGATATTTCCCCTTGAGAATCCTGGGTGGGATCTAAATATACCAGAACATATGGCAAGGCTAAAACGATATCAAAGTCTGGTAGTATATGGGTTAAAACATGGAATACCTAAGGCTATAAATTGGTCAAAGCTTTATGAAGTAAGACAAAATTATGACGAATCACCATCTGATTTTTTGAACAGGTTAATAGAAACTGCCATCAAATATACTGACCTAGACCCTGAATCAACTGATGGTAAAGCACACTTGGTTTTGTTGTTTATGGGTCAGGCTTCAAATGATATAAGAAGGAAGCTGCAGAAGATAGAGGGGGTCCGAGATATGGAGAGACTGCCAGAGGTTGCCTGGAAAGTGTTTCGAGATAGAGGTTCAATGGAAAGAGTTAAATCCATTAAATCCCAACTCAGTAAGAAGGCAACTCAGGAGAAGTCACACAAAAAAAAATTTCCCCTATGGAGAAGGACCAGTGTGCATACTGTAGAAAGTGGAGACATTGGAAAAAGGATTGTCCAGTGTTAAAAGGAAAATCCTCAGTTCCCCAGCTCCCAATAGTACAAACCTCAAGTGGCTCAGGCTCTGAGTGATGGAGACCGAGGGCTATTCCCCCAGCAGAGCCCTTGATTATAACTAAGCTGGGGAAAGATGACATCGAGTTTTTGGTAGATACAGGAGCAGCATATTCTGTATTAAATACCTTAGAAGGGGAACTGAGTCACGACACTGTACATGTTGTTGGGGCGACTGGGGTAAGTGAAACACGGCCTTTCTTCCAACCTTTAAAATTCAAATTGGGGAAGCATTGGGTAACTCATCAATTCCTTTATATGCCTAACTCCCCAAAACCATTGCTGGGGAGGGACCTACTGGAAAAACTGGAATCAGAAATCAAATTCAAAAAGGGAAAGGGTGTACAGGTTGTGATTCCTGAATCTAAATTTGTCCAAGTTGCTGCACTTTTTATACAGGAAAAATGCAGTGAAATTCCTGCTGAGGTGGAAAATGTGGTAGATCCAATAGTGTGGGCCAGTGATATCCCAGGAAGATCCAAACGGGCAGAACCAGTGAGTATTGCACTCAAACCAGGAGCTACACCGGTAAGGCAAAAACAATACCCTTTAAAATTAGAGCATCATAAGGGATTGGTACCTATAATTGAAAAAATTCTACAACATGGTTTGTTAGTACAATGTGAGTCTAAATTCAATACCCCCATTTTAGCTGTCAAAAAAGCAGATGGTAAGAGTTACTGATTAGTACAAGATTTAAGAGCAATCAACAAAATTACAGAGGATATACACCCAGTAGTAGCCAATCCCTACACTCTCTTGACCACACTGACAGATGAGTTAGGGTGGTTTTCGGTTATAGATCTAAAGGATGCCTTTTTCTGCATTCCTGTGCATAAAAACAGTCAAGACCTTTTTGCTTTTGAGTGGGAAAATTCCGAGACAGGGAGGAAATGTCAACTTACCTGGAGAGTTCTACCCCAAGGTTTCAAGAACAGCCCTACCATATTTGGAAACCAGCTAGCAAAGGAACTGGAAGATTGGAAAGGACAAGAGCCAGAGGGAGTTATCCTTCAATATGTGGATGATATCCTGATTACAGCCAGAACCAGGGAGGACTGCATACTATTCACTCTAAGTTTATTAAATTTCTTGGGATTGAGTGGGTACAGAGTCTCTAAAGACAAAGTACAGATTGCTAAAGAAGCAGTAGTCTATTTGGGACTTGAGCTCTTCCGTGGACACCGACAGCTTAGCAAGGAATGAAAAGAAGCTATCTGTCGACTCCCAGAACTCCATACTGTAAGAGAGATGCAAGCTTTCCTGGGAATGGCAAGTTGGTGTCGTTTGTGGATAGCAAATTATGGATTACTGGTAAAACCCTTATATGGGGCATTAAAAGCAGCCGAGAAAGGAATTATTCCATGGACTGAACATGCTAGAGCAGCTTTTAAACAGCTGAAACACTCTCTAATGTCAGCTCCAGCACTGGGACTGCCCAATCTAACAAAACCTTTTGAACTTTTTACATATGAGAGACAGAGTATGGCTCTGGGGGTACTAGCACAGCGTCTTGGGAACCAGCGGAGAGCTGTGGCCTATTTTTCCAAACAGCTAGACAGTGTTGCCCAAGGTTGGCCAGGATGCCTAAAGGCCGTGGCAGCCACTGTAATTTTGATCCAGGAGGCCCGAAAACTCACGCTTGGGTGACACATTGTAGTGTATATACCCCATGCAGTAGCATCTGTCCTTGAGCAAAAGGGGGAACATTGGCTGTCCGGCAACTGGATCCTGAAATACCAATTGCTGCTATTAGAACAGGATGATGTTACCCTGAAAACGACTTCTGTTGTTAACCCTGCCATGTTTCTGTCTTCCATCTCAATTGGCAATGAACCAGAGCATGACTGCTTGCAAATAATTGAAGAGGTCTATTCCAGCCGACCAGATCTGAAAGATGTGCCCATGGAGAATCCAGATTGGGAGCTCTTTATGGATGGAAGCAGTTTTATGAAAAATGGCAAAAGGATGACAGGCTATGCAGTGACCACACAGGACAAGGTAGTAGAGGCAAAGGCCCTGTCAGCAGATGTGTCATCACAGAAGATTGAACTGATTGCATTGACAAGAGCCTTAGACCTGAGCAAGGGGAAAAAGGTAAATATATGGACTGACTCTAAGTATGCATTTAGTGTTGTCCATGCCCATGGAGCCATCTGGAAGGAAAGAGGACTCTTGAATGCTCAAGGTAATCAGATCAAGCATGCTGAGCAAATCCTTGCCCTCTTAGAGAGCATTAAAAAACCTGCAAAAGTAGCTGTTATACATTGTAGAGGTCACCAAAAGGGAAAATCCACTCCAGAATTGGGAAACTGCTTTGCTGATAAAACGGCAAGAAGGATTGCAGAAAAAGGTATTCTTGCAGTGGTTCCACAAAAAGAGATTGATTTATTGGGGTACACCCTGAAATATGACCAAGCGGACCACAAACTAATAAAATTTCTCAAAGCTGAAATTACAGAGAGTGGATGGGCTGTTACACCAACAAACCAGGTGGTAGTCCCACCCCTGATCCTATGGGAGTTAGTACAAAGAGAACATGAAACCACACATTTCGGGATTGAAAAACTTTTGAAACATCTAAAAAAGGTAGTAATAGGAAAGGGAATGACTGATATACAATCGGTAGTAAGTAAATGAGAAATTTGTTGTAAGAACAACCGAGACACAAGGAAAAGAGTTGTGTTAGGAGCAACAAAGGCAGGGGATCTTCCTGGGGATTACTGGCAAATAGATTTTGTGGAGTTACCACGCAAAGAAGGATACCGGTACATACTGGTATTAGTTGACACCTTCAGTGGATGGCCGGAAGCTTACCCCTGTCGCACTAACACAGCCAAGGAGTTGGTGAAAGTCTTGCTCAATCATATAATTCCGAGGTTCGGGGTTCCCTTGGGAATGTCATCAGATAGGGGACCACACTTTGTAGCTACAGTGGTTAAAGAAGTTAGTCGGGTTTTGGGAATTATTTGGGATCTGCATACACCCTATAGACCTCAAGCAAGTGGTAAAGTTGAACGTATGAATGGAACTCTTAAAAGACAAATTAGTAAAATTTGCCAAGAAACATCTATGACATGGGCTCAGGCCCTACCTATAGCTTTGTTGAGAATCCGTATACAACCCAGACGAAGGGATAACATTAGTCCCTATGAAATATTGTATGGTAGACCATATCAAATCCTACACATTCCAGGTGAAATTCATATGAAGGCGAAACGTGATCTACAGTGTTACTTAATGGCTTTGAGTTCCACTTTGCAGAAACTTCAGAGTTACATCGTGTTATCCAGACCCATAGGACTAGACAGACCAGCACATCCATTCCAGCCTGGAGACTGGGTCTATGTGAAGTGGTGGGACAGTGATCCTCTGCAAGCCAAGTGGAAAGGACCATTTAAAGTCCTGCTGATCACCTTCACCGCAGTCAACGTTGCTGGCAGAGGACCCTGGATCCACTATTCTAGAATTAAGAAAGCTTCTGCTCCCGAATAATTGTAACAACAAAACTGATGGAAACAATATTTTAAGTGATTCCTCTTCTGTGTCTAATTACTACTCTTTTATATAATAGTTGATTGTGTAGAATACTATTCTTGTTAGATATTTAGATGTTTATTATTATTAAGTTTATGTTTATTATGTATTCACTATTAGATATTTATCTAATGTTAGATATTTCTCATTATTAGGTACTTATTTGTCATTAAATACTTGTCAGCAATATTTAGAATAGAGACTCGACAAGGTAAAAGCCTTGTCGAGCCTCTAAAGGGGGGAAATTGATACCTCTAAGTTTAAGTTTTCTGTTCTGTTCTGCTTGGATGTGCTTTTCTGTTCTGCTTGGGTGATGAAGACAAAACAGTCCGATTCCACCTAGGGACTCAAGGACAGTATCTTTAAACTTCAAGCCCTAAGCATAAACAATGTGAAAAGAGGAGGGCAGACACAAAAGCAAGCAAGAAGGATGAAACTTCCCTATTTGAGACTATTAATTGGACAGTTGACTCCTGCATGCAAATGGACTGAAACCTATAAAGGTGTGAGAACTCGTGGCCAAGCACTCCTTTTCTTCCATCTTGGAGCCATCTGGGCAGGGGTCACAACTGTGGCACTTGTATTGCTGGGGTGTGGCTTTTGTAGGCCTTTCATGGGCCTCACAATAAATACCCATTTTGTTCCACTAAACTCTGTGTGTAGCCTCTGTTCCAGCTCCTCAAGGCATCAGTACCACTGACAAATGGTTGGGCTGTTTCGACAACCTTGAGGCAAAACCCTCCATTGATATCTCTGTCCAGGCTCTGAATTATTCACTGTTGGTACTGTAAAAGCAAACTTTGGTCTGTCGTCAGGGCACAAGGGGATAGTAAAAAAACAGTCTTTCAAATCAACGACCAGAATGTCCCATCCAGCTGGGAGCATGGTGGGCGATGGCATCCCAGGCTGCAATGCCCCCATGCTCTCCATGACAGCATTTATCTTTCGGAGATCTTGTAACAATCTCCATTTTCCTGACTTTTTTTCTATCACAAAGACAAGGCTGTTCCAGGGACTGCTGGTAAGTTCGAGGTGTCCCTGTTCTAATTGCTCTTGGACTAATTGGCGAAGGGCTAATAATTTTGTTTTTGGCAGGGACCACTGTGCTTGCCAAACTGGGGTATTAGTCAACCACCAGAGAGGCATTGTAGGATAATTCCTGCCCTTCATTTCAGTGGTCCCATTTACAAATTTGACTGAATGTGCACTCCCCAGGCAGCCAAAACATCCTGTCCCCAGAGGTTGATCGGAGCTGAGGTTATGTAGGGCCGGATGGTAGCTGTCTGCCCCTCCAAATTCCTGATCAGCACAGGCCACTGACTCACAAAAGTCTGTGCTGTGCCTCCCACACCTTCAATGGCCTGGCCAAGAGGGGCCATCGGCCATGTGGGAGGCCAGGCAAAATAGGAAATCACAGTGACATCTGCCCTGGGATCGAGCAAACCTCTGAGCTGGATCTGGGGTGGGTTGGCAGCTGGCACCGACAAAGTGCACACCATCTGTGGGCGCTGATCGGAGATGTTCATTGTCCAAAAGACTTGTGGTGGTCCTGTGGAGCTGAAACCGCCATCTTTCCGGTCTCAATGATCAGCCCTGGGAACATATGAGAGAAAAGGCACAAGTTGGGAGATATGGGTTCCTGCCAGGATAGTGACAGGAGGACATGGAGTAGAAACCATGGCACAGATTTGTCCTGTGAAGTCAGCATCAATGACCCCTGGGTGGATGAAGATTCCCTGGATGGTGGCACTGGATCGGCCTACAAGCAGTGCACTGAGCCCATGGCCCAGAGGACCAAAGGCATCCAGAGGGATCTTGTGCACACTGACAGAGTCTAGGACAACTGTGGCTGCGGTGTGTACATCCATGCTGGCAGAGCCCCTGGTGCAGGCTGCATGCTGACTGAGGAAACCTGTGCCATTGCAGGGTTCTGGGGTGCCATTTCTGTCTGAGCACCACACCCCTGGGTGCTGGTCAGCCCATTTCCCTGGTCCAGCACAGGCTTCTTTGTTTTGCACTGATTGGCATAATGTCCTGGTTTTTTGCATTTAGCACACAGAAAAGTAGGCATGTTAGCCTTCTGTTGCTGTGGCTTCTGCTTATTGTTGCTATTATTTTTCCCATGCTTTTTCTGACCACCTCCTGACATGTTTTGATGATGTCACATGGCAGCTGCTAAAGTGAAGATCTCATGATCTATGGTTTCCACCTTAGCACATGCCTGGATCATCTCAGTCAAAGAGAGGTCCCCTGGCATAGCCTGGATGATTTTTAAACAATCAACATTAGCATTGTCCGTAGCCAGCTGTTTACATAACAACTGTCTTAGGGCATCATCCTCAACCTGCTTTTTCAAGGCAGCTGCAATTTTCTCAACAAATTGTAGGAAAGGTTCTCTGGGACCCTGAGTAATTTTCACATATTTTTGTTGTGGGGCAGCAGCTTCCATAGTTTTTAACATGGCTGCAAGCCCTGTTTTTTGGCATTGTTCTAGAATCAGGGGGTCCCAGGTGGCTTGCATGTCAGGGCTAGCAAATTGATGTTGACCCATCAAAGCATCTGTCCCCACAGCATATCTAGGATCTTGCCAGGGTTGCTGCATATTCTCAGCAGCAGCCCTGTCAGCCATCTGTCTCCAGTTGTCCTCAAACAGTCTAAATTGGACAGACTGGAACAGCACCTGGGCCAGATGCTTAATATCATAGGGTGGTAGTAAATTGGTATTCAACAACCTAATAATTTGCATCACTTGTGCAGAACCAAGCCCATATTTTGCTACCTTGTCCTGTAAATCTTGGACAACATGCCAAGCTATGATGTCATGCCTATCTGCCTGCCCTGAGCCAGGCACAGCCTTGAAGACAGGAAAGGCCTGAGGTCCTGTCTTGGTTTGAAAGACAGGTATTTGCTAAGGAAAGGCAAGAGCCCCCTTCCTGAGATGCAGAATGCAACCCCCTCCCTTTTAATTATTTTAGTTTTAAAGCAGAGGCCTTCAGGCAGGAGATATGGGGATAAGGATAACAGTTCTTTACTGATATCTAACAAGGCAGAAAAACAACAACAGCTATAAAAATTGACAACAGAACAGAACAGTCTAGCTCCGCTCCAGTCCCTTTTGGCCGCAGGCCGTCTCCCTGCGCTCAGTTACCGGTGCTGTGGGGGCAGGGCAGGTCCCGCGCAGTCGAAGAGGGCTGGGTGATGGCGGCAGCGTCCCAGGGGTGAGAGGGATGGGAAAGTGACTCCCCCCTCACGGTGTCGGTCGTGGTGCTCAGCAGAGTGTCCGGAGATTGTAGGGTGAGGTGGGAGAGCAGCAGAGCTATGTCCAACGGCAGGGAGCGTGGATCTCAGTGCTGGGATGGCAGGGGAGATGCCAGATCGGAGCCCGGGCTGTCCTCCCACTCCACGAGCCAAGCGAGAGAGAGTCCCCCGCTCCCAGACCCCCCTGTCCCACCTTTCCTTTTCCGGTTCCCCCCCTCCCCCTCCACCCACCCCCCCTACGAGAGAACATTATCTGTCGTTTTAAGGTGTAGCCACAACTACTTAGCATAACAATGGGATAAATTCCACAGAAAGAAAAGGGAACAATTCAACCCCCCAACTGGTCCCCCAGTCCCCTCAGGGACCGGGCTGATCTCAGCTGGATCTACTTGAACGCCTTCCTCCACCCGGAGAACACCCTCTGGCATTCCCAAACGTTCTAGTAAATCCCAGTCTCCTTGTTGCAATGCTTTGATTTTCACCGCCTCCCAGAAGCTGTGATGATTCTTGGGCCGGACTGTGACTGAACACGGGGGTAGAGTCCACAGGCTGCTCCGAGGGGAAGCTGAGGGACCAGCACAGCGTCGACTGTCTGATGCAGGTCCTCGCCTTCGGAGGAGGGTCTTCTGTGCCTCTCCACTCCAGGTGCTGGGCTGGAGTGATGAGAGCGGTCCCTGTCCCATGGAGAATGGTGCAGCAGGCACAGATGCAGCGGGGGTAGGTTTGTTGACGGAAATGCACAGAGTTCTGGCAGCAGTCCTGGTGCACCAGGGGGAGAACCCTGTACTTCCGGGTGGGCGGGGTGCATCATCGGGGGCGGCACGTCAGACGTCACAGCCCTGCCCATCACTGGGGCGGGCTGCTATGGCTCCACCTCCAGAGGCGGGCCAGGCTGCGACATCACCGAGGAGGGGGCGGGCAGCACCCCCTCCACCTCTGCAGCCGGTGTCACCTGCTCCGTCCCTGCAGACCGGCCCGTAGGCAACAAGGGAGCCGCCTCTGTTCCCCAGCATGCCAGGAGGGAAGGGGGGGCCAGTGCCAGGGGGGCCCACTGCCTCGCCGGGGGGGTTCGCTGCCGCACCACCCACAGGCGCAGCTGCCAGGAAGACACCATCCCCGGATGCCCCCGGCCCCGGGCCCGCACCACCCTGTGGCATTCCGGGCGCTGCCACCACTGCGCCTACCTGAGTGGCCATGAATCTTTCCAGTGTTACATGCACAGTCTGCATAACTTGTTCTGAGACCAGGGCTGTGATCTGGCTCAGCAGGTCTATCGAAATGGATGACAAACACGCTGCTCCAGTCGGCGAGGGGGCCGTGGGACGGTCGGATAGCTGGCTCAGCGCCGACTGCCCGGACCCCGTGCCTTGCGAAAAGGGGGGAGGGGGGGGTCGAAGGCTGTGAGACAGACAGAAACGAACAGCCAGCCCCGCTCCCTCCTTCAGAGCCCAATCCCTCTAGAAGTGTGGGGGAGGGGTATTTCGGCGGGATGTAGTCGTTTGGGGAGGAATGCACCGACGGAGAGAAATCCCTGGGCGATGGGTAGTTTGGCCGGGGGGCGGGATTTTCTTGGGGAATACCCGCCCGCAGAACCTCCAGGCAGGGCACGTGTGGGGGGGGATCTTCCATCTCCTGGTCCTCGGACATTTCGTTCCCCATTTCCCCCCCGTCCCCCATCATGAATCGATTAATGAGTCCCCAAGTGGTTAGCAAAGGGGATACTGAAGTATCTGTGACTAGCAGGGCGCCCCATAACCGCTCTTCTAGCTGCCTCCGTGATTCTGGGGAAAAGGCTTCTTTGGGGTCCTCGGAGAAACCATGCTCTTTTGCCCATGCCAGTACGGCGATCAAATCTTTGTCTGGAATCGGGGCTTCCAAATTCTCTAGGACCCCTTTCCAAATGGAAAGGACAGATTCCTCTTGATTAGTTAAGCGGTTCCCCATTATCTAACTGCTTTCCCAACTAATTGCTTAGCCGGGGACGGGGAACTAGACAGTACCTCAGCCGTCCGGATTTCCGGTTCGCCGATGGGTCCGCACGGTCTCCTCGCGGTGCTGCCCGCCGACTCCTCGGTGCTGCGTGCTGGGCGCTGTGAGCCGCACGGCTCCGCAGCACTCCGTGATGCCTTCACTGTCCCCTGCCTGGCAGCTCAGCTCCGCGGAGCCCCGCACTGCTTCGTGGTTCGTGCTGGGCCGCCCTGATCCGGCCGGCGGCTCCCCGAGCTCCGCTCCCGGAGACGGTCGCGATCCCCTGCGGTGGTCTGGTCCGGGAGCGATGTTCGTCAGGTACGATCTCGGTGGGCACCTCCAGATGTGGTTACTGCGCTGCAGAGAGAGAGAAAAGGCAGCAACACACACGGACCTCTTCTGGGGAAAAAAGTCCAACTTTATTGTATGGACAACCCGTATTTAAAGTGTGTTGCGTGCAGCTAGGACAGGACAGTAGTTCACTGGACAATTGGGAAAAACATCCCTGGGACAGCATGTCCGGATGTCCCACGGGAAAGACACCAGGTGTTAATCTTTATTATTAATTCCATTCTGTTTTTCACCAAGTTATCACTCTGGGAGACTGCCTCCCTAACTGAAGCTGTAGTCAGCTTGTCAGCCTGGGAATGGACCTGAGAGACAGGAGAAATCCAGGCCTGAAAAGAATTTCCAAGCTGTAATTCCCTAGCTCTGTGAATGAGTGTTTCCACACATATGTATTGTATGTAAGATCTTGGGGAATAAATAGAGGGCAAAGAATCTTGTTTGGGGCGGTCATGCCTTTCGGAGGTGACTCCCGTGCCACCTGCCGGTGAATAAACATACCACTTTCTAACTTTAATTAGTTAGAGGGTCTTTGTCGGTGATTATACCGGTTTTTAACGATTCATTTGACGAGCCAGCCAGGAGAAGGCTCTGCTTGGCTGTGAGACCAGCCCTGGTAGCGGACCCCTCGGGGCGTCCCCAGGATATTTCTGGAAGAGAGGGCTCCGCTGCCTGGACTGTTCATCCCGTAACAGACAAGGACTCCTGACTACCAAAACTCCGGACAAAAGGGTATGTTTAACATTGAAACAGTTTAAATTGTGACCTGTAAGGCGTACACGTGGTCAGGAAAGGCCGTTGGTAAGTCTTGTGCCTCTGTAGTATACTTGCAAGCCAGATTGGCATCTGATCAGTTGTATTTGGTTGCCAGCAGAGAATCCTGTTAAACCTGTTATAGTGAGCAGAAAGGGCTCGGTCTGTAATTGCTGGCAGGAGATTTTGCCATTTCTCTGTCGTAGAGGGCTTGGTAGTTGTAAAAGAAAAATCCCGGTGTATGCTTGTTGAACTGTGTGAATGTGTCCTGACTCTGGGAGCGGTTGAGAGAGAGCTTGTTGAGACGTGCTATTAGCACGAAGTGAGTGGGAGTTTGGACCCGCCATTCCGTTCTTGGGCGACTGAAATGGCCAGGGAAAAACAAAGCGAGTGGAGTGCATGAAAACTTTAAAAGCCCCCTCCCTGCTGTGACTGTGTGTGTGTTCTGGTTACTGAAGACAGTATTCACTATAACTGTATTTCTGAGGCAATAGTGCCTTTTGACTTGTGCAAAAAGTTAGAAAGGTAGCACACGCTGAGTGAAAGAGTTTATTAGTGTCTAGGCAATGAGGCGTGAATACTCTTGAAATAAATTGAGGACAAAAGACAAGACCAGTTTGGCAAGGAGGAGTAGAAGTCCTTAACAAGAGCTTAGTTGTGATTTTAAGTATGGAGGCTGTGTTTGTAGTTTGTTGAAATCAGAATAAGAGCAACTTTGGTCTAAGGATTCAATCTAACTAGACGAATAAAAGGAATTTCTTTACCTCAGTGGTTTGGGCTCAACTCATAGGAGTTTGTGAATTCAGTAAACTGGTGGATAGACAGGTAAAATAAGAAAATATATTTAGAAAGTTTATATCTGATGTCTGCTGGAGGACTTGTGGCTTTGGATTGGGAGAAACAAGCTGTGGAAAATTTAGAGAGTAAAGAAAGAGTGAATGAAATAGCTTGCACTTGTGGGAATTTTCCTGCAGTTTTTGGTGCGTCTACAGGTTGGCCTTGTGCCTGGGTGCTATTACTATTTTTCTTCTGCTAACCAGCACAGTAAATGTAAAGAACAGCTCCTTGATCGAGCTGATAAGTGGAAAGTTACATTTAGTACCTGAGCTGTGGGCTGTAAGAAAAAGACTAGGAAATGGCTGTAAGGATCTTGTCTCGCTGGGTAAAAAGCGAGACAAGAAGCAAAGGATGAGATAATAAGAATTAAAGCAGAGTACCAGTTTTGTTAAGGAAGAGTGATGGGAACTAATCAGAGTAAAGAGATCCCTAAAACTAGTCCTTTGGGGTGCATTTTGGCACACTGGAAGGAGCTAGTGGGGTATGATGGTACAGAGAACAAAAAGACCCTTGTTAAGTTTTGTACAAAGTGGTGGCCACTTTATAAGCTTGAGGGGGGTGCCAGGTGGCCCTCAGTTGGATCTTTACATTATGAGACTTTGCTACATCTTATGTTATTTTTGAGATGCAGAAGTGGGAGCAAGTGACTTATGCTGATGTTGCCTCTGAGTTTTGCCTTCTGATGTTTAAACATTGCTTTGCACTGTTCTCACGCACTCTTCTGATAAACAGAGGGTTGTTTTGCATTCCTCTTCAGAGGAAGAAAGAATGGATAGACATTGGAAGTAACCAATGGAGTCAGAGAGGTTTCTTTAGCATTGTCCAATCCATGATCGTTGTTAGATGTCTTTAAATAGACGTCATGTAAATAAAGTTGTCTTTTCCTGTTCATTCAACCTGGTGTGAGGTGTCTGTCTCTCCTGTGTGGGTGCGACATAGAGCCTACATGCTGACATGTTTTTTTTCCTCCTGAATCACCCTGAGTGACAGAAAGATTGTGGACTCAGAACTCCCTCTGACCCCTTGGTATTGGTCTTAGAAAAAGACAACGAGGCTAAGCTAAAATAATGTTGTAGTACATGCTCCATAAACCAACGCTGCACACACCCTGATAAGGTTTATCCAGCTGACCCGCTGGAGCAAGAATTGGAGAATTTGTTTGACCCACCCCCTAGAAGGCAAAGGGGGGTGAGGGGAGAAGCAAATTTGGGATGGTTATTAACCTCAACTCCCGCTTTACCTTCTACTTCTGAAAAGAAGCCAACTCCAGTTACTCCAACTTCAGCTCCTATTCTACCTCCTGAGATTTCTATTCCAGCTCCAGCTCTCATTCCACCACCTGAGATTTCTATCCAAACTCCAGCCTATGTTCCATCTCCCACTCCAATTAAAGCAATTTCTATTTTAACTCCAGTGTTTGGAACCAAGAAAAGGTGATGATCAAAGAAGAGATTGAAAATGGAGGCAGTAGTTGCTCATGTTAAAAAAAAAAAAAAAAAAAAAAAAAAAAAAAAAGAAACCAAGTTTTTGATAGACACAGGGGCAACATATTCAGTGTTAAATAAAGCCTTAATACCAATATCAGATTATTATGTCATGGCAAAGGAGGCAACTGGCCAATCTAAAAGGGCTTTTTTTTGTAGACCACTGAAATATAAACTTGGGAAACAATAGGGAATTCACAGGTTTTTATATATGCCCAATGATCCGTCAGCACTTTTGGGTAGGGATCTATTGGAACTATTAGAAGCAAAAATAATATTCAAGAATGGGGAAATTAGTTTGGAAGTAAAAGATCAGCAATATGTGGAACTGTTAAGCTTAATGCTAATAACCAAAGAAATTGAAGTTGAAAATGAAGAAGAAATTATTAAGAAAATAACAGAGCAGGTGTTCCCTGGGGAATGAGCTTCTAATATACCAAGGAGAGCAAAGAATGCTCTACCAGTACAAATTCGGATTAAAAAAAAAGAAAACAAAAACAGTTAAAGTTAGTTAAAGAAAGAAGATAGAGAAGTGATTAGTCCAGTGATTGAGAACTTTTTGCAAATAGGACTATTAAAAGAGTGTCAATCGGATTTTAATACTCCTATTTTACCCATGAAAAAGTCCGATGGATCATACAGGTAATTACAAGATTTAAGAGCTGTTAATAAAATAACTGAAGATTTATACCCAGTGGTAGCCAACCCCTACAACTTGTTAACTCGTTTAACATCCGAGCTAACCTGCTTTACCCTTTTAGATTTAAAGGAGGCTTTCTTTTGCCTCCCTCTCCATGAAGCCAGCCAGAAAATTTTTGCATTTGAATGGGACAATCCCAAAACTGGACGTAAAACTCAGCTCACATGGTGTGTGCTACCCCAGGGGTTCAAGAACTCCCCTACCATATTTGGAGAACAGTTGGCAGAAGATCTAGAATCCTGGGAAGCTCCATCAGGAGAAGCACAGCTGTTACAGTATGTGGACGACCTCCTGATAGCTACCAAAACTCAAGAGGCATGTGTGGAGTGGACGGTAAGCCTCCTAAATTTTTTGAGTCTACAGGGGTATTGAATATCACAGAAGAAAGCCCAGATGGTGAGACAAAAAGTTATCTACTTGGGCTATGAGATTAATACTGGACAAAGAACCTTGGGACAAGATCGCAAGGAAACAATATGCCAGACCCCAAAACCCCGGACAGTGAAAGAACTGAGAACCTTCTTGGGCATGACAGGGTGGTGCAGACTGTGGATTTACAGTTATGGGCTCTTAGTCAAACCCCTATATGCCTTGATTACTGAAGGAAGCAGAGATCTCCAATGGATGAAAGAAGCAACATGAGCCTTTGACCAACTAAAGAAGGCCCTCATGTCAGCTCCAGCCCTGGGACTTCCAGGTGTGAGTAAACCATTCTTTCTGTTTTCTCATGAAAAGCAGGGGATTGCTCTGGGAATACTAGCACAAGACCTGGGCCCGTACCAGAGGGCAGTCGCCTTCCTCTCCAAACAGCTGGACACGACAGCCAAGGGGTGGCCAGGGTGCCTCAGAGCTGTTGTTGCAGTAGCAGTGAACATCCAAGAGGCACGCAAATTCACCCTAGGCCAGAAGATGACCGTGCTAGTGTCCCACACAGTGTCTGCAGTCCTGGAGGCGAAAGGGGGACATTGGCTTTCCCCACAAAGATTTCTGAGGTACTGGGCCATACTGGTAGAACAAGATGATGTTGAAATTGTGGTAACTAACATTGTGAAACCAGCTTCTTTCCTCAGCAGAAGTATGGGAGAACCAGTGATCCATGACTGCCTGGAGACCATTGAAGCCACCTACTCCAGTCGCCAGGATCTGAAGGACACCCCTCTCGAAGACACTGAGATCTGGTTCACTGATGGGAGCAGCTACATCATCAGTGGAAAAAGACATGCTGTGTATGCAGTTACCACAAGCAGGGAGGTAATAGAGTCTGGACCATTTCCAACAAACACCTCTGCACAAAAAGCTGAAATAATCACCTTAACCCAGGCCTTAGATCTGGAAAAAGGCAAAGAAATCAGCATTTATACAGACTCAAGGTATGCATTTGGGGTGGTTCATGTACACAGAGCTATTTGGAAAGAAAGAGGATGCTGAACTCACAAGGAAAGAATATTAAACATGCACAAGAAATACTAAAACTATTAGATGCAGTTCAGTTACCTGAAAAGGTAGCTATTATGCACATCAAGGCACACCAAAAAGTGAGCTATGAATTGGAAGAAGGAAATGAGCTGGTGGACAGAAAGGCAAAAGAAGCAGCTAAAGGTGAGGTAATTATTAAAACAATTGAGGCAGCTTTAATTCCAGATGGGCAAATTTCTATTGAGGGTAAGCCAAGGTACAGTAAAAGGGACAAGAAGCTCATTAAGGAAGAAAGAGGGAGTTATAACCAGGAGGGGTGGGCTGTTACAGACAGAGGAAAAGGCAGACTTGTGATCCCCTCTTACATCTTATGGTCATTAGTGAAAAAGGAACATGAGAAAACACATTGGGGAATAGATGCTCTGTACAATTATTTGAAAGATCAAATCATGGCCAGAAACTTGCAAGGTGCAGTAACAATTTGTGACCATCGCTATAGCTACAACTAATGCAGCAACTGCAATATCAAGACGGTTTTGAAGGAGCCCTGATGCACAGCTTTGATAGATGATGAAGAATCTACATATTAGTAAACGAATTTATTAACTCTGAAGAAGGAATGGGGAATGAATCATGGTTTTAAAGAGTTAAGAATTTTGCTAAGGGCAGAAGTAGTTTCCATGACCAAGATGTAAGTTAGGTAGTGTTCTATTCTTACCTGGGGACCGACAGATTCAGAGAGAGGTTGTCTCTATGAGAACTTCCTCTGTGAGTTGATGGGACCAATTAAAGGATGGTTTGGTTATTGACAGCCTGAGGAACTAATTGGAGAAAGTTAGTTCGCTCCTTGAACACAAATTTTGAAGGAGGTAATTCGGAAAAGAGTTGTTTTGTTTGTTTTTTTTTTGGCAGCAGTGCGGGCAACACCAGCCTGGCCTGGCTCCACTGCAGGCCTGGCAGAAGGGCAGGGCCGGGCCTCCTGTCTGGGGAGCTGGCATGGCCTGGCAGGGAGGAGAAGTAGCCATGGCAGTGACTGCTGCTGCTGAGCCCAGGGAGGCTTACTGAGATTCCAGCCGCTCCCCCTCCTTCCCCTTTCCAGTGCAGCCTGAGGGTTCCGAGATCTTGGCACAGCTCCAGCATTGCAGCCTTGCTTTTTCTGTGTGAAATCTTAACTCTTTCAATGCTCAGATAAGACTTGCAGACTTTTCAATCCTCCCTGGAGTGAGAAGGGAAAAATAAAGAGCTAAGTTTCTATAGATAGAAAGAGAATGAGGAGATGCTGTGAAGATGGCTGAAAATCCTTTTGTAAGATTGTAGGGATGAATTGATATTGCACTGAATATTCCTATAAACAGTAGAGAAAGATATGGGGGGTTGGAGATGTTCCATTTGATAAATTGTTAATCAAAAGCATCTGTGTTAAAAATCTTTTGCTCTGAGGAGAAAAGGTGATCTCTGGAGATGAAGCATGAACAGAAAGAAAGGGAGATGAAGATAATTTTTGTTTGGAATAGCTCATTCTTAAAAGTAAATATCCCATGAGTTTGACATGGCCCATAAGCACAGCTTTGGGAAAGCTGTGAAGATGGGAGGAGCTTCACGATTTGTAAGGTTTTTTTCATGGGCGGGTGCCAATCGTGAAAGTGAAGCCAGGAGAGAACTGTTTTTTTCCCTCCTTGTGGAGAAGTCCTGATGGCCTGACAAGAGGAAACTTCTCTCTCTGAAGTGAACTGAAAAAAAAAGACTATTTAAGTTGGGAACTGACTAAAGTAGTTTTATGTACATTTGTCTTGTTGTTATGAAGGTTAAGAGAGGGGAGGAAGGAGTGGTTTGAAGATCTTATTCTAAATTTACTTTTCTTTCTCTTTCTTTGTGTAGTTAATAAAGTTTTTTATACCTTTTAAGTTTTAGACCTGCCTTGCTCTTTTGCTCCTGGTTCTGTCTCACAACAGAAAATGAGTATATTTAAATTGGCAAATCAAAATTATGACAGGTAGGCAAATGGTAGGTTTATAATTACTAGATGCTTAAACTAGAGTTAATTGATATAATTATCTGCTATTATGAACCTGTGTATAGAAGAACATAAAATAAGTGAAACGTTAATCACGAAGCACAAGGCCTTGGATAGTGCCAGAGGGTCACCAAGACCTGATGAAGACTCTCCTGACTTCATCCTTCGAGACCACTGACCCATTTCGAGACCACCGACCCAATTCAAGAGAAGAATTGAGCACATGTGAAGGACTAATGGGCTCATTTTAATATGGGATGGGGATGGGAGGTGCTGGGGTTATGCATATGTATTGTATGTAAGATCTTGGGGAATAAATAGATGGTAAAAAACCTTGTTCCAGGCAGTCATGCCTTTTGGATGTGACTCCCATGCTGCCTGCTGGTGAATAAACATACCACTTTCTAACTTTAATTAGTTAGAGGGTCTTTGTCTGTGATTATACTGGTTTTTAACGATTCAATACCCTGGGCATCCCGTAAGTGCTGTGTGATGACACTCATTATAGACTGTTCCATAACCTTACCTGGTAATGAGGTCAGGCTAACTGGCCTATCATTACCTGGGTCCTCCTTCCTACCCTTCTTCAGGATGGACATCACATTGACCAGCTTCCAGTCATCTGGAACCTCACCAGTGAGTCAGGACTGTTGGTAAATGATGGAGAGTGGCTTCAGAAGCTCATCTGCCAGCTCCCTCATCACCCTGGGTTGGATCCCAGTCGATCCTATAGATTTATGAATAGCCAAGCGGCTCAACAGTTCTCTGACTGCCTCCTCCTGGACAACAGAGGGAGCAGAATGACACCATCTACCAACCCAGGAGGACAGGTGTCTAGAGGACATGCCATCTTCCCACTAAAGACTGAGGCAAAGAAGGCATTAAGCACTTCGGTCTTCTCATCTGAAGTTACTAAGTTCCATCCCGCATCCGATAGAGAACAAAGGTTGGTCTTACCCTTCCTTTTGCCATTAATGTATTTGTAAAAACCTTTTTTATTATCCTTTAGTAAAATTGCCAAATTTTGTTTGAACTGAGATTTGGCCTCCCTAATGTTTTTCCTACATACCCTAGCAACCTGTCTTGGTTTGAAAGACAGGTATTTGGCTAAGGAAAGGCAAGAACCCCTTTCCTGAGATGCAGAGTGCAACCCCCTGTCTTCTAATTATTATAGTTTCAAATCAGAGGCTTTCAGGCAGAAGATATGGGGATAGGAATAACAGTTCTTTACTGATATCTAACAAGGCAAACAGCAGAAACAACAACTGCTATAAAAATTGACAAGGAAACAGAACAGTATAGCTCAGTTCCAGTCCCTTTCTGGCCACAGGCTCCCTCTCCCTGCCCTCAGTTACCGGTGCTGTGGGCAGGGCAGATCCCGCGCAAAGAGGGCTGGAGTGATGGCAGCAGCGGCCCAGGTGTGAGAGGGATGGAGGAGCGACTCTCCCCTCACGCTGTTGGTCGTGGTGCTTGGCAAAGTGTCTGGAGGTAGTAGGATGAAGTGGGAGAGCAGCAGAGCGGTGTTCGACGGCAGGGAACGTGGCTCTCGGCGCTGGGATGGCAGGGAAGATGCTAGATCGGAGCAAGGGCTGTCCTCCTCTCACTCCACGAGCCAAGCGAGAGAGCGAGACCCAGCGCCCAGACCCCTGTCCCACCTTTCCTTTTCTGGTCTCCCTCTATCCCCCACCCCCCTGCGAGAGAAAACTATTGCTACTAAGGTGTCGCCACAAATACTTAGCATAACAATGGGAAAAATTCCACAGAAAGAGAACAATTCAACCCCCAACACAACCCCCTTAAATACTTCCTGAGAGACCTGTCCCTCCTTCCAAAGATGATACATTCTCTTTTCATTCCTAAGTTCCTTCCAAACCTCGTTGCCCATCAAGGCTGGACGTTTGCTTTGTCAATTCATCTTTCGGCACACAGGGACAGTCTGTTCTTGTGTCCTCAAGATCTCTGTTTTGAAGCATGCCCACCTTTCCTGAACTCCTTTGTTTTTAAGGGCTGCTTCCCAAGGAACTCTTTGAATAATTCTCCTAAATAGGCCAAAGTCTGCCCTCTGGAAGTCCAGTGTAAAAGTCTTACTGATGTTCCTCCTCATTTCACCAAATATCGAGAACTCTATAATTTCATGATCACTGTGCACCAAGCAGCTTCCAACCACCACATCTCCCACCAGCCCATCTCTATTTGCAGACAATGAGTCTAACATAGTCCCTCCCCTGGTAGGCTCAATCATCAGCTGCGCCAAAAGTTGTCCTCCATGTACTCTATGAACTTCTTTGACCATCTATTTTCTGCTGTATTAAGTTCCCAGCAGATGTCTGGTAGGTTAAAGTCACGTAAAAGAACAAGGACTGGTGATCCTGAAACACTGTCCAGCTGCTTATAGAATAAGTTGTCCACTTCTGCTTTCTGGTTGGGTGGACAATAACACACTCCCAGTAGGATGTCAGCCCTGTTGGCCTTCCCCTTAATTCTTACCCATAGGCATTCAACTTCATCATCATTACTTTCAATATCCATGGCATCAAAAGCCTCCCTAATATAAAGGGCCACCCTGAAGCAGGGGGTTAGAAGTTAAAAGTCATTTATTAAGGGTTAGAAGTTAGAGGTTAGAAAGTAATTGATTAAGTAATTGAGAGTAGTTATTTGGTCAATATAGGTTGCTTAACCTTTGCTGTGCTTGCGAGAGAAGGATAAGAGAATTGCTGTGCCTGGAAAACAGGATGAGAGGGTTGCTGTGTTTACGAAGGTAGAATGAGACAATGTCTGATAAGGAAAGAGACTGCTGGCCAAAACAACAGGAAGGAATGCCAGACTTGCAAAGTTGTGGAAGAGGGGCTCCTCAGACCCTAGAGTGGCCTAAAGCAGCCTTGCCATCTGGACTGCGACCAAGGAACCAAGGAGCATGGGCAAGGAGACAGGGTGAGGAGTTCAACCCTGAGGAAGACTATTTACTTCATCCTGTATGACCACCAGAGAGCACTGTGCAAGTGCAAAAGGACTTTTTAGCTAATTATAATATGTAGCGGGGCTAGGTGGGACTAGAGAATGAATATGCATAGATGTATTGGGAAACTTGATGCATATGTAACATTTTAGAGAATAAATAGAGGGTCGGGCTCTTCAGGAGGCACGTATGTCTTTGTGGAGAAATCCCACACGCGCCCAGCCTTGAATAAACATACCTACTTTATAATCTTACTCTTTGGGTGAGATATAGAATCCTTTCCACGAATCAACCCCTCCACCTCTTCTTCCTTTCCTGTCTCTTCTGAAGAGCTTGTAGCCATCCAGTGCAGCGCTCCAGCTATGTGAGTTGTCCCACCACATTTCCGTGATGGTGACTACAATCATAGCTTTCTTGCTGTTGTACCATGGCTTCTAGCTCTTCTTGTTTGTTATCCATTGTAGCAGTTTCGGTTCAATTGGGCAGAAACACCAATTTTGTGTAGTGGTTTTGATTCACCAATTTGAGATTTCGTGGCCAACAAAACAATTTATGTCACGGGTCTAGCACTGGCTAAATCACCAGTTCACCCACTAGAACTATTTACTCATTTCCTGCTGTGACATAGGATTAAGAGGAAGGCAAAACAGGCTCAAACTTTGAAGGGTACAAAGAAAAACTTTATTAGCAGAAACTGTAGGAAAAAATAAGAGTCAGAATAAAACTTTCAGAACACTTCTCCTCCCCCCACAACTTCTTTTTCTTTCACACTGGCAACATACAGAAACAATTCAGTCAGTTTACCATCTCTAAAAATAGTATTTCACCAATTTACATAGGGAGAGGAGACTTCTCTTCAGTCTATGAAGATTTTCTCCACAAGAAACAGTTTTCTCATGGCCTTGATGTCACAGTGATTTGCCACCTGGGAGAATGGAAATCTGATCACTGTGTAAAAATTCCGTCCTCGACTAACAGTCTTCCCACAACTGTTATTGAGGACCATGTCAACTTATGGGGCACACTTTAAGGATTATAACAGTTCAAATAAAAGCTCTCTTCATCTTTGAAAATAGAGGTCTTTTGTCTTCTCCTCCCCTGGGGGGCAACAGGGGGTCTTCATCTCTCTTCTCTATTCAATTTTTTTATGGGATCACAACCACTTCAACATCTGCTTACTTGAGCAAAAATACGTCTGCTCATGTCTACAGTTAGAACATTTCATCCGCCCCATAATGCATTTCTATGAGTTTTAGGGAAACAAGAGTATCTTCTCCACAGCTTTACAAGAGGATTTCAGACCAAGAGTGAGGCATCTCCATCAATCCCTTCCATCTGGGACCTGATTTCTACTTCACTGACCTTGGTGTCTTCATGTTGTTTCTCTGCATGTCTATCACTGTCCTTTTCTTTCACTCAGGAGAGAGAACAAAGTGTCTGCCAGTCTCATTCTGGGCAATGAAAGAGTTAATATCCTGCTCGGGCCTGAAGATGGTCATGTGATCTCTTCCTGGCCGCTACCAGAAGCTATTTACGATAGAGAGTATTTTCAGCAGCCGAGCTGGGCTGGACTAGGATCTTAGCACAGGCCCAGCCAGAAATGGTGGTGTGTTTCTTGACTGCATTCCATTCCAGGGGGAGAAGCCCTGCTGAGCTCCTCTCCCCCCCACCCCGGGCCACAGGGGTCACAGAGGGCAGGTTCAGCCCTGAGCCACTCCTGGGGTCCCACGAATTTTCTGGCTCGGCCTGGGCCAGTGACAGGACAAGGTTTTAATGTTGGCTATATGTTCAGCTGAGCCGCAGGCTGATGGTCTTCCCTTCCCCCTGCCCAGCAGGCAAGGTAGGGGAGCCCGGCCTGGCCCCTGCCTGGAGCTGCTCCTGGGGGTGATAGCAGTGGCAGCATTTCTGCCACACCGGGGGGAAGAAAACAGCCAGGATCTCAGTGGCCAAAGGGCCTCCCCTACCCTGCCCAGCCCTGGACAGGGCCCAGCCAGGGCCGCAGGCCACGCAGGGGCCTGGCCCCAGCCAGACTAGTTACCTGCTGAACAGCTGGAACAAAAAAGCGATGATTCCCAGGGTTTTTAGTCTTTACATGTGTGTTTCACAAAGGTGCATAAACTTTCTCATTGGTGTAACAATGTGTCAATATTAAAAATCAGACACCGACTGGTCCTTGTCGGGTCCAAAGGAGGCCCCCCAGATCCTGACAGGGAACTATTTCAGGAAATTTATACAAACCACCACATCCATGCTGCATGCATTAGTATACATGCACCTCATCTGGGCTATTGATTTCACCCCTAACTCAGGCTCACCCTTGGGCCTGCTTCCAGAGAGTCCAGCTGCATCCTCTTCCCACTTCAAACCTAGTTTAAAGCCCTCTCAGTGAGTTCTTCCAGTTCATGAGATGAAATCCTTCTGCCCTTAACAGAGAGATGGAGCCCATCTAGTTCCAGCCCGCCAGGTGCCAGAAAAGTTGTCCCATGATCAAAGAACCCAAAATTCTGCTGATGACACCAACCCTTGAGCCACTTGTTGATAACGTGGGCTCTCCTATTCCTTTCATTGTTTTTCTCTGCCACCAAAGTGACTGAGCAGAACACTACCTGTGCTCCTGCCCTATCAACCACTTGACCCAGTGCCCTAAAGTCCCTTTTAATTGTCCTGACACTCCTCTTTTCAGTCTCATCACTGCCAGCCTGGAGTATCAGCAGTGGGTAAATAATCAGAGGGCCAAACCAGCCCAGGGAGTCTCTCGGTAATATCCCGTACCCAGGCCTCAGGGAGGCATGAGACCTTCCTGTGGGATGGGTCCAGTTGACATATGGGGCCCTCTGTTCCCCTCAGAAGGGAGTCACTCACTATGATTACCCTTCTTTTCTTTTTAATGTTAGAGGTGGCGATCCATCTGACAGATGAAGCATAATTGGGAGGCTCACTGGGCAGATAATTTTCTTATGTGTCATCTGGCTGACCCTCTAGATCCAGGGCCTCATACCTATTCTGGAGTGGCACCTGGGTAGGGGATAGGGGTTGGGAGGAATTTTTATTACCTCCCTGAGTAGAGACCCATTTCTACTCCCCTTCATCCACCAGGTGTCCTCCTATTGCCTGATGGTGGGAGGCATGGGAGTCCTCTAACTCTTATTGGGCTTCCCTCATGCATGGAAGGGAGGAACTCCACCAATCTCGCTTTCACTTTCCCTAATACTTCTTAGTCTTTCTACTTCCTCCTTAAGCTCAGCCACAACTAAATGAGATCATTTGTGGGTCCAGGGATGCAACTGGATACTGGCAAAGCAGGGAATTTGGCGTCCTTGACCCAGATGCGGATATTGCTCAGTCATTTGTGGTGGAGCCAGGGCCTCTTCCTCTCTGGAAGCAGCTTTTAAAGAGTGTAAGAGAGGTTTGTTCACAAAGACAAAATGCAAGAACACCATCACAGAATGCCCTGGAAGACCATTGAGGAAGGGATCCAACGCATGAGAGAAGTGTCAGTACTAGAGATGCTTTTTGGACAGAACAGACAGCACAGTAATGACCCTGACAAGGTCAGGTGCACAGGGCAAATGTTGTGGACCCCAGCAAATCTAGGGCCATTGAAATACACCACCTTCATTGCAACGATTAATGCCAAGGACAACTGAGAGACAGTGGGCCCTGTAGACAGCAAACTAAGGTATTATGAGAATATGATCAGTGGCCCAATGCAGGTTCATGTCTCTTCTGAGGTTAAGAGCCTGTCTTAGGTTGCAATACAGGATGTGACCAAAAGTATGTATTCTATCACCATCTGTTGAAAACAGGTGGGGCAGTGATCCTTATCTCCGTGGGAGATATTCTCTGCTAATGGGCCATCTGTTAAAATCAAGTGGGGCAGTCATCCTTATCTTTACCACAACCCATCCTTCCTCCAGGAAGATATCTACTGTTAATGGGCCATTGAGTTCCACTGCATGACTGATAAAATTACATCATCCCATTGAGAGATGCTCCAGCCAGGAGGAGGAGCCAAGCCTTTCCTACCTAGAAAAAAACTGAGATTTCGAACACCAAAGCAGCCTGTTTTCCACTGGATTCCAGAGGAAAACCGGACCTTTCCACATCATCGCTGGACCTTCGGAGGAAAACTGCCCCCTTCTACAGGAGCACTGCTTCAACTGAACCACATCTGTCATCCAGGAGGACTGCAGCCACCATTTAATCGGACTGCTACCAACACCCTGACTGACAAGGTGTCAGGTTGTATTCTGACTCTGTCAGTGTTTTTGGGTTTGTTCTTTGTAATACTGTATTTCTATTTTAATTTTCCTAGTAAAGAACTGTTATTCCTATTCCCATATCTTTGCCTGAGAGCCCCTTAATTTCAAAATTATAATAATTTGGAGGGAGGGGGTTTACATTCTCCATTTTAAAAAGAGGCTCCTGTCTTTCTTGGCAGACACCTGTCTTTCAAACCAAGACAGAGCCTCAAAGAGGAGATTAGGGAGGAGTTGATGGAGTTGGTGAGGAAGAATAGTGTGGCACCAGTGCGAGTCACAGGCCCCAACATCAGAACCTGACATCCTCCAACTAGGGAGACAGAGTACACCCCATAAGCTGACCTGTGGTTCTCCCTGTGTCAAGGGGCCTGTCTGAGAGATCCAGTTCCTGGGAGTGAAGTGGCAAGATGGATGGTGTCAGATACCCAACGAGGTCACCAATAAGATCACAGTTATGTCTCCACTGACCAGCAAGAAGGAAATACAAGCTTTCCTAAGCGCTATAGGTTTCTTGAGAATGCATATTCCCAAGTACAGCCAGATTGAGAGCCTTCTCTTCCTGGTGACCCACAAGAAAAATGATTTCCACTGAGGCCCTGAACAGCAACAAGCCTTTGCCCACATCAAGCAGGAAATCGCTCATGCAGGAACTCTTGGCCCAGTCAGGACAGGGCAACAGGTGAAGAATGTGCTCTACTCTTCAGATGGGACCAGTGGACTGTCCTGGAGCCTTTGGCAGAAGTTGCCTGGGGAGACTCGAGGTCAACTACTTCGATCCTGGAGCTGAAGTTACAGACAGTCCAAAGTCAACTACACTCCCACAGAGAAGGAAATCCTAGGAGCCTATCGTGCAGTACAAGCTGCCTCAGAGGTGATTGACACAGAATCACAACTCCTCCTGGCACCCAGACTACTGGTGCTGGGGTGGATGTTCAAAGAAAAGGTCCCGTCTACCCACCACGCCATATGGAGTAAATGGGTTGCTCTTATCACCCAGCACGCCTGTATTGGAAACCAGATTTGCCCTGGAATATTGGTAATAACTACAAATTGGCCCAAAATTTTGGTCTGAGTGATGAAGAGCAGGAACAGGTGACCCATGCTGAGGAAGCTCCACAGTACAACCAACTGCTGCAAAAGAAACACAATACTCTCTTTTCACTGACTGTTCCTGTCGCATTGTAGGGATGAATTGAAAATGGAAAGCAGCCGTATGGAGCCCCACACGACAGGTTGCACAAACTACTGAAGGAGAAGGTGGATCGAGGCAACTTGCTGGACTCAAAGCCGTCCAGTTGGCCCTGGACATTGCTGAAAGAGACAAGTGGCCAAAGCTCTATCTTTACACTGATTCATGGGTGGTAGCCAATGCTCTGTGGGGTTGGCTGGAAAGGTGGAAAAAGGCCAATTGGCAGTGTAGGGGAAAAGCAATGTGGGCTGCTTATGAATGGCAAGATATTGCCACTTGGATAGAGAAGCTACCTGCAAAAGTCTGTCATGTGGATACCCATGTTCCTAAGAATCGGGCTAATGAGGAGCACCAAAGCAAGAAACAGGTAGATCAGGCTGCAAAAATAAAGGTGTCACTGGGGATGTGACCTCTTTTTGACCTTAACATCTGCATGAGAAAGCACATACTAAGTATCATGGCCAGCCATAAATACCTATGTGACAATGCTTTAATTAGCAGCTCAAACACAGGCTACAAAGAAATGCTTGAAAATGTTTTCGATAAGAGCAAGAAACATCCTGCTCTGCTATTTTTTTGCATGCTGGTTTGTGATTTTAGTATCCCTTTTGGCTGCATAGTCTGATCCTAACTGTAAACAGTAAAACATAAAAGGCTCACGCGTGCTTAAATAAAGCAATTCTGTTGCACCATAATGGAGTCTGTGCTTTAGTCGCTACAGTCACAGACTTGAATTTGGAACACAAGGGGGAGTTGTTCCTAGCTTGATGGGCCCCATGATGCCTCAGACCAGCAGGGCAGAGATACCACCTATAAGTGGGCACGAGACCAACTGGTGGATTTAACCATGGACAGTATCTCCCAGGTTATCCATGATTGTGATTAAGCAGGCCAGGCAGGTGAAGCCCCTATGGTATGGTGGGTGGTGGTCCAAATATAAGTATGGGGAGGCCTAGCAGATTGATTACATCACACTGCCTCAAACCCGCCAAGGCAAGCATTATGTGCTCATGATGGTAGAAGCCACCAGTGGATGGTTGGAGACTTACTCTGTGCCTCACGCTACTGCCCATTTCAAGAACAGCCTTATAAACACATGGGCTACAGAACATGGTATTGAATGGCTGTACCATACTCCTTATCATGCACCAGCTGCTAGAAAAGTTGAATGGTGCAACAGCCTGCTTAAAACCACCATGAAGGCACTGGGGGGTACTTTCAAAAATTGGGAGCTGCATTTAGCAAAGGCCACATGGTTAGTGAACACACTAACAGAGCAGGCCCTGCACAATCTGAACCCTTGCGAACAACAGATGGGGAAATAAGGTTCCAGTGGTACACATAAAAGATATGCTGGGAAAAACTGTTTGGATTAATTCTGCCTTGAGCAAAGACAAACCCATCCAGTGGGGTTGTCTTTGCTCAGGGACTAGGTTGCACCTGGTGGGTGATGCAGATGGATGAAGAGACACGATGCATACCTCAAGGGGACCTTGTTTTGGGGTAAACTGTCCATCACACTGTGCCTGTATCTAGATCTAGATGTGCATATGTATATAATTAGGGTGATGCAAATGGTATGAGATAAAGGGTGGAATGTCTTGGGGATTTTTTTTTTTTAATCCCATATCCATTTTTGGTTTTCTTTTTTTGTTTTGTGTCCTGTGTGGTCACTGCCTCCCACCTCCTCCCCCACCCCCGCTCCCAAAGTATTACAATAGGATTTCCTGCGGGAGTTGGGGGGGAGGGACAGTTGCTTGCTTCCAGGCATGGAATTAGTCTCCTTGGCCACACAGCACAATCCCTCTCTGACAAAAGATACTTGTTGCCATTTGGCTTTTGCTCGTTTTTTTTTTTCTTTTCCTTTGGCACTGTGACTGGAGCTTACTGGCTTGCTTCTCTGGTCCTCTGCTGCTTGGGAGCCCAGAGCCACTGTGTGCTGGGCCAGAACCTGGGAGCCAGCCTTCCCCTGCCAGGGACCTCCCCTCTGCACAGCCCAACCCCTGGACCAGCCAGCGCCAGTGAACTACACAGGGACCGATCCCCCGCCCATCCCCACTGGTCTCTGCCACTGTTTCAGAGCTTCTTGCTACATTTTAGCCCAACACCTGGCCACCCTGCAGCTTCTTGTTATATATGGGTAATATGATGATTGGCTCTCTCAATTAAGGAATGAATATTGTCTATATGTTAAGAGAAGTTTTGTTGATGTATGGTTATGTTATTGTAGTTTGTTGTTTGGACACCCTCTGTTCTCTCCATAGTCTCACCCTTCATATTGTTGCCACTGGACAGCCTTGGTTGTCAGGGTTGTCGGGGACATGTGGAGGGAGGACAACACCTTACCTCCAATCAAGTTACAAGAAGGTCTCCACCAACGGATGGCAAAGAAGAGTTGACTGGCAGACTTTGGGACGGGCCAGGGTTGCCTGATGCAATACCAGAGACAAAAAAGGTGGAGCAGCCATTTTGTGGATGAGCCTCTGGAAATTGGCCACGCTCCCAGCGCTGTCCCTTTTTCCTAATTCAGTCCTTTGTTGTGTTTGTTGAGATTTAATAAACCTTTGAAATTTTAAAGTGAGTGGTAGTTTCTCATTCTGGAACAGTCATAGTCTTTGCTACACTTTGTTTTGTCATCCTGGGTGTGCCAGCCCCTGCCATTCCAGCTTGCTGCTTTAGAAGTTTCCTGCTGCAGTCCATTCAGTTTCCTGAGTGGCACTGAGACCAGCTGCTTCCGCTGAGTTTCCAAAGGAAGCCCCTTTTCTCTCCCTTCCACTGATGTGCCCCCCATTGACCACATGGAGGGACATCTGAGCTTGTGCCACATGACCCCCTGCAGCCATGGGGGAATCATCACACCTGCCCTGCCCAGCAGAGCCAACAGCACCCCTGCCAGCTGTAACCAGAACTACACCAAAGGGGAAAGTGAGTGACAGCTGAGAGAAGGCTGTTATTTGGTTTCTGTTTTTTGTTGATATATGTATATACACACATATATATTAGTAAAGAACTGTTATTCCTTTTCCCATATCTTTGTCTGAAAGCCCCTAATTTCAAAGTTATAATAATTTGGAGAGAAGGGGGTCATATTTTCCATTCCAAGGGAGATTCCCGCCTTCCTTGGCAGACACCTGTCCTTCAAACGAGGATATTAGCCCATTGTATGCTTCAGTGGACTGTATAATAACTATTTGTTATAGTAGTTTTGTTTTCTAAAATATGTGTCCACATGGGAACTGCCCCCAACTACCAGAACTTTCTAATCCTCTTCTTAGTCACAAGTTATCTTTAATTTAGCCAGTATAAACAGTCCTGTAATTATTACCAGAACTGAATCTGATATGTCAAGCAACCTTTTCTTTATGACAAACAGCATAACGGAAAGATATAGAAAAATAATAAGAAGAAAATGGTAGAGGGAAAGTGACAGAAGACTATGCAAGAAGCTCTGGCATCTTTCAGTTGTACTGTTCATTGTTCAGTTTTAGAAGAGTACTTTACACTTAATTCAGAAGGATCAGAAACTATTCCAGAAAGTGCATACATAGAGCAGTACTGTAAAAATGTATTTCTTTGCATAGCAGGAAGCAGTTAATCAGTGTGATGATAGACAAGTGTGAAGAGAGAAGGAAGGAGTGAAGGAGTGTTTTGGCCAAGGAGACAATAACCTTGAATGTCAAGCATGGTGACGTCATTTTTAATATCTTCAGATGGAAAACATTTATTTTTATTTTTTCTTTTTAAAATCATGCTGGAAATAAACAAGAACTCAATTTCTTTTTTTTTTTTCTGTGAGACAAATGAAAGTCCAGTGTTACAAACCACTTCAGATACAGAAGAGCAAAGGAAACTAAGCCTCTGAATAAAACGGATCAAACCTGAAAGGTTTGAAATATACCCAAAAAACATGACTAAAACCAAACGAGGTTAGATGTTGGTGTCAAAAAATATTGGTATGTTTTATTTAACAGTAAAAGAGAAAGGAAGGAAGGAAGGAAGGAAGGAAGGAAGGAAGAAAGGAAGGAAGGAAGGAAGGAAGGAAGGAAGGAAGGAAGGAAGGAAGGAAGGAAGGAAGGAAGGAAGGAAGGAAGGAAGGAAGGAAGGAAGGAAGGAAGGAAAAGAAAAAAGAAAAAAATAAAAAATAAAAGAAAAAAGAAAAAAGAAAAGAAAAAAGAAAAAAGAAAAGAGAAAGAAAAGAGAAAGAAGAAGTGTGCAGAGGGGATGGGGGGACAGGGGGAGAGTGACAGGGGCTAGGTAGAAACATATCACCCTTCGGAAGTCCAAACAGCATCTCATTGCTCCCCTCCATCTGGTCTTCCTGGTGGTGAGACACTCCCCTGCCTCCCACTGCCACCAAAAAGTATGGAATTCCATGGATTAATATACATTTGGACCAGATGGGAATGCCCACGTGCCTCCCTTGGGAAGGACAAGTTTGACACTGTCCCTTGCAACACTGTGGATCTGTTGCATCATGGTGCAGTGCTCTGGTGCAGGATCTGGGGACTCCTTTGGGGGGCCTTTGATGGGCCATGACACCCCCTCTGCTGTCCGCCTGGATGCAGCTTTTCACAGGGTGAAGGGGCCTCACAGCTGAGCTCCTCTGCACAGCGGAGGATGGGTGTTCACTGCCTCTCACCAGAGGCTTTTTACCACACACTCAAAACCTCTCCTCCCTCACCCCTTTGATGTGAGAGTCTGTTCGAGCCCAGCAGCTGATAGCCCTGGGACTGTGGTGTCCACCCCGAAAGTGCTAAGGTTGATCCCTCTGTGGATGCACTATTTTCCCCTGAGTCTTATCTTCATCAATGAGCAGTCCAGGGCTCCATCCAGGGTTTTGGTGGTTTTCTCTGCAGCATTTGTAATAGTTTTGCTATAATAGGCAATAGTCCTTCTTGAAGATGTTTAAGCACTAAATGATAACATCCAGTCTCCAACATCCAAGTGTTATACTTTTCCTTTCCTAAAACCAAGCATGATTTGTTGTCTTCAGTCTGAATACTATTTGGTTTAGTCCTTATTTACACAAACTTGTTATTCTTACACTAGAGCAAAAAAGAGTTTTTCTTGTCTTACCATTTTCATTAAAGGCTTTACCTTTTCAGAATAAATAGAAAATCAAGAACTTTCAAATTGAATAGAGCAATTCTCCCAAGCCAAAATACCTAGTATCCCATGAAGTGCTTAAAATGAGGGGCTTAGATACTGCTCACTGTTCATGGAAATTTCAGGATTAGATTTTAAGAGGAAGGTAGACTTGCACCTTGTTTTCTAACTTGTAAGCCCTTCTTTCGGCCACACACTTATACCTCTTTCCTTTAATCAGCTTGGAACTTGTTTGAACCACTGATTAGCCAAACTGGATCCAAAAAATTAGAAAATTAGAGTACTAAACTAGTCAAGTAAGAGTAACAGAAATGAGTGGGTTGTTTTAATCCAGTTTACTGTCTTGTCAAGTACCAAGGGCTGACAGAAGGGACAGGGAAAGTACAGTGTAGCTGAGACCCCGAAACTGAGGAAGAATTAGAGAGTGGTTCATTTTGGCAGCAATGAGCTATGAAATTGTGTCAATTGTGACACTTCTCTGTCACTGATACCAGAAGAGTTCATAAGAAACAGTCAATTGCATATTTTGTGGCAGATGAAGCGTTCTCTGTTTGCAAATACTCTGAAACTGCTAGGTGTTTGGGACAGTATAGTACAAAATGGTTCCACAGTCAGGTCATATAAACATAGTATGTGATGTAAGTTTATGTCACATTCTCTTGTTTTGGCACAGCCTGGTTTTTGGTAGCAGGGGGAGCCACAGGGGTAGTAGCTTCTGTGAGAAGCTGTTAGAAGCTTCCACCATGTCAGACAGAGCCAATCTATGATGGCTCTGAAGATGGACATGCTGCTGGTCTCAATTAAAGAGGTTGGTAACACCTCTGTGACGACATATTTAAGAAGAAAATCAAAACAGCATGCCCACGGGCTTTTTTCAAGGGTGACAAAGTGCTGCTGTGGAGGCCATCCCCAACACACCATGCAGCAATGCGCCACTGCAGCCACCTTCATCTTGGTATGGCCCACAGCGAACCTTGCCTGCCTGGCTGCCTCCAGCCAGCTGCACTGTGGGTGAAAAGGGCAGGGGCGGTGGCGGAGACTTCCCCTTCCCAGCGCCCCATATGAAGAAAGGCATTAAAAAGCACCAGCACTGGCAGCGGAAGCATGATGAGCAAGTCCCTGATGTAGACCCTAGACGAGATCAACTTCTCAGTGATGCAGGATTTTGCAAGAATCTTTGAATTGGTGGAACTTGTTGACAATGGTACCTACAAGCAGCAATTTTTCTTCTAGCCAGAGAAGAGGAGGAAGTGAGAACATGTGAGGGAAAACAACATGGCGACACCGAGGTAATTGGAAAAGAAAGAGGGGGAGGAAGTGCTTCAAGTGTCAGAGCCGAGATTCCTCTGCAAGCCATGGTGAGAACTATGGTGAAACAAACTGTCCCTTTGTAATGCATGAAGTCCACAGGGGATGCAGAGATCTACTTGCAGCCTGTGGGAAAAGTGCTCATGCAGGACTGGGTAGATGTTAGAGAAAGCTGTGATCCAGCGGGAGACCCGAATAGAGAGAGAGAGCCCCTGATTCCAGAGATAGAGAGGGGCCTTGCTTCCAAACTAGAGCAGCCCATTCTTAAAAGACTGCACCAAGTGGATGAGTGACCCATGCTACAACAGTTTTGGGAAGACTCTGCCTATGGGAGGGACCCCACGGCATAGCAGAAAAAAAGACTCCTCTCCCTGAGTGAACAGAGAAAGATTTCAAGGTACGAGCTGACCAAAACCTCCACGCCCTGTCTCCCTGCACTATTGGTGGGAAAGAGGGAGGGGCTGGGGGAAAAAAGGTGTTTTAAAGGTTTATTTTATTTCTCATTATCCTCCTCTGATTCTGTGTCACAATCGGCTGTTAATACAGGTAGGAGTCATGATGGTTGGTTTTGATCTCAGGGATGCAAAAGACAACAACAGAGGGACAAATCAGTTTGCTCAAAGCAAAATGCACTTTATTGAGTGCCAACAACTCAGTTTTGCGATAGAGAGAGAGTTAAAGGAAACAAAGTAAAGAGAGAGAGACAGAAAAGGGGGGGAATAGGAAATAGCTACCAACAGACGAGATGGATGTCCTTGCGGTCTGGTCCAATAGACTCCGGGGTCCTCGTGGTCCCAGCCAATAGATGTGTCTTCTGTGGGGAGATCTCAGAAATCTTCTTCAGAGAGTCACCTTTTATAGTCCTTTTCCAAATCGAGTGGCGTTTGGCCAAGAGGTGGGAAGATTTACGGATTATTGTCAGGGTTGCTCCAAGAAACAGGTATACAGAACCTTCCACTCCAGCTAGTGACTGCTCGAGAGCAGTGTACCATGAAGCACAGCGAGCACCTGCAAACAGTCCCTTGGCAAGCATCCACCTAGACCAGGCCAGAAACTCGTCCAAAGCCGACCAGGCCAGAACTGGGTGGGGGGTCCTCGGGGTCGTAGCCTCTATCCTCACAACAGTCATAAGGCATATGAGGGAAAAATTCCGGATGGACTCTTACACTCTGTTAATAATAAATTTACTTTATACCTTTAAATTTGAACCTGTTTTGCCCTTAGAGTGTTTTTTCTTCCAGTCCTTATCTCAACTCAAGAGCCCTTTGTTAAGTTTTTCCTTCTCCTCTACCCAACTATAGCAGGAGAGAGTAAGCGAACGACTTTCGTGAATGCCTGGTGTTTGGCCAGTGTCAAACCATGACACACACCTATGAACAATTTATCACATAAATACAGTTTCAGCATCTATTTCACATATCTAAATATCACAACTTGCACTTGTATTTTTGTTGATGTTATTTTCACTGAGACATAAAGGTAAAAAAAATCCTTCCTCATTGATCCTTTGCATTCTGGAACAGCAATTCACTGAAGTCCTTACTTAGGAAAATTATTTCCATTCCAAAAATCTTATTTAAACTTGTAGTCACATAATAGAGAACAAAGTCATTTTTGCAAGTGTCCTGGAATTCTGTTTCTTCAGTCATAACAATGTGAGATGCAATGACTGCTGCTCAATATGAGTCAGAATCTTGAAAAGCAATATGTAGGCCTCTTTCTGTTTTTTCTGTCATCACTTAGGCAAACAAAAAGATCAAAGAAACAGTCTGCTTTTGCAGAACTATTGCAATCATGCAAAATGCTTCAGAATTTCACTTAAGAGCCTACAAATTCTGAATGTTTTCTATTAATAAAGACACAGATGGTTATTTTCCCCCATGCTTCTGATTTTCTGTTGTACACAGTCAAAAAAAATCTTTAGTAATAATGTCAAATAACTGTATTCACTGTACTGAATCTTAAATGTTTTGAACTTTCTGACTGTAATAAAGATATTCAGGAAATGTTAATATATGGACGAGGACAGAGCACCTATCATTAAAAAACTAATTATGGGGATAATACATCTATACAATATTGTCTTGGTTTGAAAGACAGGTGTCTGTCAAGAAAGACGGGAATGGAAAATATGACCCACTTCCCTCCAACTTATTACAACTTTGACATTACAGAGCTGTCAGGCAAAGATATGGGAAAAGGAATAACAGTTCTTTACTAGTGTGTATAGATATATGTATAACAAGGCAAACAAACAACAACAGCAGCAATAACAAACAGAAAAAAAACAGAGACCCAACAACAGCCTTCTCTCGGCCGTCAAGCACTTCCCCTTTGGTGTAGTTATGGTCACAACCGGCATGGGCGCCAGTGAGGTTGGGCAGGTGCAATGATTGTCCTTCGGCTGCAGGGGGCACTGTGGCACGAGCTCAGTCACCTTTCTCCACATGGCCAATGGAAGGTGAGCCGGCAGAAGAGAGTAAAGGGGCTTCCTGTTCAAACTCATATGGGCAGTCAATCCCAGTGCCCCTCTGGATGGCGAAATGGACTGTAGCAGGAACCTCAGAAGCAGCAAACTGGAATGGCAGAGGCGGGCACATCCAGGATGACAAAGTGTAGCACAAGCTCCAGGGCCGTGCCGGAAGCTGAGGGGTGGCCAGGTGTCCAGTTAAAATGTAGCAAGAAGCCCCGAAACAGCAGCAAAAACCAGCAGGGCTGGGTGGGGATTGTCTCTCCTGGATAGCTCACCAGTGATGGCTGGTCCCGGGGTTGGGCCGCACAGAGGGGTGCCCCTGGCAGGCTCCCGGCACAGTACACACTGGCTCTGGGCTCCTTAGCAAGCAGAGGAACAAAGAAGTAAGCTGGTAAGCCTAGTCACAGTGCCGAAGGAGAAGAAAAACGGGCAAAAACCACAAAGAAACAGTATCTCTAGTGAGAGGCACTGTGCATTGTGGTCACTGAGACGAATCGCCCCACCAGAAGGAAGCAATCCCTTGCCCCCAACTCTTAGAGGATCCTGTGCTGGCTCTCACCCATTGTGATACTCTCATAGCTGGGGAGGGGGAGTGACCATTTCTGGACACAAAACCCCCAAAAAAATGGATATGGGATAAAAACCATTCCCAAGACAAATATTTGTCATAAGAAATATTTTGGGAGAACAAGCTCAAATATATTTCAGAAAAGCTAAATGTCAAGGAACGAAGAAGATACTATAGTACAAAGCTATGGTGAAAAGTACTGTATTTTTAACCAACACTATTGTTGAGGAGCAGCATTTATGCATTAGTTTTTTAAACAGAAAAACAGAAAACCACATCCTATTTTTGTTCCCCAAACAATACACAATACATGCATTTAAATGACACTTTAGAATAACAAATATTATCTTTATTTTGTTAAACACGGCAAATTTTAAAAATGCATCTAACATCCCTTCCAATATATTGGCAAAAAAACAAAAAAGTATTTTCTGCAGCATGATAAATAAGAAATCCAGCAAGACTTCATCTTAGACCATCTTTTGATAGAAAAACCCCCAACACCACAAAAACAGCAATCTTATTACCAAGAGTAAGATTGATCTGGTTGAATTGCCTTGCATTTTTGACACTACCTTCAACATCAACTTTGCCCAAATGATTCTTCGTTTCCTTTTTTTCCTACAACATAGCTACTGTAAAAACGCTTGAGTGGAAGTTACAGTAAAATCCCTGTAACTAGATAAACAATGACCCTCAATGGATTACTGATTACATGGAAATGTTTGTTTTGACTGACAAATAAAATGGTAAATAAAAGCAAAACCAACAACAAAAAAGAGGAACTATCAGTGGTTCTTTTCAAACCAAAAGACATTGTTTTTCATGATCTCTACTAAACTAGCAAATTGGACAGGGTCATGCAACCTTAGTTGTTTATGTCCTAAGAGGGACTTTATCTGCAAAAGTGTGAATGTCTCAACTATTAATTATCTACAACAACCCATTTTAATTTCCTTACTTGTGACACTCTCCAAAACATATTTAATTTATTGATTTCTTGACTAGAGGTAGGTAATTTGTAGGCCTTGTTAATATACTATGCATACTTCATTAGATTGCTAATGTAATGCAGGATAATCATACGCAGACCTTCAATATCAGAAGCACATAAATTATTTGGGCATTATTTTTCTTTTCCATATGGGTTAACATGTCTCTGTTTTCTCCTATTATTTCATTATTTTGTGCAGAATGCATTACAAGGGAAGGGCCATTAAGTTGAGCAATCTGAAAGTCTTGCATCTCATAACCAAAAGCTCAGAGTCTAGCAATATCGTCATATGCAGCCCTTTTATCACCTTTTAAAGTTTTTACAAATCATGCAGGCAGTTCTGATTGATAACCAGCATAAAGCCTCTTCTCCACTTTCAAACTTTAAAACATGCTTCACAATCATGTGGCAGTATGATTTAAAATTACAGGTTACCTTGAAAATCAAGTCTGAATTATAAAAGTAAACTGCCCTTGTAGCTTCATCATCCTATATATGTAAACAAAGTGGCAGCTAATTAGTGAAAAAGTAAGTTTACGGTTTTTGTAAAACATATTTACAGCTTTCTTGTACACCTAGAATAATTTCCCTATGTTTTCCTTCTCTCCTTTCCCATTTATGACATTCAATGAAACAATGTAATTATGCAAAATTAAAAGGGTTCCTGCCTTATTTTTGCCTTCAGCTTCATGTTAGAGGCACATACTTCTAGACTCAAGCACTATAATGCATAGTGGAAATCACCAATTAAAACAGCAACAGCAATGGGATATATTGCAAATGAGAACATCTGTCATTTAAAAATGAAATGTTTTTGTAAACACTGTCACACTGCAATGCTGTGTTAGATGAATCATGTAAGGCTTGCATTAGCATGCTGACTATACTTTTTCAGAATGTTTAAATGATCTAAACATTGTCACAGGTTCAACTCAATTAAAATATACGAGAAGTAGCCCAGTGGCACACACATTTGAATTTTTCAATTGTAATATATCTATAAAGTGTGAATAACTTTTGGGTTTGTTTTTATACAAAAGTTTTTTACATTAAAACTTAAAAACCCCATACACCCTCCCAATATCCCATAATAAAACAAACCCAAACTTTGATTAGACAACACTGGCTTTTTTTTTGCTTTTTTTTCCCCCCTACAGTTCTATTTATATCACTAAATCCGAGGTGACCAATGTATTCACAGGCTGAAAGAAGGGACATTATCACACACTCCAGAGTCAATGGTTAAAACAGAAGATTTGTTATGTTTATAACTAAGATCAGGGCCAATGTTATAATTATATATATAACAAGAACAGCTGTTCTGATGATACATTTAGAATGTCAGTGTCACTTTTTATAGCGTTCAACTATGTGCTTTAACTTTATTAAATAAATTTTTTAACTCCTTAAAATTTTTAACATTAGCAACTTTTTTGTTAGATCTAAGGTTTCTGTAATTTCTGAATTAATGTTTAACTGATCTGATGGTTTTATTTTATTATATTTTTAGGGAAATAGCATATATCCATTAGTACTTATGTTCAATGGTTTGAAATGTCTCTAATTTCACTTTTCTAAAAAAGGTTATTAGAAAGGTAAAATTAACTGAAGTTGAATCTGCCAAATACAAATTGATATTTAAGAGCTTATATTCTAATCCTAGATATAATGGCATAAATTCTTCTAACAAAAACAGCTTCTACATCTGTATAAAGCCCAGACAAGATTTAAGCATTGTTTTGATTATGAATGTCCTCTGTGTGTCTCCAATTTACTTTTACTCAGAATGTTCAAATGTTTCTATATAACACAACGCTAGTACAATTCTGTACTATGATAAGCTTTTCTGTTGCTTTTTAAATAAAAACAACAAATACCTAGTCAGGAATAAACTGAAAAAAATTTACATTCTTCTCTTAAAAAAGTAAATAAAATAACATTATTTAAAATGTGAATCAGCTATAAGACATATTACACAATTACATAGATACATATCAATACAGCACATTCAATTTGCCAAAATTTAATTAATATAAAGCCAATATGGATGCTGGCATATATATGTATGTACAATGATTATAGCATTCGTAATTGCACTATACCTACAATCAGTTTCCAAATGTAAGGTGTTTTATGAGGAAACAAAAACTAGCAACTATTCTTAATGTTGATTTAGAGTGGGGAGTATTAAGGATGAAAAACATCTCAGTAGTATTTATTGTTAACTTTATTACTCAAGTAATAAGAGATTGTTTTTCCACCTTTCCTTTGCTGTTGAGAGGCAGCAACTTCTGTGCTAAGTGCACCTTATTGCTACTTGGCAATATAAGTAAGTCAATCATGTCTGACCTCAGAGTTCTTTGTAGCTTGCTAGCAATCATGTACCTGGTCAAAAAATACCTTTCAACCCAAGCTGCTCATTGATGGGTTTTTGTTACTAAAAATTTGCATGTTTAAATTTCAAGAGTGATTTGCATTATGACATCTTTCTAATGAACATCAAGAGAGACTATTCTGCATGAAACCTATAAAACATCTGTGAATAGGTTGAGGCAACCTTATCAAGAAAGGTTTCTGAATGTGATCATTGATCAATAATTTCATGCTGTACAAAGGTGCTTGATATTATCAGAGAAAACATTGTATTCAATCTCATGCCATCTCTGTCATAAGGAGAGAATTAAACTGTCTTCTATACACGTTTACTGAGTAGCATATTCACTCAGACTGTTGTTTTTGGCATTAGAAAATGGAACACTTAATAAAAACAGGAACATATGAGTTAAAACCATGTTTATCATTTGTCAGTTGACTCAATCAGGTCAATTCACAACCCATTAGTTTGGCATTTCAATCACTATCTTATGTTTCAAAAGTATTGGTTTCATAAAAAGCCATATTTGGCAAGATTTTATACAACCAAAAAAATTTTTTTACTGTGGAAAAACACTTTTAAAAAGCTCTAACTTAAGAAAAATGCACACAACTGAAAAATAAATCCCTATCCCTCTTTCAGGCTGTAGCCACTGGGGAAAAGGTAGTGTCCATGACATTTCTACTTGTCATGAGTGAATAAAGAAAAGAGAAAATGATGGCACATGGCAATTAAAAAGAGATTCTATGATATTCTATGAATATCTGAAGTTGGTCTATTTCATTACTGTCTTCTATGAATCTTTCTGAACTGTGAAAGTATGTTTAAATTCTAAATCTATACACAATTATTTCTATTTTGCAATTCCCAATATTCTAGTCTCAGAAGTGAAGACAATGAGAACACTAATTTTAAGAATTAAGAAAATCATACTATCAATACTTTTGATCCTTCAGAGAAAGCACATTCTGTAAAATTTGAACGACTGATCAGTTCTGATGATAGTAATTTTCTTGACCAAATCACTCAATAGAAAATATATTATCAAGGAATGCAAGTGGTAAAATGGCCATTGAACTTTTAAAACATAGGGGGGGGAGGAAGAAGGAAGAGAAAGGGTCAAGGAAAGAGGAAACCAGCTTGATTTTGCTTCAATAGCAAAAACCTGTTATCGTTTGTGAGTGTGTGACTGAGAATTTAGAAACTACTGAGTCACAAGATTTTGCCTAAAAAATAAGGAAATATACTGTCAATGTACTTCAGCATCTTTTGGTTTTCCTCCATATAGTTTAAATAAAATCATAATATTAACTAAAAAACTCTGTGAACATTTGCAGAGTGCAGGCCATCAATAAATTAGTATTATGCAACTTGTTTTCACAGATAATCCAGTCCCTCTTGTGCATCTTCAGTCACACAAAGGTGGTCTTGGAGGGCCTCTTAGGCACAGTTAGACCAGGTTGTATTCCTTCAGGTTTAACTGTAGAATCGTGTCCTTGACAGCAGCAAAGACAAAGCGTATATTCTCTGTGTCTGTAGCACAAGTGAAGTGGGAGTAGATAATTTTGTCACTGTCTGGATTCAGGTCTACAAACATCTTCAAGATGAACTCTCGTGCTGCTTGTGCATCCCGTTGTGGTCCTGATAATTAAGAAGAAAAAGTCAGTTTCTCCTAAAGTCAATTCAGTATTTGAGCTTATTTAGGAGGGGCACCTCAAGAGCAGAAAACAGAAGAAAGACTCAGTCAGTTATCCTTGTATAAGAGAGGGAAAATTTTACTAACAAATACTACCATATACTATTTTTTCCCAGTAGGGACCATTAAAAAATAAAAATTTAAGGAAATTCCAGAAGTTAATAATAGAAGAGCTGTTCTTTTTGTGCTATCCTCTTTCTTCCATAAGGTGTTAAAAATGGAGAGATGAACTTGATGACCCCACAAAATGAACAATAGAGGAATTAGTTGCTTCATACTCATAAATATATTTAAAATTAATAGATCTGGCCCATTTTCAGTCTACTATATTTAAATTATACTTAAGTACATTCTTTTAAAATGTAGCACAATCAAGTTACATCTTAAACTGGTCTGACACTGTCCCCACAGGGCACCAATTCCAATTTCAAACCACCACATTTTGTGATAGTAAAATATATATGCTTGCTAGCTGAAGGTGTTCAATTGCAAAACTTAATGTTCTAAACAAATACATTTTCTAAATTATATATAAAAATAATATTAAATTTAAACAGTCTGTAATTCTCAGAACATGAAGTCTATGTAACCAAACTGCATATTCTGCTTTGCATAAGGCAGAAGGCAAAATAATGACTTCCAATCTATAGGAGTGAGAATTGGTTCATGTTCACAGTCAAAAGAGAAGCACAGAAGTAGGAACATTAGCCACAAGTTATTTTTTCCTATACTGTATATACATATACTGTTCCAGTGCAATTTTCATAGGCCATTATTCCATTGTCCTACTGTTTCTGCAGTGTGGATTTCTACAGAACATATATGTTTGCTGTGCCTCTTCCTCCTATCTCCTCATTAGTTCTGGTCTTGTTATATGACAATATAAATACCAACGCTCAGATGTTATATAGTTCTGTCCTTCAATGGTTATGAAATTTGTACTTAGGAAGTTAGTATGTGCCCACATAACTTTCAGTGATTGCACAATAAAACTTATTTTTAATATTTAAATACAAATTTAAGCATTTCTAATTTGGATAAATGCACAAATTAGGTAACAACAGAACCACAAAAGATAAAATACTTTCTGATCTCTATTGGTTGCAAAGCCTTGTGGAAGGAGAACATGATTCTACAATATCTTGTATGCACATGAATATGTCTGTATATATATAGACACATACACAGACTTACACATTTTCGGAGATGTAGAGAAGGACATGTAAACATCATAATTTCTCTGAACTAGGACAAGGAGGACTTCAGTATTTTTAAAATTTCTAAATACAACAGATTTTAGACTTTAGCTTCATCACATTCTATAGAAACAGTAGCAAAATTAATTTCCCTATTATTTTTTTTCTCTTAAGGAGTTTAAATATTTGTAAAGACTCCAACACTTTCAAAGACAACAATTCTTCATAATAAGGCATTTATTGTTTTAATCAACTTCCTAGAATTTTGTTAAACAGTTTTACAGTGGGTAGGCACAGGCAGGTTTGTTCCTCTTTAAAAATCTGCTGCACTATTTAAAGCTCTTATCCAAATTTTGCTTGCCTAATAACACGTCTGGTTATTATAATGTAATTCAATTTTTTTTATGACTGGAATTCAAGTACAGAAAACTGAGATTAAAAAGAAAGTTTGCCATCTCAGGTATTCAGAAAAAGGGAATGAACCAATGTTAGATTTACCATGCTAAATGGTTGCAATCTAAATAATCTTGGAAAATAATTATAATACAAATCAGTATGTTTCTTGTCCATAGCTCCCTTTTTAGCAGTCTTAAAAGGGTTTCTCTATATGATAGTCAGGTCCTGTATAAAAAGCAATACAACTTAGCTTGGCTACATTAACTTGTAATTGCCAGCATTTATTTTCTTTGAAGACTCAGGAGGAGAGTGTGCTCCCACAGATAGATATTTTTTAATTCTTTCCTTCCCAAACATGGCCACTTTTTGTCTTTTTCCTCACTCCCAGCACTTCATTCTGGTCTTTGAGTTGGTCTTTTAGTATGATCTGTGAAAGCATATCCTCTTGTGATACTCTGAACCTTGAGCACATCTCAGTTTCTCATCCAATGTTGTTATGACATACTGTGCAGTACAACTGCTTAGTTTAATCAGTCCAGTTTGCCATCCTGGTTATCATTTCTCATCCCTATGCTACTTTCTCCATTTTACTACTGATGCCTTGAGGAGTTGGAACAGAGGCTACACACAGAGTTGAAGGGAATAAAAGGCATATTTATTGTGAGGCCCATGAAAGGCCTACAAAAGCCACACCCCAGCAATACAAGTGCCACAGTCGTGGCCCCTGCCCAGATGGCTCCAAGATGGAAGGAAACGAGCGCTTGGTCACGAGTTCTCACACCTTTATAGGTTTCAGCCCATTTGCATGCAGGAGTCAACTGTCCAATTAATAGTCTCAAATAGGGAAGTTTCATCCTCCTTGCTTGCTTGTGTGTCCACCCTCCTCTTTTCACGTTGTTTATGCTTAGGGCTTGAAGTTTAAAGACACTGTCCTTGAGTCCCTAGGTGGAATCGGACTGTTTTGTCTTCATCACCCAAGCACAACGGAAAAGCACATCCAAGCAGAACAGAAGAGAAAACTTAAAGGTATCACTACCCACATGGGAAAAGTGATCCAGCTGAAAAATACCTAATTCTGATGAGTTCTCCATATGTGTCCATTTTTAACATCTCCAAACAGGATGTTGGAACAGCAGAGAGGGACACACAGTGACCTGTGCAAGCCAAAGACTTTGCAACTGTCTTGGTTTTGGCTGGGATGGAATTAATTTTCTTCTTAGTAACTGGTTGTATTGTGTCTGACTGAGAGAGAGTTCATTTTTCCTTAGCAGCCCTCATGGTGTTTTGCTTTGCATTGGTAGCTGGAAGGGTGTTAATAACATACCAGTGTTTTGGCTACTGCTGAACAGCACTGTCCCTCTGACATTCCTTACCCTCATAAAGGGGCTATGAGTGGGCAAGATCCTGTGAGGGGACACAACCAGGCCAGCTGACCCAAATTAACCAAAGGGATATTCCATATCATATGATGTCAGCTCAGATATAAAAGCTAAGGGAGGGAGGAGGAATGGGGAGTATTCATTATTCTACAATTTTGCCTTCTGGAGCAACTGCTACACGTGCTGAAGCCCTGCTTCCTGGGAAGTGGCTGAACATCGCTCACTGATGGGAAGTAGAGATTAACTTTTCCCTTTGCTTATGTGCACTCAAACTTTCACTTTTCTTTTTTGTTTTTTTGGTTTTTGTTTTTTTTTTTTCTTTAGTAAACTGCTTTATGTCAACTTACTAGTTGTTTTCCATCTTATTTTCTGTGCCCTGTCCCACTGGGAAGGGGAATGATAGAGCGGCTTGGTGGGCACCTGACATCCAGCCAAGGTAAAACCATTACACTGATATAGTGCTGTGATTTAGATTCAGTATGAGAATAATGCTGATAACACACTGATGTTTTGGTTGCTGCTGAGCAGTGCTTATCCTGAGTCAAGGCCCTTTTAGTGTCTCATGATCTGCCTGTGAGGAAGTGCACAAGAAGCTGGGAGAGAGCACAGCTGGGCCAAGTGACCTGAAGTAGTCAAAGGGATATTCCACACCATAAAACATCATGCTCAGTATGTAAACTGTGGGAAGTTAGCCAATCATTGCTTGGGGATGGGAGTTAGTCAGTGGGTGGTGAGCAATTATATTGTGTGCTAATTGCTTTTATTGTACATCAGTTGTTTTTCTTCTGTCCTTTTCATTAATATTATTATTGTTATTATTGTCATTATTATTGTCATATTATTGTCATTAGTATTATTACTATATTTTACTTTACTTCAATTATTAAATTGGTTTTATCTCAAACCATGGGTTCTGCCGTTTTTCTGATTCTTCTCCCTAGGCAGGGGGGAGTGAGTAAGCAGCTGTGTGATACTAAGTTGCCAGATGGGAGTAAACCACAACAGTCATCCACCCCATCTTTCCACCAAAAGAAATCAAATTAAACCATAACCTTCTCTAAGGGGTTAAATCCAGCAAGATCTGCAGAATTACACCCTTAAAAGACTTTCAGGTCTGGCTTACTGGCTATGGCCCTACTTCTCCATAACCTTTTTTGTTTCTCTTACCCATGGTAAAGGAGAAGAGGAAGAGGGTTTGGTTTCTCTGAGCTGACTGACTGAAAATCTGACAACCCTCTATGTTGAAATGACTGGCCTAGTAGATGAGGGGAGAGCAGTGGATAGTCTAGTTGGATGACAGTAACTAGTGGGGTACCCCAGTGGCCAATACTGGATCCAGTCCTATTTAACATCTTCTTTAATGATCTGGATAAGGGAGCAGAGTATACCCTCAGCGAGTTTGTTGGTGACACAAAACTGGGAGGAGTGGCTCCATACATAACAGGCTGGACAAATGGGCTGACTGGAACCTCATGAAATTCAACAAGGACGAGTGTCAAGTCCTGCACCTGAACAGTAACAAACCTAGGCACTAATATATACTGGGGGCCACCCAACTAGAAAGTAGCTTGGCAGAAAAGGGACCTGAGGGTCCTGGTGGATACTAGGTTGAACATGAGCCACCAATGTGCCCTTGACACAAAGAAGGCAAATGGTATCCTGAGCTCCATTAGGAGGAATGTTGCCAGTAGATTGAGGGATGTGATCCTTCCCCTCTAATCAGGACTGATGAGACCAGACCTGGAGTTTTGTGTCCAGTTCTTAGCTCCTCAGTACAAGAACACAAGGACATATTGGACAAAGTCCAGCCAAAGGCCACAAAAAGGGTTAAAGGACTGGATGAAAGGCTGAGAAACCTGGGACTGTTTAACCTAGAGAAAAGAAGGCTCAGAGGGAATTCTTATAAATGTGTACAGATACCTGAAGGGAGGGTGCAAAGAAGATGAAGCCAGGCTCTTGTTGATGGTGCCCAGTTACAGAACAAGAAGAAACACAGGAGTTTCCATTTGAACATCAGAAACCCCTTTTTTACTGTGAGGGTGACTGAGCATTGGGACAGGTTGCCAAAAAAGGCTGTAGTCTCCCTCCTTGGAGATATTCAAAGGCCATCTGGACATATACCTGTGAAGCAGTCACTAGATGACCTTGTTTAGGAAGAGGGGTGGGACTCGATGATCTTCAGAGCTCCTTTCCATCGTCAACTCTTATGCATGAATTTTGTCTGGTTTTCCTGGACAAGCATTTAACACAGGTGTACCTCCACTTGAGTGATCATAACAAAAGGGCTCATATAGCCTTCGCACCTGCAGGATGTCATCTAAGGCACCTGTCACACTTCTAACATGAAAAGACAAGAATATATTCTATTCAATTATCTGTTCTGTTCTGTTTAGCACTATTAAACTAAACTTACACTGATTCATAAATAAGCATGGCCTGATCCTGCAGGCTGTTCACTGTGAACACATCCTTTCAAACAGGAAAAACATGAATTTTTTTCCTTCTATCACTAACTAGTTTGAAAATGAGAGATTTAATTTTCTTTTGTATCTTTTGAATCTGCTTTTCACTCACTGGTGTGACAAAAGAGATGTTATTATATGAATTTGATTTTTTCCTCTGTTACCAAAGCCTCCACTCAGTTACCTTTGAATACCTAGGTTTTCATCTCAGGAGAACTTTCTCAAAATACAGCTCCTTTGGAAACAGCTGTTTGTTCCATGTAATGTTTTCTGGGACAAGCACATTAAATTTCATATAAGCAACATAAAATTAAAATAACGGAAATAAATGAGAAATGGTACAATAAAAGGGTGGGAGAAGTGATAGTGGTTTATCTGAGAGCCTGTCTTAGGTTGCAATACAGGATGTGACCAAAAGTATGTATTCTATCACCATCTGCTGAAAACAGGCAGACCCTTATCTCCGTGGGAAATATTCTCTGCTAATGGGCCATCGGTTAAAATCAGGTGGGGCAGTCATCCTTATCTTTACCACAACCCATCCTTCCTCCAGGAAGATATCTACTGTTAATGGGCCATTGAATTCCACTGCATGACTGATAAAATTACATCATCCCATTGGGAGATGCTCCAGCCAGGAGGAGGAGCCAAGCCTTTCCTACCTAGAAAAAAACTGAGATTTCGAACACCAAAGCAGCCTGTTTTCCACTGGATTCCAGAGGAAAACCGGACCTTTCCACATCATCTCTGGACCTTCGGAGGAAAACTGCCCCCTTCTACAGGAGCACTGCTTCAACTGAACCACATCTGTCATCCAGGAGGACTGCAGCCACCATTTAATCGGACTGCTACCAACACCCTGACTGACAGGGTGTCAGGTTGTATTCTGACTCTGTCAGTGTTTTTGGGTTTGTTCTTTGTAATACTGTATTTCTATTTTAATTTTCCTAGTAAAGAACTGTTATTCCTATTCCCATATCTTTGCCTGAGAGCCCCTTAATTTCAAAATTATAATAATTTGGAGGGAGGGGGTTTACATTCTCCATTTTAAAAAGAGGCTCCTGTCTTTCTTGGCAGACACCTGTCTTTCAAACCAAGACAGAGCCACAGATAATTTATGACACTTGTCTTCAGATTTCCAGGCTTAAACAAAAAAACACAATCCCAATAAAAAAAGAGTACATGAGATGCTGAGTAGAATGAAAAATGTATTTTTATATAATTTTAGCTTTATATTTCAGTTCAAATCCTCACCCCAACTTATGAACAAGAACAGAATAAGATCAATTGCTAATATGATGCTACTCATCTAGAATCAATAATTTCACATGAAAGGTACTGCCATCTTGTCCACTATTAATGGAGGTATAAGATGAAATCCTAGCAATCTAGAATGTTCCACAAGACTTCAGTGACTTTAAAAAATTGAAGCATTAAAAACTTTTATTTTAAATAATTTTTTCCTTTTCATATAATTTTTTTTAAACATTACCAGTAAGTCATTCAACTCAAAACTAAGCATTTAGTGTACTTCATACAATTTGTAAAGAAGAAAATGGATTTAATGAAGAATGGGTGATTATCTTTGTCCTAAGAACCTCCAAGCAAAATATGGGCAACACTATTACATTTGGTCATTATTGCAATTTAAATGGGGCATGAGCTCTGGTGGCAATATACTTACCATCATACTCTGGGAAATAATCAACTAAATGGGAGTACATAATTTTCTCCTCTAAAAGATCTTTTTTATTTAAGAACAGAATGACTGAAGAATTCTGGAACCATGGATATGTGATGATTGTTCTAAAGAGTGCTTTGCTTTCTTCCATTCGATTCTGGAATTTAAAAAAAAAAATACATTTATGCAGTTGTGAAAATGTGTTTTTTAAGAATCAATCAGTGAAATTCCATTTTAGTTGATTGTCCTGGTTTAGGAAAACTGTTTATTCAACACCAACAGAACAGACGACTTGGGGATATAGGCATCATACAGTCACCCCAAGACATTGATAAACATATCCTTTTCACGTTTTCCATCTTCTTAGCAAAATGTAAGATTTGACTGATTAATTTACAGTTCCTAAGTATGTGGTATATTAAATATGCAGGCAGTTTCCTTTTGCAAACTCTATGACTCAAGCATGATTATTCTTTAGAACACAGGTCATGGACATGATACCTGTAACAGGTAGTGGTAAATAGTGATTATGCAGTTAGGATCAGCCAACAAATTTATGAGTACTGAAATGCATGTGGTTCAAGACTGAGATAAATGTAGAACAAGACATAATAACCAAGTTTCAAGAACCGTATTTATTTTATATGAGTTTCCTGAACTTTAAATGCAAGAAATCCTTAATTTTTTGAAAGAGATCGGCATCAAAATAGTTCCAAGTAAATTTAGAATTTACTCATTGATAATCTGAGAATATTTGCCCAAATCAAAGGCTTATGACATAAAATATTACAAATTGGAAATTTGTTTCTAACATTGAGTTAGCCTTTACTTAAGCTTTGTTTAATTGCTCCTGCAAAGCATTTTGCATGATAGTGGAAATTTAAATAAGTGAAGCATACAGTTGTTTTCAAGGGCTTCCTGACACTGTAAAATTCTGTGTGGTTCAATCCAATTCTGAAGAACAGTTAGGCTGACACGATGGAGTTAATACAGTGTCAGAACAAATTGAGTTCAGAACCAGGAATTAACTCCTTTATTATTTGAAGATTCTAATGCAGGCCTGATTAGTTACTATGGAAGTTTTTTTAAGAGATGCCTCTTGAAGACAAGTTTCACCATCAAACAGGCTGTTATAACTAGATTAGTGAGAGATGCCTCTGCCCAAATTAATGTGTAAATAAGACCATATGCCAAATTCAATAGTACAGATTTTATTTAACAGTAAATGTGAGGTAGAGAGATAGAAAGAAATAGGAAGAGAGAAAGAGGAGAGAGAGCGTGAGAAAGAAATTAAGCAAAAGATACCACCACCATGTGGATTCCTGCAGCGTTCTTCACCCTGGTCTTCAGTGGTGGGGGTCCCAGAGTCATTCTACTGGAGGTACCACCTTTATACAGTCCAAGTTCCGGGTATCCAAGGGGGGGGTCGCAGATGTTCCCACAACTTGGACTGGCATGAGTGTAAACAGTCGTTTCCTTTCCCACAGTCTGCACAGTGGAATTTTTTCCAGTGTGCTAATTCCAAACCTTCACTTCTTGTTTAATCTTGGAATTAGCGCCTTCCTTTTTGCCATCCATGCTTATCTCAAGTTCCTGTCTTGGTGGCTTATCTTATGGGAATAGTGTTTTGAGACATGCAATTGCATTCTTTAATTCCTCACACAGGCTTCTAGAGAACAAATTCAAACTGAATCTTGCAGATTCAGATGCTGCTGAGCCATAGAACCATAGAATTGTTTAAGTTGGAAAAGGCCTAAAAGATTATCGAGTCCAACCATTAACCTAACACTACCAAGTCCACCACTAAACCATATCCCTAAGTGCCACATCTGCACATCTTTTAAATACCCTCAAGGGATGGTGACTCAACCACTTCCCTGGGCAACCTGCTTGAATGCTTGATAACCCTTTCCATGAAGAATTATTTCCTAATATCCAACCTGAACCTCCCCTGGTGCAACTTGGGGCCATTTCTGCTTGTTCTGTCAATTGTTACATAGGACAAGAGACTGATACTGTTACAACCTCCTTTCAAACACTTGTAGAGAGCAATAAGGTCTCCCCTGAGCCTTCTATTCTCCAGACTAAAAACACTCATTACGCTCAGCTTCTCCTCATAGGACTTATGTTCCAGATGCTTCATCACCTTCGTTACTCTTCTTTGGATGTGCTCCAGCACCTCAATGTCTTTCTTGTAGTGAGGAGTCCAAAACTGAACTCAGGATTTGAGTTGTGGCTGCACCAGTGCTGAGTACAAAGGGATGAACGGTTCCCTAGTCCTGCTGGCCACATTATTTCTGATGCAAGCCAAGATTCCATTGGCCTTCTTGGCCACCTGGGCATATACTGGCTCATGTTCATATGGCTGTCAACCAATATCCCCCACATCCTTTTCTGTCGGGCAGCTTTCCAGCCATTCTTCCTCAAGCCTATAGCATTGCATTGGGTTATGGCCCAAGTGCAAAACCCAGCACTTGGCCTTGTTGAACCTCATACAGTTGGCCTCAGCCCATTGATCCAGCCTGTCCAGATCTCTCTGCAGAGCCTTCCTACTGTCCAGCAAATCAGCACTCCTGCCCAAACTTGGTGTCGTCTGCAAACTTACTGAAGGTGCACTCAATCCCATCACCTAGATCATTAATAAAGATCTTAAGCAGGACTGTCCCCAATGCAGAGCCCTGGGGAACACTGCTAGTGACCATCTGCCAACTGGATTTAACTCCATTCACCACAAGTCTTTGGGCCCATCCAGCCAGCCAGGATTTTACCCAGCAAAGAGTATACCTGTCCACCCAGTTTCTCATAGACAGTGCTATGGGAAATGATGTCAAAGGCTTTGCTAAAGTTCAGGTTAATGACATCAACAGTGGGTCATCTTGTCATAGAAGGAGATCAAGTTAGTTAAACAGAACCTGCCACCAGTCCACTTGGGTGGATCCTAACCTAACATCCCATGTCTGCCCAAACCCTGCGGCTCCTGCTAAGGCTGTGGAGTTTTCTGTTTCATTTTGTTTGCCACCCTGGGATGTGCTTGTCTCTGTCGTTCCAGCTGCCACTCTGAGGTTCTTGCTACAGCTTATTTCACCATCCAGGGAGACACTGAGACCAACTGCCCCAGGAGGTTTGTAAAGGAAGCCCCTTCTCTCTCTCCTGCCAGCTTGACTGCCATTGCCTGCATGGAGAGAGGCAGTTGAACTCACACTACAGCGCCCCCTGCAGCCACAGGGGAATCATCACACATGCCCTGCCTACCCGGATCCAACAGTGCCCCTGCTGGCTGCGACCATAACTACACCAAAGGGGAAAGTGCTTGACAGCTGAGAGAAGGCTGTTGTTGTGTTTCTGTTTTTGTTTGTTGTTGCTGCTGTTGTTAATGTCTGTTTACCTTGTTATGCATATACATACTAGTAAAGAACTGATATTCCTTTTCCCATATCTTTGCCTGAAAGCCCCTTATTTTCAAAGTTATAATAATTTAGAAGGAAGAGGGTCGTCACATTTTCTATTCCAAGGGAGGTTCCTGCTTTCCTTGGCAGACAACTGTCTTTCAAGCCAAGACATGTAATCAGTTGCATTGATTTCAATGGTGCAAGAATTTCATTCAACAAGGAGAAAAAACTGATATATTAACAAAGCTGAGCATAAAACATAAGCTCTTAGATCAATCGTTAAAACAATTTCGAAGATTCCTTTTATAACTTTCTAATATACAGACCAAATAACAATATCATAGTTAAAACTTGAGGGGAGTCAGAGAAGGGGAAAAACTGAAGGAGTACATGTCCTAAATTCGCACAGGTTTTTTCACACAGTTTTGTTTTTTGTGGTTTTGTTTGGGTTTTTTATTGTCAAAAACTACACTCACACCATGGACAATCGTATCTCTAACTATTAAGGTTTGAGAAAATAAAGTACCTAACATACTCTAAAGACAGGAGCATACTTGTATCTTCTTCTGGTGTCTTAGCAATAATAAATCCTGTAGGATTTGGTTCTTCCATTCTGTCCCTGTAATTGCTACCTTCGGGTTGGTGGTCTTTCCAAAACTGAGCCCCTCCTTCAGAAGTATATAAAAATATTTATCAGGCTTTTTCCCTTTCCCTGTTGTTATAAGGAAGGTAGACAGGATTTTGTTAAAAACATATTAAACTCTAAGCACTTTTTAAAAACAGTCCCAAAAGATATCACTGTAAACCTGAATTTAAAATGTTTTATTATGAAAAACTATTAGCCTCTTGTTTCTATTGAAAGGCTCACATGAATAAAACCTCTTGATTTTTGTAGTTTAATAGAATCAGAAAGTTTAAAAGAAATCAGAGGCATAACAAAAGAAGCAAAGAGATGAAATATTATAGCTTAAATACTGATAGAATACTAATAGAAAGTAATGGACTTTTAATGAAAATATAACAATTTGAATGTATGAGCTTAAAGACTTTCTGTTAAACTTGTCACTGATATTTACAATGAGGAACAAGTGCAGTAAGTTTATTTTGGGGTAGCTGATAAATATTCAGTTTAAGTCTACAGGATAAATATTAGGAGAATTAATTTCTTACTGTTATGAATGTCATTATTATTCCTGGGCAACCTGCTTTAGTTGACCTTGCTTAAACAGGGAGATTGGACTAGACCATCTCAAGATGCCCCTTCCCACTTCAAACATTCTGTGATTCAGCAAAGTACTTAAGTCTAATTCTAACTGTAAATATGTATGTATTTCTGCAAAACTGATCCTTTACTTATCATTAGACATGAGAGAAATTGTGTTGTAAGATGGTCTGTTAGGAATTGAGTAGGAAAATTTTATCATATGTGGATCTGTTGCTGAATAGCTCTTCCCAAGAGGAAACCTCCTACATTCTTTGCACTAAGATACTAGGACACTTACATTTGGAGAATTTTCCCTTTATTTCACCATAAATTGCTCATTATAAAATTAGGAGCAGGAATTTACAGTTTATTTCCAGAATCAGACTTATCATACAATACTACTGGCCCTACACAATGCAGAGTTTGACTACATGGGTAGCTTCAGAGTAAGGGTTAGGTCTATCATTGGTAAAACACCACAGTTAGATGAGAGCAGTTACTTTTATAACCTAAGAAATCATAAACAGTGTGACTATGTAGCAAGGATACTTATGCATTGCTGAGACCTTTAGGTACCACTGAACAACCAATGGTCACATATTTAATCTACTGAAATGTAAACATCTGTAAGTACTCACACATATCCCACTGAAACACCACTGAAATGACAGCAGAATATTATATCAGAAGTATGAGCTGAAATTAACCTCTGAAGCCCATCTAGTCCAGCCTTTCACTCAAGTATAGTTATTAGCAACATGAGACCAAGTCAGTCATTGCTTTGTCTAGCAAAGTCCTTCAAGAATGGAGATTTCACCACCTCTCTGGGTTTCCTTTTCCAGTGCTAAACTAATCTCCAAGGGAACACTGTTTCCTACAAACACATTAACTACCTGTTTGTACAGCTGAAGAAATATAATCTAGTTCTAGAAATAGAGATGGAGTAACAAGGAATATAGGGGAAGGTTTCTACTGGGGATCTGACCTTGTATCAGATGCAGTGTGAAGGAAGCCTTGCCAAACCAAGCAAGACAGTATGGCTCTGAGGAGAGGACAGGAGCAGTGGGGACCAGGCAGCATTTAATATCTCGTTCAATCTCTAGCTCTGATTTTATGAGCCAGCTCTACCTCACAAAATTGCTTTCAGCAAAAGCCTATTTCAGCTGCAATGGAAAATCATAGAATCACACATACTATATATACTATATACACATACTACAAGGAAAAATACTTCAGACATTATCATGCAATGGACTGTTTATAAAAAGAAAGAAAGGCATCTTACAAAATTCATAGTATTTAATTTGACCATGAGCAGCAGCAGAACACTGCAAGTTTTTGAGTCAGAACTCAAAACCACTACAGCAACCCAGGATACAGTTGACTTTCTGGGCTATATGTGCACATTGCTGGCTCACGTACAGTTTTTCATCCACCAGTAGTCAAGTCCCTCTTCTCAGGGCTACTCTCAGCCCCTTCATCCCCCAGTCTGTATTGATACTGGAGGTTCTTGTGAGAGACTGGAAGGATTGGTGGTTCAAAACATTTCAGGTGCATGTGTATGAAGGAAAAGGGTAGGTCTGGCCATGCCTTTGGTGAGGGAATGCAACTTCCTGTACACCCCACACGCCCTGAGGCCTGTATCCCAGCCCCGCATTGTCTGCCAATCACTGGCACACCGGAGGCAATGCTCCACACCCCAACCCTCGGAGCTCCAATCTAGCCCCAGAGTGGCCAGATGACCAGAAGTCCCACCTGGGGGAAGGGCCCAGGAAAGTCAAAAGGTACTTAAGCCAGTACATGAGGCAAGCATATGTCTTGACTCTACCTCCTCTTGGGATTTCTATCAGTTGAACAGTGCTGGAACTAGCAGAGGAAGCTATACTTGTTCTTTTCTATATCTTTTTCTGTCTTTCTGTCTGTCTTTCTTCTTCTTCTTCTTCTAATTCCTTCTTCTCAGAATTTTGAGTAACTTAAAATCCAATGGGCATGGAGTTTGCAAAGTTGAATGGACCAAGTTAATGTTTTGTAAAATCATTTATGTTAATTGAATGCTGCTCTAAACATTTTGCCAAAGTTCTCTGATTTTCTGAGGTTGCAACTAACTTTTTTTTGTTGTTCTGGCCTTTTGAGGATATCTTGTCTGTATTTTTTCCATCCATCTAACTCAGAGTGCATGAAAAACCACAAGCCCTTTTAAAGAGGCTCATCAAGTGGGTTTCTGGGGCCTTACATTTGCTCCAAACCAGGTGCAGGCCCTTGCATTAGGCCTTGCTGAACTTCATGAGGTTTATATGGGCCCACTTCTTGAGCTTGTCCAGGTCCCTCTGGATGGAATCCCGTCCCTCATCACTCAGCTTTGTGTCATCTGCAAACTTGCTGAGGGTGCACTCCATCCCTTTGTCTATGTCATTAGTGAAGATATTAAATAGCACTGGTCCCAATACAGCCCCTGAGGGACACAGTTGTGACTGGTCTATATCTGGATATTGGGTTGGTAGATGGTGTCAGGGAGCAGAATGGTCCCCCTGTTATCCAGGAGGCAGTCAGAGAACTGCTGAGCCACTTGGATGTTCATAAATCTATGGGACCAGATGGGATCCATCCCAGGGTGATGAGGGAGCTGGCAGAGGAGCTTGTGAAGCCGCTCTCCATCATTTACCAACAGTCCTGGCTCACGGGTGAGGTTCCAGATGACTGGAAGTTGGCCAATGTGATGCCCAATCACAAAAAGGGTGGGAAGGAGGATCCTGGTAATTATAGGTCAGTTAGCCTGACCTCAGTACCTAGTAAGGTAATGGAACAGTTTATACTGAGTGTCATCATGCAGCACTTTCAGGATAGCCAGGGTATCAGACCTAGCCAGCATGGGTTTAGGAGGGGCAGGTCATGTTTGAGCAACCTGGTCACCTTTTATGACCAGAGGACCCACCTGGTGGATGTGGGAAAGGCTATGGATGTTGTCTATTTGGACTTCAGCAAGGCCTTTGACACGGTGTCCCACAGCATACTTCTGGAAAAGCTGGCAGTCCACGTCTTGGACAGGAGCACTCTTTGCTGGGTTAAGAACTGGCTGGAGGGCCGGGCCCAGAGAGTGGTGGTTGTGCTGATTTTACCTGGGGATGGACAGACTCAGAGACGTTTTTCTCTATGAGAACTTCCTCTGTGAGTTGATGGGACCAATTGAAGGCTGGTTTGGTTATTGACAGCCTGCCTCCAAATAATGTTATAGTTTTGATTTGCCAATTTAAATATACTTATTTTCTGTTGTGAGACAGAACCAGAAGCAAAAGCAAGGCAGGCCTAAAACTTAAAAGGGTATAAAAAGAAATTTGTTAACTACACAAAGAAAAAGAAGACAGTAAATTCAGAATAAGATTTTCAGACCACTCCTTCTTCCCATTCTTTCTTAACAACATACAAAGACACTTTAGTCACTTCCCTACTTAAATAATTTTATTCAGTTCACTTCAGAGAGAGGAGCTTCTTTTTGTTTGGCTATAGGGACTTCTCCACAAGGAGGGGAAAAATCAGTTCTCTCGTGGCTTCATTTTTACGATTTGCATCCGCCTCGGAAAAACTTTGCAAGTCGTGAAGTTCCTCCCATCTTCACAGCTTTCCCAAAACTGTGCTTATGGGCCATGTTAAACTCATGGGGTATTACTTTTAAGAATGAACTGTTCCAAAGCAAAAGTTCTCTTCATCTCCTTTCTCTCTGTTTATGCTTCATCCTCAGAAAACCAAGATCCCCTTTTTTTTTTGGGGGGGGGGGGGGGGGGGCAAAAGATTCTCAACATAGGTGCTTTTGGTCAAATGATTTATCACATGGAACAGTCTAACCTCCAAAGTCTTTTCTCCACGATTTATGGGAATTTTCAGTGCAATATCAGTTAATCTCTACAACTTTACAAAAGGATTTTCAGTCATTTTCATAGCATTTCCTTATTCTCCTTCCATCTAAAGAAACTTAGCTCTTGCTTTACTGACTTTGGAGTATTTCTTTTTTTCTCTCACATATTCAAAGGAAGGCTGGAGGTCTGCAAGTCTTATCCCAGCACTAAAGAGTTAAGATTTCACACAGGGAATGCAAGGCTACAATGCTGAGGCTGTGCCAGGATCTCAAGAAACTCAGGCTGTGCTGGAAAGGGGGAGGAGGGGGAACAGCTGGGACCTCACTCAGCCTCCCTGGGGCTCAGCTACAGCATTCACTGTTCATGACCACCCCTCCTCCCTGCCGGGCCAGGCCAGCTCCCCAGACAGGGGGGCCCGGCCCTGCCCCACTGCCAGGACTGCAGGCCTGCAGTGGGGCCAGACAGGCCCTATTACCTGCACTGCTGCTGGAAGAGAAAAAGGGCTTTTTTCCGGGTTACCTCCTTCAAAATCTGTTTTCACAGAGCGAACTAACTTTCTCCAATTGGTTCCTCAGGCTGTCAATAACCAAACCAGCCTTCAATTGGTCCCATCAACTCACAGAGGAAGTTCTCATAGATAAAAACCTCTCTGAGTCTGTCCGTCCCCAGGTGAAACCAGCACAGTGGTAAACGGTGCTGCATCCAGCTGGTGGCCGGTCACCAGTTGTGTTCCTCAGGGGTCAGTGCTAGGGCCAATTCTGTTCAATATTTTTATTGACAACATGGATGTGGGTATTGAGTCTTTCATTAGTAAATTTGCAGATGACACTAAGCTGGGAGTGTGTGTCTATCTGTCGGAAGGTAGGATGGCTCTGCAGAGAGACCTGGAACAGTTGGATGGATGGACAGAGTCCAATAAGATGAAATTTAATAAGTCAAATTGCCAAGTCCTGCATTTTGGCCACAATAACTCCCTGCAACATTATAGGCTGTGGATGGTTTGGCAGGACAGTGCCCAGGCAGAAAGGGACCTGGGGGTACTGGCCGACAGCTGACTGAACACAAGCCAGCAGTGTGCCCTGGTGGCCAAGAAGGCCAATGGCTTCCTGGCCTGTATCAGGAATAGTGTGGCCAGTAGGACCAGGGAGGTCATTCTTCCCCTGTACTTGACACTGGCAAGGCCGCACCTTGAGTACTGTGTCCAGTTCTGGGCCTCTCATTTTAGGAAGGATGTGGAGAAGCTTGAGTGCATCCAGAGGAGGACAACAAGGCTGGTGAGGGGCTTGGAACACAAGCCCTATAAGGAATGACTGAGAGAGCTGGGGTTGTTTAGCCTGGAGAAAAGGAGACTTAGCGCTGATCTTATCACTCTCTACAACTTCCTGAAATGTGGTTGTAGTCAGGTGGGAGTTGGTCTCTTTCTCCAAGCAGTAATTGACAGAATGAGAGGGTACAGTCTTAAGCTGTGTCAAGGGAAATATAGGTTGGATATTAGCAAAAAAGTTTTTTATGGAAAGAGTCATCAAGTACTGGAGTCATCTGCCCTGGGAGGCGGTGGAGTCACCATCCCTGGATGTGTTTAAAAAAAGACTGAATATGGCACTCAGTGCCATGGTTTAGTTGAGGTGTTAGGGCATGAGTTGGACTCAATGATCTTAAAAGCTCTTTTCCAACCTAGTGATTCTGTGTGATTCTGTGATTCTGTGATTGACTTGTTCACCACTACCTTCTGGATGCAACCATCTAGCCAATTCCTCATCCACCAAATAATTCGGCCATCAAATCTATGTATCTCTAATTTCGAGAGAAGGATGGTGTGAGGCACTGTGTCAATAGCCTTACAGAACTTCAGATAGATGACATCTGTAGCTATTCCCTTGTCCACTGCTGTAGTCACTCCATCATAGAAGGCCACTGAGTTTATCAGACAGGACTTGCCCTTGATGAAGCCATGCTGGCTGTCTTGAATCACCTCCCTGTCCTCCAGGTGCCTTAGCATAGCTTCTCAGAGGTTCTGTTCCATGATCTTCCTGGGCATGGAACTGAGGCTGACAGGTTGGCAGTCATTGGATCCATGCACTGCCCCTTTGGTCTGTCATAAAAGTGATTTTTCATTTCTAGAAGTGATAAGATCCATAATGAGCAAGGAGCCATTCACTCAGCCCCATTACTGGACCATCCTGTATGTACAGACTGATATGTGTACTGGTTCTGGCTGGGATAGAGTTAATTTTCTTCATAGCAGCTCATATGGTGCTATTTTGGATTTGTGACCAGAACAGTGTTGACAACATAAGGATGTTTTAGTTATTTCTGAACAGTGCTTTTTCAGCATCAAGGCCTGTTCTACTTCTCATACTGCCCTGCCAGTAAGTAGGCTAAGGTGGACAAGAATATATGGGAAGGATGAGAGGACGGGGATGGGGGACTTTCAGTGTTATGACATTTATCTTCCCAAGTAACTGTTAACATATGATGGAACCCTGCTTTTCTGGAAATGGCTAAACATCTGCCCATCAATGGGAAGTAGTGAATGAATTTCTTGTTTTGCTTTGCTTGTGTGCACAGCTTTTGCTTTACCTATTAAACTGTCTTTTATCTCAACCACAACAATCTGGAAAAATCCTCCTGCTATATTGCTATTTACTGTAGTTGTTTTACTTGTGCTATTGTTGGTTATTCCAAGCAAGCCCCTCTTTTGAATATGCTGTGGATACTCTTCTTAAGGACAGTCATAGAATCATAAAATCATTTATATTGGAAAAGACCTCAAAGATCAAGTCCAACCGTTAATCCAGCACTGTCAAGTCCACCACTAAACCATGTCCCTAAGCACCATGCCTACACATCTTTTAAATACCGCCAGGGATGCTGACTCAACCACTTTCTTTGATAGCATGTTCCAATGCTTGACAACCCCTTTGATGTATAATTTTTTCCTAATGTCAAATCTAAACCTCCCCAGTGCAACTTCAGGCCATTTCCTCTTGTTCTATCACTTGTTACATGGTACAAGAGACTGATACCCACCTCACTACAACCTCCTTCCAGGTAGCTGTAGAGAGCAATAAGTTCTTGTCTGAGCCTCCTTTTGTCCAAACTGAACACCCCCATCTCCCTCATCATCTCCTTATAAGGTTTGTGTTCCAGACCCTTCACTAGCTTTGTTGCCCATTTTCTGGACGCACTCCAGCACCTCAGTGTCTTTCTTGTCATGAGGGGCTTGGAACTGCATGCAGTACTCAAGGTGCAACCTCACCAGTGCCAAGTACAGGGAGATGATCACTGCCCTAGTCCTGCTGGCCTCACTATTTCTGATTGTGATGGTTTTGGCTGGGCTAGAGCTAATTTTCTTCCCAGTGGCTGGTATGGGGCTGTGTTTTGGATTTGTGCTGAACACAGGGTTGATAATATAGAGATGTTTTTGCTATTGCTGAGCAGTGCTTACACAGAGCCAAGGCCTTTTCTGCTTTTGTACTGCCATGCTGGCAAGGAAGTTGGGAGTGAATGGTAGGTTGGGATGAGACACAGCTGGGATAGGTGACACAAATTGACTAAATGGATATTCCAGACCATATGACATCATGTTCAATATATAAAGTGGGAGGAAGAAGGAGAAAGGGAGGGATATTTGGAGTGATTGCATTTGTCTTCCCAAGTAACCATTGTGCTCTCCTGGAGATGGCTGAACATCTGCCAGCCCATGGGAAGCAGTTAATTCCTTGTTTTGCTTTACTTGTGTGCATGGCTTTAGCTTTCCCTATTAAACAGTCTTTATCTCAACCTATGAGTTTTCTGGCTTTTACCCTTCTGATTCTCTCCCAGATGCCACTGGTGGGGGAGTGAGCGAGTGGCTGCATGAAGCTTGGTTACTGGCTGGGGTTAAATCACGACACTGACACAAGCCAGGATGACATTGGCCTTCTTGGCCACCTGGGTACACTTCTGGCTCATATTCAGCCAACTGTTGACCAACATCCCCAGGTTCTTTTCTGCCGAGCATCTTTGCAGCCACTCTTCCCCAAGAGGTCCACCAGAACTTTGCTGATTGGTATCCTAACTTGCTAATTCTCTCAGGCACTGGTGAATGTCGAGAAGGGAATTGTTGGATTTATACATAGCTTCCTGCTGTGCTGGTTTTGCACATTTGACACTTGGTGAAGAGGGGAGAGACCACCCACGGAAATTACTTTTCTGAAAGGAACTGCTGAGAGCTTCCTCTGTCTAACAAAAACCAATCAGTGATAGGTTTTGAGAACTGACAACCTGTTAAACCACTGAGAAAGCTGAACAAGCCTCTGTGAACACACATTTTAAAACGAAAAAACCCCAGGAATCCCTCTTTAGGCTCCAGCTTCCGAGTAGGTAACTAGTCTGGCCGGACCAGGCCCAGCATGGCCCACGGGGAGGCCATCGGCTGCTGGGATCCTAGCTACTTCCCCTTCCCCCTAGAGTGGCCAGACTGGTCTGTGGCTCAGCTGGAGTGCTGCGGCTGGTGAGTCTCACCAGAAACCACTCAGCCCCAGGAGCAGCTATGGGCCAGGCCAAGCCCCCTCTGCCATGGCCAGCGCAGCCTGGCACAGACCAGGCAGAGCCCTGGCAGCTGCTGGGCAGGGGGAGGGAAGACCATCACACTGCAGCTGGAAATGAATGCAGCAAAAGCCAGAAAACAGCCATGCAACCAGAGCAGCAACCACCGTTTCTCACTGGGCCCCTGCTATCCTGGCACAGCCCCCAGTGCGGCCTGAAATACTCCATCCCAACTTCTCCAGCCACTGCCTGGGCAAGATATGAACTCTTTCACTGCACAGATGAAACCTGCAAACATCGATTCTCTCTCTTGAGTGAAAGAAAAGGACAGACATGAAGACACACAGAGAAACAACATGGAGACATCGAGGTCAGTAAAGAAGAAAGAGTCAGGTCACAGATGGGATAGGAAGATGAGGAGATGCCTTAAGCTGAAATTCTCTTGTAAGCTATGGTGATGGACTATGATATACTGAATATCCCAATAAGTCATAGAAGCTTGGGGGGGGTGAAACGTTTACATTGTAGATATGAGCAAAGGCATCCATGCTGAACAAGCAGATATTGAAGTAGATGTGATTTGATGAGAAGCTTGAACAGAGAGAGAGGAGAGTGATGAAGACCCTTTGCCCCCAGGGAAGAAGAAGATCTCTATTCCCAGAGATGATCTCAGAGATAGATTGAAGAGAACCTTTGCTTCTGAACAGTTCATCCTTAAAAGTGCACTCCCTTGGCCAAAGAGTGAGCCCTTGAATGTTGTAACTCACTGGATGTATTGAAAATGGTAGATTCTGTGACCCTTGTAGTGTCCTGTGGTCGGTCCCTCTCCCCTCTGGCCATGCTTAGTTGGCCGAGATCCAATTTCTTCCTGCCCCCTTACAGACCCTAGAAAAGACCTATGCCCCCTGACCTCGCCCTCTTCTGCTCCTGGAAGCCCACAAGAAATAAACCTCAGATTCTCCCCAGGGGGGAAAGAGCCTCTTTTGTTATCTTGTATTCACGTCCATGTAGTGGATCCCAGAGACTTCTTCCTAACATCTGAGCAAGTCGAGAACTAGGGTGAAGTCTCAGGGACAGCCACAGTTGGCGCTCAACATGAAAGGGTCTCTACAGAGATTAGAGAACCCCACGACCGGCTGTGACTCCCATTTTCGTGATTCAATAAGCCTTTGAGCTCATCAACTACCTTAAACTTCTTTGAGCTGCTTTTTGTGCAGTTCTGAGACTTTAAGGACAAATCGGGAGCCTGTCAGTAGCCCAGGCAGGTCGGTTCTGGCCGGAGATCCACTACAGTTACACAGAAGTCTATGCCTGCAAGATAAAGGGTGAGTGTAAGCCTCCGTTAGCGGCGGGGTGGGTTTCCCGGAGCTCCACGGAGGGTCTCACCGGTGGCATTTAGCCAGCGCGGCACCACTTGCGAGACGCGGTGGAGTGCGTGAGAAGCGGCGGCGTGAGCGGGATGGCGCGGAGGCATGGGCAGGCACGCGCCGCCCGGCGGGGGCAGCTTTGATCAGCTTCAGAGCCGTAGCGGGCAATTTCCGCGTTTTTTTGTGGCTTTGCTGGGCGGAATCGATCCCAAAAGCGGCTCCGACAGCGCGTGGGTCTTGCCGACAAGAGCAGCGGAATTAACATCAGAACCACAGCGGGCACACTGGGAGAGCCGGGAAACTGTGCTATACTCAGCAGATTTTAACAACGTTTTTCTGTGTTTTTAACTGTGGTTGGGGTAGATATAGTGGCAGATTGTTACTAAACATCATAGGCTCACAGCAATCTGCCCTACAAAAGAGTTCAAGTTCAAAGCTTAGGGAAATATTAAGCTCGGGAGATGTTTTAATCTCTAAGATTAGTATATTTTACAAGCTGGCTGTCTGTTGAAAAATCGGACCTTGAATTGCAAGATACAAATTCACTTTCATTTTGGGATGAAATAGTGGATTTATTAACTTTAAAAGTGGAAAATGGAGATGAAACATCCTCTCTATTCCTCCCGATGTTCTTACAAATTCGAAAACTTTTACTTCAGACAGAAAACAACAGTCAGCAACAGCAAAGCATCCCGGATTCACCTTCCCTTTCTCCAAAACCCTATAACCTAGAAATGGAGGGGACCCACGGGTCACCCCGGGAACCGCAGGGCACCTGGCATAGCCGTAGCTGCTCTGGGCTCGAGTTCTCCCCAGTATCCCGGTTCTGAAGATTTTTCAAAAATTGTCAGCCCTCCTTCCTTGTACCCTTCCCTCTCAAATGTTTTCGCTTCAGAGCAGTGTTCGGAAAGTTATAGAGGTGAGTTCCCTTCAGGGCAACGGTCATGTGGCTAAGCCTGAAGGGGCTGGGGGCAAGATCCAAGATGGCGCTGGCCATGCGGCTTGTCCCTGGGGCATTGTAGAGTGAGTGGTGGGGGTCCCATATGTTGGCAGCCACATGTTTCCTCTGTCATCTCACAATCCCTTTTACCCTCTGGTCCCTGCCCCTAGCCCATTCACCTCCCATAACCCATTCCTGCCCTCGGCTGCCTTGCCCCCTCCCTCCTCCAAGAGCATGCCCTGCATGACATCACCCTGCAAACACACCTCCACATGTTGTAACCCTGGTTCCCACGGTTACCCTTCCCCTGCTCCGGTTTCACATGCCTGCCCTCCAAGCTGCTGCGGGAGCTGGGGGAGGGGTGGAGACCCTGCTGGTTTCAGTGCCGGTGGGGATGGGGGTGGGGGGGGATCAGCTCACAGCCCCTGTGGGACAGATGGTGTCCCCGTGGTGGGGGAGGGTGGGCAACCTCCCGGGCCCAGTGGGGGGGGGTGCCCAGCCCTGGAAGTCAAAACCTGGGAGAAGAATGTATACCATCAGTGGCCCCCGTGGTTTATCTCGGTAGGAGAAATGGCAAGAGAAGTTATCAGCCTTTGTCCTATCAAGATAAAAAGGAAATTTGTAAAGTACAGAGAGAATTTGGCAGAAATAGTGAAATTTTTAAAGGCATGATGAGAGCCACCTTTAGCTCAAATGAACTAGTTCCAAATGATATCAAGGATCTTTTCTGATGTCTGTTAACTCCCTCAGAATATGATCTATGGGAAAGTCTGTGGAAAAGATCTTTGAAAGTGCTTTTACAAGAGCTTTTACAAAGCTCTGAGGATGCGAAAGATGCTGATGATAATGACATAACATATGAACACCTATGTGGGGAAGGTGATTGGCATTGCCCTGAGAAACAAACCAGAGTACTATCCAAGTCTGTCCTGGAAAAAATATGCAATGTTGCAGAAAAGGCTTTTAATCAATTACCAACAATGGATGCCAAGGGTAGTTATGCTAACATTAAACAGTTTGCTTCTGAGAATTTCTCACAGTTTGTAAATCGTCTTCATGTGCAAGTAGAAAGGCAGGTGCATGATCTGGTGGAACAAGCCGAATTGATTAAGGAGATGGCTCAGAGGAATGCTAATGAAACCTGCCGCAGGGTTATCCTTAGCCTTCCCCTCGAGCCAGCACCTAGCTTAGCACAGATGATAGAAGCCTGCGCCAGGAAAGCAGAACTGCTCAGTGGACACGAGAGAAATCCTGGACTGGCACACCCAAAGACCACGGCAGCTGTGACACCAGGAGCAAAGAAGCAACCAATGTCACCAGAGTAGCTGCAGCACATCATCTGCTTCCAATGCAAGAAGCCAGGACATTTCGCCAGAGACTGTCCACACAACCAGAAAGAGAAGACCAAAAAAAAAAAAAACTAGATCTATAGCACGTACCCACCATTAACACAATAACGCGCAAAGATATAAATACTGTGGACTCCACACTGACAAAAGTCTCTCTCTGAAAAAAAAATGGGGGGAGGATAGAATACAGGGTGTGGGGATGCAGGACAATCAAAATGTCAAATGTTCAATTAACAAGCTTTGGCATCCACAAGGCCGTTTTAGGCTCGTGACTACCAAAGGTTTTCATTTCAGGTCAGCTGATTGGACAGTCATCACAGGTCGTGACGTTAAACCACATGAAACTGGACAGTGAGTATTTTGTTATTGGGGACACAACACACACACACACACACACACACACACACACACACACACACCCCTAGAGATTGAGGTGGTTCCCATGACCATCAAGGGAAGCATAACCTGCCTCATTCTCCTGGAACGCTGTCCTCTACCACCATATTACCTGGTCGAGGGACAAATCCTCGTCCAGGCCATTCCCATTCCAGTGGAGGTCCCAGTAGATGGAAAATCACCTGAAGTCTACTGGGCAGAAGTGGTAGGTGAGGACAAACCTTCTCTGGCATGCAACCTAACCCAGGGATCAGACTATCTCCATGTGGAAGGGGTACTGGACACAGGCGCCGATGTGACTATCATACCCGAGAGGATCTGGCTGTCACATTGGGAGTTACAACCTGTGGCTGGCAAAATCCAAGGTGTAGGAGGAGTAATATTGGCAAAAATATCAAAAAGCATCGTTCAAATTGAAGGATCAGATGGGAAATTGGCCAGTGTCTGTCCATTTGTTACAGACTATAAATGCCCTCTATGGGGGAGAGACACCATGTCCCAGTGGGGAGTGAAATTGATTATTCCTAAGACTCCCCAGGATTTTTAGAGGCGGCCACTGTAGACCGCCCTACCCATAAATTGAAATGGCTAGATGACACCCCAAAGTGGGTAGCACAGTGGTCAATGAGTAAGGAGAAGCTCAAGGAGCTTGAGGAGCTTGTGGAGGAGCAATTGGCCAAAGGCCACATAGAAGAGACAATCAGCCCTTGGAATTTCCCGGTCTTTGTAATAAAGAAGACGGGGAAGGACAAGTGGTGGCTGATCCACGACCTTCAGGAAATAAACAGAGTGATTGAGGCCATGGGGTCACTCCAACCTGGGATGCCTTCCCCAACGATGCTTCCCCAAGATTGGCAATTGGCTGTTCTAGACATCAAAGACTGTTTCTTCCACATTCCCCTACACCCAGAAGTTGCCCCACGGTTCGCCTTCTCGGTTCCTACCATCAATCGAGAAGCCCCAATGAAGTGCTACCACTGGAAAGTCTTGCCGCAGGGAATGAAATGTAGTCCCTTCATCTGCCAGTGGTACATGGCCTCATTGCTGTCCCCAGTGCATGCTCAGAGAAGGGAAGCCGTCATCTTACACTACATGGATGATGTGCTTGTGTGTGCCCCTGATGACTCTATACTCCAATACACACTTGACCTAGTGGTTAAGGTTTTAACCTCTGCTGGATTTCAATTGCAGGAGGACAAAGTCCAAAGGATGCCACCTTGGAAGTACCTGGGCTTGGAAATTACTGCACGGACCATTGTTCCGCAGAAATTGGAAATTAATTGTAATCCAAAACCTTAGCAGATCTCCATTCCTGGTGTGGGTCTTTGAATTGGGTCAGGCCCTGGCTAGGCCTCACTAATGAGGACCTAGAACCTCTCTTCAATTTATTGAAGGGGGAGAGAGAGCTGCTTTCTCCCAGGAAACTGACCCCCAGAGGCAAAGACTGCAATCGAAAAGGTACAAAAGACTTTAGGAGAGAGGCAAGCTCATCGTTTCCAGCCCGAGCTGCCCTTCAAATTCATTGTCCTAGGAAAACTGCCACACTTACACGGGTTGATATTCCAATGGATCGAGGGGCAGAGAGAGTCACTCTTAATCATAGAGTGGGTCTTCCTCTCCCACCAAAGATCCAAAACCATCACTAAGCCACAAGAGCTGATAGCTCAGCTGATTCAGAAAGCAAGGATGAGACTGTATGAACTGGCTGTTTGTGACTTCACATGTATTCACCTCCCAGTGAAACTTTCTGAGGAGTGGAGGAACTCTCCTGAGAGATTGACTAAAGAGATGTTTGAACATTTGCTCCAGAGCAACGCCAGTTTCCAATTATCTCTGGACAGCTATAGGGGACAAATATCAGTCCATGCCCCGTCTCACAAGCTGTTTAATGAGGAATTCCACCTCATTCCTCGTGAGGAGTCGGAGACCACTCAAAGATCTCACAGTGTTCACAGATGCATCCAGGGCTTCCCACAAGTCGGTAATGACTTGGAGAAATCCTCAGACTCAGCATTGGAAAGCTGATGTTGTTTGTGGAGGGATCACCCCAGGTAGCCAAACTGTCAGCAGTTGTTAGAGCCTTTGAGAAGTTCTCGTGGCCAATCAACTTGGTAAAGGACTCAGCCTATGTAGCAGGAGTAGTGTCCAGGGCGGAGCAGGCAGTGCTCAGAGACATCGAGAATGAGCAGCTTTTCAGGTTGCTTTCAAAACTAATTTATTTGATTTCCCATAGAGAACATCCGTTCTATGTGATGCATGTGAGGTCACACACCAATTTGCCAGGCGAAATCGCATCAGGGAATTGTCAGGCAGACTCCCTTGCAACCCCAGCAGAACAAGCAACCCCAGCTGAACCAGAACACCTCCCTGACATCTTTCAACAGGCAAAGCTGAGCCACCAGCAATATCATCAGAATGTGCCAGGTCTGATCCGCCAGTTCCAGCTAACACGGAGTCAGGCTTGAGCCATTGTGGCCACCTGTCCCAGCTGTCAACTCCAGACCATGCCATCAATGGGCATGGGGGTTAACCCCCGAGGTCTTGGCAGTTGTGAGGTATGGCAGACTGACATCACACACATTCCCAGTTTTGGTCACCTCAAATATGTTCATGTAGGCATTGACACATATTCAGGCACAGTCTATGCCTCTGCCCATGCAGGAGAAAGGGCTGTGCACGCCAAACAACACCTAGTGCAAGCCTTTTCAGTGTTGGGGATCCCTAGGGAAATCAAAACTGATAAGGGCCCAGCATATAAGTCCAAGGAGTTCCTGGAATTCTTCCAGCAGTGGGGAGTAGAACATAAAACTGGCACTTCCTACTCCCCCACAGGCCAAGGTGTAGTTGAGCGAGCCAATCAGACGCTCAAGCAGGTCCTGGCTAAACAGAGCAGTTCAACTGCGTGGATGTCTCCACAGCAGAAGCTCTGCAAAGCCATGTTTATTATCAATTTTCTGAATTGTTCATTTGAGAACATGAGTCCACCTGTGGTACGTCACTTTAACAGTGGTAAACAGTTCAAGTTATCCCAACACCCACCAGTCTTGATTAGGGACCCAGAAACCTGGGAAACCAAAGGTCCCTATGAGCTCATTACCTGGGGACGTGGCGTATGCACTCCCTCAGGCAATTCGTGGATTCCCCAAAAGTGGGTGAAACCGTATGTCCCCAAACATCCTGCTCCAACTGAAGGGAACGAGGAGCAAGTGGCTGTGGCTTCGAAAAGAAGACACCGCCGAAAAACGGAAAGGAAATCTTCATAGAGGACAACATTCCAGCAGATAGAGACCTGTAACAGGTTTTATAACGTTTGTCTTTCCTTTTAGAGAAAACCTTCCCTCCACTCAGTCCTGTGATGAACCCCATCCAAGTTGTCTTCTTGTTAACACTGAACAGTCTGACAGCTGCATGAATCGTCCCTCAGCCACATCAAAATATCTGGGTGACCCTGGCACAGACACTCCAACAGGAAAACATATGTCTGTCCACTGCAGCAACAAAAGACCCTATATCCACCTGCCTGGTAGGAGTCCCATTGAAGGCTGGAGAATATTCAGCCAGCTTTGAAACACAGATGCCCAATGAACTTCCCAAGTCACACACCATTTCATTATACAAAAATCGTAGGCAGCAAGCTGTAATGAGTAAGAACCCCATAGAGGAGTTGCTGCCAAGTTTGCCCAAAGCAGCCCAGGAACCCCAAGAATTAGAGCTGTTGGGTTCCTACCCAGCACAATATTGCATTCATTTTATGATCCTCCCAAAACCTTCTCGCTTAAAAGTGTTCCACAACATAATGCAATATTGTGAGGAATTCACTGCCAAAAGCTGGTATAATATTCTAAACCATATTGCAGCTGACACCCCAACTCATTCAACCCCCAAAAGCCTCCCTAGGGGATTGTTCTTGATTTGTGGAGATAAGGCATGGGGAGGGATCCCTTCTCAGCTCTTAGGAGGGCCATGCACCTTCGGGCGGTTGTCCCTGTTGGCACCCAACGAAACCTTAATTAGTGATTGGACTCACAAAAACAAATTGGCTAATAAAATCCAAAAGAGAAGTGCAGACAATTTGGACCCAAACTGTGATTCTGAAATTTTCCATTGGGCCAAGTCAAAAAGAATTGCTGTGTCCCTGTTTCTTCCATGGGTCTCTGCAGCCAAAGCTCTGGGTGAATTGGGCCACCTAGAGTGTTGGCTAGTCAAACAGGCAAACTTAACATCCACTGCCATCAGCTCCCTCCTAGAAGACGAGGAAATTACCAGGCAGGCCACACTACAAAATCGTGCTGCTATAGATTTTCTCCTACTGCTGCATGGACATGAGTGCCAGGAATTTGAAGGACTTTGCTGCATGAACCTAACCTTGAGAGCTCCTAACATCCACGCTGCCCTCCGAAGCATGAACAGCTTGATTGGACAAGTGAAGCAAGAATCTGAGGATTGGTTCAATGAACTGTTGAAAGGCTGGGGACTCACAGGGTGGTGGACTTCCATAGTTAAAACAATTTTGTTAATTTTTATTATTCTTTTCCTTGTAATAATGGCGTTCGGGGTCCTACGTCACTTGGTTTTCAAGGCTATTAATGGTCTCATTCCTTCTACCTCAGTAGTCAATCACATAGAGATGAAAAACCTAGAACAATCTAAGTCTCCCACTAACTGCAAGTGGTGGGCAAGATCATAATTTGAATCAAGATGAGCCTAATATCCTTCCTTCAACTTTGTGTGGTTACTGCGCTGCAAAGAGAGAGAAAGGACAGTAACACACACGGACCTCTTTTTGGGAAAAAAGTCCAACTTTATTGTACGGGCATCCCGTATTTAAAGTGTGTTACATGCAGCTAGGACAGGACAGTAGTTCATTGGACGATTGGGACAAACATCCCCTGGGACAGCATGTCCGGATGTCCCATGGGAAAGACACCAGGTGTTAATCTTCATTATGAATTCCCTTCTGTTTTTCACCAAGTTATCACTCTGGGAGACTACCTCCCTTAACTGAAGCTGTAGTCAGCTTGTCAGCCTGGGAATGGACCTGAGAGACAGGAGAAATCCAGGCCTGAAAGGAATTGCCAAGCTGCAATTTCCTAGCTCTCTAAATGTGTGTGTCCACAACTTTGTTAAACGAAAAAACAGGGAGATGATGTAACTCACTAGATGTATTGAAAATGGTAGATTCCGTGACCCCTATAGTGTCCTGTGGTCTGGTCCCTCTCCCCTCTGGCTATGCTTAATTGGCCGAGATCCAATTTCTTCCCGCCCCCTTACAGACCCTAGAAAAGACCTATATCCCCTGACCTTGCCCTCTCTTCGCTTCTGGAAGCCCACAAGAAATAAACCTCAGATTCTCCCCAGGGGGGAAAGAGCCTCTTTTGTTATCTTTTATGCACCTCCATGTAGTGGATCCCAGAGGCTTCTTCCTAACATCTGAGCAATTTGGGAACTAGGGTGAAGTCTCAGGGACAGCTACACTTGAAAACAGTTGTGGGGAAAACTGAGTCGAGGGGAAGGACTTTTACACAGTGATCAGATTTCCATTCTCCTGGGTGGCTTATTCACTGTGACATTGAAGCCACAAGACAACTGTTTTCTTGTGGAGAAGTCTCCATAGCATGACGAGACTCCTCTCCCTGAATGAACTGGAGAAAGACTATTTTAGAGATGGTAAACTGACTGATTTGTTTCTGTACGTTGTCAGTGTGAAAGAAAAGAGGATGTGAGGGAAGAAGTGTTCTGAAGGTTTTATTCTGATTCTTATTATTTTTTCTTTTAGTTTCTGCTAATAAAGTTTTTCTTTATACCTTATAAAGTTTGAGCCTGCTTTGCCTTCCTCCTAACCCTATCTCACAGAAAGAAATGAGTAAATAATTCTAGTTTGTGCACTGGCAGTTTGGCCAGCACTAAACCCACCACAATCTGTGAACCAAGGTTTTCCTGTGGTAGGAATGCTGGTATTAGTGGAATTGTGGTGCTGTGCACCTAAAATTTTTGTTAGATATTACTCTGTTTAGGCTAGTCTCTCAAACACTGACTACCGACGGTCACTTTGGTAATTCATGGATCAGAATTCTATGCCCTTCAAAACATTATGGGCTATCATCTGTCCCATGATAAATCATGCAGCAGCATCCATCCTACATCATGCAAACCTACCATGCCAATATTGACAGTTGCCTGAAAGACACCACTTGCTGCTGTGACCTTATCAAAATAGGTGCCCCTGGCCTATACTGGCTGTGCAGCAGCTGTGCTATGAAAATTCTCCCATGGAGAGAGAAAGGAGGTCTGTGCACCTAGACTAATAATGCCTGCAATGCATGTTGAAGTAAACCTCTTCAGGACCCATGTCCATAATTATCCTGGTGCCCTGCGACATTGGTGTGGTTTTAACCCTTTAGTCGAATGAGGATGCATATTTCACCAGTTTCCCTGGACCCTCCTTCCTTGTCTAGGGGGTCTCTGAGCTGGAGAAAGCAATCATCAATCTCTCTGCTACTCTGGAAAATATAGAAAATATAACAATTGATGCTATCCAAGCACTGCAGTAAGAAGCTGCTCAAGTACCACAGACTACTGTTCAAACCCACTAGCTTCAGAGTACTTGACAGCTACACTAGATGGCTTTTGCACATTAGTAAATACTACCTGCTGTGTCTTTGTCAGACAAGATCTATGCATTGAGACTGACGTTAGGAAAATCCAGGAACAACTAAAGCCCTTGTACCAGGTAGCAACTGAAGATATTGATTGGGGAAATTGCAAATTGTGGTCATGGCTTACCTCTTGGTTCCCAGATCTCTGAGCATCTGTCAAAATATTTTGGCTGTACATTTTGTAATTATCTACTTTATTGTCATTATTTATGTTTTGTTTCATATCAATGGATGGGGCTGTGGACTGTGTTGGAAAACATTTTCCAGTCATGTCAAGCCACTCCCTGACTGAGGTTGGGGCCACTAGATAGAAACAAAAGCTGGTTGTAGTCTCTTTCACATCCTCTGCAATCCTCACAGCAATTGGGAAAATGCAGTAGCCATTGTGGCAGGACATCCCCCCTCTACCCCAAAAAAGCTTATCTGCTCTGTCCATCAGCTGGTGCATAGCTCCAGACATTGTCCTCCCTCATATGAATTACTGAGGGAGGTGAGATCCCCAGTTGATAATAAACATCCCTTGCCTTGAGAGCGAGATGTAGAGATAAGTCAGGAATCCTTGACTGAAAGGCACTACTTTTATAACTATAAAAACTACACAAACTTTCATGGAGGCAGAAGTCTCCTACACACTCCCTGGAAATGCATAAGACTTCTTCCCAAAGCTTGGACACATCTTCATGGTTACTTTTCCAGAAATTGAGAGGAAAGGATCCTATGTGTGTCCCATCAGAAATTGGATGGTAAGATTCATTGAATCCTAATCTATACTATACTATATGTAATAATAGATACCTCACTTGTGCACTGTATTGTTTATTTACTAGTAGTGTTTCTTTTGTTTATCCTGTATAGTAAGTAATCTGTTAAAGTCTTGTATCTGTTAAATTTGTCTTTTAAATAAATAATTCATTTTGTAATAGACCTAATCAGCCATGATTAAGAACCCACTAGCAAGAGCGATCTGGGTTGCAGGCCACCCCAAACAGAGCTACTGTCAGAAATCTGAGTCAAAGGCAGGACTTGTTTAAGCTCTCCTCTCCATTCATAACAGTAATTATCTCCCAGATGCCTGCACAACTGATACTTGATAGAGGTACAGTACCTGTCTCATGATACACCACCTTTCAACCTCTGACTGTATAACATACCCTGTAGGTGTTGGAATATCAACCTCACCTAGATTTTTATATAACTAACAACCCATCAAAATAACACCCTTGCCTATAACTCCATGTCAAGTGATGATTTGAGAGAATTACAGGGTGGAAGTGACATCTTGCCTTCTGACACCCTCTCCCTTAAACAATATTGGTATCTTAGACAGTCTGCCAACACTCTACCCCTGACCTACATTGTCACAACTCTTTTCCACATTTAAAAGATATTTGCATGATTGGCTGTTTCTGCCAGATGACCCAGACACCAAATGTCCCTGGCAGTCCACCAGAGCCATGGCATTGCTTATGATCCTGTACTCACTATAGGTGATTGGGTGAGTTGCTATATGGGGGAATTGTTGTTCATCTTTCTTACTTCCTCAATAAAGCTTTGTTTTATAATGTATTGTCAGACTCCATTACTGTTTGGACCACAACATCAAATATATGTCTTACAAAACAAAATAAAAGCATTCTGATACCTGCCAAGTTAAAAAAAATTGCAAAAATAAATGAGAAGATATATTCACTATATAAGCAACTGACATTTTTTTCTTTGTAGCAGTTGTACTTTTTGTCTGATGATATAAAGACTGTAATGAGATTTCTTTCTTTTATGGGAAAAATATAAATTTAAAAGCTTTCAGAACTCCTAGTCTTTTTTGAAAAAATTAATATTGAAAAAATTGAGAATATAATCATGACTGCCCTGGGATATCTGTTTTACCTTGGTATGTCAACCGTTCTCTTAAATAATGAAATCAACATATATATACAGTCATGAAAAACATTAAAATGTTTTCTTTTTTTCACCTAAATTTTGTAAATGAACGCTAAAAACTTGCATAAAACAGTGCTGGTTTGTAACTCAAGTAAGTTTGATGAATAATGGGAATAGTCTTTATGAAAGAAAAATTCCAATTATTAAATTTCCCCCCTACTTTTTAAAACTGTATACAAAACACTGAGTACTCCTGCACTTCTCCTACTGCATGTATCACTACCCATGAGTTTTTTACTTCTGTTATTCTTTGAAATAGCAACACAAGTAGGAAATATAAGCCAATATAAATCCTATACTTTAAGTCAATGGAATGAAGTTTACTACTTTAGGGTCTGTTCTAGCAAAGAACCTATGAATTTTGTTTTAATTCCAATTGTATTTTTATGGCTCTCTACACAACATTAACCATGCCAATAGTTAAAATAAGAACATTTCTCTACAGTCAGCTATTCCACCTTTAACACAAAATAGATGGGTTCCACTGACCTTCCATGGAAGAGATCAGTTTGTGTCATATTATTTGAGGATTAGCATTTTAATCCATGTAGAACTTCTTGTTTCATTCCATGCAGTTGCATACAACTGGTAGACATTTGGAAAACAACCAGGACTGGACAAGCCAGTCAGCTTTGAAAATGTCTTAAAAGGACTAGTAACCTTCTGTTTTGCTGTTTAGCATGAAGTATTCAATCTATCATTACACTTTACTGGTCTAAAAAATTTAATATCCAAATAAACATGTAAAAATACACACACACACCAAAGCTCTCTACAAACTTGTGTTTTAATCAATTTGCAAATAAAATTTAAAATTAATTTTAGGGAAAGTATTTTTTCTTAAAAACTGGTGATTTATGCTAATGCTTGCTTACCTCATTGTCGGATTCCACAAGCACTTGATCATATTCACTAAGAGCTACTAGGAACATGATAGATGTGACATTTTCAAAGCAATGTATCCATTTTCTTCTTTCCGATCGTTGGCCTCCTACATCCACCATTCTGCAAAATTAACAATGATGACATCAACTCCACAAATACCTTTGCAGATAAACATACAAACACATGAAACACTGAATTCAATAATTTAGTTGAAAACAATTTGGTTCTTCTTGAAACTGTTACGATTCATATTAAAGACTAATGGAATGTGTTGTAAATAAATAAGTTATCATATTTGCTTTTTAGTTCAACGTGCTTTCTGAATTTGAATTATTATGGGTCTCAAAGCCCTCAAATTTCTGTTATTCAAAACACTTATGATTCTGAGTCATGATTTTAGAATGTATGCTCTGTATATTCAGCAGAAACACTTCCACAGAATTAAGTTGATGGCCTGCCATTTACCCAAGAAATTGACAGTCAAAATTCCAAACTTGACAAGGCTGCCTAATTTTAAGAGTATAAATAGAATATAATCTGTATTTACTGAGTTTGTCAATAACCAAAATAAAAACTCGAATTTGCTGGCAGAGTGTACACCAAATTTATTATGGATCTCAATGTAACTAGACACTCGGGTGTCTAACTTGTAACTGCATAGTTATTCTTCAGCAATTGTATTTGCTCTCAGAATGAGCTGAAGGGAAAATTATTTGTAGGAATGGCATTAAATTTGCAAAATATCACTTCTCTATAAAAATTAAGTACAGAAGTGGTACCTTTCCATGTTGCAATTATTCATAATAGAACATTTTTATTAATTTTATTGAAAAATTGCTTCCAGTTTTCTATCAATAATAACTGCCTTCAGAAAAAGACAAATATGTCTCTCATCCTCTTGACACCTTTAACAACAGCTGCTAATCATATATGGACAAAAACATGAAAATAAAATTAACACCAAGCTCAAATTTTAAAAACATTAAATAATGTGTAGATTTAACCAATATCCTATATATGGTATTACTAATATAAAAGGAAACAAAAGAAACAAAACAAATGAGTGTTAAACTTTTTTCTACCTGAAAATGACGCTTTGTAAGTCAAATGGATATTCAATGATCCCTGTTGTTGGGACTCGAACTCTAAGCACATCTTGCTGAGTTGGCAGATAGGCCGAATCTGCTATGCGGTCCAAGTCATTAAGGTAACTATAGATGGGAAGAAACAACAGGAATGCAAGACAGTGAGACCATAATCCCACTGAGGAAAACAGAAAGGTAGTCTTGGGAAAAGAAATGAGGTGTGGGATAGGAAGAAGTACAACAGAAAAAAAAGCAGTAATGATATAAAAGAGGAAAGGTAATGAAAAGGAGTGCTCCATTCTCTCTCTCCTTTTTATTATAATTATTTTTATAATTATTATTATTAATGTTATTATTATTATATTTTACTTTGTTTCAATTATTAAACTGTTCTTATCTGAACCCATGGGTTTTGCTTTTTTCTCCCCGATTCTCCTCCCTATATCACTGGGAGAGGGAGAAAGCAGGGGAGTGAGTGAGCTGCTGCATTGTACTTAGTTGCTGGCAGTAGATATAACTTTTGATTATTTTATCAACTTAGAGGGAATTAAACATGTTTCTGACAATCAGTCTGAAAGCTTTGTCTGCATCAGCAATACCCAAATTCATTCAAAACTCTAAAATCAATAAAATCTCTTTATCTCTTTAAAGCTCATGTTTCCTCTGATCCAAAATAATATAATTATTATTTTTTAAAACATCATCAGTGGGTAAGTGTGTGTATCATAAGGATTGTCACCAGGGTATTTCTGCTCTACTGCACCCACTGCTTTGTATCACATCTGAATATTTTGGAATATAGCAGAAATTAATTGTTTCTCATTAGTAGTGTACAATCTTTCCCAAAATGCCAGTAGAACAAATTAACAGACATGCTCAATACCATTAAAAGGACTTTTGTATTAACTGTGTAAGAGTATACTTTTATTTTTCTAGAACTGCATAAACATTTTCCATTAGGAGGAATGGGGTAATTTTTTTAAAGTAACTGATTGGGTTGACAGACTATTTCAAAATGTTGAGCAGGAATATGGAAAGTATAAATGAATAAAAGTGAATATTTACATAAAAAGGAAAATATGACTAGAATACTATTTATAACCTAAATACACACTACCAGCACACACACGATTTTCAAATATTATCATAGGTGTTACAGTAATACAGAACATTTAGAATTTTATTTTTTCTTTAGAAAAATGTGGAATAGTTCCAGTTGGAAGAGACCTACAATGATCATGCAGTCCAACTGCCTGACCACTTCACTGCTCACCAAAACTGAAAGCATATTATTAAGGACATTGTCCCAATGCCTCTTAAACACTGACAGGCTTGGGGCATCAGCCACCTCTCTAGGAAGCCTCTTCCAGTGTTTGACCACCCTCTCAGTAAATAAATGTTTCCTTATCTGAACCTCCCCTGATGCAACTTTGAACCATTCCTACACATCCTGTCAGTGGATTCCAGAGAGAAGAGCTCAGCACCTCCCTCTCCATGTCTCTTCCTCAGGAAGCTGCAGAGAGCCATGAGATCACCCCTCAGCCTCCTTTTCTTCAAACTAGACAAACCCAGAGTCCTCAGCTGCTCCTCACAGGATATGCCTTCCAGCCCTTTCACCAGCTTGGTGATCCTGCTCTGGCCACATTCAAGGACCTTCACATTGTTTTTTAATTGTGGGCCCCAGAACTGCACACAGCACTCAAATTGAGGCCCCACCTTTGATAACCCTTTGATAAAGGGTTTCATCATGGTTTTGGTTTATCATAGTTTATAAGTCTTTATTATTGCAGTGAATTATATTCAAGGCTTCATATCAAAAGAATTGGATCAATGAGTTGAGTGGATCAATTGGTGATGTAAATGTTTTTCTCTGAGTTCATTAAGAGAGTGAGAATATCTCTGAGTTAGCCAGTCCAGCATGGGAGAAGCATATACATGGCTAAGCTCAACATAGAGTATAAGAACTGAACAACTAGCAGAAGAATTTTGAGGTGAGCAACAGGCTTGAATTGGTTTCAATCTATATATTCCCTCCTGACACCTGAGGATGCCTAGCATCCTGACAGTGAGCATATAAAAGAGAACAGTAATGACAATCACACTGGTATTGTCTCTGGCACAAGCAGCAACTTTAAATAAAAACATCAAAACATCAAACACCTTTTCCAACTGCAACTGTGCAGGCCAAATCCTCACTCCAGCTGCTTCTAATCACACCTTTTTCCAAAAGTCAGTCCATGCTTAAGTCTTGCTCTTGTGCAATGTCTCCATGATCTATTGCTGTGAAAATTATTTGAAATAGCAAAGAAACACTATGGAAATTGCTCAAATTAAGACAGCTTGTTTGACTGATACAGACTGGGGTGTGGGAAGTCTGTAGTCTTCAGCAGGGAAGCAGGATGGAGTTACCTCTTCCACTAGTTTATTTGCAACCAGGAGAGGACTTGTGAAGGCATTTAATTTAAATGATACATAGCAAAATAATAGGGTTACATGAAATGTCTTGAGAATCTCTGAATTCAGACTACTCTGGATGAAGAGTAAAAATGAACACTATCAGAAAACGAATATTTTTATTTAGTTTTTGCATCATTACTTATTAAAGACACAATTCACTATGGCTTTTAAAGCACTCATCTACTGCAGTTCTAATCAAACTAATGACAAATACAGTACTCACGTGAGAAAATGTGCTGTCCTGGTTTAAGACAATTTAAAGGGGAACAGTCTAAAATGAATTCTTTCCATTTGTTTTAACCAAACCCGTTCCACCAATAAGAAGTGAAATACAAATAGATATAAGTGGAAAAAATAACAGTTTACTAACAAGCAAAACTGCAACAGGCAAAAAAACCCAGTAAATAATCACTAGATACAAAATTGCTAAATCTCACAAATCCCAGAGAACAGAGACACCCAAAATGGTGGAAATTCCCTTTCCAAAATGGCTCCTGCCATTGGCAACCACATGTAAGGAGACAAAGGGAAAATGGCATCTGCCCCTTCCCCCAAGATGGCAGCCTTCACAGGTGACCGCACAGTCTGGGAGACATGAGGGAAGGATGGCGGAAAACCCTCCTGGGAAGGTAGGATCTTGCAGAGCAGTTCTAGTAGCAGATGAAGACTTGCCAGCATGTGTGTGGAGTAAGCACCACCTCCTGCTGCTTCCTCCTGCCACCCGCTGGACTCTGCTGGTGTTGGTGCTGCTGTCCTCCACACTGCAGGTGTGTTGGGGGAAAATAACTGGTCTGTTGGCACCGATGTAGGGTGACTTGGCCCCAGGGACTGTGGCTCGCTTTGCAAAGTTCACTCCGAAACAGCTTTTGATTGCAAAATGCAGTTTTGCTGAGTGGCTACTTTTGCAAGGCCAGGAAAAAAAAAAAAAAAAAAGCCCAAAACAACCCCCTCAAAAGTGGAGCCTTCATCTTCAGCAAATGCCGCCATGAGAGAGAGACAGAGAGACATCTCTGCTTCCAGGCTTCAACCTAAAAAAGGACCATGGCAAAGTTTCCCCTCTCCCGCCCCTCCAGTTCTGTTTTCTGGCTGCAGGGTCTTAAAGAGACAGTAACAATTTTTTGGCACACATAGATATAGAGTACAATAGCACTTTGGGTTACCTCTGACATGCACATTAAAATTTTAATCACATAACAGGCATGCATAAGGGATTTTAGGATATGGGTCTAACTAAAAAGAGACAACATCCAAATAAAATCACAAGTCCTTAGAAGCTTTACCACATGCATGCATGCACAAATTCTACAATCAGATTTTGTGACACAAATGCTAGTTCAGTATACACAGGAAGTTGCTACACACATGCACTCTTTCAAACAAACAAGGAAATTGTCATAAACATGGACTTTCACAAAAAGCGTTGCCAACAATTGGCAAAATCAGATGTTTTATTAGTTTATTAACTTCAACATTTAAAATTATATTAAAGATACAGATCTTGGAAACATCCTGGCCATTGTCTTAAAGTGGAGTCCAAAACCAGATGATCACTCTTAGTACTGAGGAGTCAGTTATACAGCTGGCAGCAACCGTGCAAACAATTTAGGGCAGAACTACATGGCACTAGGATTTTATTTTTACCACCTGCTAAGAAATATCTTATTTTGATGAGACGTATTGTAGGTATGACCTCTCACCCAAATGGTATGTACTCAGCTAAGCATTATACAAAGGAACAAAACAAAACAAAACAAACAAACAAAAAAAAAGAAAATGGCATAAAATTACTTTTTAAAAACCCCAGTAACATAGCACTGCATAAATTTATACTACAGACCAAGTCTAAGAAGCTAATTATAGCTATAATTACTTTACTTTTGTAAAATTAATTTGAATGGCTGCTGAGGTAATGTTGCTATCACAACAGGCAGAAGGTGCATTACCAAACTAATGTGTATGTAACATGCTGCTGACAGTAGCTATTTCTTAACATCAGAAAAAACTGATGCATACTTGTGATCTGCAAACTAACCAATCAGAAATAGAAGAAAACCTTTTGTTTCCTAGTCAGTGTTGAGAAAGAAGCACTTACTATTAATGAATTATATATTCCCTGTGGCAAGGGCCAAAACTGCAACTTGCCTTCAAAGAAGTTACCAGGCTATGAAGGTGCTAATAATACCCTTGAAAGACTTTCAAAGGAACTATTTTTCCATATTGTAAAAAGAAAAATAATGTGATAATAGGAATAGACTAATTAGCTTTGCATTTTACCATATTTTTTCATCTAGAAATCAGACAAAGAAGTGAAAAGACTCCTAAACTTAATAAAAAATCTGATAAGGATAGAACAGAACAACATTTTACTCTTACCAAATAAAGGGAACAATGTAGACTTGGAGAAGTAGAAAATGGTTAACAAAACAGGAGTCATGCAAAACATGCTTACTCAAGAGCTGGGGTCAAGGAATGGCCACCTAGAAATTAGGACACTGAACACTGAAGACCACCAACGAAGACCCCAAAAGACCATATAAGGACTTCCAATAAGGGATGCGACTATGTAAAATAAAGTAATACATATAGATCAAGTAAGTGGAGATAGCTAATGAATATGTAACCAGTGTGTATGAGAAAAACTCTGTCTGATGCTCAGCGTGCTCAATTAGAGGAAGGATCCTCCGAGTAATGAGTGCTGCAATAAAGAATGTCTGCTTTCTAATACTCAAAACTGTGTTAGCAAGTTTCTGTCTGACTGATTGCGGTATCAAAAGAAGAGTAGTTTTAACTAATAACACTCTTCATGAATATGGTTAATATAACCCTATTCACCATAACCTTGTAATTCAGCATTCAACTTTGAAAGGAATTAGAGAGATTTGTCTTTATAAACAAACTATGGGTCTGCTGATAAATAAAGTTAGATACGGAGAGATTAAAGAAACAATGGGAAGAACCATAAATTCCATAAGAATTCCACTGATTGACACAAGAAAGAGAAAAAGGGGCATATACATTAGAAGGGGGGTTGTATTAAGCCATTCGGGAAGTCTGTACCTCTCAAGTACCTCAGTCATTGGGGAAAGAGAGAGGGAAATGCGGACAGGAAATTAGGATAAAAAGGAGGCTGTATCCTCTAACAATTTGAGAGACCCCATGGGAAAATGCCCCATGGCCTGTCCCTTTATTCGAATAAAGTTACAGGATTCCTCCATCTCTTTTTTGGACACAAACCTCTGCTCTTTGTGGATTAATTTTCTTGACAGCTTGTCCTGGGGTGACTTTGTGATGTTGAATTGTATCCCCATTCATCTTTCTAGCCCAGAAACAAGTTTTGTGCCTTTAAGGCTGTATTTAAAAGTGAAGGGGAGGGGAAGAAGTGGTGGAATGTCTGAGGCGGTTGTTTTCAAAACACAGAGATAGGAGTTCCATCGTCTAGTCTTCCTGGACTGTGTCGCCGTGGTGGACAATGAGAGAGCTCTGCTTTGCTTTTAGTTAGTTTCTGACTAACTGAAGCAGAGAAGTTCCCTGGAAAGGTTTTTTCTTTTTTTTCCTGGAATTATTTGAACTTGCTCTGGACTGGGAACCCAGGAGACACACCAGGAGCTTGCATCTGTGGCCCACTGGGGCCTGGACTGGGCAGCAGCATTTTCCAGCGCTGGAGGGACTGAGAACAGACTGAGCTGAGCTATCACCCACAGGAGAGAGACTTTCTGAATTTGTCATCTCTTCAGAGGGGCAAGAGGTTTTGTTGTTCAGTATTGTTCTGGTTTTTTTTGTGTGCTGGGCAGTGCTTTGCCTGTTGAATAAACAGTTTTTTTCCACTTCTCTCTGAGGAAATTTCTTTCCAAACCGGTTGGGGAGGGGCCACTTGGGTTTGCTTCCGGAGGGGAGCCCTTTGGAGGTTTTCTCGAAATTTGCCGTAAACCAGGACACAGTTTTAATTAAAATCCCTAATTATGCCACCTAATGAAGACTGGCCGTCTAAACATATCTGAATTTACTTTCAATAAATGAACTTCTGAAATATTTTCAACATAAACAAACATGGGACAGGCACTTCAAACAAGCACCCACCTCTATCCATGAATTGCTATTTTTCAGTATCTTTGAGGTCACATTTCTGTTGGAAATAGTCACATGATATATTAGCATTTTCTTGAGATTAATTCAATCAGATGAACTGTCACCCAGTGAGCCTCATCTCTGTGCCCAGGAAGATCATGGAAGAGATTATCCTAGAAGATGTGTCAAAAAACATGGAAGACAGAGGTGATTAGAGAGAGCTAACATGGTTTCACAAAGGGCAGTGGGTCAATGTCCAAATGGAAACCTGTAAAAAGTGGTGTCCCTCAGGGGTCCATATTGGGACCTTTAGTGTTCAATACCTTTATTAATGACATAGTGGGATTGAGTGCACTCTCAGGAAGTTTGCAGACGACATCACGTTGAATGGTGTAGTTGATAGACTTCAGAGAAGGGATACCATCTTGATGGCTGAGGACAGTCTCCATCCTTTGCTGGATGCAGAGAATACCATAGTATCAGGGGATGAGGAAAAGGCAGAGGTACTTTAAGCCTTCTTTGCCTCAGTCTTTAATACCAAAACCAGTTGTCTTTAGGATACCCAGCTCGCAGGGCAGTGGGACCAGATGATCTTTACATCTTTTTCAATCCAAAGCATTCTATGATTCTATGAATTTCTGTAACTCTCATCTCAATTTAGTATATAGTCCAATTAATCAAGAGAAGGCACTAAGGGATGGGCAGAGGTAGATATCTATAGCCTTCATCTATTTCTAAGACTCCTTTTCCTTTCCAAGGCCAAGAATGTTTCATTTAGGAATACTGCCCAGTACCTCTTCCCAAACTCAGGCTATCTGGTGGAGAGAGATACTAAATTAATATTCACTGGCATGTTAATAAACCTCACGCTTAGACGAAAGTCCTTATGAACACAGAAGAAATTCTTGGGGGATATACTGCCTCTGAAATGCACTTCTTACGAGAAGGAATGCGACTGGCACCACACTAGAAAGCCTCCAAGAAAAATCTCTACACATAAAATAAATTTGTTGAGATAAAACTGATTATTCACACTAATAAAAGGGTTAATCTAAGACTAGTAAAGATGACTTGTTACAACATAGTCAGCAATTAGACCTTTTCTTAATCTATATGAGGAGAGTGGGAGTACAGGGGAAGAAAGGGAGAAAACCCAAGAAATTAAGTTTACCATTTAACAGAAAGTTTGTTCAGGAGATTACAGGGAGGAGGTAAGTAGGTTAAGCAGCATCAAGGAGTCTAAGGAGATCGACTACTGGAATTGCACCCTACCTTCCCTGGGATAGTCTTGTCTGGAAGACAGGACACATGATATGGAGGATTTGCTATGTTCTCTCCACCTGACAGAATGCAGTGACTTAAGGGATGGGGGTGGTGGCAACAAGTGTGACGCAACAGGAGCATCTCCTCTGTGACTACCTCATCTTCCCAGGTGTCCTTGTACAATAGGTATGAAGGTCTGCAAGTGGAACCAAACAATGATGAGGATGATGGTCCATCTATGTTGGCATTGGCAAGGTTAAGTTGGCCTATGCACCATATCCAAACCACTTACATAAAAAAAAAAAAAAAAAAAAGGCAGGTTATTTTCATAGCAGACTCTCTTTTGTGGGGAATGAAAGGTCCTATGTTTTCCTTTGTCCTTCCAGTTGCAGGGAATGATGAGGAAAGAAACAGGAAGAGGCATCTGATCGACACCTGGCTTCATGACTGATGCCATGAACAGAATTTTGGGTTTTTAATCACAGGTCAGTCCATATGACTCTAGGCCTGCTGGTGTCAAATGGGATACATCTTTCTCAAAAGGGAAAAAGGATATTTTTGCAAGAGTTAGTAGGGCTCATTGTAAGAGCTTTAAATTAAATTTGAAGAGGTAAAGGGATAAAACCAGGCTTGTTATAGATAAGCCTGTGAGAGGAATGTTGAATTTGTCTTTACAAATGAGTTGTGGATCAGCCTGTAGATAAGGCTAGCACTGAGAGATAAAAGAAACAATGGGATGGATTCCACTGATTGATGAATGGAAAGAGATATTTGCCTTTACAAACAAACTGTAGGGCTGCTGATAAATGAAATTGGATATCGAAAGATGAAAGAAGCAACGGGGGGAAAACTATGAATTCTATAAGAATTAAAAATTAAAAGGGAGGGTTATACATTAGAGGGGAATTTCAGGTATCAGGCGTTCCGGGAAGTCTGTGCCTCTCAAGTACCTCAGCCAATGGGGAAAGAGAGAGGGAAATGCGGCCGGGAAAATAGGATAAAAAGGAGGCTGCGTCCTCCAAAAATTTGAGAGATCCCAGGGGAATGTCCCATGGCCTCTCCCTTTATTCGAATAAAGCAAAAAGGACTCCTCTGTCTCCTTTTTGGACATAAACCTCTGGTGTTTGTGGATTAATTTTCCTGACAATTTGGGGGCTCGTCCGGGATCTTTCCACCGTCCGGGGCGGCAGGCGGCGAGCGGAGCTGAAGGCGCGCCTCACCCAGTTTCGGTGATCAGCTCCCCTTGGTGCCGGCTGGCACCGGGCGATTGATTGGGTTCCCGAGACTGTCCAGGAGACAGACGAGTGGCGGACCAGGGGGGTCCGTGAAGAGTCCGCAGGGAAGGACCACTGAAAATCTCACCGGTGAGTAAAATGGGATCTTCGGGGAGCAAACCTGGGAGGGCACCCATGGAGGGTAGCACAGGTAAACCTGAGAGGGCACCCATGGAGGGTAGCACAGGTAAAACGGGGCATCCAGAGCGAAGGGGCCGCGGGAAATGGGATGACGATCCCATAATACCCCCGGAGAGTCCCTTGGGGTGAATGCTGAGGTCTTGGGAAAGATTGTATATTCACCCAGAAGTAACTATGGAAATTATGGTAAAATATTGTTATTTTGTGTGGCCAGAGTATAAGTTGGCAAGGGGACTTATATGGCTACTTATGGAACAGATAAAATTCATTTGTGTCGAATTTTGTGAAGGTATTTAGAGGAAAGTGGTGAGGATTAGAATGTTTTTCAGCACCTTCCCCCGTCTTGTCCTCCAGTGTTGCCAGCTGCAGGTCGTCTGTATCCTCAACTTTCAGAGCAAGGGGATCAGGAAAATGTTATTCCTACAGCCCCACCTGAGAAGGATAATGGTGTAGGGGGAGGGGAGCAGCATGTTGTATCACCCCTCAGAACTAGAAGAGGAACTCAGTTTAGGGCATCAGAAGCCCCCCAAGAGACAGGGGTACACCAGATGCCACTCTGTCAAGTTCCTTTGGGGGGTCAAGGGGGAGGATTTGGGTTTGTAATTGTACCACTCACTACCCAGGATATAAGAGGGTTGAAAAAAGAATTACCCCCATATTTGGATGATCCCATAGGGGTGGGGGAAAAGATAGAGGAATATTTGGGAAATGCGGATTATACATGGAAGGATTGGGATTTTCTTTTGGGAATTTTGTTTGGGTCATCAGAGAAACGAATGATTTTGCAGAAAGCTCGGCAGCTGTGGGAGGATGAACACCCACAAGCAGCAGGGGGGGCTGGACCCAATGCACCTACGGTGGATGATGCCATCCCCCAGGCAGACCCCCAGTGGGACCCAAATAACCAGGCCAGTCTGGCTCGCCTTTTCGATTACCGTGCTTATTTGATCAGGGCAATCAAGTCTGCAGCTCCCAGAACTAACAACATAGCTAAGGCTCTGTCGTTAGAACAGGAGAAACAGGAAAGCCCTCATTGGTTGGAGAGGATTAGGGATGCCTTGAGGAAGCACGGGGGGATGGATCCTGAAGGGCCAGCCTTCAACACATTGCTTAAGGTGCAATTTGTTACTAAGGCCTGGCCTGATATAAGGAAAGGGGTACAAAAAGATAAAAAGTGGCAAAATAAGCCTCTAAAGGAATTGGTTAGAAAACCGCAGCAGATATGTGTAAGAAGGGATGAGGAAAAGGCAGAAGCTAAAGCAAAGATGATGGCAGAGTTTTTGCAGCCCCAGAGGAATAAACCGCAGGGTCCAAGGGGTCCCCAGGGACAGAGGGGACGGGGTCGGTCACAAGGAAGTGGCAGAGGGATTCCCTCCTCGGCAGGGGACAGCCGACCCAAACAGCGGCTGGGGAAGAACCAGTGTGCGGTCTGCAGGGCAGAAGGGCATTGGAAAAACGAGTGTCTGCAGAAACAACTGGACCCTCAGGAGGAGGAAGTCCAGAGAATAATAGAAATGGATTGTTAGGGGTGTCAGGGGCTCCTGTTATACCAAAGACCCACCACTCAAGAGCCCTTGATAACTTTTAAGGTGGGTCCGGATCGAGAGGAGGTGTGTTTTCTGGTAGACACGGGGGCCTCTCGGTCCAACTTAAATTTTATACCTAAGGGGGGGAAATTGTCAGAAAGATCCTTGGTTATTCAAGGAGTAAGCGGGAAGGATGAGCGAGTGCATTTTATTCAACCGCTGTTAATAGATGTGGGGGACAGATTTGAACTGCATGAATTCTTGTTTGTTCCTAATTGTGATTGTAATTTACTGGGAAGAGATTTGATGGCTAGAATGGGAATGCAAATTAGCATTGTAAGAAGTGACACGGAGTCCGAAACTGTAATATCTTTGTGTAAAATGTCTGAAAAGGCTTATGCTAAAATAAATCCAGAAGTATGGGCAGCTCCAGGGAAATATGGGAAACTGGACATAGAGCCTCTCCAAATTACTTTGAAGCAACCAGGACAAGTGGTGTCTAAAAAGCAATACCCTCTTTCAAGGGAGGGAAAGAAGGGGTTACAGCCTGTTATTGAGTCCCTGCTAAAAGCAGGTCTTTTAGAGCCGTGTATGTCTCCCTATAACACTCCTATCCTGCCAGTTAAGAAACCAGATGGAACCTACAGAATGGTGCAGGATTTAAGAATAATAAATGAGATTGTCAAACCAAGGCATCCCACAGTTCTAGATCCATACACAATCCTAAATCAAATCCCTTCTTCACATCAGTATTATTCTGTACTGGATTTGAAGGATGCTTTCTGGGGGTGTCCAATCACAGAAGATGGTGGGCGGTGTTTTGCTTTTGAGTGGGAACAAGAAAAAGGAGCGAAAATGATGGAACAGCAATTGCCATGGACGGTGTTCCCTCAGGGATATACAGAGTCGCCGGTTCTGTTTGGGCAAGCTTTGCAGAAAATATTAAGAGAGTTTACTCCACCCTTGGGAGTCGGGTTGTTGCAGTGTGTAGATGATTTGCTCTTGTCGGGGGAGCAGGAAGGGGTGGTTGAAGAGGCTACTGTAAAGCTGCTTGGTTTTCTTGCAAAAAAGGGATTTTGCAAGTGCCGTTGCCCCAGACTGAAAAGGAGTTGCAGCGGTTTTTGGGGTTGGTGGGGTGCTGCGGAGCGTGGATCGAGGGTTTTTCTGTGGTGGCCAGACCTTTATGTGGCTTTTTGGCTCGGGGCAGTCCTGGTGTCGTGGTGTGGACACCAGAGGGAGAGAAGAGCTTTGGGAAATTGGGAGACAAATTGGTTGGGGCCCCGGTCTTGGCTCTTCCAGATGCAGAGGGGGAATTTCGGCTATGTGTGGATGTCGAGCAGGGTCATGCTGGAGGAGTTTTGGTGCGGGAGCATGGGGGAACGCGGGGGCCTGTTGCCTATTTTTCTGAATTGTTGGACCCGGTGGCCAGAGGCTGGCCCCATTGTCTGCAGAGCTGTGCAGCCACAGCTCTGATGGTGGCTGAGGCCCGAAAGCTGACAAGGGGAGGGTATCTCATTGTTAAAGTCCCACATCAGATTAAAGCTTTGCTAACTGAGAGAGCCTCTAAGTGGATGACGAGTGCTCGATTATTACAGTATGAATCTTGTTTAATGGAACAGGAGGATTTAGAATTTAAAGGTGGGGAAATTTTTAATCCAGCCTCTTATTTAAATGGCCCTGGAGAAAAGGGGGGGCAGAAGAAATTCATGATTGTATCCAGGTTATAAACCTCCAGACACGGGTTAGGGAAGATCTACGAGATATTCCCTGGCCTGAGGGAGAGAATGTGTTCATTGATGGGTCCTCCAAGGTGGTAGAAGGGAAACGATTTACAGGATACTCTATCGTGAATGGAAAGCAATTAAAGGGAGAGGTTACCAAGTACCTGGTCAGCTCAGAGAGCAGAGCTGTACACGCTTGTGAGAGCCTGTGAATTATACCAGGACAAGACAGTAAATATCTTTACTGATTCTAAATATGCATATGGGGTAATACATGCATTTGGAAAACTATGAGAAGAAAGAGGTTTATTAAGCTGCAAAGGAACGACATTAGCTCACGAGAACTTAATCTCTTGCCTATTGGAGGCAGTGAATTTACCAAAAAAAAGGTGGCGATAATCCACATTAAGGGGCATCAGGCAAGATGGTCGGAGGAGGCAATAGGAAACCGACTGGCTGATGAAGAAGCTCGCAAAGCTGCATTGTTGCCAGAAGTCTCTAAGATCCTGCCTATGCTCCCAGTAACTGCACCGCTGCCAGAAAAACTCTCTTTTCCACCAGAAGAACTTGAAATAATTAAAAAGAGTGGGGCAGAGGAAAGAGAAAATAATTGTTTTACAAGGGATGGTAAGCAGTGGATACCAAAAGCTCTAGCCTTACAATTGTTAAAACAACTTCATGAAGGGAGTCATTGGGGCTCCCGAGGACTGGCAGAAGCCTTCCTCAAAATGTACGCTGCTGTTGGTCTCTTTAGTCTGGCAAAGCGAGCCACTGAAGGCTGTTTGACTTGTGCTAAAACCAACAACAAAGTTACAAAGAAACTGGCCAGGGGAGGGAGGCGTTGGGCAGTACGTCCCTTCCAGAGATGCCAGGTGGATTTTACTGAAATGCCTCGAGTGGCAAGATTTAAATATCTTCTGGTAATAGTATGTCAATTAACCGGGTGGCCAGAAGCATTTCCAACTGTGTCAGCAACTACAGGATCAGTTGTTAAAATATTTTTGGAACAAAAAAATTCCAAGATATGGGATGGTGGAAGCGATAGATTCAGATAGGGAAACTCATTTTACAGGAAAAATTCTTCAAGGAGTTATGACTGCTTTAGGAATACGGTGGAACCTCCATACCCCCTGGCACCCACAGAGTTCGGGCCAGGTTGAGAGGATGAATGGAAAAATAAAGAAACATCTCCTGAAGCTGGTGATAGAAACTAAAATGCCATGGGTACGGCTCCTGCCCCTGGCTTTAGCAAGGATAAGAGCCAGACCCAGGGGAGATATTCAATTATCTCCCTTTGAATTGATGTTTGGAATTCCTTACCCTTGTAATTCTCAGCCTAGTGGGGGGATAGAGATAAGTGATGTGTATTTGAAACAATATGTGGCTCGGATACTGTCTCCTGTGAAATCTCTTCGACAGGAAGCTCAGCTGGCACAGACCCTGCCTTTGGACTTTGCTGTTCACAACATCCAACCGGGAGACTGGGTCCTAGTTAAGGAGTGGGAAGAAGCACCACTGGTGGCGAAGTGGCGTGGACCTTTCCAGGTGTTGCTGACCACAGAAACAGCCGTCAAGACAGCTGAACACGGGTGGACCCATCACACTCGGGTCAAGGTCTCTGCAGCCCCAGAGATTTGGACATCTCAGCTGGAGGAGAAGGACGGGAAGCCGCGACTGACACTCCGCAGGAGTGGACTGGAGCAGCAGCCAGTGCGTCGACATCGGGGGAAGCCTCGTGTGCCCACCCACAGACTGCCTGCTGAAATAGTTTGTGTGGGCATCCCTCCTCTCAGATCTCCAGTCACTGGGGGCCAACCCTTGCTGTCATTGTTTTCTTTATGTTAAGCTGTTTCTGTGCCTTCACTCGCCACAAGTGGTGTGAAAGACAACGTGAAAGTAAAAATTAAGTTAGGAAATTAGATTACACAATCAGAATGTTTCTCTTAATAATGTTACCTTTATATTATCAGTTAAGTTGGAGCCAAAAATGGGAAAATAATTGTTTTGACCTTAGGAGAAAAAGTAGCAAAAACCTTTATGGGAATGGGACATGTTTTCTTGGCTACCTGGTGGACTATAGGTTAAACAATTACTTTTTTCCTCTTATGTGCTGTAGCAACTCTAATCTTTTTACCATGCACGATCCCTTGCTTAGTACAACTTATTCAACATGTGATCAAAGGGATGCAGGTAATAGCCACGCCTACTAATCCAGAAATGGTTACAAAAGGGTAGAAATTGATGTCACTCCAAATAATTACAAAACCAAAAAAAAAAAAAAAAAAAAAAAGACTCAGGAACAAAAAATTAAGTAAATGATAGCTAAAGTTTGTAAAGACAATTATTAAAAATAAAAGAGGAGGGATTGAGAGGAATGTTGAATTTGTCTTTACAAATGAGTTGTGGATCTGCTTGTAGATAAGGCTAGCACTGAGAGATAAAAGAAACAATGGGATGGATTCCACTGATTGATGAATGGAAAGAGATATTTGCCTTTACAAACAAACTGTAGGGCTGCTGATAAATGAAATTGGATATCGAAAGATGAAAGAAGCAACGGGGGGAAAACTATGAATTCTATAAGAATTAAAAATTAAAAGGGAGGGTTATACATTAGAGGGGAATTTCAGGTATCAGGCGTTCCGGGAAGTCTGTGCCTCTCAAGTACCTCAGCCAATGGGGAAAGAGAGAGGGAAATGCGGCCGGGAAAATAGGATAAAAAGGAGGCTGCGTCCTCCAAAAATTTGAGAGATCCCAGGGGAATGTCCCATGGCCTCTCCCTTTATTCGAATAAAGCAAAAAGGACTCCTCTGTCTCCTTTTTGGACATAAACCTCTGGTGTTTGTGGATTAATTTTCCTGACACCTGGAATCAGCATGCCAGTGTTTGAGGGACAGCCTGCTAGCAAGATCCTTCAGTCTGCTCCACTATATGTTGAGTACTCTGGAGTACATTTGAAATGTCCCTGTAGTAATGTGCACAGAACCTTAGCCATTTCAGTGGAGGTAGGGGATGGAGATCCATGCAGCAGCAAAGACACAAGGGTTGTCAATGTGTTAGAAACCATGGAAGCACCTAAAAACACTAAGGAAAGGCTGTGCATATTGTCTACCTAGATTTTAGTAAACCCTTCTACATCATTACTCACATCATTGTCTTGGAGAAACTGCTCATGGCTTGGATGGGTATACTCTTCACTGAGTAAAACACTGGCTGAGAGACTGAATTCAAAGAGTTGTGATGAATGGAGTTAAACCCAATTGGAAGTTGGTCACAAGTGGTGTTGCCCAGGGCTCAGTACTGAGACCAGTCATGTTTAATATCTTTATCAGTGGTCTGGATGGGGGGATTGGGTGCATTCTCAGTATGTTTGCAGATGACACCAAATTGGGTGGGAGTGTTGATCTGCTCTACAGAGGGATCTGGGCAGACTGGACCAATGGGCCAAGGCCAACTGAAGGACCTAGAGCACAAGTCTTATGAGAAGCAGCTGAGGGAACTAGGGTTTTTATGTCTGGAGAAAAGGAGGCTCAGGGGAGACCTTATTGCTCTCTACAACTACCTGTCATACTGACAGTTCAAGTTAAAAAAACACAAAATAATCTGATTAAGTAGCCTTAAGTCATAAACTTTGGTTAATTCCATATATTATATTTCTGTTCTTTGGAACCTGTTTCTTCTGAAATTGGATGGAGCTACCCTTACTGAGTTATTGTCAGAGTTTGGTGGGGAGTTGTGTTAGTTTTATTTTTGCTAAAAACTGTACTGACTGATGAGACTACCCAAAACAAGCATTAATTTCAACCATGTGCTAGAAAACAATAAGCTCTGAAAGGCAAGTGGGTTTTCACGCACTTTTGAAAAATACATATACATTTATCGTCTCTGAATTCCACATAAGCAAAATGTCAAAGTAGTTGTAGCAGGATTTTTTCCTACATCAGAGTTGCCAGACTGAGACAAGCAGCCTCTTTGGGAACACCCAGTACAGTGAATGGAATCAATTTCCACTATAGTAACACAAGTTGTGAGCAAAGCTAAATGTGAAGTACTGGTTGCATTTTCAAAACCTCTGTGGATGTTTGCATCTCTGAGCCTCTGTATCACTTGCAAAAAGTTGAGGCACATTTACCAGTTTCTAGAATTATCTAATCTTAGTTTAAAGTAAAATAAATGTAGTAAAGCTAAGATTAGTAGGTGTAGAAGAAAGATGCACTGTATTCTTTTTATTATCCCATCCAAATCCTACCTAATTACTTCTCTGAATTTATAATTTCTACATGGCTCAAAACCAAAATTAGGAGGCAGCTAAAAAACTGAAGTCATCAAAGCAAAAAACAGTTGTCCAAATTTTTCAAAACTTCTTAATGGGAAATGGGGTTAAAAATTATAGACATGAAAAGCATATTCAGTATTGCATTAAAAATAAATCTTAAAATAAATGCATACTGTTTAATGCAATCTCACCTGCCTTTCTGAATTTCCCTAATTCAACTGCTTAATCTTAAGTTTTTCTACAGGAAGCACCATTACACAGCAAATTCCATGCCTTTGTTCAAACCTTCTGTGATGGGTTAACTTGGGAAGAAGAAACTCAGAGAGAAGTTCTCTCTAAAGGAGCTTCCTCTGTGGGGGTTGGGACACCTTTAACAGCCAATGGGAGAAAGTTAGTTCGCTCTGTGAACAGACATTTCAAAGGAGGCAATCTGGAACTGAGTCTCTTTGTCTTTCCGGTGGCTGAGCAGGTAACACCAACCCGAGCTTCCCCCCCTCCATGCAGGGGGGTGAGGCTCGGGAGGCTGCTTGGGCCCCGTTTGCAACTAGGGGACCAGATGGCTGGGAGGAGGAGATGCTCATTGATAAGACCTTCACGGCTTCCTCCTCCACGGGACTGCGACTCTGGCGGGGGGGGGGGGGGGGGCGGCTCCTGCTGCTGGCTCGGAGCAGTTTCGGAAAGGCCAGGCCTGCCCAGACCCCACACAGCCTGCAGCAAGCCCCAGAAAGGCTGATTGACACCTCAGCCGCCCCCCCTCCACCCAGTGTGGCCTGAGCCTGGCCCAACTCTTGTAGTTGTGTTAAACTTTAACTCTTTAGTGCTCAGATAAGATTTGCAAAACCTCCAGCCTTCCTTTGAATATGAAAGGAAATAAGAAGATTTCTGAAGTCAGTGATGCAAGAGCTAAGTTTTTTAGATGGAAGGAGAATGAGGAGATGCTGTCAAGATGGCTGAAAATCCTTTTGTAAGATTGTAGGGATGAACTGATGTACTGAATATTCTTATAAACCATGGAGAAAGACATGGGAGGTTGGAGATGTTCCATTTGATAGATGATTTGACCAAAAAGCACCTGTGTTGAGAATCTTTGCCCTGAGGAAAGAAGGCGATCTCAGTTTTCTGAGGACGAAGCCTGAACAGAGAGAAAAGTGATGAAGAGAACCTTTGCTGTGGAACATTTCATTCTTAAAAGTAATACCCCATGAAATAAACATGGCCCACATCTACAACTTTGGGACGGCTGTAGAGTTGGGAGGAGCGTCACGGTTGCAGGTTCCCGGGCGGATGCAAATCGTGAAAATGAAACCACAAGAGGACTGTTTTCCTCCTTCTTGTGGAAAAATCCCTACAGCTTCAACAAGAGGAGGCTTCTCTCTCCGGAAGTGAACCGAAAAAGACTAAATTGGGAACTGACCGAAGTAGTTGCTGTATGTTTGTTTTGTTGTTATGAAGGTTGGGAGAGGGAAGGAAGGAGTGGTCTGAAAAAAAATCTTATTCTGAATTTGTTTTTTTCCCATCTTTGTTTGTGTATTTAATAAATTTCCTTTTTTTTATACTCTCTTGAGTTTTAGGCCTGCCTTGCTTTTTTGCTCCTGGTTCTGTCTCACAACAGAAAAATGAGTATATTTAAATTGGCAAGTCAAAACTAAGACATTATTTGGTGCATTGACCGGGAAACAAAATTAAATCAAGACATTTTTTGAAGAAATTAAATTAAACCAATACACCTTCCTTTAAGATTTAGTATGTCTATTGCATGATAGAATAACCATGTATGTATAACTAAAAAAACTGCATTAAATACTGACTGGCATAGATAAAGTGAGGTAGGAACTTGAGGGAGAATAATATTTAATTATCCAAAATGTAGTAAAACACAGGGAAGGGAAGCTAAACTAATATCCTCAGTGCTTGTGCAACAACTAGAAAACCCTTGTTTGGAGGTGCACGATGCCATAACTCATCTGTCCGATGGGGTAGTGAAAGTGAAGCTTCTTAGTAAGGTTATGGCAAGTTTTCCAGTTACATTTAAAAAGTTTCCTATGGTGATAAGCCTTCACAAATTGTGCAAGTTGTAATATGAATGTGAAATGATACTTCTAACAATTGTATCTTCTTGGCAAAACTATTGCTTCTCTTACCTTTAGACTTTGAAAAAACCATGATATGATCAAACTCTTGACTAGCAACTTGTTTCTATTTGGGTTTAAGTCTGTAGAGTTTATATATAGAAAAATATCTAATCTCACCCAGCTATTATTTCAGGCTATCCACACTGTGGTGTTGGTTTACATGTGTCTCACACTGTGAATGGTATCTTTGAAGCCATAAATGGAAGTGGTTTAATGGTAAATAAGTGGGTAAGTCACAAAGCAATGTATGTGGGAAGTGAATAATATATTTTTATAAGTTATGCTCTTGACTTTAGTGCAGATACAAGTCTAGAAATTACTTAGAAAACAATATGAACATAGAACCATTGGTACACCCAGTGGCAAGGGGAAAGTATGTAATCCATTTGCCAAGCTACCAAGAGGTTCAAATCAACTCCCACCTTCCAGGAAACTTACTTTCTTAGACACTCCTCTCACCCCTTCTGGTAAATGCACATCTATCAGATGTCTTCTTGCAGCGTACTAGCAGTGGATAGAAAACTTTGAAAGTGTTGCTAAGAATGACAAAGCAGCTCAGAAGACGACAGAAAGTGAAAGTATAGAAACTTACAGGAAATATTAGAAGGTTGCAACAGAATTTAGAAACAGAAAATACAGGGAAAGAGATTTAGAAAGACAAAATAAACTAATGGTGAGGGGGGGGAAACCAACACCGAACAGATTAAAAATACCACTATTGTAAAAATGCTGGGGTAAAAAACCTGATAAGATTATAGGAGAGATTCATGCAAGGGATGAAGGAAGAAGAACAATGAGATTGACACATTTCAAAACATATACAAGAGAGTTGGTGGCCAACAAACTATTTTCCTAGTTTTATATATCAAGTCAGATGAAATTACTGAAATCTCACCAAGTCAGTAAGCACTGGATGTTTACTTCCTTATAAATGCTTTGTCAATCCCAGTAATAAATTTCTTTTTTTTTTCTGCTTTGTGACATTGGGACTTAAAACTGGCAAATTTTGTTTAGATGTTTGTCATGGTTTAGGAATGGTACTCCCCAATTTAGCTCTCCCACCAAGATTCTCCAAAACCCACTGCTGCTCGCTCCCCATCCTCCTCTTCTGCCCCTACAGGTGGCCAGAAAGGAGAACTGGAGGCACAAAAGGCAAAGATCATGGGTTGAGATAAGAACAATTTAGTGGAAATGGCAATGAGATGAGAAAACAAATAGCAACAGCAACAATATTAACAACAAAAGTGTATGAAAGAGAGTGATTCATGTGCAAAAATGCTCACTACAGAGCCCAACCCGATGTGACTGCTACCCCATCCTGACCACCCTCTCTGCCACACTTGCTCAACTGAAAGGAATTCCTTCTCCTCAGAAGGGAGTCCCGTCCCCCACCCCCAGCAATGATGTGAGATTGTATAGAAAAACCTCCAGGCCACACCCCCTACCGGCTACTGGAAAAGCTAACTGTGTCCTGGCTAAAACAATGTTTTATCCCTAAACATGTATGCTATGAATATTTTGATCAATTTGATGCCTTTAGTTTTAAGTTTTCCTATTCTCCTTGTATGTGCTTTTCTGATGTGCTAGGGTAATGAAGACAAAACAGTCCTATTCCAGTTAAGGACAGTTTCTCCAAACTTCAGGCCCTAAGCACAAACTACGTGGAAATGTGGAGGAATGAACCAAAACCTATAAAAGTGTAAGATTTTGCGACCAACCCCTCCTTTGCTTCCATCTTGGAGCCATCCAGGCAGGGGTCACAACTGTAGCACTCATACTGCTAGGGTGTGGCTTTTGTAGGCCTTTCTTAGGCCTCTCAATAAATACCCATTTTATTCCCCTTAACTCTGTGTGTAGCCTCTGTTCCAGCTCATCTAGGCATCAGAGCAATCAATTAAATCATATTAAAGGGTTGGCTATGATTATAAGTAGAAAATTGTGACGTATTAGGTATAGAAATATCAAGAGTTCTGTTTGGAATGTGCAACCACAGAAATCTCGCCAAGAAGTTACTGGACCCTTATGTTTCAGTCAAGAAGTTATGGAGACCGTCATGCACACCAGTTATGCTGCTTGGAAACCCACTACCCTTTCCATCTTGATTTTAATATTAAGGATTCCAATCAGTAGACCTCAGTAGAGATGACCAATGATTGTTTTGAATCATGGTTATAGAGTTAAGATTTTAGCTAAGGGTTAGAAGCAATTCATATTGATCAAGATGTAAGTTAGGTAGGCAAATGGTAGGTTAATGATTATTAGATGCTTAAAGTACAGCTAATTGTTATATTGTTTGCCATTATGAGCTTGCTTACAGAAAGAAGTGGAGTAAGTGAACCGTTATATGAAGAGACTGAAACCAGTAAGAACAATGGCCAGCACCTGAACTGTATATCAATTAATCATAAAGCACAGGGCCTTAGATCGTGCCAGAGGGTCACAGAGACCTGATGAAGACTCTCCTGACTTCATCCTTCAAGACCACTGACCCAATTTGAGAGCACTGACCCAATTCAAGAGAAGAATTGCACACGCATGAAGGACTAATAGCTTTATTTTAATATCGAATGGGAATGGGAGGTGCTGGGCTTATGCATATGTACTGTCTGCAAAATCTTGGGAAACAAATAGAGGGCAAAGAACCTTGTTCAGAGCAGTCACGCCTTTCGGAGACAACTCCCGTGCCACCTGTCCATGAATAAACATACCACTTTGTAACTTTAATTAGTTAGAGGGTCTTTGTCCATGATTAAGACGGTTTTTAATGATTCATTTGGCAAGACAGCCGGGAGAAGGCTCTGCTTGGCTGTGAGATCAGCCCAGGTGGTGGACCCCTCGGGGCGCTCCCGGGATATTCCTGGAAGAGAGGGCTCTGCTGCCTGGACTGTTCATCCAGTAGCAGACAAGGACTCCTGACTACCAAAACTCCGAACAAAAGGGTATATTAAAAAAAAAAAATTGAAACAGTTTAAGCAGCAACCTGTAAGGCGTACACATGGTCAGGAAAGGCCGTTGGTAAGTCGTGGGAGACATCCCATGGGCAACTTGTGCCTCTGTAGTATGCTTGCAAGCCAGATTGGTATCTGATCAGTTGTATTTGGTTGCCAGCAGAGAAAGCTGTTATGCTGTTATACCGAGCTGGGGCAGGGCTCGGTCTGTGATTGCTGGCAGAAGGGGATTTTGCCATTTGTTGTGCCGTAGAGGGCTCAGTTTGCTAGCACTTTGGGGCTAGCAGTTGCAAAGGCAAATCCTGGTATATGGTTATGCTGTGTGAATGTGTCCTGACTGTGGGACTGGTTGAGAGAGAGAGCTTGTTTGAGACGTGCTATTAGCACGAAGTGGGTGGGAGTTTGGACCCACGGTTCCGTTCTCAAGCGACTGAAACGGCCAGGGAAAAATTAAGCAAGTGGCGTGCATGAAACCCTTAATAAAAGCCCCCTCCCTGCTGTGACTGTGGTGTGGGTTTTTTGGTTACCAAGGACAATATTCACTGCAACTGTATTTTTGAGGCAACACTGCCTTTTGACTTCTGCCAAAAGTTATAAGTGCAGCACATGCTGAGTGAGAGTTTATTAGCTTCTGAGAGCTGAGGTGTGAATGTTTTTGAAGTAGATTGAGGACAGACAAAAGACAGGACCAGTTTGGCAAGGAGGACTAGAAGTCCTTAACAAGAGCTTAGTTGTGATTTTAAGTACAGAGGCTGTGTTTGTAGATTGTTAGAATCAGAATAAGGGTAACTTCAGTCTGAGGATCCAATCTGGTCAGACAAATAGAAGGAATTTCTTTACCTCAGTGTTTTGGGCTCGACTCGTGGGAGTTTGTGAATTTAGTAAACTGGTGGATAGACAGGGGAAATGAGAGAATATATTTAAAAGGTTTATATTGGACATCTGCTGGGGAACTTCTGGCTTTGAATTAGGATCAACAGGCTGTAAAAAACTTAGAAAGTCAAGAAGGAGTGAATGGAATAGCGTATAGTTGTAAGAAATTTCCTGCAGTTTTTGGTGAGTCTAGATATTAGCATTGTGCCTGGGTGTTATTGCAGTGTAAAATTTGTGCAGGATATTACTATTGTTCTTCTGCTAATTGGCATAGCGAATGTGCCCAGTGTAAACAGCTCCTTGATCGAGCTGATTTAGAGCCAAAAATTCTAAAGCTGGTATGTGGAAAGTCATATTTAGTATCTGAACTGTGGGCTGTGCAAGAAAAAGGCAACAAGGCTAAGTTAAAACGATGTTGTAGTACATGCTCCAAAAATCAACGCTGCACACACCCTGATAAGGTGTATCCAGCTGACCCACTGGAGCAAGAGTTGGGGGATTTGTTTGAACCACCCCCTAGAAGGCAAGGGAGGTTGAGAGGGGAAGCAAATTCGGGATGGTTATTAACCTCAACTCCCACTTTATCTCCTACTTCTGGAAAAAAGACAACTCCAGCTACTCCAGCTCCGGTTGTTATTCCACCCCCTGAGATTTCTATCCAAACTCAAACCTATGTTCCATCCCTCACTCCAATTAAAGCAATTTTTATTTCAACTCCAGTTCTAGATTTAACCAAGGCAATTTTTATTTCAACTTCAGAGTTGGACACTGGAAAAGCCAGTGTCCTGAATGAAGAAAAGGTGATGATCAAAGAAGAGATCGAAAAGGGGAGGCAGTAGTTGCTCAAGTTAAAGAAGACTGAGATAGACTGAAGGATCATACCCTAGGAGACCCTCTGGTTATAATGAAACTAGGGAACAAAGAAAAAGAAATGAAGTTTTTAATAGACACAGGGGCAGCATATTCAGTGTTGAATAAAGCCTTAATACAAATAACAGATGATTATGTCATGGTAAAGGAGGCAACTGGCAAATCTGAAAGAGACTATTTTTGTAGACCATTGAAATATAAACTTGGGAAACAATGGGGAATTCACAGGTTTTTATATATGCCCAATGCTCCATCAGCATTTTTGAGTAGGGATCTATTGGAACTATTAGAAGCAAAAATAATATTTAAAAATGGGGAAATTAGTTTGGAGGTAAAAGATCAGCAATATGTGTAACTGTTAAGCTTAATGCTAATAACCAAAGAAATTGAAGTTGAAAATGAAGAAGAAATTATTAAAAAATAACAGATCAGGTGTTCCCTAGGGTGTGGGCCTCTAATATACCAGGGAGAGCAAAGAATGCTCTACCAGTACAAATCTGGCTTAAAGAAGGAAAACAATCAGTAAGAGTCAAACAATATCCCTTGAAAAAAAAGAAGAAAAAGAAGGAATTAGCCCAATCAATAAGGAATTTTTGCAAATAGGACTATTAAAAGATTGTCAATCTGTTTTTAATACTCCTATTTTGCCCATGAAAAAGCCTGATAGATCATAATAAGATAACTGAAGATTTATACCCAGTGGTTGCCAACCCCTACACCTTGTTAATTCGTTTCACATCTGAACTAACCTGGTTCACTGTTTTAGATTTGAAGGATGCTTTCTTTTGCCTTCTGCTCCATGAAGCCAGCCAGAAAATTTTTGCATTTGAATAGGAGAATCCCAAAACTGGACACAAAACTCAGCTCACATGGTGTGTACTACCCCAAGGGTTCAAGAACTCCCCTGTCATATTTGGAGAACAGCTGGCATAGGATTTGGAGTCTTGAGAACCCCCAGCAGGAGAAGGACAGCTGCTTCAGTACATGGATGACCTCTTAATAGCCACCCGGACCCAGGAGGCATGTGTGGATTGGATGGTAAGCCTCCTAAATTTTTTGGGCCTGCAGGAGTATTGGGTATCCCAAAAGAAAGCCCAGATGGTGAAACAAACAGATATTTACCTGGGCTATGAACTAAGTGCTGGACAAATGGCCTTGGGGCAAGACTGCAAGGAAGCAATATGCCAAACCCCGAAACCCCAGACAGTGAAAGAACTGAGAACCTTTCTAGGCATGACAGGGTGGTGCAGACTGTGGATTTATAACTATGGATTGATCATTAAACCCCTGTATGTTAAGCACAGAAGGGAGCAGGGATCTTCAGTGGACAACAGAAGCAACACAAGCCTTTGACCAACTAAAGAAGGCCCTCATGTCAGTTCCAGCCCTGGGACTTCCAGATGTGAGTAAACCATTCTTTCTGTTTTCTCATTAAAAGCAGGGGATTGCTCTGGGAATACTAGCACAAGACCTGGGCCCATACCAGAGGGCAGTCGCCTTCCTCTCCAAACAGCTGGACACGACAGCCAAGGGGTGGCCAGGGTGCCTCAGAGCTGTTGTTGCAGTAGCAGTGAACATCCAAGAGGCACACAAATTCACCCTAGGCCAGAAGATGACTGTGCCAGTATCCCACACAGTGTCTGCAGTCCTGGAGGTGAAAGGGGGACATTGGCTTTCCCCACAAAGATTTCTAAGGTACCGGGCCATACTGGTAGAACAAGATAATGTTGAAATTGTGGTAACTAACACTGTCAATCTAGCTTCTTTCCTCAGCGGGAGTATGGGAGAACCAGTGATCCATGACTGCCTGGAGACCATTGAAGCCACCTACTCCAGTCGCCAGGATCTGAAGGACACCCCTCTCGAAGACACTGAGATCTGGTTCACTGATGGAAGTAGCTACATCATCAGTGGAAATAGACATGCTGGGTATGTGGATACGACCAGCAGAGGGGTAATAGTCTGGACCATTGCCAACAAACACCTCTGCACAGAAGGCTGAAATAATCACCTTAACCCGGGCCTTAGAGCTGGCAAAAGGCAAAGAAATCAACATTTATACAGACTCAAGGTATGCATTTGGAGCACTTCATGCACACAGAGCTATTTGGAAAGAAAGAGGACTGCTGAACTCAAAAGGAAAGAATATTAAACATGCACAAGAAATACTAAAACTATTAGATGCAGTTCAGTTACCTGAAAAGGTAGCTATTATGCATATCAAGGCACACCAAAAATTCAACTCAGAATTGGAAGAAGGAAATATGCCAGTGGACAGAGAGGCAAAAGACGCAGCCAAATATGAGGTACCCAATGAAATGGTCGAGGCAACATTAATTCCAGATGGAAAGATTTCTATTAAAAGTAAGCAAGTATATAACAAAAAAGATAAGAAACTTATTAAGAAAGAAGAAGCAACTTATAACCAGGAGGGGTGGGCTATAACAAAGGAAGGAAAAACTGTAGTACCTTCCTACTTGTTGTGGTCATTAGTGCTAAAAAATCATGAGAAAACACAATGGGGAATAGATGCTCTGTACAATTATTTAAAAGATAGAATTCTAGCTAGAAACTTACAAAGCTTGCAAAGTACAGTAATTCAGATGATTCGCCAATGTAGCCTTTGCTGCCAAACTAATCCCAAAAATATTCCTAAACCAAAGATTGGACAAATTAGGAAAGGCTATGGACCTGGGCAGCAATGGCAAATTGATTTTTCAGAACTACCCAGGAGAGGGGGGTACCGATACCTATTGGTATTTACAGATACCTTTTCAGGGTGGCCAGAAGCTTTCCCTACCAGAACTGCCAGAGCACGAGAGGTAACCAAAGCATTGTTACAAGAAATAATACTGTGTTTTGGAGTCCCAGCCACAATGTTTTCAGATAGGGGACCACATTTTATTTCAAAAATTGTGCAGCAAATTAGCTGTCATTTAGGTATAGACTGGGAACTTCATACTCCATATCATCCCCAGTCGAGTGGCCAAGTGGAGAAAATGAATTATCTGATTAAGCAGCAGATTATAAGTTTGGGACAAGAGGCAAAGTTACATTGGCGCCAAGCTCTCCCATTAGCATTATTACAAATTCAGACGAAGCCAAGAATAAAAGAAAAATTAAGCCCCTTTGAAATATTGTATAGAAGGCCATATGGAATTCAAGAGGGGACAACATCCACTCAAGTAAGGGGAAGAAACCCTACACAGATATATGATGGCCCTAAACAACTTATAGAAATTGAGAAACATGTGGCTGGGGCTTGAAGCAGAGAATTAGATGGACCAGTACATGATGTACAGCCTAGGGATTATGTATATGTTAAGTCTTTTGCAGAAAAAACTTTGGAACCACAGTGGGAGGGACCATTCCAAGTACTCCTCACCACCTTTACTGCAATCAAGATCAAGGAACAAAGCACCTGGATCCATCACTCCTGAGTGAAGAAAGCTCCTAAAGGACTCTGGAAAATTATACCAGGTGACAACAAACTGGAATTAAAACTTTCTCGGGAAAAATAAATAAAGTGTAGGTGAAATGATAAATATAGTATAACAACTCTCCAAAATATAGAAAGGCTTGTAGTTGTAATGGATAATCAATTAGGCATAGCCTGGAGAGTGGTAGTATTTGTGATCATTGCTTCAGCTACAGCTAATACAGCACCAGTGCATTATAATGTGACTGGCATATATAAGTGCCAAGGGAAAGCTTATGATTTTGACTCCCAAAAGTATCTGATTCAGATGCTAAAAGTTACAAATGCAACTGTGTGGGAAGGAAGAAATGTTTGGGGATGTGAATATGCATTTGTCCAGGATGGATTCCATGAATTTTATCAAGAACCCATGAAACTTATTTGAATTGGCTCTGAATGCTGTGACAAATGTTTAATTAACTGTTCTGAGTTTAGGTTCAAAATAGAGGGTTGTGCAATTAAGGATTTTAAGATTGATTTTAATATCACTCAAGTTTTTGCTGCTCCCCGAAAAGATGAGGTCAAGATAACTGAACCACCTCTACCAGTGCCAAATCTTAAAAGAAAAACAATGGGTTGCTCCAACCATTTTAGAACCCATAGCTTCCATAATTACTAAAATTGGGCCATATGCTGTTAAGAAGACAGAAATTCAAAAATTGATAATTAATCCAAAGTGGTCATTAAAACGGGTAGAGATGGCAATGCAAGTGAATGCCTCTGATATTCAGCCCAAGCGTGCTCCAGTTTTAAGGACCTCTTTTATGGATTGGATCACCTGGCTGCAGAAGCGTGTGCCTTATACGTCCAGACAGAAGAGAGACCTTACTGGGTTATTAGGGATGAGACTAGGAGTTCTAAATACCATGGATTTGGAAGTATTAATGAACAAATTGACAGTAATGGGCAGTGATATGGTTAAATTGCAGCAACCTTTAAAATCTTCCTTATTGGCATTAAGTACCAGCCAGTGGAAGTTGTCTAAAATATTACCAGAACGGGAAAATATAGAAGAACGGGATTATCAATTGATAATTAATACCTTAGGCGCAGCTAGTGAGAACATTTCTTTAGCACTTTGGTCTACACAAGCACAGTTATGGATGCAATCAGTAGCGATCTCAGTCATTGGGGACGGAGGACAAGGCATATTCCCTGCTGAAATCCATAAAGTTGTTAGAGATAACGCCTGGGATCTAGAAAAGCAGCTCAAATCCTTGTGAGTGCTAACTAATTTCACTTATAATCACACGACAAGTATGGTAACGGCTTTTGTTTTAACTATATATGATGTATCAGTGAACTAGATACATCCAATTGTTGCTTTAGGGCTAAATCATGAGGGGACCATACTATATCCTTCTGAACACAAAATGTGGGCACGGAAAGTTGAAGGAAAGAGGCGAACCATGAACTTAGAACGCTGCTCAGTGAGGGAACAATTGAGGTTTATATGTGAAGGTAATGTAGGTGATGATTGTGCTGGTTTGAAAGAAAAACCAGTGAAAGACTCCAAGTCAGTAATACAATTTAATAGGAGAAAAGAGAAAAAATAAAATACATGCAATAATACAAAAGAAAAACCACCGACAGAGTCAGAATGCAACTTGACATCCTGTCAGTCAGGATGTTGGTAGCAGTCTGTATAAATGGTGGCTGCAGTCCTCCTGGATGACATATGTGGTTCAGTTGAAGCAGTGCTCTTGTAGAAGGGTGCAGTTTTCCTCCGAAGGTCCAGCGATGATGTGGAAAAGGTCCGACTTCCCTCTGGGATCCAGTGGAAAGGGCTGCCTTTGCATCCCAAACCCCAGTTTTTTATCTAGGTAGGAAAGGCTTGGCTCCTGCCCCTGGCTGAAGCATTTTCCAATGGGATGGTGTAATCTTATCAGTCATACAATAGGACTTAATGGCCTATTAACAGAATATATCTTCTGGAGGAAGGATGGGTTGTGAAAAGATAAAGATGATCAGCCCCCTGATTTTATCAGATGGCACATCAGCAGAGGATATCTCCCACAGAGATAAGGATCACCACCCCTCCCACATTTCAACAGATGGTGATAGAATACACATTTTTGCATTGTACCCCAGGACATAATCCACCCCTTATTCTATTACTATCTACATCATACCCAAACCAATACCCTCTTACAGATATATATATAATACAAAATGAAACCTTACATACAGTTCTCACTAAAAATTAGGTTTCCTTGCGGTACACAACGGGTTTCCCCATCTTTCTGCATTACCCACTAACTGTAACCAGGTCCTTGAGCAAAAACAATCCCACTGATTGGTTTGCCTTTGCCTGTGGTGGGATTAATCCAAACAGTCTTTCCTAAAATACCTTTAATGTGTACCACAGGGACTTTGTCCCCATCCACTGTGTGCAGGGGTTCAGAGTGGGCAGGACCGGCTCGATTGATGGACCCTCGGGTGTTAACCATCCGGTGGCTTTGGCCAAGTTCATTTCCCAATTTCTGAAGGTTCCACCACCAAGTGCTTTCAAAGTAGTCTTAAGGAGTCCATTACACCGTTCAACTTTCCCGGCAGCTGGCATGTGGTAAGGGATATGATATATCCATTTAATACCATGTTCTCTGGCCCACGTGTGGATAAGGTCGTTCTTGAAATGGGTTCCGTTGTCGGACTCAATTTTGTCAGGGGTACCTTGCCTCCAAAGGACTTTTTTTTCTAGGCCCAAGATGGTGTTCCGGGCAGTAGCATGAGGCACAGGGTAGGTTTCTAACCATCCTGTGGTTGCTTCCACCATGGTCAGTACGTAGCGCTTGCCCTGGTGGGTTTGGGGAAGGGTGATGTAGTCAATTTGCCAGGCTTCCCCATACCTGTACTTCGACCATTGTCCACCGTACCACAGAGGCTTCACCTGCTTGGCCTGTTTGATTGCAGCACAGGTCTCACAGTTGTGGATGACCTGTGAGATGCTGTCCATGGTAAGGTCCACTCCTTGGTCACGGGCCCATCAGTATGTTGCATCTCTCCCCCGATGACCAGAGGCATCATGGGCCCAACGAGCTAGGAATGATTCTCCCTTGTGCTGCCAGTCTAGATCCACCTGTGATACTTTCACCTTGGCAGCTCGGTCCACCTGCTCATTGTTGTGATGTTCTTCATTAGCCCGACTTTTGGGTACATGTGCATCTACGTGTCGAACCTTTATGGTCAGTTTCTCTACTCGGGCAGCAATGTCCTGCCAAATCTCAGGTGCTCAGATGGGTTTCCCTCTACGCTGCCAGTTGGCCTTTTTCCAGCAATCCAGCCATCCCCACAGAGCATTAGCTACCATCCATGAGTCAGTGTAGAGACAGAGCCTTGGCCACTTCTCTCATTCAGAAATATCCAAAGCCAACTGGATGGCTTTTAGCTCTGCGACCTGACTCGATCCACCTTGTCCCCCGGTAGCTTGTGCAACTTCTCATGTGGGGCTCCATACTGCAGCTTTTCTTTTCCGGTTAGTGCCTACAATTCGGCAGGAACCATCAGTGAAGAGGGCATATCATCTTTTAGCTTCCGGTAGCTCATTATATGGTGGGGCTTCCTCGGCACGTGCCACTTGCTGCTCTTCTTCTTCAGAAGACAATCCAAAAGTCTCACCTTCAGGCCAGTTTGTAATTATTTCCAGAATCCCAATCCAATATGGGCGCACTGAGTGATGAGGGCAATCCACTTGCTCCATGTGGTGTCAGTGGCGTGATGTGTGGAAGGAGCATTTCCATTGAAAATCTAGCCCAGCACTGGTAGTCAGGGTGCTAGGAGGAGTTGTGTTTCTGTGCCAATCACCTCTGAGGCAGCTTGAACTCCTTCATAGGCGGCCAAGATCTCTTTCTCTGTGGGAGGGTAGTTGGCCTTTGTAGCTTCTCCTCCAGAATCCCAGTGGTCGACCCCGAGTCTCACCAGGCAACTTCGGCCAAAGGCTCCAGGACAGACCATGGTTCCTGGCTGCAGAGTAGAGCACGTTCTTCACATCTGGTCCTGTCCTGACTGGGCCAAGGGAGACTGCATGAGCAATTGCCTGCTTGATCTGGGCAAAGGCTTGCTGCTGCTCAGGGCCCCAGTGGAAATCATTCTTCTAGTGGGTGACCAGGTAGAGAGGACTCACAATCTGACTGTAGTCAGGAATGTGCATTCTCCAAAAGCCTATGGCACCGAAGAAAGCTTGTGTTTCCTTCTTGTTGGTAGGTGGAGACATAGCGGTGATCTTATTAATTACCTCTGTTGGGATCTGACGACGTCCATCTTGCCACTTGACTCCTAGAAACTGAATTTCCTAAGCCAGTCCCTTAACTTTACTTTGCTTAATGGTGAAACCAGATTTCAGCAGAATTTGGATAATCTTCTCTCCTTTCTTGAAGACTTCGCTTGCTGTGCTCCCCCATACAATGATGTCATCAATGTACTGTAGATGTTCGGAACCTTCACCCTTTTCCAGTGCAGCCTGGATCAGTCCATGAGAGATGGTGGGACTGTGCTTCCACCCTTAGGGCAGATGATTCCAGGTGTACTGCACGCTCCTCCAGGTGAAAGCAAACTGAGGCCTGCATTCTGCTGTCAGAGGAATGGAGAAAAATGCATTAACAATGTCAGTAGTGGCACCACTTTGCTGCCTTGGACTCCAGCTCATACTGCAGTTCCAGCATGTCTGGCACAGCAGCGCTCAGTGGTGGAGTCACCTCATTCAATGCACGATAGTCCATGGTCAATCTCCATTCTCCTTCAGATTTACGCACAGGCCAGATGGGGCTGTTGAAGGGTGAGTGGGTTTTGCTGACTACCCTTTGGCTCTCCAGTTTACGAATCATTTCATGGATGGGAATCACTGAGTCTCTGTCAGTACGGTATTGCTGACGGTGTACTGTTGTTCTGGCGATTGGTACCTGTTGCTTTTTAATTCTCAGTAGTCCCACAGCAGAGGGGTCATCTGCAAGACCAGGCAAGGTGTTCAGTTTTCTAATGTCGTCTGTCTCTACAGCAGCTATCCCGAAAGCCCAGTGATATCCTTTTGGGTCTTTGAAATATCCATTTCTAAGATAGTCTATGCCAAGGATGCATGGAGCCTCTGGGCCAGTCAGGATGGGGTGTTTCTGCCACCTGTTCCCAGTTAAACTCACTTCAGCCTCCACTACAGTCAGCTGCTGGGATCTTCCTGTTACCCCAGAAATACAGATGGATTCTTCTCCTACATACCTTGATGGCATCAGAGTACATTGGGCACTGGTGTCAACCAAAGCCTTATGTTTTTGTGGGTCGGATGTGCCAGGCCATTGGATCCACACAGTCCAATAGATCTGATTATCCCTCTCCTCTACCTGGCTAGAGGCAGGGCTCCTCTATTCCTGGTCTTGGCACATATTGCTCTCTTCCTGTAAATACGTTCTTGTGGTCCCTTCAAGAGGATCAGTCATATCATCATTCTGATACTGTCTGGAGTTCTGTGCATGAGAGACTGGAGCAGCATTGAGTCTAGATGAGCTTCTTGGGGTAGGTGTCCCTCTTTTCAGCTCACGTACCCGGGCTGCTAATGAGGAGGTGGGTTTTCCATCCCACTTCCTCATGTCTTCTCCATGCTCTTGAAGGAAGAACCAGAGGTTACCTCGTGGAGTGTGTCCTCTCTCCCTGCCTGAGGAGCGCCAGCTCCTAATGGCAGAAATTCTTGTTGGTTCTGGTGAGATCTGGTAGTTGTTTTCCTTAAGTTCTTTTTTTAGTTTCTGATGGCCCTCTTCAATCAAGCTCCGGACTTGCTCCACCAGCATTGTTTCTACGGATGAGACATGGGTACGAAATGGGGCAGTGACAGTGTCCTCATAAATTCTTAGTTTATTGGCCAAGACGCCTACCATGTCCTCACCTTCCCTCCATTGCAGCGTTGCCAGGTATCAGGGGAACATCTCTGGTCCAAGCCGTGCAAATCTCAACCACATTTGTGACGTGCACCGGACACAGTCTGGGCTCTTAGGAAATCTCTCATTTTCTGAGAAAATGATCTCCAGCACGGCCAATTCCCTCAGGCATCGGATACCTTGTTCTATTGTGCTCCATTTTCCTTGGTGCACCTGGAGATCTTCTTTACAAAGGTATCTGTCCTTCACACTTGTCAGCAGTCGCCGCCAGAGGCTGAGAGTTTCTTGGGTTCTCCCAATCCCCTGGTCAATGACCACATCCCGGGACAGAGATCCCAGTTGCCTGGCCTCACTTCCATCCAGAATGGTATCATTGGCTGCAGCGTCCCAGATGCGGAGCAGCCAGGTCAGGATGGACTCATTCGTCTGGCGGGTGAATTCCCTCCGCTGGTCACGCAGCTCACCCAGGGATAGAGAGCGAGTGATGATTTCTGGCTCTGTCTCTTCCGCTGGGTGCAAAGGTTCTGCCACATCCTCGTCAGTCACTATGCGGACTGATTTGCTCTTTGATTTCTTCTTCTGAACGGGGGCAACTGCTACTGGTCTAGGCTGTTCTGGTTCAGTGATGGTTTGTGAAAAGATGCTGATGGTGCTTCTGGCTTTTTCCTCCTCTGTGGCAGCCTGCATAGACATGGACACTGTTGCTTTTTTTTGGTTCTTCTCCTCTTTGTGACATTCTGCGCAGACGTGGACGAAGTTGATTTGTTTCGTTTTTCCTCTTCCTCAAGAACACGCTGCAATACACCATGTAGTGTTTTGTTTCTAAGCATGTTTTAGGCTGTAAAGGCTGTGCAGAGGAGACAAAGCAGAACTAACAACAATATTATGCTGTCCTTGGCATACAGCGGGAACTCAACATTTCCAAAAACTGCTGTGTCAAGCCGGAAAGATTGAAAAAAATCATTCTTTACCCTTCCCCCCAGGGGCTGGGTGCGATTGTTAAGGCCCCGGATGTAGCAACCTAGACTACGACAAGCAAACAAAGTTGAGTATATATTCCAAATGATGTTCATTGCCTCAGAGGTTATCATGCAGTAGACATAATCGGCCAATAAAGCAATTTTTATACCATACCCTGGTCTCCACAGGAGCATTACAGCTGGCAGATACTTCCCCATGTGCAGAAAAATATAGAGAGCAAGATATAAAACCCATGTAAACATGGTGAGAATCATGGTGAATACAAAACTGTAATACTGACTTTTCTCAGTACCCTTTGTGCCCCACGTTGGGTGCAAATGAAGGTGTTGGTTTGAAAGCAAAACCAGTGAAAGACTCCAAGTCAGTAATACAATTTAATAGGAGAAAAGAGAAAAAATAAAATACATGCAATAATACAAAAGAAAAACCACCGAGAGAGTCAGAATGCAACTTGACACCCTGTCAGTCAGGGTGTTGGTAGCAGTCTGTATAAATGGTGGCTGCAGTCCTCCTGGATGACAGATGTGGTTCAGTTGAAGCAGTGCTCTTGTAGAAGGGTGCAGTTTTCTTCCGAAGGTCCAGAGATGATGTGGAAAAGGTCCGACTTCCCTCTGGGATCCAGTGGAAAGGGCTGCCTTTGCATCCCAAACCCCAGTTTTTTATCTAGGTAGGAAAGGCTTGGCTCCTGCCCCTGGCTGAAGCATTTTCCAATGGGATGGTGTAATCTTATCAGTCATACAATAGGACTTAATGGCCTATTAACAGAATATATCTTCTGGAGGAAGGATGGGTTGTGAAAAGATAAAGATGATCAGCCCCCTGATTTTATCAGATGGCACATCAGCAGAGGATATCTCCCACAGAGATAAGGATCACCACCCCTCCCACATTTCAACAGATGGTGATAGAATACACATTTTTGCATTGTACCCCAGGACAATTATAAAAATACTTGTTTGAATACAAAGCAAAGCATTTGTCACTTTAAAATGCATTGCATTAATCGAACAACCCTGCTTGTATAAACAGGACAAGGTTGTGTCTGCCTTAGGAGAGTATGCCGCGCTATAATGGTGGATGAGATTACTGTGAATGAAACTCAGTTTAACTTGTGCATTTATAACTTTGTTAAAATTAAAGGAAGTATTTTTTCCTATGAGGAACCTGTTGTATTGCACTAACATATAAAGGAGAACTTGACTACTGTTAAAGAAATATCGCCTGTGCCTATAGAGATGAACTTAACTTTGGTTGCACAATTATTGAAACACAATAAATTAAAAGAAATTCTCAAAGAACTTAAAGGTGAAGGAAAGAGAACTTTGATTACAATACATCATGACACAGAGACTATACGGAGAGAATTTAAAAGGTTAGAAGAAGGCCCATCCCATCATTGGTGGGATGTGCTTTTCGGGTAGTCACCAACTACAATGAGTTTGCTCAATACCTTGGTTCATCCGATTGTTGTTTTGCTTATTTTAGTTGGCATAGGTTTGATTTTGTCTGTTATAATACTTGTTTGGAATTGGAGAATGCTGAAGTGAGTAGCAGCTTTAAATGCAGTATCAAGAGCATATGGTGCAGTTTTGAAGGACCCCTACCGTATAGCTTTGCTAGATGATGAAGAATCTACATATTAGTAAAAGAATTTACTAACTTTGAAGGAGTGGGGAATGAATCATGATTATAAAGAGTTAAGATTTTAGCTAAGGGTTAGAAGCAATTCATATTGATCAAGATGTAAGTTAGGTAGGCAAATGGTAGGTTAATGATTATTAGATGCTTAAAGTACAGCTAATTGTTATATTGTTTGCCATTATGAGCTTGCTTACAGAAAGAAGTGGAGTAAGTGAACCGTTATATGAAGAGACTGAAACCAGTAAGAACAATGGCCAGCACCTGAACTGTATATCAATTAATCATAAAGCACAGGGCCTTAGATCGTGCCAGAGGGTCACAGAGACCTGATGAAGACTCTCCTGACTTCATCCTTCAAGACCACTGACCCAATTTGAGAGCACTGACCCAATTCAAGAGAAGAATTGCACACGCATGAAGGACTAATAGCTTTATTTTAATATCGAATGGGAATGGGAGGTGCTGGGGTTATGCATATGTACTGTCTGCAAAATCTTGGGAAACAAATAGAGGGCAAAGAACCTTGTTCAGAGCAGTCACACCTTTCGGAGACAACTCCCGTGCCGCCTGTCCGTGAATAAACATACCACTTTGTAACTTTAATTAGTTAGAGGGTCTTTGTCTGTGATCATATTGGTTTTTAATGATTCCGTTTTAGGATAAGAATATTGATCAAGTTGTTAACTATTGGAACCAATCAATGTAAAGGTTAAATTTAAGAGTGGGCATGGTATGCATAGTATGTAAAAGAACTTATATAATGATGATTCAGCAGAAAAAGTAAATAAAATGGATGGGGTTTGTTTGTTAAGTGTCCCTGGCTCCCTGAATAAAGAAGTGTCTGCTTATTCACATCAAAGGATAAGTTTCTTTCACCCTGTTTGGTGACGTGGACTTTATTTTTAAATAATGCTGCTTTGGTTTTTGCTAATTGGTTTTCCTGGACTTATATATGTTAAAAAACTCTATTTGCAAGCATAAATATAAGAGAAGCTCATCTAAAGACTCATATATAGTGCTGCATAATTCTAATGTTTTATTACTTGTTCTAAAACAATTTTTGCAGAACACCACAAAATGAACTCTAATATTTTATAATTAAAATCTACAAAATCCTCGATAAATCATGTTGTTAAATGGTTGCATACGCTGAACTTTAAAAATTACCAATCAACTAGTATATTTCCCTTCTACAAGAAAATGTATGAAAATTATGTTTCTCTGTCTCATTAATGAGCTATACTATTTTAATACTACTCAAAAGATTTACTATGGTGATGATTTCATTAGAACTAGGTCAAAACTAAGATTCAGTATAATTTGATCTGAAGTGACATCAGATGCCTATTCTCTCCTTGGGAGACTTATTAATTTTATTGCATTCTTCTAAGGCAACCATTAAAATATATGCATTTATTTCAATTTTTTAATCAGTACTATATTTATCATGGAATCAAAGTTAGGACATACAAATATAAGAAATTCAAAGTATAAGAAAAGCTCTGTTTCACCTTCTACTTCTATTTGCTGTTCATTTCAAATTTAAAACAATCAGAAATTATAGTTAGCTTAATCTGTCTCTAAAATGTTCTTTTCCTACTTACGTACACTAAAAATTTTCACTTACATGTAATTTCCTATGATTTTTAGCTTTCTTATCATTGAAAAATAAAATACAATATTGTATATTTGGGGACACTGGGAATCCATGCACTACAAGAGAGATTTTACTGTATTTTGAACCACTGTGAACCAAAATATGCATAAAAGTGATAAAAGTGATAGACTGTGAAGGTAACCAGCTCTATGAGACAGCATATTGCATAGAACAATCTGTATGTGAGGCTGATAAAGCAGAAGCAGAATGTGGTATGGTAATTAGAGAGCATTGGAGCCAATCTCAGACCTAATTCACGTACTAGTAGCTCTCTAGCTGCCTAAACTGTATCAGCAAGATATTTTAAAGTTTGTCTTGACTCAATCATGTATAAAGGCTTGTTCTAGATAAGGACCCTCAGGCTACTGTGCAAATAAATCTCACTCCAGACTTTTGTTCTGTACGGCCATGTTCCACTGACTTTACCTTCATAGTGCCTTTCAGTTTCTTCTGTGTTTTCCTCAGAGAGGATGCTTTTCATGCCAACCTGACATGGTGTTGAGAGTAATGTTGAATTTGTCTTTACAAATGAGTTGTGGATCAGCCTGTAGATAAGGCTAGCACTGAGAGATAAAAGAAACAATGGGATGGATTCCACTGACTGATGAATGGAAAGAGATATTTGCCTTTACAAACAAACTGCAGGGCTGCTGATAAATGAAATTGGATATCTAAAGATGAAAGAAGCAACGGGGGGAAAACTATGAATTCTATAAGAATTAAAAATTAAAAGGGAGGGTTATACATTAGAGGGGAATTTCAGGTATCAGGCGTTCCGGGAAGTCTGTGCCTCTCAAGTACCTAAGCCAATGGGGAAAGAGAGAGGGAAATGCGGCCGGGAAAATAGGATAAAAAGGAGGCTACGTCCTCCAAAAATTTGAGAGATCCCAGGGGAATGTCCCATGGCCTCTCCCTTTATTCGAATAAAGCAAAAAGGACTCCTCTGTCTCCTTTTTGGACATAAACCTCTGGTGTTTGTGGATTAATTTTCCTGACAATTTTGGGGGCTCGTCCGGGATCTTTCCACCGTCCGGGGCGGCGGGCGGCGAGCGGAGCTGAAGGCGCGCCTCACCCACTTTCGGTGATCAGCTCCCATTGGTGCCGGCCGGCACCGGGCGATTGACTGGGTTCCCGAGACTGTCCAGGAGACAGACGAGTGGCGGACCAGGGGGGTCCGTGAAGAGTCCGCAGGGAAGGACTACTGAAAATCTCACCGGTGAGTAAAATGGGATCTTCGGGGAGCAAACCTGGGAGGGCACCCATGGAGGGTAGCACAGGTAAAACGGGGCACCTAGAGAGGGTTGGAAAGGTAAAGCCGCGAAGGGGCCCCGGAAAATGGGATGACGATCCCATAATACCCCCGGAGAGTCCCTTGGGGTGAATGCTGAGGTCTTGGGAGAGATTGTATATTCACCCAGAAGTAACTATGGAAATTATGGTAAAATATTGTTATTTTGTGTGGCCAGAGTAGAAGTTGGCAAGGGGACTTATATGGCTACTTATGGAACAGATAAAATTCATTTGTGTAGAATTTTGTGAAGGTATTTAGAGGAAAGTGGTGAGGATTGGAATGTTTTTCAGCACCTTCCCCCGTCTTGTCCTCCAGTGTTGCCAGCTGACCCAGGGCCAGCTGCAGGTCGTCTGTATCATCAACTTTCAGAGCAAGGGGATCAAGAAAATGTTATTCCTACAGCCCCACCTGAGAAGGATGATGGTGTGGGGGGAGGGGAGCAGCATGTTGTATAACCCCCCAGAACTAGAAGAGGAACTCAGTTTAGGGCATCAAAAGCCCCCCAAGAGACAGGGGTACATCAGATGCCACTCTGTCAAGTTCCTTTGGGGAGTCAAGGGTGAGGATTTGGGTTTGTAATTGTACCACTTACTACCCAGGATATAAGAGGGTTGCAAAAAAAAAAAAAAAAATTACCCCCATCCCATATTTGGATGATCCCATAGGGGTGGGGGAAAAGATAGAGGAATATTTGGGAAATGCGGATTATACATGGAAGGATTGGGATTTTCTTTTGGGAATTTTGTTTGGGAAACGAATGGTTTTGCAGAAAGCTCTGCAGCTGTGGCAGGATGAACACCCACAAGCAGCAGGGGGGGCTGGACCCAATGCACCTACGGTGGATGATGCCATCCCCCAGGCAGACCCCCAGTGGGACCCAAATAACCAGGCCAGTCTGGCTCGCCTTTTCGATTACCGTGCTTATTTGATTACGGTAATCAAGTCAGCGGCTCCCAGAACTAACAACATAGCTAAGGCTCTGTCGTTAGAACAGGAGAAACAGGAAAGCCCTCATTGGTTGGAGAGGATTAGGGATGCCTTGAGGAAGCACGGGGGGATGGATCCTGAAGGGCCAGCCTTCAACACATTGCTTGAGGTGCAATCTGTTACTAAGGCCTGGCCTGATATAAGGAAAGGGGTACAAAAAGATAAAAAGTGGCAAAATAAGCCTCTAAAGGAATTGGTTAGAAAACCACAGCAGATATATGTAAGAAGGGATGAGCAAAAGGCAGAAGCTAAAGCAAGGATGATGGCAGAGTTTTTGCAGCCCCGGAGGAATAAACCGCAGGGTCCAAGCGGTCCCCAGCGACAGAGGGGACGGGGTCGGCCACAAGGAAGTGGCAGAGGGATTCCCTCCTCGGCAGGGGACAGCCGACCCAAACAGCGGCTGGGGAAGAACCAGTGTGCTGTCTGCAGGGCAGAAGGCCATTGGAAAAACGAGTGTCCGCAAAAACAACTGGACCCTCAGGAGGAAGAAGTCCAGAGAATAATAGAAATGGATTGTTAGAGGTGTCAGGGGCTCCTATTATACCAAAGACCCACCACTCAAGAGCCCTTGATAACTTTTAAGGTGGGTCCGGATCGAGAGGAGGTGTGTTTTCTGGTAGACACAGGGGCCTCTCCGTCCACCTTAAGTTTTCTACCTGAGGGGGGGAAATTGTCAAAAAGATTCTTGGTTATTCAAGGAGTAAGCGGGAAGGATGAGCGAGTGCATTTTATTCAACCGCTGTTAATAGATGTGGGGGACAGATTTGAACTGCATGAATTCTTGTTTGTTCCTAATTGTGATTGTAATTTACTGGGAAGAGATTTGATGGCTAAAATGGGAATGCAAATTAGCATTGTAAGAAGTGACACGGCGTCCGAAACTGTAATATCTTTGTGTAAAATGTCTGAAAAGGCTTATGCTGAAATAAATCCGGAAGTATGGGCAGCTCCAGGGAAATATGGGAAGCTGGACATAGAGCCTCTCCAAATTACTTTGAAGCAACCAGGACAAGTGGTGTTTAAGGGGCAATACCCTCTTTCAAGGGAGGGAAAGAAGGGGTTACAGCCTGTTATTAAGTCCCTGCTAAAAGCAGGTCTTTTAGAGCCGTGTATGTCTCCCTATGGCACTCCTATCCTGCCGGTTAAGAAACCAGATGGAACCTATAGAATGGTGCAGGATTTAAGAATAATAGATGATATTGTCAAACCAAGGCATCCCATAGTTCCAGATCCATACACAATCCTAAATCAAATCCCTTCTTCACATCAGTATTATTCTGTACTGGATTTGAAGGATGCTTTCTGGGGGTGTCCAATCACAGAAGATAGTAAACAGTATTTTGCTTTTGAGTGGGAACAGGAGGAAGGAGGGAAAATGATGAAACAACAATTGACATGGACAGTACTCCCTCAAGGATATACAGAGTCACCAGTTCTGTTTGGGCAAGCTTTGCAGAAAATATTAAGAGAGTTTACTCCACCCTTAGGAGTCAAGTTGTTGCAGTATGTAGATGATTTACTCTTATCAGGGGAACAGGAAAAGGTGGTTAAAGAGGCTACTGTAAAGCTGCTTAATTTTCTTGCAAAAAAGGGACTTAGAGTATCCAAAAAAAAAAGCACAGTTAGTAGAAAAGAAGGTGAAATATTTGGGACACATTCTGTCTGAAGGGTTATGGTGTATTGACCCAGAAAGGATACAAGGGATTTTACAGGTACCATTACCCCAGACTAAAGAGGAGTTATGGCAGTTTTTAGGGTTGGTGGGGTACTGTAGAGCATGGATCGAGGATTTTTCTGTGGTGGCCAGACCTTTATATAACTTTTTAACTCAAAACAGTCCTAATGTCGTGGTATGGACACCAGATGGAGAGAAAAGCTTTAAGAAATTAAAAGACAAATTGGTTAAGGCCCCAGTCTTGGCTCTTCCAGATGCAGAAAAACTATTTCAGCTATATGTGGATGTCAAACAGGGTCATGCTAAAGGAATTTTGGTGCAAGAGCATGGGGGAACACGGAGGCCTGTTGCCTGTTTTTCTAAGTTATTAAACCCGGTGGCCAGAGGCTGGCCCCATTGTCTGCAGAACTGTGCAGCCACAGCTCTGATGGTGGCTGAGGCCCGAAAGCTGACAAGGGGAGGGCATCTCATTGTTAAAGTCCCACATCAGATTAAAGCTTTGTTAACTGAGAGAGCCTCTAAGTGGATGACGAGTGCTCGATTATTACAGTATGAATCTTGTTTAATGGAACAGGAGGATTTAGAATTTAAAGGTGGGGAAATTTTTAATCCAGCCTCTTATTTAAATGGCCCTGGAAAAAAAGGGGGGCCAGGAAGAAATCCATGATTGTATCCAGGTTATAGACCTCCAGACACGGGCTTGGGAAGATCTACGAGATATTCCCTGGCCTGAGGGAGAGAACGTGTTCATTGCTGGGTCCTCCAAGGTGGTAGAAGGGAAACGATTTACAGGATACTCTATCGTGAATGGGAAGCAATTAAAGGAAGGGGGGAGGTTATCAGCCACCTGGTCAGCTCAGACAGCAGAGCTGTACGCGCTTGTGAGAGCCTGTGAATTATACCAGGACAAGACAGTAAATATATTTACTGATTCTAAATATGCATATGGGGTAATACATGCATTTGGAAAACTATAGGTGAAGAAAGAGGTTTATTAAGCTGCAGAGGAAAGACATTAGCTCACGAGAACTTAATCTCTTGCCTATTTGAGGCAGTGAATTTACCAAAAAAGGTGGCGATAATCCACATTAAGGGGCATCAGGCAGGATGGTCGGAGGACGCAATAGGAAACCGACTGGCTGATGAAGAAGCTCGCAAAGCTGCATTGTTGCCAGAAGTCTCTAAGATCCTGCCTATGCTCCCAGTAACTGCACCGCTGCCAGAGAACTCTCTTTTCCACCAGAGGAACTTGAGATAATTTAAAAGAGTGGGGCAGAGAAAAAAGAAAATAATTGGTTTACAAGGGATGGCAAGCAGTGGATACCAAAAGCTCTGGCCTTACAATTGTTAAAACAACTTCATGAAGGGAGTCGTTGGGGCTCCCGAGGACTGGCAGAAGCCTTCCTCAAAATGTACGCTGCTGTTGGTCTCTTTAGCCTGGCAAAGCGAGCCACTGAAGGCTGTTTGACTTGTGCTAAAACCAATAACAAAGTTACAAAGAAACTGGCCAGGGGAGGGAGGCGTTGGGCAGTACGTCCCTTCCAGAGATGCCAGGTGGATTTTACTGAAATGCCTCGAGTGGCAAGATTTAAATATCTTCTGGTAATAGTATGTCAATTAACCGGGTGGCCAGAAGCATTTCCAGCTCTGTCAGCAACTACAAGATCAGTTGTTAAAATATTTTTGGAACAAAAAAATTCCAAGATATGGGATGGTGGAAGCGATAGATTCAGATAGGGAAACTCATTTTACAGGAAAAATTCTTCAAGGAGTTATGACTGCTTTAGGGATACAGTGGAACCTCCATAGCCCCTGGCATCCACAAAGTTCGGGCCAGGTTGAGAGGATGAATGGAGAAATAAAGAAACATCTCCTGAAGCTGGTGATAGAAACTAAAATGCCATGGGTGTGGCTCCTGCCCCTGGCTTTAGCAAGGATAAGAGCCAGACCCAGGGGAGATATTAAATTATCTCCCTTTGAATTGATGTTTGGAATTCCTTACCCTTGTAATTCTCAGCCGAGTGCGGGGATAAAGATAAGTGATGTGTATTTAAAACAATATGTGGTTCGGATACTGTCTCTTGTGAAATCTCTTTGACAGGAAGCTCAGCTGGCACAGACCTTGCCTTTGGACTTTGCTGTTCACAACATCCAACCGGGACACTGGGTCCTGGTTAAGGAGTGGAAAGAAGCACCACTGGTGGCAAAGTGGCGTGGACCTTTCCAGGTGTTGCTGACCACAGAAACAGCCGTCAAGACAGCTGAACATGGGTGGACCCATCACACTCGGGTCAAGGTCTCTGCAGCCCCAGAGATTTGGACATCTCAGCTGGAGGAGAAGGACGGGAAGCCGTGACTGACACTCGGCAGGAGTGGACTGGAGCAGCAGCCAGTGCGTCGACATCGGGGGAAGCCTCGTGTGCCCACCCACAGACTGCCTGCTGAAATAGTTTGTGTGGGCATCCCTCCTCTCAGATCTCCAGTCATTGGGGGCCAACCCTTGCTGTCATTGTTTTCTTTATGTTAAGCTGTTTCTGTGCCTTCACTCGCCACAAGTGGTGTGAAAGACAACGTGAAAGTAAAAATTAAGTTAGGAAATTAGATTACACGATCAGAATGTTTCTCTTAATAATGTTACCTTTATATTATCAGTTAGGTTGGAGCCAAGAATGGGAAAATAATTGTTTTGACCTTAGGAGAAAAAGTAGCAAAAACCTTTAACCTTAGCAATTGTTGGGACTGTGGAGGGCCAGGAGAATCTGAAAACTAGCCATGGGTCGCCAGCCCAGTAAAACCTAAATAGTAGATTAACACCCTGAGTAAGGTCCGTAATGGAACAGGATTTTAAGATGAAGAAGGAAGTCCATGGCGATTTCATTCTTCTGAAAAAGGCACTTATTGTCTAAATAGACAAGTAGATGACAATAAAAAAAAAGTAGTGAAACAAATAGCAAAATGAATAAAAAATTAGCTCATGTACCAGTCCAAACATGAAAAGGATGGGAATGGGACATGTTTTCTTGGCTACCTGGTGGACTATAGGTTAAACAATTACTTTTTTTTCCTCTTATGTGCTGTAGCAACTCTAGTCTTTTTACTATGCATGATCACTTGCTTAGTAAAACTTATTCAACATGTGATCAAAGGGATGCAGGTAATAGCCACGCCTACTGATCCAGAGATGGTTACAAAAGGACAGAAATTGATGTCACTCCAAATAATTGCAAAACCAAAAAAGACTCAGGAACAAAAAATATTAAGTCAATGATAGCTAAAGTTTGTAAAGACAATTATTAAAAAATAAAAGAGGAGGGATTGAGAGGAATGTTGAATTTGTCTTTACAAATGAGTTGTGGATCAGCCTGTAGATAAGGCTAGCACTGAGAGATAAAAGAAACAATGGGATGGATTCCACTGACTGATGAATGGAAAGAGATATTTGCCTTTACAAACAAACTGTAGGGCTGCTGATAAATGAAATTGGATATCGAAAGATGAAAGAAGCAACGGGGGGAAAACTATGAATTCTATAAGAATTAAAAATTAAAAGGGAGGGTTATACATTAGACGAGAATTTCAGGTATCAGGCGTTCCGGGAAGTCTGTGCCTCTCAAGTACCTAAGCCAATGGGGAAAGAGAGAGGGAAATGCGGCCAGGAAAATAGGATAAAAAGGAGGCTACGTCCTCCAAAAATTTGAGAGATCCCAGGGGAATGTCCCATGGCCTCTCCCTTTATTCGAATAAAGCAAAAAGGACTCCTCTGTCTCCTTTTTGGACATAAACCTCTGGTGTTTGTGGATTAATTTTCCTGACAGTGTGATAGGTTGACTTGGGAAGAAGAAACTCAGAAAGAAGTTCTCTGTAAGGGAACTTCCTCTGTGAGGGTTGGGACACCTTCAAGAGCCAATTAGAGAAAGTTAGTTCGCTCCGTGAACACACATTTTGAAGGAGGTAATCCGGAACTGAGCCTCTTTGTCTTTCCGGTGGCTGAGCAGGTAACATCAACCCGAGTTTCCCCACACACACACCCCCCCATGCGGGGGGGAGGCTCAGGAGGCCGCTTGGGCCCCCTTTGCAAACGAGAGGACCCGATGGCGGGGAGGAGAAACAAGTTTTTTGATAAGACCTTTACGGCTTCCTCCTCCACAGGCCTGCGGCTCTGGGGTGGGGGGGGCCCGGCTCGTGCTGCAGGCTCGGGGCAGTGTTGGACGGGCCGGGCCTGCCCGGGTGGCCATGAGGAGTCTGGGCCTGCAGCCCAGCCCCAGAAAGGCTGATTAACACCTCAGCCGCCCCCCCAGTGCGGCCTGAGCCTGGCCCAACTTTTGTAGTTGTGTTAAACTTTAACTCTTTAGTGCTCAGATAAGATTTGCAAAGCCTCCAGCCTTTCCTTTGAATATGAAAGGAAATAAGAAGATTTCTGAAGTCAGTGACGTAAGAGCTAAGTTTTTTAGATGGAAGGAGAATGAGAAGATGCTGAAATGGCTGAAAATCTTTTTGTAAAATTGTAGGGATGAACTGATGTACTGAATATTCCTATAAGCCATGGAAAAAGACATGGGTGGATGGAAATGTTCCATTTAATAGATGATTTGACCAAAGAGCACCTGTGTTGAGAATCTTAGCCCTGAGAAAAAAGGGGATTTCGGTTTTCTGAGGATGAAGCCTGAACAGAGAGAAAGGAAATGAAGAGAACCTTTGCTGTGGAACATTTCATTCTTAAAAGTAATACCCCATGAGACAGACATGGCCCACATCTGCAGCTTTGGGAAGGCTTGGAGTTGGGAGGAGCGTCACGATTGCAGGTTCCAGGCGGATGCAAATCGTGAAAGATTAAACCACAAGAGGACTGTTTTCTTCTTTCTTGTGGAAAAATCCTTACAGCTTTCAACAAAAAGAGGCTTCTCTCTTCGAAAGTGAGCTGAAGAAGACTAAATTGGAGACTGACCGAAGTATTTGTTATATGTTTGTTTTGCTGTTATGAAAGTTGGGAGAGGGAAGGAAGGAGTAGTCTGAAAAATCTTATCCTGAATTTCTTTCCCCCCCCCTTTGTTTGTGTAGTTAATAAATTTTTTTTACATACTCTCAAATTTTAGGCCTGCCTTGCTCTTTTGCTCCTGGTTCTATCTCACAACAGAAAAATGAGTATATTTAAATTGACAAATCGAAACGAAGACACATGGAGACTAGAACAATATAATATGACTGATTTCCATAGGTAATCTAAAAGTTCCAGTGGAGACCATGGAAGTTTTTGCCACAACTTTAATACCCAAGTATGCTAACTCTTTTTCCAGTGGGCAATTGCAAAAAGTCATCCTCCTCTACCAACATCCTTTTTTTATTTTTAACCAGATGAAAATTTTACCAGAGCTCCGTAGTATATTACTCAGAGCAACTGAATTTCTTGGAGGTGACATTTAGACAATGCTCAGGGTCCAATGTTCAATTCCATTTCTATTTTAAACTAGGAAAGCAGATGTTCAAGGGCATTGCAATTTTTATGAATTGCATAGAGGTCTACCTTTGATTGCACTTCCCTAGTAATAATGTAAGATTTCAAATTATCATAGAGTTATGTTTTGAGAAACAAACACACATTTTTGCATTCACATTAAGTGCAAGTTTGTGCTGAATATGTATGCACACACAGATACTTGTACACACGCACAAAAAATCTGTACATGCAATTACACAAAAATATAGTATACAAAGATAAAAAGTAAGAATTAATTTTTTAGAAAGAACAGAAAATAAGATACAGTTGTTTGTAACCACTATATACTTACTATTTTGTTGAATCTGATAACTGATATTCTCGTCTTCTATCATAACATTCCTGGATTCCAGGGTCATTCCATAAACTTCTCAGTGCATCTACATAGGGGTTCTCAAAAGTGGACACCTTCTCTACATCGACTTCTCGAACTAACTGTGCATGAGCCTAATTTGAAACAAAGAAAACAATTAAATTTATTTAATTTTCCATGTTTACAAATAGTTCATATATTGTGAATGTGATTAACAGGAATAATTTTTCAGACTGGCAATCTTACCAATGTGTGGCTATGAATGAATGATGTTAAGGTGTGTTCAAACTAAGAAAAATAGTATTAAGGATGATATGAGAGAAGGTGAATTAATAAATGTGTATACAGGCCATTATTTCAGAATAAGCTTATCCTAATCCAGTATTATTTAGTTGAAATTGATAAAATATTCACATAAAAATTTAATTAAGCAAATTTTAAAGAAAGCTTTCATTTTTCAAGTCCAATTTTAGGGCATATAATATGCTTGCTTTTTAAATGATAATCTCTTAAGCAAATTGGCAGAGTTAGACTGATGGGAGCAGAAAGAATGGGAAAGAGGGAGAAAACGTGTCTTTTAAAGAGATTAATTTATATGTACATACACTAAGAGAGAAAAAGAACAGATGAAAACTTAGCAAACAAAAAAACCAAGGGATTCTATTCACGAATTTAGTCTACATTTCAGACTAGACTAATTTCAGTAAGAATGCAGACCCCTTTCCATTTTAAATCAGGTAAGTGCATAAAATAAGGACTGGGTTTGTTATTTTTAAAGTAATTTATCCTGCTTACTCACATACAACCTGTCATCCCACTTTTTAGACAGTCCAGGAGAATGCTACTATTCATCACTTAACAAAATTTTATACCTGCAACTGTTGTCTACTCATGGGGAAATCAAGAACCCCAAGTTCAATCTGAAAAATGTTTGTCTTTGAGATATAGAGAACAAACATATGCTCTCTGTTATAAGAACTCAAGTCTCCAAGTTCTAACAAAGCATATTTTCTTCTGGAACATCATGTTTACCCATCTTAAAACTGGACCGATCATGAAGAGCTTCTACTCTCATAACAAAATTTTTTTAAAATGGTATTCCACTAAGCACAAACCAATATTCTTGGGAAACAGCAAGATATATTTTTTCCCAAAAGATTTTGTATTTTTTGCTCAAGCCCAATTATATATTCAGTTGGCTTTATAGTCTTCCAAAAGAATGATACCCCAAGTATTTGCTCACTACTTGTGACAAACTGATTCAACAATATATTCAGATATTATTTCTTTTATTGTTCTTGAGCTCTGAAAGTATGGCCAGCTGATATCAAAATGCTAACAGAGGTAAAAGACTGACTCAGTATTCAAGAGTTGCTCTTAAGCTTTCATCGGAAATTCATCATAATTGACAGATGCTCAAGTATTATACATCAGGAGCATCATAAAAGGTAATTACTTTATTCAGTTATTAATTTAGACATATAATTACTAAAAAATAGATCAAGATTTTAAATAGTTTTATTTACCAGGTCTGTTTTTCCTGCCCTAGAACTAATATAACTTTGGACTATGTGGCAAAACCTCTGAAATGAAGTTCAATAAATACCAATGATGCGTATCCATCAGAAATCTAATTCAGCCTTTTAAAAGAAACATTCTTTCCTCAATGAAAACTGTTTCTGGTTCCCTGGGTAGACTTGGATAGACTCATGACTACTTGTATCCTACTGACATACAGCTCTTCACAACAGTGCTGCTTTTCTTAAAAAAGTAATAACTCTTCACACAGATTTCAAGTCTTTATGCTACATCTAGGCTATGGTGTCTTGTTCCCCAGAGGTACTATGCTTTGCTGTAGATTACAATTTTTCTTTCTCTGAGTATTTCTCAGTTGGTATCTTTTACTGGCTTCTAATTTCTGGTCAAAAAGAGATTTAAAGCCAGAATCTCATCTATTGGCTTGTTTTCTCATTTGCTCCAATAAAAAAACAAAAATTATTCTACAGAAGCCTAATGAGATGCAAAAGCATAAATTTAATGCAGAAAAAGACTCAACCACGCATGATGTGTGGTGCTACAACTGCTAAATACTGGGTTTAGTTTCCTTCCACTAATATAATATCAGTCTTGGAACATTATTTTTGATGTTAGGACTCAAATTGCTTGCATGAAAAATCTGAGGACTCATCATTCATCCCGTTTCCACAGTATAAACTTTATCTAGTACTTCTTAGTCTTCACTGATACTTTTTGCTGTACCGAAAAATAGACATTACTTGAAACAAAATAGTAATGCTACCAGCCCTTAAAAAATTGTACCATCTGAGATTTCTTTCTTTTGGAACAACAACAACTGCTATCAAAGCAGTGAAACAAACAAAAAGGATTCTGTGAGTACCACCAAATTCAAATTGCTAATTAAAATGTAATTACTAGTTAAGCTGTAATGTTCTGTAAACAAAATCTAAATTATCTGACTTTACAGTCTAATATACTTGACATTAGCAGTCAAAGAACATTTTCCATGTCCTTCTGAAGATATAATACATGTAACAATTTGCACATTACTTGCCATAGATGTTATAGAAACATTCATCCAATTATCGTTAGCAAATCACATTAATTTTTAATTTTTAAGAGTTTCATCCTTGATTTCTACAGGTATTAAAAAGAATCATCCCAGAAAAAGAAAACTGAAATTTCTAGGAATACTATTAGAGGTATTTTCTAACAAGGATTTTATGTTTCTGAAACCAGGAGATCAGAGTTTTAGGTGATACAAAAATAACTATCTTCTTCTTCATCATTCCCTTCAGAAAATTATTGACAATGGTAAAAACTGAAATGAACAAGGGTAAGGAGACCAGCTCCCGTTTTAATGCCTTTATTGAGAAATCAGCTCTGGGTGGGAGCCCGACAGGTCATGTGCACCACCGCTGCTCCCAATGGACGATCCAGAGAAGGAGGAATTCAGCTTTGCTGTGCAGTAGAGCTGGGCTTTCTGTCCTCACAGGAGTCCAGCAGAAGACACTGGTTGGCTTGTAGTCCAGGGGTGTCATTTCGATCGGGTGCTGTTTAAGTCATGGTAACAAGGCAGGAGGGTCCTGGTTGGTGATTTCATCTTCTTCACTGTTTTTCTTACTTGGGAGTACCATTTTTGGTTTTCGATGTTATACTGGCTCGTTGTTTTTAGGGTTTTTTGTTTTTTTATTACTGAGTTGTGTCCCATAAGCACTTGCGGTCTTCTCATTTGCCAGGCATCATTCTGGGAGCAGCAAAGGCATTACCGACAGAGAGGGAAAGGGCATAAGGGCAAGACAATTCCAGGGAGTGGGAATCAGAACAGAACAACAGCAACAATTAACATAAAAACAGGGTGTTTTTCACAGTTAATAGAACATTAACAGAACAAACAGGAGGTTGTTCGTAACAAAAACTAATTCTGAGTTTGAAGATAATTATAGTTTTATACTGGTCATTCTAGCAATATTATTTCCCCCCCCCCAATTGCATTTAAAAATAAATGTATTTTTTAATCTCTGAGGTTCTGTCCTGGTTCTGGCCCAGATGAGCGGGAGGGGACATGGCCAAGACATTATGTTATTCGATAAGACCTTATGTCATTGCCAGATGTACGGGGAAAGGACTGTCTCGCTTGCGGGGAAAAGGGTTCCTTCCAGTTGGAAAAACGCAGCTGCGGTCAGGTTGGGTCTGGCTCTGTGGTGAGCATTTTTGCATGCGAACCATTCTCTTTTTGTATAATTTTGTTATTGATATTGTTGCTGTTACTGTTAGTTTACTTATCTCATTACCGTTTACAGTAAATTGTTCTTATTTCACCCCGTGATCTTTGCCTTTTGTGCTTCTAATTCTCCTCTTTGGCCACCTGGGGAGAGAGGGGGTGGAAGAAGGGGGAGGAGGAACGAACGAGCGGCAGTGTGGTCTGGAAAGTCTCGTTGGGAGAACTAAATTGCGGAGTACCATTCCTAAACCATGACAGTTTCATAGTGTCAGTTTTCTACCTATTATCTATTTTTTTGAAAGCACTGATGTTCCTCACTGATTAAGCGGGACAAAAAATGTATCTGTTCCCATATTCTCTCCATAAATGCACCAACCTTTTGGAATCTTACAAAAGTGGTGACCTAGTTACAGAGATACGAGGCAGAGTTTAGCATTAGGGGTAACAGAATCGCGTATTCTACACTCCTCTATATCATCTTTAGTGAATTGTCTTTTTTAAGCCAGTAAGGGGAAGCATAAGGGCTGCCATTCTTTCTCTGGCCTGGAGCTAGGGAGGGGCTGGGGCTGCCCAAACCGCAGGTCCCCGTTCGTCATTTTCTCCAACCGTGGAGCCCAAGCCTTGAAAAGACAACTCATGTCCAGGAGGTTCCCATAGGAAATGCAGTGGCAGGGGTCACACCCAGTCCAGTTGACCTGCGTGCAGCCAGAGCCTGCTCGGGACTCAGCCGCATGTTGCCTGCCGGTTTGTTGGTGCCTCCACTGAGAGAGAGACACAGCATCCGCTGTTGCCATTGCCACTCACTGTCGGGGAGAGAGACACTTGCCGGAAGTCAGGGAAAATCCAGATAGACACAGCAGCCCCCACCGACACCACCACTGCTGCTGCCAAGGGGAGGGAGCTTGCCCAGGACTGCTCATAGTTCCTGGTTTGAACTAGCTCATCGGGTTTTGTTTTGTCCCTGTTTTTCCATTGTCCCAGGGCTGGGGGAAGGAAGTTTGAACCACAAGAGCCTCCCCGGTGTTATAAATGAGAGACAAAAGTCTCGATATTCAGCAGAATTTTGGATTGCTTTATTTGATATAGAAAGAGCAAGCAGCGCGCTGGGGAACGCGAGGGGTCACCGCCCACTCCACGCTCCACCGAACCTTGGTTTGCAGCCTCTTCTTATACTGTGGTTCCTTGTTGTAATCAATAATTTTTGGGTTGTTTTGCTGTCATAATTTTGCCAGGTAAGCAGTGGTGGTCGAATAAATATCCTTAGACAAATTCACAAAGCCTCCGGGCGATAATTAGTCACAGATAGCCATCTGGTCCTTGTAGATAACCACCAGAGAAGTTCTGGAAGTCTGGTCCTTGAGATAAGCAGCATTGATCAGACAAAGGCAGGAAGGGCTTTTTGGGAAGTCCGATTTCGCAAGCTGGTAGCCGATACAACTTATTTGAAAAACATAATATAATATAACATAATGTAATGTAACATAATACAACATAATATAACAAGGTGATTTTAAACAGAATTATTTAATCATATAATTTCCTTTATCTAGTGTTCATGCTTCACTTCAGAGCTTAGTATTCTGGTTTATGCAAACCCCAATGCTTTTGTGATTAACACGAATCTTTTATCAATTCTTACAATTTCCCCACTTCTCTTTTTTTATCCCACTGATTCGTGTTCTGGTTTCAAATTTTGTCAGTACCTCTTGTACTGCCATTAATTTTGTTGCCTTCTCAGGGTCTATTGGTATTGTAGCAACTTGCATTTCTTGAACCACCGACTGGATTAGTCGAATGAAGCATGGAACAAGACAAGGGATGAACAGTAGTCCTAATAATGCACATGTTAACACAAATTTTAATTTTTTCCACCAAGTTTTCCTTAACAGGTTATTCCACCAATTATCATTAAGCATAGAGTTCCAGGTTTGTACAGGTACACGGGCTATTTGTTTTATTTCTTCTGCAATTTTAGTAATTACTTTACCATTATCATCAATTTCTAAGCAGCATTCAGAATTATTAAACTTTCCACACACTCCCCCTTCTTCAGCTAACAGATAATCTAGAGCCAGTCGGTTTTGATATACTGCTGCTCTAGTTTGGGTAAGTTGTTTAGCTATCAATTCCATTGCTCGGGCTGTCCGGTTTGAAGTAATTTTTACTACGGCTTGTAGCCTGATAATTCTATTTAGCATATAAATTGGAGTGTGATAGCCCCAGCTCCCATCTTGAGCCCAGGTAGCTGGTCTATAATATTCAATAATTTGTTCTGGGGGCCATTCATCATCCTTCTATATTTGTGTTCCCCCTATGTCTGTGCTCCTTTTATTTCGATACAAAGTTTCATACAAGGGAACTCCTAACACTCTATTACCCTTTTCCTTTGGTAATGTAAAAAACGCAGGCTGGATAATCCTTAGAGTACATGTCCTTCTCCATCTTTTTGGTAGGGTATTATAAGCTTTTTTCATACAGATCCAAAATATTCCATCTGGGGCTTTCCAGCTTAGTTTAACTGATTCAGGTTGTTGCCAATAGGTCCTTAGACTTTTTACTTCTTCATATGGGTTGGCTCTATTTTTATTATACCAGCATAGTTCTGTAAAATTGTTCTTTATACAACTATTTTTACTTAACTTTCCCCAATATCCTTCTGGAGCTTTGGGCCACCAAGACTGTTTGCTTGCATTTGTAATCAGGATAGTCTTACAGGGGGTGTGCCCCACATATTGGGTAAAGTTATTTCCCTGACGTGTTATACATACCTCTCCTATTACCTTATGACTTAGAACCCACCCTTCAGGTCTATTGACTCCCCTCAATATTTCCGTTTGATTTCACTGTAACAACTGTTTTGGGCCCAATCCCTTCCCTCTTTATGGCCATTGTTTAGTCATTTGTATTCCTTCACAGATCCAACAGTGAGTTAAGTTCAGTTCAGTAGTGATTTTTTTTCATTAATTCTACAAATAAATTTTTTCCCAAGGTGGGTAAATCCTGTTCGCTGAGTTGTTGTTTTATTTTTTTATACAAGTTAAAATTTCCCTCATGGTTTGTCTTTGTTCTTTTGAACACCCTAGTTATATTTTTTATCAATTCTTCTTTGTAGTGATCTTGCACTCCTTTCTGATCTGAATATCCCCACATACCTTCTTTTATGAAGCAGAGGTGTGTCTCTCCTAATGGACAACTTTGGTATGCTGATGGAGCCCACCCTCCTTTTCCCAAATTGGTGGCTACCCAGTAACTTCTTCCCATAATAGTGCAAGTTTCTAAGTTGTGTTTATTATAGCAGGCCGAATTGATATGTGTATGGAAGGCAAGGGTGGATACCGTGCGTCTGCCGTACCTAATTGTCTGGTAACACTTGGAACAAGCATCAGCACTATTTCCTTTTATCATCATTAGCAATAGGATGACTCCCATGACCATTTTCATCCCTCTGCCTCCCTCAAGGCCTACGGGGTTGCTGCCAGTAGCCGAGGTTTGTTTAATCTTCTCGGCAGCAGGGAATATGTCCTGGGGTCTCCCACATTGTCTTTCTCTTTTGGTAGTGTTTCTTAATTTTGTCCTAGCTTTTAGCTTTAACATTCCAGTACGAGGTACAGCAGTAACAGCACAGTATAGACAACCCTTCTGACACTTTCTTGTCAATACCTCTGCTCTGGCTCTCTTTTTTTCCTTATTCCTCCCACCAGTTATGATCATCAATTTTGATTTCTCCTTGTGCTGATAGGGTATTAATACTTTAATAGTTTCCTTACATTTATTTATTTTACACTGGACACATAATGCGAATGGGGGATACCCACCATAGGAATAACACCACAACAACTCAGTACAATATGGACACCTTTTCTTGATGAACAGGCTACACCCGGGTTTGGGGTAGGTGACTTTCAGTCCTGATTAGATCTTTGTTGTTACAGTAAAAGCAGGTTCGCCTTGGTGAATTATTTCCTGCTTCATTTCCTTGTTTTGGTGGGGGTTTTCGTGGTTTCCCTCCCCCTTTCTGCTGGGTTTCTTTCTGTGTTTCACGAACTGCAGCTATAAAGATTTTTGCTTTTGCTTTCTGCTGCTCTTAGCAATTCTTGTAACCCCCAATCGTGCCAATCATTTAACTTTTCTAATTTCTTTCTAATATCTCCCCATGATCGAGCAACAAATTAGGTTTTGCGGAGTGCCTGACCCACTTGTGTATCAGGGTCTATCCCGGAGTACATTTGGAGATCTTTCCTCAGCCACTCCAACCAGTCAGTCGGGGATACATCCTTTTTTTGTTGTTCACTAAAGGCTTTATTAATATTTTGTCCTTTAGGAACTGATTCTTGGATACCTTTAACGAGTATCTATCTCAAGTCCATCATATTCTGGCGATGGACATCATTTTGATTATCCCAGTTAGGATTATTTAATGGCCATTTCTGTTCTCCCCTAGGTCCAATCTGATGCTCCCGGTCCCATACCCTCATTCCAGCCTGTCTGATCATTTTCCATTCTTCCGTGGTGAACAGGATACTTAAAATAGATTGTAATTCCATCCAAGTATACATACTTGGTCCGAGGAATTGATCTAGCCTCTCTGATACCCCTATAGGATCTTCTAATAGTTTTCCCATTTCTTTTTTAAAGTTTCTCACTTTCCCTGTGTTCAAGGGAACATTTACAAATCTAATTAAGCCAGCCTGTTGTCCTGCTAATGGGACTTCCCTCAGGGGGTAAAGGCGAGCCTTTGTATTGTTATCTCCCTCCTCTATGGTGATACTATCTCTCCTGGTATTCCTTTGACTGGAGCGAGTTCTTAGAGCTATGGGAGTACCAGGAGGAGATGTGGGTGCGGGGGGGGGGGGGGGGGGGTCTCCTGTATATTCTGTATTATACGGAGGTGGGAGATTATCGAGGGGTTCCCAGGTAACCTTTTTTTTATCTTCATCCTCTTTTTCTTTTAAAGTATATATCAAGGATGGCTTGGACTGTTTTGCCCACAGGGCAGCATACTCACATTCCTCTTTGTTAAATGGTTCTTTATGAGCCACATATGTGTTTAATGCCCGACAAATCCAACCCTCAAATGATCTGAACATGGGCCAGTATAGGTTATCTTTACGGATCATTTTTCTGGTCCATTCCACCATGCAATATTGAATCAATTTTTCTTTACTTTTTCCTCTGTATACCACCCCTGTGTCCCAACATTTTAATATTACTCCCAAAGGGCTGCCTGGTGGTATTTCTGGCAACCTACTTGTCTTGTCTTTATTTTCCCAGTCTCCTTGTGGACCAAATGAACTTGAACCTCTTCGTGGGTCCCTGGGACTCAGAATTTTACTCCCTCTTTGTCCCATTTTTACCTCAAGGGACTGTCTTGAGGTGTTTGTACTCCCCGATGTGTTCCGCACGAACCCCTGCCTCTCCTTGGATCAGGATGGACTGGAACCCGCCTCTACCTGGGCTGGGATGGGAAAAGCAGCTTTTCCCTTCTCCCTCCGTGACTGGTGTGTTGCAATCTGCTTTTCTTTTCCTCCCCCTTCCCCCCCCCCCCACCCCTTCCCGGGTCCTGCCTTTGCCTGAACTAGGATGGGAAGGACCTAGCCTCTACCTGGGCTAGGACAAGAAAATCAGTCTCTTCCTTTGTGCTCACTCGCTTCGTCCGGTCACCGGCCAGGTCCCTCGCGGGATGCTGGAAACGCGGATAGAAGGACTCCGCTCTCGCATCGCAGCAAAGGCCACGTCTCATTCAGACAAACACACAGTCATCCCCACCAAACCAGACAGATACTCACAGTCCGATGCTCCTATCTGCGTCTTCGCGCACAAGAATTACAGGTGATTTTGCCGCGGTCTTCCGGGGAGATTTTCCTTGCTCAGTCTATATGGTGCGGTACGTCGATGGGTCCCGAGAATCACTGACGAACCGGGGCCACAGCAGTGGGGCGCCTCCCCGAAATCGCAGTGCCTCTCAGGGCTCCAAGGACGTCCCGGGTTTCGGCACCAAATTGTTATAAATGAGAGACAAAAGTCTCGATATTCAGCAAAATTTAGATTGCTTTATTTGATATAGAAAAAGCAAGCAGCGCGCTGGGGAACGCGAGGGGTCACCGCCCACTCCACGCTCCACCGAACCTTGGTTTGCAGCTTCTTCTTATACTGTAGTTTCTCGTTGTAATCAATAATTTTTGGGTTGTTTTGCTGTCATAATTTTGCCAGGTAAGCAGTGGTGGTCGAATAAACATCCTTAGACAAATTCACAAAGCCTCCGGGCGATAATTAGTCACAGATAGCCATCTGGTCCTTGTAGATAACCACCAGAGAAGTTCTGGAAGTCTGGTCCTTGAGATAGGCAGCATTGATCAGACAAAGGCAGGAAGGGCTTTTTGGGAAGTCCGATTTCGCAAGCTGGTAGCCGATACAACTTATTTGAAAAACATAATATAATATAACATAATATAATGTAACATAATACAACATAATATAACATAACAAGGTGATTTTAAACAGAATTATTTAATCATATAATTTCCTTTAACTAGTGTCCACGCTTCACTTCAGAGCTTAGTATTCTGGTTTATGCAAACCCCAATGCTTTTGTGATTAACACCAATCTTTTATCAATTCTTACACCGGCGTGCTGCCTGTTCCCCCAGGTGCCACGAAGCAGACAGCATGGGGGCAGCTACCATTTTGGTTTTGCCCTAGGGGTAGAGGGCCAGGTGACATTTTGACTTTGCTGGTTTTGTAGGTAGACCATTTTCCTCTGTAGTGTTGTGTTGTTTGCGAGTTTTACCTCAGTAAAATCAGTAAAATTGTGACTCTAATGTTTTTGTTTTTACTGCTCACAGTCCTGTTTTCTTTGTTTTCCCCTCCACTGTTGGGCAGGGAGGAGGGGCTCAAGCAGTATTAACGTTTTTCCCCATTGAGTTTTTATTTTTAAAACCAGTACAAGGGGTTACAGTCAATGTTAGAACAAACTTAGAAAGAAGTTTTATATATATATTTTTTTTTCCCTTTTGATATTATCTATGTATTTTTTTTCAAACTAGCTTTTTTAGAAATGATACAAAGTTTAAAATGTTTATATAACTAGTCAGGGGTTTTGTTCACCTTTGCCCAGCGGGAAAGGAATTGAAGTTTCTTTTCAAAGGATTGTTTCACCACTCCAGGCCTGATGAGGTTAACATCTCAACAGACTGGGAGTAGAACAGAAGATAGACAAAAGATAACGACCATAAACTCCAAACATCACCCCTGGCATGGTCAGAGATATCTGGTCTGGGAAAAGAGAAAGAAGAATGAGAATCTAATTAGCATTGAAGGCAAAGGGATCAATAACCAGTAGGAAACCAAATACTAAGAACTGTGTAATTTGTGTAATAGATTACAATATAATAATCGCTTTCGCAGTCACAGGTTAGCTTTTTGCATCACAAATATTTTGATATGGTACAATTTATACTTACTTTTAACTGCTTTTGTATAGTATAATCTGTCGGTTTATGTATGCACTGTATAGTTTATATGAATAGTAGTTTGATAAATATATTATATCGTAGGCCTTAGCAAAATGTTAAAATAGAGACTAAAATACTTCTATGTAACTAAGAGAATGGTGTAAAGCAACTATTTTGTTTCTTACGTCTGCAGACTGGCTGCCCCAAGTGATAACAGTGACAGAAACCAGAGCATGAGCATCCAAGAAGGATTTATTGAGTCCTCGCTATCAAGGAGTGTGAAACAACAGGATAAAACTACAAGAAGGAATAAAATATATTGACCTAATATACAGAATGTCCTGCAGACCAGTCAGAGGTTAAAACCAAACAAGAGAGTTCCTGGAACATCAAAAACTCAAAGGAATGTTTGAACAATGTATAAACTCATGAATATGCATGTACCTTCCCGCAATGTAACAGTATGTAGAAAAGATGTTTTAAGTTGACAGGGTGTTCTTTGCCTGATCACCAAAGGCACCCCAGCACTGGATATTTATCCTTTTTTATCCCTGTGCTGGTTTGTATTAGTTTATATTTGTGGTAAGGAAGGAAAGGAACCAGTTATGGAAATAATTCCCTGTATAGACCTTGGCAGCTTCCTTTAGTCCTGACAAAAACCCATCATTGGTCGATTTTTAATGTTTGAACAACCTCCTGTTCTGTTAATGTTCTGTTAACTGTGAAAAACACCCTGTTTTTATGTTAATTGTTGCTGTTGTTCTGTTCTGATTCCCACTCCCTGGAATTGTCTTGCCCTTATGCCCTCTCCCTCTCTGTCGGTAATGCCTTTGCTGCTCCCAAAATGATTCCTGGCAAATGAGAAGACCGCAAGTGCTTATGGGACACAACTCAGTAATAAAAAAAAAACAACCAAAAACAACGAGCCAATATAACATCGAAAACCAAAAATGGTACTCCCATGTAAGAAAAACAGTGAAAAAGATGAAATCACCAACCAGGACCCTCCTGCCTTGTTACCATGACTTAAACAGCACCCGATCGAAATGACACCCCTGGACTACAAGCCAACCAGTGTCTTCTGCTGGACTCCTGTGAGGACAGAAAGCCCAGCTCTACTGCACAGCAAAGCTGAATTCCTCCTTCTCTGGATCGTCCATTGGGAGCAGCGGTGGTGCACATGACCTGTCGGGCTCCCACCCAGAGCTGATTTCTCAATAAAGGCATTAAAACGGGAGCTGGTCTCCTTGCTCCTATTCATTTCATTTAATATTGACACATTGTTACACCGATGAAAAAGCTAGATGTGCCTTTGTGAACACACATGTAAAGACGAAAAAATCCCGGGAATCTCTTTCCCTTCCAGCCTCAATACAAGTAACAGCCTAGCCCCTCCATAAGGCCGGGCCAGGCTAGGCCAGGCAGGCTCTGCTGCAGGCCATCCTGGTAGAGCCAGGTCTCCCTCCCCCCAGCGGGGCCAGGCCAGGCTGGCGGCTCGGCTGGAATGCTGCTGCTGCTAAGTTTCACCAAAATCCGCTAGGCAGGGGGAGAGGGAGCCATCGACCCGCAGATGCTGCCACTCTGCTCTGCCTTGGATGCTAAGATCCTAGCTCACCTCCCCCCCCAGCGCAACTGCCGAAGAATTCTCCATCCTAAACAGCTCCAGCCATGACTCGACAGGGATCACATGACCATCTGCAGGCCTTGGGCGAGATATTAACTCTTTCACTACACAGATGAGACTTGCAGACCTTCCATCCTCTCTCAAGTGAAAGAAAATGATAGAGTGAAGAGAAATGCAGAGAAACAACATGGAGACATTGAGGTCAGAGAGGAAGGAAGAGGCAGGTCCCAGATGGGAGGGGATGAGGAGATAGCTTGGGCTGAAATCCTCTTGTAAGCTATGGAGAAGATATGATTGATACATCAGACTCTTTTTCCCTGTAACTCATTGAAAATGTATAGGGTGGTTGAAGCGTTCAAATTGTAGATATGAGCAAAGGCATCTATGCTAAAGCAACCAGATATTGAAGTAACTGTGATTGATGAGAAGCATGAACAGAGAGAGAGGAGAGTGATGAAGACCCTTTGCCTTCAGGCAAAATAGACCTCTGTTCCCAGAGATTATCTCAGAAATAGATAAAGAGAACCTTTGCTTCTGAACAGTCCATCGTTAAAGTGTACCCCATAAGTTGACATGGCCCTCGAAAACAGTTGTGGGAAAAACTGTAAGTCAAGAGGAGGGACTTTTACACCGTGATCATACTTCCATTCTCCCGGGCAGCTGATTCGCTGTGACATAAAAGCCACGAGAAAACTGTTTCTCATGGAGAAATCTCCATAGACTGATGAGAGAGACTCCTCTCCCTAAGTAAATTGAAAAAAGACTATTTTAGAGATGGTAAACTGACTGATTTGTTTCTCTACGTTGTCAGTGTGAAGGAAAAGAGGGTATGGCGGGAGAAATGTTCTGAAGGTTTTATTCTGATTCTTTTTTTTTTCTCTTAGTTTCTGTTAATCAAGTTTTTCTTTATACCCTTCAAAGTTTGAACCTGCTTTGCCTCCCTCCTAACTCTATCTCACAGCAAGAAATGAGTAAATAATTCTAAGGGGTACAGTGGCAATTTGGCCAACCCTAAACTCACCATATAAATTGGTGCTTTGGTCGGGAAATTTCAAATTGGCAAACAAAAACCTCTGCACTAAATTGGTGTTTCTTCCTGGTTTCAAACTGAAATCACCAAAATCCTTTATTAAACTTTTAAAAATTCTAAAGCATGAACTTTTTATTTTTTTCCTTCACAAATTTGGAGGTCCCACTGAGATAAAATACCTCAAGTCTCCATAGCTCCAGGGGATCCTGAGCAGGAGGCACCCCACTGAGTTAAGTGGCTCACCCGGGCTTGTCCTGCTGTGATGAGGGACTGCAGGTTAACCCTCGGTAGGATAAAAAGGGAAGTAAAATTCCCGAAGAAACTGCAGCAACTCCTAATTTGTGCACAAAGAACCTAGACGGGTGAGTATATCGTGAAAAACAAAAGAGTGTCATGAAAATCTGGGAGAGCGTGTGTGTGTATGAGACAAGGACAGGACAGTCCCCGATCTGCGAAGTGAATTATGGAGTCCTGATAAGCCATGTTTTCATCTCCCCTCAAGGGGAACGACTGGTGAAGGGATGAAGTGAATGCTAGAGGTTGAGTGAGAGCTCGGAATAGGGGAAGTTTAGCTATTTTGGGGTTAAAACGGGGAATTAAGAAAAAAAGAGAAGAATTGCCTGTAATTTTGACTGCGGAAATCCTAATTCCAGGTAGTACTGCATTCGTCCCATGTCTGATTGCCTACAGGAATCTTGGTTATATTGAGGGTTGGAGCAGTTAAAAAGTTGGTGCAGGGTCTGCAAAAAGGCAAGATGCTGAGAAGCTGAAACCCGATATACCCTTGAGGCATGAATTGTTAGGCTGATCTGGGGTGTTAAGCTACTAAACAGAAAACACTGCCTGAGAGATCTGAGAAACTGATTAGGCCTACTTGATAACACAGCAAAAAGTAAAAGCTTTGTAGTAAGGCCTTTGAAGTTCATTTATGTGCTGTTATATGGCTGGGGTTTTATAAGTACATGGGTGGTGAAAGAAAGATTTTAAGTTTGGGAAAATCGTAAAGGGGTTTAAAAGTATTTTTGGGAGGTAAGTCATTGTACAATGAATAAGCATCTGTAAAGGAATATTAGTACCCGATTCAACAACAAGGGTACCTTATTATTACTGTATAAATGTGTGTAAAGGTGAATGTATACGTCCCTTGTTTAGTGTAGGTTGGGGGTTGAATTTTTCCCATTGTTATGTTAAGTATTTGGGGCTACACCCAAGCTCGGTAGCTAGTAAGTCTCTCTTGCAGTAAGTGGGGAGAGGGAGGAACATCGAAAAAGGAGAGGTGGGATAGGGGCCTGCTCTCTCGGGCTCTGGCTCTCTCACTCGTCTGGCTCGGAGAAGGACGGTCGCTAGAAACTCCGCTGTGCCATCCCAACGCGGGGGAGCTGCTTTCCTTGGCTGTGGGATCCCACAACCTCCCTGCTCGGACGCTCTCTCCTGCCGACTTCAGCACATCCTTTTGGAGCATCAGGACTGACACTGCCCTGGGACCTGTGAACAGCATCTCCCATCCATCCTTCCCATCTGGGACACAGACACCATTCACCGCAGCACCCCTCCAGCCACGTGTGAGCACCGCATCTCGTCCCTGCTCACCGAGAGCTGGCAGGCAGCGCCGGAATGGTAACTGCACCACAGAGAGGTGTCCACAACCGGGAGAACTGTTTACTGGGTTTCCTGCTCTGTTGCTGTTGATCTCGCAGTTATTGTTGTGGTGTTTTGTTTTCCTTGTTACATATATATGTAAAGATCTATTATTCCAACCCCCTATCTTCACCTGAGAGCCCTTTAATTTCAAAATAATAGTAAAATGAAGGGAGCTTATACTCTCCTTTTCAAAAAGAGAGGCCCCTGTCTTTTTTAGCAAATACCTGTCTTTCACACCAAGACAGTGTGACTGGCAAGTATAACTGCTGAATGGATGAGACATACTATCAGTACAAAGTGAGTAGTGAGCTTGGATCCGCAGTTCCGTTTTTTGGGTGACCAAAACGGCCGGAGAAAGGCAAAGCACTTGTCATTCTAAAATATAGATTTTGTGTTGTTTGTATGAGTGCAATTTTGTGCTTAAGCTGTGGACTCAGGTGTGAGCCTTGGGTTTTATGTGAGTGTAAGAACTGTCAGAAGAGGTGGTATTGCACAGCTACGCGCAAGAGTGCCTGGTGCCAGGAATGTGGAATAGCCGAATTAAGGAACTAGATATCAGGCATTGAATTACTTAATTTCTGTAAGACACAAGGAAGTAGACAGCCCAAGAATAGGAAACGTTGGAGGGAGGGAGAGGCTGTCACAACACGAAGAAATAATTCGTGTAAGACAGTATTTGGTTCCCAGAAGGTGGACTGTATCTGAAGAGAATTGGGAAAATACCCGTGAAGAGTGTAGAGTTAGATTTGCAAGGAAGCTAAGAAAGAAGAGAGAAAAAAGGAGTTGTGTGGGAGATTATGGGATAAATGGATAAAAATGGGACACAAAGCAAACAAGGAAAAAGCCCCCAGGGGAAGGGGAAGCTGAAAAGCATAGATGGATATACCTCCCAATAGCCCCCTGGGGAAAAAGTTGGCACAGTGGGAACATGACCCCGACACAAAAAATAAAAATAAGATCAAAATGATGGATTACTGTATAATAGAATAGACTAAAGAGAAATAAAATCGAACCATTTTTTCTGACCTCTATACGATTCCTTTGAGAAGGGGTTGTGCCAAGATTTGAATATTTATGTGAATGCCAAAGAAGCCGTCAGTCAAGAGGAAAAAGATTACACACTTACTGGGGGGAGGGAATCTCTCTGGGGAAAGTGCACGCGTTTAAATTAGAAGAAACAAAAAACCTGGGACCCCTTAGATTTTTCTGCCCCCTCCATATCCACCAGCATCTAATGCACTCCCCTCCACACCCTGATGGACCTAGCCAGAATACCAGGGGAAGAGCAGTCCAACAAGAATCGAAAAATGAGGACCAAGCAGTATCGCTATCTTCCCCTCCAGGAAGTACTATTGGGAGGGGCACATGGGGGAATCGGATTTGTGACAGCTCCACTTAATTCCTCCGAAGTAAGGGCATTTAAAAAGGAATTAAAAGGTCTCCTAGAAGATCCAATTAGACTAAGTGAACAAGTAGATCAATTTCTGGGACCTAATGTTTATATCCGGGATGAAATGCAATCCATACTAAACCTTTTGTTTACACCCGAAGAAAGACAAATGATCCGAGCAGCAGGGATGCAGATATGGGAAAGGGAACATGCAAACAGACCCCATGGGAAGCATAAAATGCCCATACAAAGACCTAACTGGGATCAGAATAACCCTGGAGGAAGACACAGTATGGAGGTGTTATAAATGAGAGACAAAAGTCTTGATATTCAGCAAAATCTAGACCGCTTTATTTGATATAGAAAGAGCAAGCAGCGCGCTGGGGAACGTGAGGGGGTCACCGCCCACTCCACGCTCCATCGAACCTTGGTTTGCAGCCTCTTCTTATACTGTAGTTTCTCGTTATAATCAATAATTTTTGGGGTTTTTTTTGCTGTCATAATTTTGCCAGGTAAGCAGTGGTGGTCGAATAAACATCCTTACATAAATTTACAAAGCCTCCAGGTGATAATTAGTCACAGATAGCCATCTGGTCCTTGTAGATAACCACCAGAGAAGTTCTGGAAGTCTGGTCCTTGAGATAGGCAGCATTGGTCAGACAAAGGCAGGGAGGGCTTTTTGGGAAGTCTGATTTTGCAAGCTGGTAGCCGATATAACTTATTTGGAAAACATAACATAACATATATTATGTAACATAATACAACATAACATAAGGTGATTTTAAACAGAATGATTTTATCATATAATTTCCTTTACCTAGTGTCCATGCTTCACTTCAGAGCTTAGTATTCTGGTTTATACAAACCCCAATGCTTTTGTGATTAACACGAATCTTTTATCAATTATCACAGAGGATTATAGAATCTTAATAGTTAGAGGTATTAAAGAGGCTGCGCCACAAGCTCAGAATGATTACAAAGCATTTGCTGAACAACAAAAGAAAGAAAAAAACTAACGGAATGGTTGGAGAAGATAAGAGGAAATATGAGAAAATACTCTGGTATCGATCCTGAAACGGTATCAGGACAAGTTTTATTAAAAAATACCTTTGTCACTCATGCTTGGCCAGATATAAGGAAAAATCTAGAAAGATTAGAGGATTGGCAAGACAGGGTTGAATGATCTGTTAAAAGAAGCCCAAAAGATATACGTATGGAGGGATGAGGAGAAAGCAAAGGCAAAAGCTAAAGTAATGGCAGCTGCTTTTGCCGAAGGAAACCACCGAGCAAAAACCCACTCCTTTAAGGAGGTGAAGCCCCAGTCAGGCTAAACAAAGGGGACCAGGAGGAGTTTAAGGGGAACAGAGCTCCCTAAAAAGGTCCTAAAAAGGAAAAAGGACTATTTAATATCTGGGGCCCAATCTGTTATTATTGCAAGGAAACTGGACGCTTAAGGCGAAGCTGCCCACAGAGAGAAAAGGATCCAAAGGATTTTAGAGAGGTTCAAGAAATAGACAAATAGGGGGGTCAAGGGCTCTATCTCCTGGGGTGAAAATATCAGCAGGAGCCCTTGACAACTTTAAAAGTAGGTCCTCAGGAGGAGGAATTTGAATTTTTAGTGGATACAGAGGCAGAGAAGACGTATGTTTGTAGAATTCCAAAGGATGCAAGAAAAGCCAAAATATAATTCAAATAGTAGGGGCAAAAGGGGAAGGATTTCAAGTGCCAGTTATAAAACATGTGATATTTGAAGGAAGAAACAAAATAGGAACAGGGGATGTTTTATTTGTACCAGGGGCAAGATGTAATTCTCTGGGGAGGGATTTGCAAGTACAGTTAGGTATTGGAATGCTTCCAGAAGGGAATAAAATGGTAGTCAAACTCCTCCAGTTAAAAGAGGAGGATGAAAAGCAAATTGAAGACGTTGTTTGGGCCAAACCTAGAAATAGAGACAAGTTGAACATAATCCCTATACTAATTAAAATAACCAACAAAGATTGCCCAATTCGAGTATGACAATAACCACTCTCTTTAGAAGGGAGAAAAAGGTTACAGACAGTAATTCAAGCATTAATTAAGGATGGAACTTTAGAACCCTGCATGTCTCCCCACAATACTTCCATATTACCAGTAAAAAAAAAAAATCAAATGGGACATACAGGCTTGTCCAAGACCTGAGAGAACTGAACAAAAGAACTATAGATTGGTATCCAGTGGCATCCAATCCCTACACACTATTGAGTAAAATTCCTCCATCACATCAGTGGTTCAGTGTGATAGACCTCAAAGATGTATTTTGGGCCTGCTCTCTAGCAGAAGAGAGCAGAGATAGATTTGCTTTCGAATGGGAAGATCCCAATACAGGGAGAAAGCAACAGCTTAGATGGACAAAATTACCCCAAGGATTTACTAAATCCCCTAACTTATTTGGACAAGCCTTAGAAGTATTACAACTTTTCCCTATTGCACCAGAAGTAAAACTTATTGAATATGTTGATGATTTACTTCTCTCAGGGGAGGATGAGGAAAAAGTCCAATAATTCACTATATCATTACTAAATTTCTTGGGAAACCAAGGGCTTTGGATATCAAAAGAAAAAGTTCGTTTTGTAGAGAATAAAGTAAAATACTTAGGGCATATAATAGGCCAAGGGAGTCAGCGATTAAATCCTGAAAGGATTACAGGAATAACCTCACTCCCCCAGCCATAAACTAAAAGGGAAATCAGAAAACTTTTGGGCTAGTTAGGATATTGCAGGATATATATAGAAGGGTACACCCAGGCTATTAAATTCCTATATGAAAAATTAGCAAAAGATGAAATTACGTGAGGAAAAGAAGATGAACAGAGATCCAAAAGTTTAAAAGAAAAACTGATTAGTGCCCCTGCTCTAAGTCTCCCCGCTTTAGATATACCTTTTTACCTATTTATCGATGTAGAAAATAAGGTAGCCCATGGAGTCCTAGCTCAAGAATGGGGGGGGAGGAGGTCCAAGAAACCAATGGCTTACCTGTCAAAATTGTTAGACCTTGTTAGTAGGGGCTGGCCCACTTGTATTCAGGTGGTAGCTGCCACTGCCTTACTAGTAGAAGAAAGCAGAAAATTAACTTTTGGAGGAAGATTAAAAGTGCACACCCCACATATAGCTAAAATATTATGAATCAAAAAGCTGAGAAGTAGCTCAGTGACTCTGAAGTGTTAAAATATGAAGTAATTTGAATAAAGATGATCTAGAACTAGTTACAGATAAACACCTCAGTCCTGCTCAGTTTCTATATGGAGAATCAGTAGAAGAACTAGTACATGACTGCTTAAAAATCATAAACTATCAAACCAAAGCGAGAGAAGATCTGACTGACTAACCCCTTTTTGGGGGGAGCGATTATACGTTGATAGGTCCTCAAGAGTAATCTGAGGAAGTGAATGAAGAACTGATAACCATAGAAAAGAAAAGTTACGTCCCAGCTGGTCAGCCCAAGTGTGTGAATTATATACTTTGAAATGAGCCCTTGAAATATTAGCACTAGAAAGAGAGACTGTGTATACTGATTCTAAGTATGTCTTTGGAGTGCTGCATACTTTTGGGAAAATTTGGGAGGAAAGAGGACTGCTAAATTCAAGAGGGAAAGGACTAGTCCATGAAAGGCTTATTTCAGACGTATTGGAAGTGCTACAGTTGTCAAAGGAAACGGCTGTTGTGCAAGTTCAGGGACACCAGAAAGGAACCACCTTAAAAATATGGGGAAGCAACGTGCAGACTTAGAGGCTAAAAACGCAGCTGAGTCCGAAAAAGAGAACATAATGATGGTCCTAACCCCCATAGAAGAAATTCAGGATGTACCAATACTCAGTAAAACAGAAGAAAATAAATTGCTGGAAATAAGAGGGAAAAAAGACAAAGGGAAGTGGGTGCGATCTGATGGAAGACAGTTATTAAACAAACCACTGCAAGAAAAATATTTGAAAGCAAGCATAACAAGACTCATTGAGGTACCCAAGTGCTGAGTGATCAGTTCCTAAGAAATAGGGGTTGCATGGGAATTTTTGGAATAGGTAAGCAAGTAACTAAAAAGTATGTGATATGCCAAGAAGTAACCAGAAAAATCATAAGGGGAGCATGCCGAGGAGGGCGAGAATTAGCCTTATGACCCTTTCAGAGTATCCAAGTAGATTTCACTGAACTCCCCCAAGTGCAACAGTGGAAATTTTTGCTAGTAATAGTAGATCATTTAACCCATTGGGTAGAGGTGGTACCAGCAGTTAAAACTACTGCCAATGTGGTATGCAAAACTCTTCTAGAACTAATCATTCCCCAGCATAAAATAGTAAATAACAGTGATTCAGACAGAAGAACCCACTTCACATCAAAAATACTACAGCAAGTAGTCCAAGCTCCAGGTATAGAATGGGAATTACACACTCCATGGCATCCACAAAGTTCGGGGTGAGTTAAAAGAATGAATCAACCTCTCAAGAGAACTCTAAACTGATGATTGAAACCCAAATGTCATGGGTCAAGTGCCCACCCCAGCCTTGTTGAGAATCAGAACACAGCCCAGATTGGACTTAGCAGTTTCACCTTATGAAATTATGTTTGGTTTACCGTTTCTAATTTTGCCAAATAGTATTGCCACTTATGAAGGAGGGGAGGACGGTGTCAAGAAATATGTCCTGTCTATAGCACAAACTCTAGAAGAACTGCAGGAAAAGGTAAGAATCCCTCAGACTGCTACCCTAAACTTCAAAATTCATAGTGTCAATCCTAGGAACTGGGTAATAGTTAAATCATAAAAAAAACAACTTTTAATCCCACAATGGGGAGGTCCCTTTCAGGTGTTGTTGACCACCAAATTGGCTGTACAAACTGCAGAACAGGGATAGACCCATGCTAGCAGGATGAAAGGACCAGTAGAAGAACCAGACAAATGGAGAATTGTCCCTTCAACAGAAGGACAGAAAATGACTCTAAAGTGAAACATGCGGGTTTAATAGGGCAAGAACAAACAACCATCCATCGGTCTTACCTAGAAGGGGGTGTCCTTGTAAACTTTGTCATTTTCTTTTTGTATTCCCAAAGATCAGAGGCTTTCCAAACCTCACCACAGAGACATAAGTACAAATGAAGACCTACTAGGTAAAGAAGTGATCTACTGACAAGTCAACAAAACAAGAGTAACCAGGGAACAGGGGGCAAGTCCAGGTTGACCACTGTACTCGCCCCAAGAAGACCACATACACCAGCTATGGGTAGCAAACCCATAGGCATGGTAGGTAGGAGTATAAGCCATACTGGACCCCTGTAATGCTTTTATGTGTTACTCCTGACATTTTCCAGTTGGGAATCTAGAAAATACGTGTCACAAATCCTATCAGTCATTTTATGTAGGTTCTCTTTTTACTACTCACACCCTTATTGACCCACACTGTTATGACTCATCCAAATTAGACATCTGTACACGTCAAGTAAACATTCTAGGTTGCAGAAAACCTAGGACAGAGTGGTAAAAGGCAAGGGAGTGAATTCCCAAAAGGGAAGAAAAGAAAGGGGAGAAATGGGTTTGTTTTGAAAGAGCTCCCGGGGGATAGAATTCAAGGAGACTTAGTGAAAGAACAATTAGTATCCCCAACCCCCCTGCAACCAATGCAAAAATATTCTTGAAGCATCCTTAGGAGACACCTTACTTGACAACGTGTTTATAAAAAGGCCTAAGCCAACTCCAAGTGGGGATTGGTATGAAAAGCTTAAACAGCAATTAGACCATTATATTATTATTATTAGAAAATTATATAGAAATACTGAGACTTAAGAAAAACCTGTTTGTAGATTTAAGGGAGAGAATTAATAAAACATGGAAAGTTACCAATTGCTGGGTATGTGGGAGAGCCTTGAAGAATGGCCCTGGAAAGGTAGTAGTCCAGGCCCGGTTGAACTCCTTAAATAGAACAGGACCAGCAGAGAAAAAGAATACAGAAGAGAGGGATGGGTCTTCAGTTCCACGGTGACAGGTGAGGAATGCCTCTGGAGAACTAGAGACTTGTTAGCAAAATTAGGAAAACCTCCTGTAAAAAGTTTCAAATAGAAGTTGTATGTGGTGGATCCCTAAAAAGCCTACACAATATTGGGCCCCAGAGAACAAACAAAATTTTAAGTATGATAAAGAAAGTAAGTAATTTTTGTGCAACAATACTAAAAAAAAATCCCTATTCAGGAATCCCTGAAATATCTAAATTGTGGGAAAATATAAATCATTGAAGTAATGATGATTATTGGAGAGCACCCCCCATGGCCTGTTCTGGATATGTGGGAAAAGAGCTTATCCAAAACTCCCACCCCGATGGAAAGGAAATTGTACCCTAGGAATTAAACAGCTGTACTGGTTAGAAAGCAAAACCAGTGAGAGACTCCAAGTCAGAAATAGAATTTAATAGGAAAAAAAGAGAAAAAATAAAATTCATGCAACAGTATAAAAGAAAACCACTGACAGAGTCAGAATACAACCTGCCACCCTGTCAGTCAGGCTGTTGGTAGCAGTCCCATTAAATGGTGGCTGCAGTCCTCCTGGATGACAGATACTTCAGTTGAAGCAGTGGTCCTGTAGAAGGTGCAGTTTTCCTCCAAAGGTCCAGTGATGATGTGGAAAGGTACGATTTTCCTCTGGATCCCAGAGGAAAAAGGCTGCTTTGGTGTTCCAAATCTCAGCTTTTATCTAGGTAGGAAATGCTTGGCTCCTCCCCCTGGCTGGAGCATCTCCCAATGGGATGATGTAATTTTATCAGTCATGCAGTGAGACTCAATGGCCCATTAACAGAAGAGATCTTCCTGGAGGAAGGATGGGTTGTGGAAGAGATAAAGAACACTGCCCCACCTGGTTTTGAACGGATGGTGATAGAATACATACTTTTGGGCACAACTTTACATTGTAACCTAGGACAACAGCCAAGATTTTTCCTCTTACCAAATCAAGATAGAAATAACCTAGGGGTACCAGTGTATGATGCTTTAAAAAGAAAGAAAAGAGAGCAAATTGAAATTGGAGGACACTAAAGGTTGGGAAAAGATGAACAGCCTCCTGAGCAAATAATACAAACTTATGGACCTGCCACTTGGGCCCAGGATGGGAGTTGGGGATATCAACCCCCAATTTACGTTCTGAACCGTGTTATAAGTCTCCAAGCAGCAGTAGAGATTATAACTAACAAAAGAGCCCAAGCCTTAGAATTAATAGCTGGGCAAAAAAGACAGACTAGAGCTGCAGTATATCAAAATCGATTGGCTTTTGACTATTTGTTAGTAGAAGAGAAAGGTGTTTATAGAAAATTTAACTCATCTGAGTGTTTAAAAATTGAAGATAACAGAGATGCAGTTTTAGATGCAGCCAAAGACATCCAAAAATAGCCTATGTACCGGTCCAAAAGTGGAATCTATAATAAATAAAGGATGGCGAGAAGATTTTTTTAGACTATCCTGGTAGAAAAATGTGCGATTTATAATGCTATGTAAAATAGCAAGTTTAATTTTTTTCCATGTTTAATTCCATGTCTTATCCAATTGATTACTTATGTAGTTCAAATTATGCAATTAATAATGATGTCCATCAATCTCGAGTCAGGAACCTCAAGATGAATGCAGAAAACTATAGTACTAAAGAAAACAAAATATGATAAAAACCTAAAGAAGGCATGTATGATCTACGAAAGGTATCATTATGCCAAGAGTACAGAAGTTCAAAGGCTGTAGATCTAGCCAAACTAAGTAAGAAAAAGGGGAGAAATTGTTATAGATGATAATATAATTTTAGATTTCGCATTCATAGGTTAGCTTTTTGCATCAGAAGTATTTTGATATGATACAATTTATACTTACTTTTAACTGCTTTTATATGGAATAATCTGTCAGTTCACGTATGCGCTGTATAGTTTATGTGAATAGTAGTGTGATAAATATATCGTAGGCTTTAGCAAAATGTTAAAATAGAGACTAAAATACTTCTATGTAACCAAGTTAGAGAATGATGTAAAGCAATTATTTTGTTTCCTATGTCTGCAGACTGGCCTCTCCAAGTGATAAGATAACAGTGACAGAAACCAGAGCATGAGCATGCAAGGATTTATTGACCCTTCGCTATCAGGGAATGTGAAACAAGATAAAACTGTAGGAAGAAATAAAATATATTGACCTAATCTACAGCGTGTCCTGCAGACAAGTCAGAGGTTAAAGCCAAACAAGAGTTCCTGGAACATCAAAAACTCAAAGGAATGTTTGACTAATGTATAAACTCATGAATATGCATGTACCTCCCAGCAACATAACAGTATATAGAGGACAATAGTTGAAGTTGACAGGGTGTTCTTTAGCTGATTGCCAAAGGCATCCCAGCACTAGATATTTACCCCCTTTTTATCCCTTATTAAACTTGTAAAAATTCTAAAGCATTAACTTTGTTTTTCACACTTGGGACCAATGAAGATTGAATCAATGAACTTCTCTGGGTTTTGACTGTATGTGAAAAATCTAGTAAATATTATGTGATGGAATGATTTTCTCTGCACAACCTGGACAACATGTGGATGAAAATAGTTCTGTTGCACATCCTAGCCAGAATAAAGTGATGCCTTGATTCTCTAACACTGAAAAGATATTGTTGGAGAGTTTTCGTTTTTCCTGCAGTTTCGGTGACAGCTTTCTAATCTACCAAAAAGATTTATGAGAGCCATACACAAATGTAGTCCATTTTTAAAAAGTATTCTGATTCACAGAAGAAAGTAATTATGCTTGAGATGCAATAGGCAATGTTGGTTTGTATCGATGGTCTATGTGGACTAATTGATTTAAGATGCCCATTTAAATAATCTCTCTTATGTGGGAAAACAAATCCTAGCAAATATTTTCTGTTTTGTAACAGGATTTCCCAAAACTGGAAGAAATGTTGTAGCACTTGGCCTGCAAATAACTAAATCATCAACCACAGGGAAGCCTGAAGACAGGCTAAGAGAGTTGGGATTTTTCAGCCTGGAGAAGAGAAGGCTCCAAGGAGAACTTTACAGGAGCCTTCCAGTACCTAAAGGGGGCCTACAAGAAAGCTGGACAGGGACTTTCTATAACAACATGTAGAGTAGGAAGAAATTCTTTATTGTATGAGGGTGGTAAGGTACTGGAACAGCTTTTCCAGAGAAGTTGTGGATACCCCATTCTTGGAAGCATTAAGGGCCAGGCTGGATGGGGCTGTGAGCAACCTGGTCTAGTGGGAGGTGTGCCTGCCCATGGCAGGGGGATTGGAACTAGATGATCTTTAAGGTCCCTTCCAACCCAAGCCATTCTAGGATTCTAGGCCTGGATGGTATAATTCACAAAGACTGCATAATTGACATCAATGGCAAGAGATCAGATCCAAGCAGTCTGAGAGCTGAATGGAAGTCAGTACAAAAAACCATTATCATGACCATGACTTTTTCCTCTCCTGTCTTGAGAGGATTAACAATCCCAGTGATTCATTTCTTGAGAACATAGCTCTTGCTTGTAGAAGAAACAATTATTTATGCTAGTCAACCAAAATCATGAGTCATTTGCAGATTCAGATCTTGATGACTTGTAATCTACAACTGTAGTATATGGAATTGCCTTGCCTTACTGGGTTAAAGCCAAATTTACCCTAAACTAGGACACAAGATACGCAGCTTTGGAGGAAATCTTTACCTATCCTTTGCCCTTCTTTTCTTATTCCTTGTGATGCCTTGGAGTGGCTACCTGAAACAGAGACTAGACAAAATTAAGAGAATGCAAGCAGGTATTTATTGAAGGCCTTCAATAGGTACACTTTGGGCAGTCAGAAGCCTCTGAGGGGCTACACCCAAGATGGACGACAGTCATGAATTTTTCATACAGTTATAAGTTTGGTCCATTTACCTATCAGGGGTTTATCCTCCAATTACAGTTTAAGGTAATGAAGTAATTTACTCCAAGTTTGTCTTCCCCAATTCACTGTTGTTTACATCTCTTGGGGCCTGAGATAACATGTCCTTGAGTTTCAGGCCTAGAGAGGAATTGTTTTTTCTGAATAAAATGAGAGAACAGTAGCTGACAGGCCATGGAATTTTAGAGTTATACAACTAAAGCAGTACAGGATCTGAAAAATATAAAAGCTAAATCCTAAGGCATCACTTGGACCTAGTAAACCAAGAGCAAATAGAGACTTTTCTGCAAACCTGGACAATTGAAACAGGTTGTCATGGTTTTGGTGTAACATTCAAGGAGAGTAGGCTGCATTTCAGTGTCTTGAAAAAGTAATAGATGGGGAATGTGTTCCTTAACATATCAGGAATCATAAATTTCTGACAATCAGTCCAAGGTAGGAAAGTGCTTTTACATAGCAAAGAGAACTAATTTGGAAGAGGACTGTGGAGAGTTAGTTGCTTCCTTTGAGCAACTCTGAAGCACAGAATGGATTAGGCTAAACAGAAGAGGCATCATTGTGAGCTACACTGAAAAATTTTATATAAATTAATAAAACGTGTTCTGAATGGTTGGAAGGAGGCTTGGTACAATGCTAATCATCCTGCAGTTATTGAAAAAGGTCAATACGGTCTCAAAATTATCTAAAGAGGAACTTGTCAACCTTTCCTATTTTATATTCCAACTTTTGAGTAGGAAAAACAGCATATGATCTTTGAAAAAGAACTCCAGACACAGAATATAAAAAATTAAGTTTGCAATGATGAATACTTTTGTTGTTACTGTTCACTGTCTGTAAAATGTTTAGAATAATGAGTCCTAACCCATGACTCGTGGGCACTACAGGAAAACAAAGATTTAAACAAAATATCTTGTGACTTCAGTTTGAGAACTACTTAAGTTCAAAATGTATCATTAAACTCTACCTATAATACTTTTATATTAAAAAACAGTGGAAAAACAAAAGAAAAAAAGTCACATCTACACCTATGAAATTTTGGCTTTTATTTTTAATTAGGTTCAGAGAAAGTTTATGGAGTAGCTGAACAAATCAGAAATTCCTTTCTACACTGAAATCAGTGCCCTGAATTTTCCTGATTTCTTGTTTACTTTTAAGTTGCATCAGACACAGACAATAAACACTATGCCATGCTGCAGGGCAAAACAAGGGTGTGACTGGTCACTCTCCAGGTTTCATATTTCCTAAATATAGACTTCAGGTTGTCTGACTCACTTAAGCCATTACCTAACAAATAAAAACAACAAATTTATCAAAATGCTCATTACCGTTATTTTGATAGAATATCTAATTGTAAAATCTGAATTCTCTCTTTTGTCTCTATTCATCCCTTCCTTCCTTAAAACCCCCATCTTTAAAAATATTTTTATTAACTAAAACAACTTCTTCAACAAATGTTGTTAGCAATCAACTTCTATAGAAAAAAACAGATTTGCAAAACAAAACAGAAAGAGAACTGAAGTGTCCATAAGCAATATACTCTCTATTAAGACGACATACAAGCAGATGAAGTTAAACAATTCAGTCTTTCCATGATCTTAGATAAACTGTTAAAAATCTATGCTCTCTTTCTCTCAGAAGAAGGCTAGATTTCAGATGTGCATCCCAATTCTGTTATTTCTAGTATGTCTAAGAAGAGCAATTTACCGAAAAAAAACCCTCTGAAAAGGTCAGTCCTTGAGGCAAGCAGAGCTGACACAGCATGGGTGTTTCCAGGGGCAACCACGGGAAAATTTAATCGGCTCCAGGGAGCTTGAGCAACTAGGGCAGGCAAACGGAACATGGCACATCAGCAGGGCCTGGCATGGCAGTTTGCAAGGAAGGATGCATAGGGAGGGTGCAGGTAGCTCTACTGGCTCCAGAGCTCAATTGGTGGTTTTTGCCCTCTCAGGACGAGCCCAGGTATGGTAACTACTAGGCAGGTAGCCATGCCCTCAGCACTCACCAGGAAGGATTTGCAACACTAAGAGTCCCCACAACAACACACAGCTGTCCAGGTCTCAGGTTGCAGGGAGAGCCAGAGCCTGGTGCTGGTATCATACAGCAGTAAAGATGAAAGCTGTGTAAGGTGTGACCAGGTGGATGATTTACTCAGCCTGGTGGTAGAGATACGAGAGAAGGTGGAAAGGTTAAGAAGTATTAGGGACTTTAAAGAGGAGATTGACTGGTGGGAACGCTCTCTACCATCACTGGGGCAAATACACCAGCTGGCTGCACCACAAGAAGTAAAGGATCCCCCACCCTCTTGCCACCAAACAAGGAGGGAACCTAAGAGGTGGGGGGGAATAGAAATTGGTCTCTGCTTAAGGTGGCAGGAAAATGCCCTCCCAGCCTACCTCACCTTCCCAGGTGCCCTTATACAATAGGTATGAGTTTCTGGAACTTGAGAGCCAGGCACATATCAAAACTGGATGAAGGTCCATCGAGCTTGGAGAGGTTGCCTAGGGCGAGCCAGTCTAATCCCTGCATCACAATCGCCTCAGTCAAGAAAAAAAAAAAAAAAAAAAAAAAAAAAAGGGTAGTTGTCATTGGTGTCTCCCTTCTGAGAAGAACAGAGGGCTCAATATGCTGACCAGACCCAACCCACAGCAAAGTGTGCTGCCTACCTGGGGCCTGGGTAAGAGACATCACCAAGAAACTCTCCAGCCTAGTACAGCTCTCTGATTATTATATGCTACTGGTTTTTCAGGTAGGCAACTAAGAAGTCAAAACAAGCAATCTGAGGACAACCAAGAGGGAACCTCAGGGCTTTGGGACAACCGGTTGAGGGATCTGCCCTGTCCTGCCAGTTGCAGGGAATTATAAGGCTAGAAATTGGAAAATCATACAGATGTATACCTGTATCCAAGCCTGGTGTTGCCAGCAGAATTGTAGGGTTTTTGATTATGGGTCAGTTTACATAACACCAAGCCTGCTGGCAACAGATGGGGGATACCTGTCTCAGAGGAGAAAAAGGATTTTAGATCAGTAGCGAGCAGGGCTCGTTGAAAGAGCTTTAAACTAGATTTGTAAGGGGAAAAGATGTGAAATCAGGATCACTGGAGATAAGCCTGGGGGCGGCACACTACTATTTGAGGGATGGTGTGCTAGCAAGGTCTTTTGGTCTGCCATTTGGTAGAGGTAGGGGATGGAGATCTACCTGACAGTGAGAATGCAAGGGTTAGTGATGTGCTAAAAACCACAGAAGTGCCTGAAAATGGTCATGCAGGAATTAGAGCTTCTCTCCCTGAAAAGGCCGCAAGATTGATAGCACAGGTGAAGTGCATTAACACCAATGCTGTTTCAGAATTAGGCTCTAAGTTGATTCTTATTGTTCCCCCCCCCCCGCAAATAGCACACAGAGCTGAAGGCATACATTCTCTATGCTTTTAACTGCTATCATCTGAGATGTTGAATTTTTTATTACACTAGTGAAACACAGCCAACTCACATATTATTTTAACACAGATCATTAAGATTGTCATAATTTTATCCAGTTTGTTCCAAAATTCCTTTAACCAAAAATATTGAAAGCATTAACCTTCATGAATTTTTATGTGAATAATCTGGTATTAGTTTGAGCAAGTGCTTATCAACTCAGGATGACAACCACTGAACTCATAACCAACACTGAATCATGAATCTCCTTGGAGGAGAAAAAAAAAATATGGGCCAAATCAAGTTCAATTTGTACCATAAAGTTCAAAGATTTCTTCAAATATTTGTTCAAATTCGTTTTACAAAAAGGTTTTTAACTGAGGCTTCCACTAGAACCATGCTTGAAGGGACACATTTCAAGTGGTATTCTGACTGCAGAGTGAATACATGGCAAGAGCTCTCACATTCTTAGTTACAATTTCAGTTACATATTTCATCCTTATTGTTTTACCAAGGTAAATAGTAGGAGAGTGTTTAACTGTTCTTTCTCTTCTAATCTGAAATAGAGGTACTGTCCTAGGGTGATGTTATGGTGTTTCTATCTCCAATCGTGTGTCCTGATTATGTTTGGTATTATGTCCTGTGCTTCCAGGACTGAGTCTGAGAGTGAAGCTTTGTTTTGTCTTGTTATCAGCCGGCTCACCTCCCCCATGGTCTATGTTTAGGAGAGGTTTTAGCTCGGCTTGCTTGCTTGCTTGCTTGCTTGCTTGCTTGCCTGCTTGCTCGCTTCTGCCTTTTTCTTTCCTTCGCTTTGCCCTTGCTTTCTGCTTATTAGTTAGTTCAGCTAGGCAGTCCAACTTTTTTCCCTGGACTGTTTTCTCTTCCACCCCGTCCCCTCCCTCTCCTGGATACCATCTGAACGGACGGGGACCTGGGAACCCCAAGAAACACCGGGAGGCTACACTTTGTCACCTGCAGCAGTCATCCCCAGCGCCAGAGACTGATAACTGAGCGACCACTCGCCAGAGAGACTGAGTTTGTCATCCCTTCAGAACGGTGAAAGAGTTTTTTTGTCAGCTGGTGTTGTCTTTTTTCCCTGTGCTGGGGAGTGTCTTGCTTGTTAAATAAACAGGTTTTTTCTCCCACTCTTCTCCAAGGAAATTCTTCCCGAACCCGGTGGGGTGGGGGGAGAGGAGTCGTGGGGTTTGCTGTCTGGGGGCTCCTTCTGGAGGTTTCCCCCCAAATTTGCCCAAAACCAGGACAAATAAATTGGCGCCCAACGTGGGGCTCGAGAAAGTGGGAAAAAACCCCTGTTCTAATAATAATAATTTGGTTCAAATTCTTTTGCGTTGGTATAGAGCAGTTATTGGCTATGTTGTTGGAATTCATGTCTTTTGGGGTGGAGGCCTGCATGGGATTTTGGTCCCTAGGGTTTTTTGAAGTCTTAATACCTTTGTGGTCCCTGGGTTTATTTGCTTATCCAGAAATAGCTCCGGTATTGTCCCTAATGCGTAGTTTCTGTAGCAGAGGGGCATTGACCAAAATATCCATCGGGCTGGGCTTGGTTTTAATGGCCTGCAGGAGATTTATAAAGGTGCTGGAATCTGTTCCAGGAATGTATGGTTCTTGGTTGTGGTTGTGCACTCAGTTTGTTAGAGGAGAAGCAGGGGATGAGGCTTTTCAGCCTTTGTTCTCCTTCTTCTCCTCTGAATTTGTTACATCCTTATTAGAGAATGTTCAGTTCCCCCTGAGTGTTAAAGAGACCATCTTTCTGGTGTTTAATATAGTAAGCTTTCTCTATACAGTCTGCAGTTTCTCTAGAATGAGAGCTGAGATTTCTAGAGGGGCTGAGACCCTTGACCCCAGAGTAGAGCCAGGCGTGAGGAATCCTGAATGGTGTGGGAAATGGGAGGATATGGGCCAAATCTTAAAGGAATTTTCTGACCCTACATCCTGGGATTTTCCATGTGAACAAATTCAGAACCCAGCTGAGGTAGCAAAGTACCTGAAAGAGAAGTGCCATGGTAATTCTAAGGAGAAGAAGATCATTGCAGTGAGCTGGGCCCTGGCATATGCTTACCGTACCCTGTTAGATACTGTAGGGCAGCAGACAGAGGAATGGGGACAGGCAGATAAATCAGCCACTATCCCAGTCACTCAGGCTGCAGCCAACACCCCAGGCTCGAGGCCAACAACTACACCAGACAGTGAGCCTAAGCCAGCAGCTAAACCTGTCAGTAAGCCTCAACCAATGGCTGTTGCTACCAGCACGAGAAGTGGAAAGTGCACAGACAAGACTGATCGACCAGTGGATGATGATGATGATGATGCAGGAGAAGGACCCTCGACGCCTCCTGACATAAAACCAGGAGTCAAAGCAACTGGTAAAAGATCAGAGGCCAATATTGAGTCTTTTTCCCTAAAGGACCTCCGTGGCCTAAGAAAGGATTACACCCGACGACCTGATGAGTCTATAATTAGTTGGTTGGTCCGTCTTTGGGATGCTGCAGGCGAGGCTACAATTCTGGATGGCACTGAAGCCAGGCATTTGGGATCCCTGTCACATGATCCTGTCATCGACCAAGGAATGATGAGAGGGCCTAACCCTCACAGCCTCTGGGCACGGGTCCTGGACAGTGTAGCACAAAGATACCTGTGTGCAGATGATCTTTATATGCAGCAGACCCACTGGAAGACGATAGAACAAGGGATCCAACGCCTGAGAGAAATGGCAGTGGCAGAGATTATCTTCTCAGATGACATAACAACTAGGAATCCGGACTTGGTACCATGTACATCTGTGATGTGGCGAAAACTTGTACGACTTGGGCCCCATGAATATGCTTCTGCTTTAGCAATAATGAAGCGGGACGAGAGGGATGAGACCGTGCTTGATATGGCAAAGAAGCTCCGAGCATATGCAGATGCTGTGCATGGCCCAACACATGCCAGAATTGCAGCTGTGGAAACACGTCTGCAGAAATTAGAAGACAAGATAGAGGAGAATCATAAAAGACTCAGGGAGGAGATTAAAGAGGACCTTCTCCAAATCTCAGCAGTACAAATTAGAGGCCCTGGTATCCAACGCAGACGTTCCCCTGATGGGGAGAGGAGGTACACCCCACGAGCTGAGCTGTGGTTCTTCCTACGTGATTGCGGAGAAAACATGAGGAGATGGGATGGAAAATCTACTGCTGCTCTGGCACAACGGGTGCGTGAATTGAAGGAAGGCAAGACCCAAAGAGGAAGTTCCACCAAAAGGAGAGCAGCTCCAGTTGCCCGTAGCCAAGCTGCCAAGTATGATGATGATGATATATCTGATCCCCTTGAAGGAACCTCTAAGACATATGCCCAAGGAAAGAAGGATAAACAGGCTTAGAGGGGCCCTGCCTCTAGCCAGGGAGAGGCGAGGGAAAATCGTGTCTTCTGGACTGTGTGGATTCGTTGGCCTGGCACATCGGAACCACAAAAGTATAAAGCTTTGGTTGATACTGGTGCCCAATGCACATTAGTCCCATCAAGATATGTGGGGGCAGAATCTGTTTCTATTGCTGGTGTGACAGGTGGATCACAGGACTTTACCTTGGTGGAAGCTGATGTGAGCTTGACTGGACATGAATGGAAAAAACATCCTATTGTGACTGGCCCAGAGGCCCCATGCATTTTGGGCATAGATTACCTCCGAAGGGGGTATTTTAAAGATCCAAAAGGATTCAGGTGGGCATTTGGGATAGCAACTGTGGTGACAGAGGGCATCCAGCAATTGAACACCTTGTCTGGACTGTCTGAGAATCCAAGTACTGTAGGACTTCTGAAAGGAGAAGAGCAAAAGGTACCAATTGCCACTTCCATAGTGCATCGCCGACAATACAGAACAACTCGAGATGCCGTGGTTCCCATCCATAAAATGATCCGTGAGCTGGAGAGCCAAGGGGTGGTCAGCAAAACCCACTCACCCTTCAACAGCCCCATCTGGCCTGTACGTAAATCTGAAGGAGAATGGAGACTGACCGTAGACTATCGTGCATTGAATGAGGTGACTCCACCACTGAGCGCTGCCGTGCCGGACATGCTGGAACTGCAGTACGAGCTGGAGTCCAAGGCAGCAAAGTGGTACGCCACTATCGATATCGCCAATGCATTTTTCTCCATTCCTCTGGCAGCAGAGTGCAGGCCTCAGTTCGCTTTCACATGGAGGGGAGTGCAGTACACCTGGAATCGACTGCCCCAGGGGTGGAAGCACAGTCCTACTATCTGCCATGGACTGATCCAGACTACACTAGAAAAAGGTGAGGCTCCAGAACATTTACAATATATTGATGATATCATTGTGTGGGGGAACACAGCAGCAGAAGTGTTCAAGAAAGGAGAGAGAATCATCCAAATCCTCCTGGAAGCCGGCTTCGCCATCAAGAAGAGTAAAGTTAAGGGACCTGCTCGAGAGATCCAGTTCCTGGGAGTGAAGTGGCAAGATGGACGGCGTCAGATTCCTACTGATGTCATCAACAAAATCACAGCTATGTCCCCACCAACCAACAAGAAGGAGACACAAGCTTTCTTAGGCGCCATAGGTTTTTGGAGGATGCACATTCCTGAGTACAGTCAGATTGTGAGCCCTCTTTACCTGGTCACCCGCAAGAAGAACGATTTCCATTGGGGCCCTGAGCAGCAACAAGCTTTTGCCCAGATAAAGCAGGAAATTGCTCATGCAGTAGCCCTTGGCCCAGTCAGGACGGGACCAGATGTGAAGAACGTGCTCTACTCTGCAGCCGGGAACCATGGTCTGTCCTGGAGCCTGTGGCAGAAGGTGCCTGGTGAGACTCGAGGCCGACCATTAGGATTTTGGAGTCGGAGCTACAGAGGGTCTGAAGCTAACTACACCCCAACAGAGAAGGAGATCTTGGCTGCCTACGAAGGGGTCCAAGCAGCCTCAGAGGTGGTTGGCACAGAAGCACAACTCCTCCTGGCACCCCGACTGCCAGTGCTGGGGTGGATGTTCAGAGGAAAGGTTCCCTCAACCCACCATGCCACCAGTGCTACATGGAGCAAGTGGATTGCCCTCATTACACAGCGCACCCGGATTGGAAAACTGAATCGCCCTGGGATTTTGGAAGTAATTACAAATTGGCCTGAAGGTGAAAGTTTTGGTGTCACAGATGAGGAACAAGAACCAGTGACACGGGCTGAAGAAGCTCCACCATATAACCAACTGCCAGCAGAGGAAACACGCTATGCTCTATTCACCGACGGTTCCTGTCGCATTGTGGGGATGAATCGGAGGTGGAAAGCAGCCGTATGGAGCCCCACGCGACGGGTAGCAGAGGCCACTGAAGGAGAGGGTGGATCCAGTCAACTTGCTGAACTCAAAGCGGTTCAACTGGCCTTAGACATTGCTGAAAGAGAGAAGTGGCCAAAGCTTTACCTTTATACCGATTCATGGATGGTAGCCAATGCTCTGTGGGGATGGTTGGAGAGATGGAAAGAGGCTAACTGGCAGCGTAGAGGAAAACCAATTTGGGCTGCCGAAGAGTGGAAAGATATCGCTACCCGGTTAGAGAAATTACCTGTGAAGGTTCGCCATGTAGATGCCCATGTTCCCAGAAGTAGGGCTAATGAAGAGCAGAAAAACAATCAGCAGGTAGATCAGGCTGCAAAGATAGGGGTGTCGAAGATAGACCTTGATTGGGAACACAAGGGAGAGTTGTTCCTGGCTCGATGGGCCCATGATGCCTCAGGTCATCAGGGCAGAGATGCCACATATAAGTGGGCACGAGACCGAGGGGTGGATCTAACCATGGACAGTATTTCTCAAGTTATCCATGACTGTGAGACGTGCGCTGCCATCAAGCAAGCCAAGCGGGTGAAGCCCCTCTGGTATGGGGGGCGATGGTCCAAGTACAAGTATGGAGAGGCCTGGCAGATTGACTACATCACACTGCCTCAAACCCGCCAGGGCAAGCGCTATGTACTGACCATGGTGGAAGCCACTACTGGATGGTTGGAGACCTACCCTGTGTCTCACGCTACAGCCCGTAACACCATCCTGGGCCTGGAAAAGCAGGTCCTTTGGAGGCATGGCACCCCTGAGAGGATTGAGTCAGACAATGGGACTCATTTCAAGAATAGCCTTATCAACACTTGGGCTAGGGAACATGGCATTGAGTGGGTGTACCATATCCCCTACCATGCACCAGCTGCAGGGAAGGTGGAAAGGTACAATGGACTGTTAAAAACCACCTTGAGAGCATTGGGTGGGGGATCATTCAAAAACTGGGAGCAGCATTTAGCAAAGGCCACTTGGTTAGTTAACACCCGGGGTTCCACCAACCGAGCGGGCCCTGCCCAGTCTAAGTCCCTGAATATAGTAGATGGAGACAAAGTCCCAGTGGCACATATCAGAGGTTTGTTGGGGAAGGCAGTTTGGATCAATTCTGCCCCGAGTACAGACAAACCCATTCGTGGGATTGTCTTTGCTCAAGGACCAGGTTGTACATGGTGGGTGTCCTGGGGTACAATGCAAAAATGTGTATTCTATCACCATCTGTTAAAATGTGGGAGGGGTGGTGATCCTTATCTCTGTGGGAGATATCCTCTGCTGATGTGCCATCTGATAAGATGGGGGGATGATCATCGTTATCTATTCACAACCCATCCCTCCTCCAGAAGATATATTCTGTTAATGGGCCATTAAGTCCTATTGTGTGACTGATAAGATTACATCATCCCATTGGGAGATGCCCCAACCAGGGGCAGGAGCCAAGCCTTTCCTACCTAGATAAAAAAACTGGGGTTTGGGACCCGAGGGCAGACCTTTCTACTGGATCCCAGAGGAAAGTCGGACCTTTTTCCACATCATTGCTGGATCTTCGGAGGAAAACTGCACCTTCTACAGGAGCACTGCTTCAACAGAACCACATCTGTCATCCAGGAGGACTGCAGCCACCATTTATACGGACTGCTACCAACACCCTGACTGACAGGGTGTCAGGTTGTATTTCTGACTGTGTTGGTGGTTGTTTCTTTTATATTATTGCATGTATTTTATTTTTTTTTTTTTTTTTTTTTTTTTTCTCTTTTCTCCTATTAAATTGTATTACTGACTTGGAGTCTCGCACTGGTTTTACTTTCAAACCAACACATTAATTGGCGCCCAACGTGGGGCACGAAGGGTACTGAGGAAAGTCAGTATTACAATTTTGTTTTCACCATGATTCTCAACATGCTTACATGGGTTTTATATCTTGCTCTCTATATTTTTCCACACATGGGGAACTATCTGCCAGCTGTAATGCTCCTGTGTAGACCAGGATATGGTATAAAAATTGCTTTACTGGCCTATTATGTCTACTGCATGATAACCTCTGAGGCAATGAACATAATCCGGAATATATACTCGACTTTGTTTGCTTGTCCTAGTCTAGGTTGCTACATCCGGGGTTTTAAAAATCACACCCAGCCCTTGGGGGGAGGGGTAAAGGATGATTTTTTCCAATCTTTCCGGCCTGATACAGTAGTTTTTGGAAATGTTGAGTTCCCACTGGATGCTAAGGACAGCATAATATTGTTGTTAGTTCTGCTTTGTCTCCTCTGCACAGCCTTTACAGCCTACAACATGCTTAGAAACAGAACACTACATGGCGTATTGATGCGTATTCTTGAGGAAGAGGAAAAAAGAAACAAATCAACTTCGTCCACGACTGCACAGAATGTCACAAAGAGGAGAAGAACCAAACAAAAAGCAACAGTGCCCGTGTCTATGCAGACTGCCACAAAGGAGGAAAAAGCCAAAAGCAAAGCAACAGTGTCCGTGTCTACGCAGACTGCCACAGAGGAGGAAAAAGCCAAAAGCAAAGCAACAGTGTCCGTGTCTATGCAGTCTGCCACAGAGGAGAAAAAAGACAGAAGCACCATCAGCATCTCCACACAAACCATCACCGAGCCAGAACAGCCTAGACCAGTAGCAGTTGCGCCCGTTCAGAAGAAGAAATCAAAGAGCAAATCAGTTCGCATAGTGACTGACGAGGACGTGGCAGGACCTTCGCACCCAGCAGAAGTGACAGAGCCAGAAATCATCACTCGCTCTCTATCCCTGGGTGAGCTGCGTGACCTGCGGAGGGAATTCACCCGCCAGACAAATGAGTCCATCTTGACCTGGCTGCTCCGCATCTGGGACGCTGCAGCCAATGACACCATTCTGGATGGATGTGAGGCCAGGCAACTGGGATCTCTGTCCCGGGATGTGGTCATTGACCAGGGGATTGGGAGAACCCAAGAAACTCTCAGCCTCTGGCGGCGACTGCTGACAAGTGTGAAGGACAGATACCTTTGTAAAGAAGATCTTCAGGTGCACCAAGGAAAATGGAGCACAATAGAACAAGGTATCCGATGCCTGAGGGAATTGGCCGTGCTGGAGATCATTTTCTCAGAAGATGAGAGATTTCCTAAGAGCCCAGACTGTGTCCGGTGCACGTCACAGATGTGGTTGAGATTTGCACGACTTGGACCAGAGATGTATTCCCGTTACCTGGCAACGCTGCAGTGGAGGGAAGGTGAGGACATGGTAGGCGTCTTGGCCAATAAACTAAGGATTTATGAGGACACTGTCACAGCCCCATTTCGTACCCATGTCTCATCCGTGGAAACAAGGCTGGTGGAGCAAGTCCGAAGCCTGATTGAAGAGGGCCATCAGAAACTAAAAAAAGAACTTAAGGAAAACAACTACCAGATCTCTCCTGAACCAACAAGAGTTTCTGCCATTAGGAGCCGGCGTTCCTCAGGCAGGGAGAGAGGACACACTCCACGAGGTAACCTCTGGTTTTTCCTTCAGGAGCATGGAGAAGACATGAGGAAGTGGGATGGAAAACCCACCTCCTCCTTAGCAGCCCGGGTACGGGAGCTGAAAAGAGGGACACCTACCCCAAGAAGTTCATCTAGAGTCAATGCTGCTCCAGTCTCTCGTGTACAGAACTCCAGACAGTATCAGAATGATGATATGACTGATCCTCTTGAAGGAACCTCAAGAACCTATTTACAGGGAGAGAGCAACGTGTACCAGGATCAGGAATAGAGGAGCCCTGCCTCTAGCCAGGTAGAGGAGAGGGATAATCGGATCTATTGGACTGTGTGGATCCGATGGCCTGGCACATCCGACCCACAAAAACATAAGGCTTTGGTTGACACCGGCGCCCAGTGTACTCTGATGCCATCAAAGTATGTAGGAGAAGAATCCATCTCTATTTCTGGGGTAACAGGAGGATCCCAGCAGCTGACTGTAGTGGAGGCCGAAGTGAGTTTAACTGGGAACAGGTGGCAGAAACACCCCATCGTGACTGGCCCAGAGGCCCCATGCATCCTTGGCATAGACTATCTTAGAAATGGATACTTCAAAGACCCAAAAGGATATCGCTGGGCTTTCGGGATAGCTGCTGTAGAGACAGACGGCATTAGAAAACTGAGCACCTTGCCTGGTCTTGCAGATGACCCCTCTGCTGTGGGACTACTGAGAGTTGAAGGGCAACAGGTACCAATCGCCAGAACAACAGTACACCGCCGGCAATACCGTACTGACAGAGACTCAGTGATTCCCATCCATGAAATGATCCGTAAACTGGAGAGCCAAGGGGTGGTCAGCAAAACCCACTCACCCTTCAACAGCCCCATCTGGCCTGTGCGTAAATCTGAAGGAGAATGGAGATTGACCGTAGACTATCGTGCATTGAATGAGGTGACTCCACCGCTGAGCGCTGCTGTGCCAGACATGCTGGAACTGCAGTACGAGCTGGAGTCCAAGGCAGCAAAGTGGTATGCCACTATCGATATCGCCAATGCATTTTTCTCCATTCCTCTGGCAGCAGAATGCAGGCCTCAGTTTGCTTTCACCTGGAGGGGCGTGCAGTACACCTGGAATCGTCTGCCCCAGGGGTGGAAGCACAGTCCCACCATCTGTCATGGACTGATCCAGGCTGCACTGGAGAAGGGTGAGGCCCCCGAACATCTACAGTATATCGATGACATCATTGTATGGGGCAGCACAGCAGGGGAAGTCTTCGAGAAAGGAGAGAAGATTATCCAGATTCTGCTGAAAGCTGGTTTTGCCATTAAGCGAAGTAAAGTTAAGGGACCAGCTCAGGAAATTCAGTTTCTAGGAGTCAAGTGGCAAGATGGACGTCGTCAGATCCCAACAGAGGTAATTAATAAGATCACTGCTATGTCTCCACCTACCAACAAGAAGGAAACACAAGCCTTCCTAGGTGCCATAGGCTTTTGGAGGATGCACATTCCTGAGTACAGTCAGATCGTGAGCCCTCTTTACCTGGTTACCCGCAAGAAGAACGATTTCCACTGGGGCCCTGAGCAGCAGCAAGCCTTCGCCCAGATCAAGCAGGAGATTGCTCATGCAGTAGCCCTTGGCCCAGTCAGGACGGGACCAGATGTGAAGAACGTGCTCTACTCTGCAGCAGGGAACCATGGTTTGTCTTGGAGCCTGTGGCAGAAGGTGCCTGGTGAGACTCGGGGTCGACCACTGGGATTCTGGAGCAGAAGCTACAAAGGATCTGAAGCCAACTACACTCCCACAGAGAAGGAGATCTTGGCCGCCTATGAAGGAGTTCAAGCTGCCTCAGAGGTGATTGGCACAGAAACACAACTCCTCCTGGCACCCCGACTACCAGTGCTGGGCTGGATGTTCAAGGGAAAGGTGCCTTCCACACATCACGCCACTGACACCACATGGAGCAAGTGGATTGCCCTCATCACTCAGCGCGCCCGTATTGGGAATCCAAATCGCCCTGGGATTCTGGAAATAATTACAAACTGGCCTGAAGGTGAGACTTTTGGATTGTCTTCTGAAGAAGAAGAGGAGCAAGTGGCACGTGCTGAGGAAGCCCCACCATATAATGAGCTACCAGAGACTGAAAGACGATATGCCCTCTTCACTGATGGTTCCTGCCGAATTGTAGGCACTAACCGGAAATGGAAAGCTGCAGTATGGAGCCCCACACGACAAGTTGCACAAGCTACCGAGGGACAAGGTGGATCGAGTCAGGTCGCAGAGCTAAAAGCCATCCAGTTGGCTTTGGATATTGCTGAACGAGAGAAGTGGCCAAGGCTCTATCTCTACACTGACTCATGGATGGTAGCTAATGCTCTGTGGGGTTGGCTGGATCGCTGGAAAAAGGCCAACTGGCAACGCAGAGGGAAACCCATATGGGCAGCTGAGATTTGGCAGGACATTGCTGCCCGAATAGAGAAACTGACCATAAAGGTTCGACACGTGGATGCACATGTACCCAAAAGCCGGGCTAATGAAGAACATCACAACAACGAGCAGGTGGACCGAGCTGCCAAAGTGAAAGTATCACAGGTGGATCTAGACTGGCAGCACAAGGGAGAATCATTCCTAGCTCGTTGGGCCCATGATGCCTCTGGTCATCAGGGGAGAGATGCGACGTACCGATGGGCCCGTGACCGAGGGGTGGACCTTACCATGGACAGTATCTCACAGGTCATCCACGACTGCGAGACCTGTGCCGCAATCAAACAGGCCAAGCGGGTGAAGCCTCTGTGGTATGGTGGACGATGGTCAAAGTACAGGTATGGGGAAGCCTGGCAAATTGACTACATCACCCTTCCCCAAACCCGCCAGGGCAAACGCTACGTACTGACCATGGTAGAAGCAACCACAGGATGGTTAGAGACCTACCCTGTGCCTCATGCCACTGCCCGGAACACCATCTTGGGCCTAGAAAAACAAGTCCTTTGGAGGCATGGTACCCCTGAGAGAATTGAATCAGACAACGGAACCCATTTCAAGAACGGCCTTATCAACACGTGGGCCAAAGAACATGGCATTGAATGGATATATCATATTCCTTACCATGCGCCAGCTGCCGGGAAAGTTGAACGGTGTAATGGACTCCTTAAGACTACTTTGAAAGCACTTGGTGGTGGAACCTTCAGAAATTGGGAAATGAACTTGGCCAAAGCCACCTGGATGGTTAACACCCGAGGGTCCATCAATCGAGCCGGTCCTGCCCACTCTGAACCCCTACACACAGTGGATGGGGACAAGGTCCCAGTGGTACACATGAAAGGTATTTTAGGAAAGACTGTTTGGATTAATCCCACCACAGGCAAAGGCAAACCAATCCGTGGGATTGTTTTTGCTCAAGGACCTGGTTGCACTTGGTGGGTAATGCAGAAAGATGGGGAAACCCGTTGTGTACCGCAAAGAGACCTAATTTTTAGTGAGAACTGTATGTAAGGTTTCATTTTGTATTATATATCTGTAAGAGGGTATTGGTTTGGGTGTGATGTAGATGGTAATAGAATAAGGGGTGGATTATGTCCTGGGGTACAATGCAAAAATGTGTATTCTATCACCATCTGTTAAAATGTGGGAGGGGTGGTGATCCTTATCTCTGTGGGAGATATCCTCTGCTGATGTGCCATCTGATAAGATGGGGGGATGATCATCGTTATCTATTCACAACCCATCCCTCCTCCAGAAGATATATTCTGTTAATGGGCCATTAAGTCCTATTGTGTGACTGATAAGATTACATCATCCCATTGGGAGATGCCCCAACCAGGGGCAGGAGCCAAGCCTTTCCTACCTAGATAAAAAAACTGGGGTTTGGGACCCGAGGGCAGACCTTTCTACTGGATCCCAGAGGAAAGTCGGACCTTTTTCCACATCATTGCTGGATCTTCGGAGGAAAACTGCACCTTCTACAGGAGCACTGCTTCAACAGAACCACATCTGTCATCCAGGAGGACTGCAGCCACCATTTATACGGACTGCTACCAACACCCTGACTGACAGGGTGTCAGGTTGTATTTCTGACTGTGTTGGTGGTTGTTTCTTTTATATTATTGCATGTATTTTTTTTTTTTTTTTTTTTTTTTCTCTTTTCTCCTATTAAATTGTATTACTGACTTGGAGTCTCGCACTGGTTTTACTTTCAAACCAACACAGTGGGTAATGCAGAGAGATGGAACAACACGATGTGTGCCTCAGGGAGATCTGATTGTGGGGTGAGGCAGCATGAGACAGAAGGAAATGTGTCCGAATAAGTGAAAGATGGAAATTTCTACTTGCTGAAGTTTTTACATGCTGTTTAGTATGTTCACGATATGGAGATAAGGGGTGGAATGTCCTAGGGTGATGTTATGGTGTTTCTATCTCCAATCGTGTGTCCTGATTATGTTTGGTATTATGTCCTGTGCTTCCAGGACTGAGTCTGAGAGTGAAGCTTTGTTTTGTCTTGTTATCAGCCGGCTCACCTCCCCCATGGTCTATGTTTAGGAGAGGTTTTAGCTCGGCTTGCTTGCTTGCTTGCTTGCTTGCTTGCTTGCCTGCTTGCTCGCTTCTGCCTTTTTCTTTCCTTCGCTTTGCCCTTGCTTTCTGCTTATTAGTTAGTTCAGCTAGGCAGTCCAACTTTTTTCCCTGGACTGTTTTCTCTTCCACCCCGTCCCCTCCCTCTCCTGGATACCATCTGAACGGACGGGGACCTGGGAACCCCAAGAAACACCGGGAGGCTACACTTTGTCACCTGCAGCAGTCATCCCCAGCGCCAGAGACTGATAACTGAGCGACCACTCGCCAGAGAGACTGAGTTTGTCATCCCTTCAGAACGGTGAAAGAGTTTTTTTGTCAGCTGGTGTTGTCTTTTTTCCCTGTGCTGGGGAGTGTCTTGCTTGTTAAATAAACAGGTTTTTTCTCCCACTCTTCTCCAAGGAAATTCTTCCCGAACCCGGTGGGGTGGGGGGAGAGGAGTCGTGGGGTTTGCTGTCTGGGGGCTCCTTCTGGAGGTTTCCCCCCAAATTTGCCCAAAACCAGGACAGGTACTGAGAGTCCAGGATGAGTACTTTTTAACTGCAAGGAGTAACTCACAACAGATATTCCTCATAAAAATCAAAGGGTTCCTATGTGAGAAAGAGTTCTGGGGCAAACAATCCCTTCCTGTTAACTGTATACAATTCACACAGATCAGTCATGGACAGAATCTGGAGTGGTAGTGGGATACTGATGTAAAAAACCAAGGAAATAACTGCAAGATAAATATGTAGAATTGGGTGATTGAACTGAGTGTTTTTCCTAGCAAGAACCAGCTTACTATGTTTACCCTGTAGACCCCACCCTGTCAGTACATCCAACTGAACTGATCTACTTATACACTAAAGACTACATTTGTGTGAGTGTACTATCTATATGGAAGTCACATACACTATCAATACATATTGTTCACCAACACTGAAAACACAAATGGGGTTGTTGGGGGTTGGTTTTTTCCCTTTCCTCTCTGTGGAATTTTCTCCATTGTCATGCTAAGAAACCTGATGGCTAGGCCTTAGCACTGATGGCTAGTGACAAGGGAAAGGGGGGGAAAAACCGCGAGATCAGAAGCAAGAAAAGGAGAGGGGAAGGCACTGGCTCGCCCCCTTTTGCTCGTGGAGTCGGAGGAGGACAGCTGGTGCTACTACCCACCACCGCCTCCGCCATACCAACACCGGGAGCCACGCTTTCTGCTGTCGGACTTCGCACCGCTGTCTTCTCGCGTCAGTCTGCTATCACTGAGCACCGGGACTGACATCGCGAGCAAAAAGTCTCTGCTCCATCCCTTTCCCACTTGGGACACTGCCACCATCACCTCCAGCCCTCCTGCAGCTGCGCGGGCGGGAGCTGCCCCACCACCACCGGTAACTGTAGCACAGAGAAAAGTGCCTGCGGCAGAGAAGGACTAGAACTGGGTTACTGTTCTGTTGTTAGTTTCAGTGTTGTTGTTGTTTTGTTTGTCTTGTTAGATATATTAGTAAAGAGCTGTTATTCCTATCCCCATATCTTTGCCCGGGAGCCCCTTAATTTCAAAAATAATAATAATTTGGAGGGAGGGGGTTTACATTCTCCATTTCAAAGAGAGGCTCCTGCCATTCTTAGCAGACACCTGTCCTTCAAACTAGGACAAGGGCAGAGAAAAATACTGGTTAGCTGAGTTAGTCCCTTTCTACCTGTGTTAGGCAGATGGTACAATTAAAAAGAGGAATCTTCTTGTTACAATTATTATGTTGAGACAGACACGACTGGCATCACCACCAGTCCTTTATTAGCAAACTCTACACACCTCCTTTCCATACACCTTTCTCAGGCAACTCTGACTCCTTCTTTCATAGGCAGCTTCACACAGTACTGATTCCTTTTCTTTCAGGCAACTCTGCATAGCACTGACTCCTTTCACACTGCATGACTGGCTAAACCCAAGCTATCTCTTTCCCGGTCACCTAACCCTGACTGTCCCTCACACAACATCTTCTCACCATATCCAGCCCGTGCATGACTGCATGCCCCTTACCTCCTCACAGCACAGCCAGCAACCGCCTTCGCTTACTCCAGCAGACTCTCAGTCTCATGCTCTAACTCAAACTACAACTCCCTATAGCTAGCAGCTAGCTAACCCACTCCATTATATCCCCCAAACTGATTGGGCGAACACTGATGTTTCCACTCCTTGGTAATCAGTACAGCTGCAAGTCATTGGGAAAGATTCCCTCCTGCACTATCCTTTCAGCCTAGCTTTCCACATCATCTCACTACATTCATTGTACTCTTATCATCGATGTATTAGGCAAAAATCTATTTCTGGCTAACAGCCATCAATTAAAAGAGCTGGAAGATGAAGAAAAGGAGTTTTCTATTTCTAACAGTTGCATCTTATTTCTCTTCAGTTGTAAAATCTATCCTTTTTAAATTCATATAATTAAAAATGTGATAGTGGAAAGTTAAAAAGGAAGTGCATTAAATAGAGGAGGGAGAAAGGTAGGATGGGAAAAAAAAGGATGATGAAGCATTAATATTTATTTGTTACAAATTGACTATGCACATTCCTGCAATTTCCAAAATTAGGACTTATTTATGAAAGCTGAACCAGCTCCTGTAATATGCAGAGCATATATTTCTGTATTCCTGCATAGTGTCACAAGGCACTGAGCCACAAATACATGATTCCAACATTCACTTCTACAATCATGCAGGTTTTGCAGCAACCCCAAACTAGTATGGTGAACATTTTAGTACAATAAAGTTATAAAGGGAGGAAACAACTTTGTGAACACAGAGGTGAAAAGAGAGGGATAAAAGAGACAATTATCATATTCCAATTTGTTTAAAGTTTTATAGTGTTAAAGTAAAAAAACATTAATGTGAATTTAAATACTTTAGGATCTAATCCAAGATCTATATATACGTTCTTAGCTGTCAATAGGTACATCAATTTCAATAGCTAGCATATGCTGCACTAAGTATGTAAAGCAAGTAAAATAAATTAAGACATTATTATAGGATATTTAGATTGAATTGCCCAAAATTAACAAGCATATTCAACACTTCGGGCAAAATTGACTTTCTTGTGGCCTCATAATGAGTTGCTGAGAGACAGGGATCAAAAATGGAAGGATCCCTACAGCTCACCATGTATTATTTAAACAAAGAGGACATAGTTCCAATGAGATTTTTTACCTCATGGTAAAAGCAAGCAATAGGCAGCATGTGCTGGGCATGCTACTGCTGCTTTCCATTCATGACTGCACAGTAAATCAAATTTTAGGTTATTCTGGGGCTGCTCCTTATGAGTATACAAGTAGGGCAAGGGATGCAGAGGCTGAGGCAGTGGATAGTACCACAGTTCAGCATTCAGTGGGAAGGGAAGAAGAGATCTACATTCAAATCAAGGGAAGCCAGTTGATGTAATCTTTTTGGATTTCAGCAAAGCTTTCGATATGGTCTTTCACACATCCTTCTGGACAAAATGTCCAGCATAAAGCTGGATAAACACATCATGCAATGGGTGAGCAACTGGCTCATGGGTTGAGTACAAAGGGTATATAATAAATAGGGTGACATCAGACTGGTGACCTGTCACTAGTGGGGTTCCACAGGGCACCATTTTAGGTCCAGTTCTCTTCAACATTGTCATAAATGCCTTGGACACACAACATAAAGGGATACTAAGCAAGTTCATGGATGATACAGAACTGGAAGAGTCTGTTGACTCCTGTTGGAGGTTGAATTGTTCCCTTTTCTTTCTGTGGAATTTTCTCCCATTGTTATGGTAAGTAATTGTGGCTACACCTTAAAACGACAGATAATGTTCTCTCGTAGGGGGAGGGGGGGGGAACCGGAAAAGGAAAGGTGGACGGGGGGGCTGGAGCGGGCGACTCTCTCTCGCTTGGCTCGTGGAGTGGGAAGACAACCTGGGCTCCGGTCTGGCATCTCCCCTGCCATCCCAGCACTGAGATCCACGCTCCCTGCCTTTGGACATCGCTCTGCTGCTCTCCCATCTCACCCTACTATCTCCGGACACTCTGCTGAGCACCACGACCGGCACCGTGAGGGGGGAGTCACTTTCCCATCCCTCTCACCCCTGGGCCGCGGCCGCCATCACCCAGCCCTCTTCAACTGCGCGGGACCTGCCCTGCCCCCACAGCACCGGTAACTGAGCACAGGGAGACGGCCTGCGGCCAAAAGGGACTGGAGCGGAGCTAGACTGTTATGTTGCCAATTTTTATAGCTGTTGTTGGTTTTTTCTGCCTTGTTAGATATCAGTAAAGAACTGTTACCCTTATCCCCACACCTCCTGCCTGAAGGCTTCTGATTTGGACCTAAAATAATTAACAGGGAGGGGGTTGCATTCCGCATCTCAGGAAAGGGGCTCTTGCCTTTCCTTAGCAGATACCTGTCTTTCAAAGCAAGACAACTCCCTTGAAGGCAGGGACGTCCTGCAGAGACCTTGACAAATTAGAGGACTGGGCAATCACCAGCTGTATGAAGTTTAACAAGGGCAAGTGCCAGGTTCCACACCTAGGACGGGGCAACCCTGGATATACAGACAGACTGGGGAACAAGAGGCTGGAAAGCAGTGCCATAGAAAGGCACCTGGTGGTCCTGGTTGATGGCAAGTAGGATATGAGTCAACAGTGCCCTGGCAGCTAGGAGGGCCAACTGTGTCCTGAGGTGAACCAGGCACAGCATCACCAGCCAGTTATAAGGGAGGTGATTGTCCCACTCTACTCTGCACTGGGGCAGCCTCACCTTGGATACTGTATGCAGTTTTGGTCACCACAATATAAGAAAGATATCAAGCTACTAGAGTGTGGAGACTCTGAAAGGCACTCCCTAGTTAGGGAACACAAGAGGCCTCAATCAGCTGTCCTCTCTTGATAACAAATCCTGTTCTATCAGGCCAAAGCAGCCCCTGTTCTGTTCCCTGGGTCAGCTCCCTGCCCTTTCCCTGTCCCTCAGCCTTTCGGTCACTCCCACCCTGTTTCCCTGTTGGCTCCTATGCCCTAATCCCATCCTTGTAACACCCCCATGTGCCCTGGTAATTGGTCTCAGATGCTTCTTCCCCCGCCCCAGAACCCTTATGTACTTAAAACCCAGACCCTCAGACCAGCCCTTTGCCTCTGAACCCTGGACTGTGCACATGCGTGGCTGAAATAAACATTTCTGTGAAACACCTGCAAAGGCCCTTCCTGCTTCTTTGCCTGCATCCAACAAAATAGTTACCCCGATAACAACACTAGAGTGTGTCCAAAGGAGGGCAATGAAGATGGTGAGGGGCTGTGAGGAGAAGCCATATGAGGAGTAGCAGAGGTCACTTGGTCTGTTCAGCCTGGAGGAAACTGAGGGAAGACCTCATCAAAGTCTACAGCTTCCTTTTGAGGGGAAGAGGAAGGGCAGACACTGATCTCTTATCTGTGATGACCAGTGACAGGACCCAAGGGAAGGGCCTGAAGTTGTCAGGGCATGTTTAGGTTGGATATTAGGAAAAGATTCTTCACACAGAGGGTGGTTGGGCACTGGAACAGGCTCCCCAGGGAAGTGGTCACAGCACCAAGCCTGCCAGAGTTCAAGAAGCATTTGGACAATGCTCTCAGTTACATGGTAGAACTTTTGGAGTGTCCTGCACAGGGCCAGGAGTTGGACTCAATGATCCTTGTGGGTGCCTTCCAACTCAGTATTCTGTGATTCTGTGAAATAGTCTTTGAATAAAAGGTTTGAATACTTTTCCAGCACTCTTCTTCATCTTAAAGTCTATTATATTAATATTTTAGTCCAATGCATTGGCCTCTAACAGCATTGGGCTGCTGAATAGCAAGATGCATGAAATATAGCACAGACTAACACTCAAAATAGCAAGATTCCAATAAAACAGGAAACATTTTGAAGAACACAAGCCTTTCTGTTATTCTATAATTGGTTATGATGAAAAAATAATTCAAAACAGTGCAAAAAAAATGCTTTCCTCAGTTACTGATTTTCTTTATGAACTATAACAGTTCTGGTACCAGTAACATAATACCAAAGACTTATTCTTGTTACTCATTGCATTCTTCTGCTGATGCAATATGATGCCATAATTAGGAGATGGTGACAAATATAGATGTCTGAATTTTGGGTGTGATATAGTTCTGGTTAAGCACATTTAATTCAACTTATCAAGTATCACATTTAATTCAACTTATCAAGTATCTACAAACTCAATTTTCTGAGACAAAATTAATTAATAGTAAAAGTATGCATTGCATTTTTGCTCTTCATAAGGAAAAGATACTGTTGCTTCTTTACACATAGCTTATAAAAGGAATGATTTATATTTTGCACAATACCATCAACTGTAAAGCCTAAAATTATGATACTGTTTTCTGTTTGCTTCCACAGTCACTTAGCACACTTATTTTAACAACCATTGCATTAAAATTCCCTAAAACTCTGAAGCTAATATAACCCCAAACCACCACACACACACAACCCTAATGTGATCAAAGAGATCTAATCACCAAATCCAGAATAGGCAAAACAGGTTGTCATGGCTAAAACCCAGTCAGCAACTAAGCACCACGCAGCCACTCACTGTCCCCTGGTGGAATGGGAGAGAGAACTGGAAGACTAAAAGTGAGAAAACTCATGAGCCAACATAAGGACAATTTAATAGGGAAAACAAAAGCTGTTCATGCAGCAAAACAAGGAATGCATTCACCACCTCCAATTGGAAGTCAGGTGTTCAGCCATCTCCAGGAAAGTAGGGCTCCATTGCATGTAACAGTTACTTGGGGAGACAGAATCACAGAATCACAAGGTTGGAAGAGACCTTCAAGATCACTGAGTCCAACCCATGCCCTAACACCTCAACTAAACCATGGCACCGAGTGCCACATCCAATCTTTTTTTAAACACATCCAGGGATGGTGACTCTACCACCTCCCCGGGAAGACAATTCCAGTACTTTATCACTCTTTCCGTAAAAAACTTTTTCCTAATATCCAACCTCTCTTTCCCTTGACGCAACTTAAGACTGTGTCCTCTCATTCTGTCAGTTGCTGCCTGGAGAAAGAGACCAACCCCCACCTGACTACAACCACCTTTCAGGAAGTTGTAGAGAGTGATAAAGTCACCTCTGAGTCTCCTTTTCTCCAGGCTAAACAACCCCAGATCCCTCAGCCGTTCCTAACAGGGTTTGTGTTCCAAGCCCCTCACCAGTCTCATTGCCCTCCTCTGGATGTGCTCAAGCATCTCAACGTCCTTCCTAAACTGAGGGACCCAGAACTGGACACAGTACTCAAGGTGCGGCCTCACCAGTGCCAAGTATAGGGAAAGAATTATCTTCCTGGTCCTACTGGCCACACTATTCCTGATACAGGCCAGGATGCCGTTGGCCTTCTTGGCCACCAGGGCACACTGCTGGCTTGTGTTCAGTCAGCTATTGACCAGTACCCCCAGGTCCCTTTCTGCCTGGGCACTGTCCAGCCACACCGTCCCCAGCCTGTAATGTTGCAGGGGGTTATTTTGGACAAAATGCAGGACTTGGCACTTGGATTTATTAAACTTAATCTTATTGGACTCTGTCCATCCATCCAACCATTCCAGGTCTCTCCGCAGAGCCCTCCTGCCTTCCAACAGGTCGACACACGCTCCCATCTTAGTGTCGTCTGCAAATTTACTCATGAAAGACTCAATACCCTCATCCATGTTGTCAATAAAAATATTGAACAGAACTGATCCCAGCATAGACCCCTGGGGAACACCACTACTTACTGGCCACCAACTGGGTGCAGCACCGTTCAACATCACTCTCTGGAGCCAGCCCTCCAGCCAGTTCTTAACCCAGCAAAGAGTGCTCCTGTTCAAGACGTGGACTGCCAGCTTTTCCAGGAGTATGCTGTGGGAGACAGTGTCAAAGGCCTTGCTGAAGTCCAAATAGACAACATCCACAGCCATTCCCACATCCACCAGGTGGGTCCTCTGGTCATGAAAGGAGACCAGGTTGGTCTGGCATGACCTGCCCCTCCTAAATCCATGCTGGCTGGGTCTGAGACCCTGGCCATCCTGTAAGTGCTGTGATGACACTCAATATAAACTCTTCCATTACCTTACTGGGTACTGAGGTCACATTGACTGGCCTATAATTACCAGAATCCTCTTTCCTACCCTTTTTGTGAATGGGCATCACATTGGCCAGCTTTCATTCATCTAGAACCTCACCAGTGAGCCAGGACTGTTGGTAAATGATGGAGAGTGGCTTTGCAAGCTCATCTGACAGCTCCCTCATCACCCTGGGATGGATCCCATCTGGTTCCATAGATTTATGAACATCCAAGTGGCTCAGCAGTTCTCTGACTGCCTCCTCCTGGATAACAGGGGGACCATTCTGCTCCCTGAAACCATCTACCAACCCAGGAGGACAGTTGTCCTGAGGACAAGCCATCTTCCCACTAAAGACTGAGGCAAAGAAGGCATTAAGCACTTCGGCCTTCTCCTCATCTGCAGTTACTAAGTTCTCTTCCCGCATCCAGTAGAGAACAAAGGTTGGTCTTACCCTTCCATTTGCCATTAATGTATTTATGAAAGCATTTTTTGTTATCATTTGCAAAAGTTGCCAAATTAAGTTCAAACTGAGCTTTGGCCTCCCTAATTTTTTTCCTACATGACCTAGCAACCCCGTTAAATACTACCTGAGAGACCTGACTGTCCTTCCAAAGATGATACATCTTATTTTTATTCCTAAATTCCTTCAAAAACTTGTTGCCCCATCCAGACTGGATGTTTGCCTCATTGACTCATCTTTTGGCATGCAGGGACAGTCTGTTCCTATGTCCTCAAGATTTCTGTTTTGAAGCACGCCCACCTTTCCTGAACTCCTTTGTTTTTAAGGGCTGCTTCCCAAGGAACTCTCCAAATAAGTCTCTTGTATAGGCCAAAATCTGTCCTCCAGAAGTCCAGTGTAGAAATTTCATTGATGCCCCTCCTTGTTTCATCAAATATTGAAAACTCTCTTAATTTCATGATCACTATGCCCCAAGCAGCCTCCAACCACCACATCTCCCACCAGCCCATCTCTATTTGCAAACAACAGATCTAACATAGTCCTTCCCCTGGTAGGCTCATTCACCAGCTGGGACAAAAAATTGTCCTCCACACACTCTATGAACTTCCTTGTATGCCTCTTTTCTGCTGTATTAAGTTCCCAGCAGATATCTGGTAGGTTAAAGTCACCTACAAGAAAAAGGGCTGGTGATCCTGAAACATTCCTCAGCTGCTTATAGAATAAATTGTCCACCTCTGCTTTCCGGTTGGGTGGAGAATAACAGAGTCTCAGTAGTATGTCAGCCTTGTTGGCCTTCCCCCCTTAATTCTTACCCATAGGCATTCAACTTCATTGTCATTAGTTTCAATATCCATGGCATCAAAAGCCTCCCTAATATAAAGGGCCACCCCTCCACCTCTTCTCCCTTTTCTGTCTCTTCAGAAGAGCTTGTAGCCATCCAGTGCAGCACTCCAGCTGAGTCATCCCACCACGTTTCCGTGATGGCAACTACATCATAGCTTTTCTGTTGTAATCATAGCTTTGCTGAGACAAAATGCCATAACTCTGAGAATCCCCCTCTTCCTTCTTCTTCCCTCAGCTTTATATGCTGAGCATGACCCAATATGGTATGGAATATTCCCCTTTGGTCAGTTTTCCCAGCTGTGTCCCTTCCCACCTTTCTGTGCATCCCCAGCCTACTGGCTGGTGGGGTGGGATGAGAAGCGAAAAAGGCTGTGACACTGTGCAAGTGATGCTTATCAATAACTAAAACATCTCTGTATTATCAACACTCTTTTTCTGCATAAATTCAAAACACAGCCCCATATTAGCTCCTGTGAAGAAAATGAACTGTAGCTCAGGCAAAATCAGCACAGGTGTTTAGTGAAAAAACCTTAATTTGATACCCTGCTGAGAAATAACTGTCATTCTTAAGGAATAATGACTTAATGAGATTATCTGAACACTGGAGAAACATTACTGAATACACTTATTCAGGTGTTAACCCTGACCTTAAAAGTAGGTTTGACATTTCAACCTGCATCTCAACTATATCACTACTGTTATATTGTCAAATCCTCTCCAAAGCATATTTATGTATATTTCCTCTCACTGGGATAGCTTTATATGAGAGTTCTAATTTTCATTCCTTTCCCAAGGGGAAAGAAATCATACAACACAGTTCTCATGTAGTTCAATCTAGCATTGCAGGAAGCAAAGAAAACTTACATTAGAATGTGAAACGGACATAATTTGATTTTATGTAGAAAAGACTTCTATATATGGCATCTGTTTCAGCACACCCAGACAGTTGTACCATCTGCTTGGGATGCATTCATAAAAGGCTGTTTTCTACTGGCTAACCTAGCTAGTAAATGACAGAAATTAAAAAAGACCTACTGGATTGCATAAATTAATTGCAGTGAAACTTAAGAAAGCAGTTCTCTTAATAAAGCCAGTCTCAATGAATAATATTAAAAATATTGTTGCTGCAGTTTTATTTATCAGATGGGTAAAGCACCATGCACGCTGCTGATTCATATGGTATTCAAGAACAGCACACAGAAAGCTCTGCATAAAGACCACAAAAGATGATAAGCATTCAAGAAGGGACAGATAGGGTTCTTAGAAACTTCCTGAAGGTAGTTTAGAAACTACCTGAATACTCTGTTCTCCCTTGCAGACAACCCACTGTGCAAGAGACTCCTTTGCAACCCCTGAAAAATCTGTCCATTCACATATTCAATTTCCTCATGTATATCCTTAAAAACCTTTTCCCACAAGCAAATTTGAAACTGAGAAGTAACTCCAATTTTCTTTTAGAAAAATCTATTTTATACAGTCAGCCACAGTATAAACATATACTAGTCAAATGGTGTCCATATTTTTTAGTGATATCTCAGTCCAATACTGTTAGTACCTGCATTACCACAGAACCAGTTGACCTTTTTGCTATAGATAAGGGTTTAAAAAACACATGCAAATTTTGAAATGGCAGGGAGCTGAAAAAAACTTTTTAAAAAAGATAATAAGTGGTGAAATTAATTTTTTTTCCCAAATTGTTACTGTACATCTAAATTAAATGTTCTGCAAACTACTTTTGAAAAATATTAAAACATTTCCTTTCAGACTGACTGCAAGAGAATCTATAAAATTATATTGAGTTTGCACAGCAAGGTTTTGGTAGCAGAGGCAGTACAGTGATGGCTTCTGTGAGAAGCTGCCAGAAGCTTCCCCTATGTCTGATAGAGCCAATGCCAGGCGGCTCACATATACGCACTGCTGGCCAAGGCCATGCTAATCAGTAACAGTGGTAGCAACTCTGGGATAACGTATTCCAAAAGTGAAAAAAAAACTGCTGCACACAGCAGCCAGAAAAGAGGAGTGAGGATATGAGAGGAACAAGTCTGCAGGCCCCAAGGTCAGTGGAGAAGGAGGGGCAGGAGGTGCTCCAGGCACTGGAGCTGAGATTCCCCTGTAGCCCATGGTGAAGACCATGGTAAGGCAGCTGTGCCCCTGCAGCACATGGAGGTTCATGGCAGAGCAGAGATCCTCCTGCAGCCTGTGGAGGAGACCCATGCCAGAGCAGGTGGATATGCAAAGGAGGCTGTGACCCTGTGGGAGTTCATGCTGGAGCAGGGTCCTGACAAGGACCTCTGGACCCATGTAGAGAGGAGTTCACGCTAGAGCAGTTTGCTGGCAGGACTTGTGACCCTGCTGGGGACCCATGTTGGAGCAGACTGTGCCTGAAGGACTGTACCCTGTGGAAGGGGCTCCTGCTGAAGAAGTTTGTGAAGAACTGCAGCTTGTGGGAAGGACTCATGTTGGAGAAGTTCATGGAAGACTGTCTCCTGTGGGATGGACCTCACGCTAGAGCAGAAGAATGGGAGGATGAAGGAACAGAGAAACGACGTAATGAACTGACCACAACTCTAAACCCCCTGCTGCTGCTCAGGGGAAGGAGGAATCAAAAACTGGGAATGAAGTTGAACCTGGGAAGAATGGAGAGTTGGGGGGAAGGTGTTTTAAAATTTGGTTTTATTTCTTATTATCCTTTTATGACTTGATTGGTAATTAATTAAATTAATTTCCCGAGCCAAGTCTGTTTTGCCCATGATGGTAATTGGTGAGTGATCTCTGCCTGTCCTTAACTCATGAGCTGTTGGAATTTGTCTGCATCCGTCTTGCCACTTCATCCCTAGGAACTGAATTTCCTGGGCAGGCCATTGACTTTACTTTGTGTGATGGCAAAATCCACTTTCAGGAGAATCTGGATTATTTTCTTCCCTTTCTCAAAAACTTCCTCTTCCATGTTCCCCCATACAATGATGTCATCAATGTATTGCTAGTGTTCTGGAGCCTCACCCTTTTCCAGTACAGGCAGAATCAGTCCATGGAAAATGGTTGGACTGTGCTTCCACTCCTGGGGCAGTCAATTCCAAGTACACTACGCACTCCTCCAGGTGAAAGCAAACTGTGTCCTGTGCTCTGCTGCCAGAGGAATGGAGAAAAATGCATTAACAATGTCAGTAGTGGCACCACTTTGCTGCCTTGGACTCCAGTTCATACTGAAGTTTGAGCATGTCTGTCCTGGCAGCACTCAGTGATAGTGTGACTTGATTCAAGCCACAATAGTTCAGTTAGTCTCCATTCTCCATTAGATTTATGCACAGGCCAAATGGGGCTGTTGAAGAGTGAGTGAGTCTTACTGACAAGTCTCTGGGTCTCCAGTTCATGGATCATCTTATGGATGGGAATTACATAGTCTTGGTTTGTGCAGTATTGTGGACGATGCACTGCTCTTATGGCAATCAGTACAAGATGTTCTTCAACCAACAGGAGTCCTACTGCAGAAAGTTTCTCTGAGAGACTAGGCAGAGTGTTCAACTGTCTAATGCCTTTTGTCTCCACTGCAGCTATCCCAAAAGCCCACCTGAGTCCTTTTGGGTCTTTGAAATAACCACTACAGAGGTAATCTATACCAAGGATGCACAAAGCCTCTGGACCAGTCACAATAGGGTGGATTTTTCCCCTCCTTGCCAGTCAAGCTCACCTCAGCTTCAAACAAAGTAAAATGCTGAAACCCCTCTGTCACCCCAGTAATAGAAACAGGTTCTGCCGTTGTGGTTTGACACTGGCCAAACACTCACAAAAGTTGTTGGCTTACCTTCTCCTGCTACAGTTGGGTCAGAGGAGAGGAAAAAAATTAACGAAGGGCTCCTGAGTTGAGATAAGGACAGGGAGAAAAAAACACTCTAAGGGCAAAACAGGTTCAAATTTAAAGGTGTAAAGTAAATTTATTATTAACAGTCAGAGGAGGATAATGAGAAGTAAAATAAGCCTTTAAAACACCCTTTTCCCTCCCAGTCCCTCCCTCCCACTGACAGTGCAGGAAGACAGGGCATGGGGGTTTTAGTCAGTTTGTCATTCCAGATCTTTTTCTGTTTGTTCAGGGAGAGGAGTCTTTTTTCTGCTATGCCATGGGGTCCCTCCCACGGGCAAACAGTCTTCCCAAAACTGTTGTGGCATGGGTGACTTGTCCATGGGGTGCAGTCTTTTAAGGATAGGCTGCTCTAGTTTGGAAGTAAAGGTTCTCTATCTCTGGAAGCAGGGACCCTCTCTCTCTATTCAGGTCTCCCACTGGGTCACAGCTTTCCTTGGCATCCACCCACTCTGGGGTGAGCACTTTTCCCACAGGCTGTGAGTGGATCTCTGCATCCCCCATGGACTTCGTGCATTACAGGGGGACAGTTTGTGTCACCATAGTCATTACGGCTTGCAGAGGAATCTCTGCTCTGATGCTTGGAGCACCTCCTCCCCCTCCTTCTTTTCCACTGACCTTGGTGCTGCCATGTTGTTTTCCCTCACATGTTCTCACTTCCTCCTCTTCTCTGATCAGAAGAAAAACTGCTGCCAGTAGGCACTGTTGGAAGCAATATAACTTTTAATTTTTATTTTGCCTGTCTAGTGAGGCTTAACTTGACTTTGCCTTGGGGAAAGGAATTTTCTCTATTTTTTTAAGAGATATAGCATCACTATAAGGAGATGGGTTTAGCATACCAACAGACTGGGAGTAGCCCAAAGATACCCAGAAAGATAAAAGGCCATCAATGGAACATCATCTGGTCCAGAAAAGACTGATAAGAAAATCGAAGAATGAAGATCTAATTAACATTGGAGGTGAGGAAATTCGGATCCAATGGGAAACTGAATACTGGGGGTTGCTCAACTTTGGACCAATGAACTTTGAAACAGTGCATCTCTGGGTTTTGACTGTATAAAGTTTGGGGGAAAATCCTGCAAAAACATGTGTGTCTGGAATATTTTCCTTAGCACATCCTGGCCAGATAATAAAGTAATGCCTCAACTCTCTAACTTAAAAATGTTGGAGGGTTTTTTGTTTTTCCTTCAGTTTCAGTGACAGCACCTCCGCCAACAAGCTCCACCAATCCAAAGGTTTCTGCAGGATCCCACAATGCTGAGAGGCCGATGCCATCCAGGCACCACATCAGGGAGCTGCCTGCCATGTTCTCACCACCAGCCACACGGCCATGCCACCACCGCACAGGCAGTGGCAGCCACCGTGGCACTGGCGCTACTCAACATCTCTCTTCATGTGGGACGCCGGGAAGAAGAACCAGCTGCTACCGCCCCTCTGCCCACAGTGCAGCCAGCTAGGGGTTGCCAGGCAAGCAAGGCCCAATGTTGTGCGCCGCACCAGGAATGGCCCCTGGCAACAGCGCTTTGCCACCTACTGGAAAAAACTTCAAGTGCGCTGTTTTGATTTTCTTCTTAAATATGTTATCACAGAGGCATTACCAACATCTCTAATTGGGCCAGAAGCATGTCCATCTTCAGAACCATCAGATTGGTTCTGTCAGACATGGTGGGAATTTCTAGTAGCTTCTCACAGAAGCCACTCCTGTGCCCCCCCCCCCCCACTACCAAAAAAAGGCTGTGCCAAATCAACACATGTCCCAATGATATTGGAGTACACTGTGTGCCAGTGTCAACCAAAGCCTTGTATTTTTGTGGTTCTGATGTGCCAGGCCATTGTAGTCACACAGTCCAATAGACTCGATTTTCCCTGGCCTCTACCTGGCTAGAGGCAGGGCTCCTCTAGTTCTGGCTATTGTTCCCTCCCTGAGCATACATTCTGGAGGTTCCTTGAAGGGGATCTGACATGTCATCCTGCCTTCTGTTATGTCTAGCAGCTTGGTCGCAAGACTCTGGAGATACATTCATTCTGGTAGGACTCCTTTTGTTAGTAGCTTCCTCATTTAGCTTATGCACCTGTTCTGTAAGGACAAAAGTGGGTTTTTCATCCCATCTTCTCTCTTCCCCATTTTCACACAGGAGGAACCATGGGTTGGCTCATGGAGTGTACCTCCTCTCCCTGGCTAGGCAATGTCTGCTTCTGATAACAGGGGCTCTGGTCTGTACTGATGAGACTTGGAAAGCTTTAAGCTCCTTCCTGAGTTTCTGATGGGTCTCTTCAATCCTGTTTTCCAATTTCTGCATACACTTGGTCAAGTCTGTTTCCACAGCCAGAATTTGGGCTCTTGTCGAGGCATGGACAATGTCTTCATACGTCTGGAGCCTTCTTGTTATAGAATCACAGAATTAACTAGGTTGGAAAAGACCTTTAAGATAATCAAGTCAAACCTATGACCTAAGACCACCTTATCAACTAAACCATGGCACTGAGTGCCACGTCCAGTCTTTTTTTAAACACGTCCAGGGACAGTGATTCCACCACATCCAAGGGCAGCCTATTTCAAAGCCGAACCACTCTTTCTGTGAAGAATTTTTCCCTGATGTCTAACATAAACTTCCTCTGGTGCAGCTTAAGACTCTTCTTTCATTCTGTCAGTGGTTGCCTGGGAGAAGAGACTGACCTCCACTTGACTACAACCACCTTTCAGGTAGTTGTAGGAACTGATAAGGCCACCCCTAAGTTTCCTTTTTTTTCCAGGCTAAACAACCCCAGCTGCCTCAACCGTTCTTTATAGGGCTTCTGTTCCAGGCCCTTCATCAGCCTTGTTGCCCTCCTCCGGACAAGTTTGAGCATCTCAACGTCCTTCCTAAACTGAGGGACCCAGAACTGGACACAGTACTCAAGGTATGGCCTCACCAATGCTGAGTACAGGGGAAGAATGACCTCACTGCTCCTGCTGGCCACACTATTCCTGATACAGGCCAGGATGCCATTGGCCTTCTTGGTCACCAGGGTATGCTGCTGGCTCATGTTCAGTTAGCTGTCGATCAGTACCCCAGGTCCATTTCTGCCTGGCCGGTCTCCAGCCACTCTGTACCCAGACTGTAGTCCTGCAGGGGGTTGTTTTGGCTAAAGTGCAGGACTTGGCACTTGGACTTGTTAAACCTCGGATTGTTGGACTCGGCCCATCCATCCAGCCTGTCCAGGTCTCTCTGCAGAGCCCTCCTATCATCCAGCAGATCAACACACTCTCCCAGCTTGGTGTCATCTGCAAATTTGCTGATGGCAGATTCAATCCCCTCACCCAGATCATCAATAAAGATATTAAACAGGAGAGGGTGCAATACTGATCCCTGGGGGACACCACTAGTAACTGGCCGCCAACTGGATGCAGCACCATTCACCACCACTCTCTGGGCCCGGCCATCCAGCCAGTTCTTAACTCAGCAAAGAGTGCTCCTGTCCAAGCTGTGGGCTGCCAGCTTTTTCAGGAGTATGCTGTGGGAGACAATGTGAAAGGCCTTGCTGAAGTCCAGGTAGACAGCATCCATAGCTTTCCTCGCATCCACCAGGTGGATCACCTGGTCATAAAAGGAGATCAGGTTGGTCTGATACACTGGCCATCCTGTAGGTGCCATGTGATGGCACTCAAGATGATCTGGTCCATAATCTTGCCAGGCACTGAGATTAGGCTGAAAGGCCTGTAGTTTCTCAGATCCTCCTTCCATCCCTTCTTGTGGATGGGCATCACATTGGCCAGCCTCCAGTCATCTGAAAACTCCCTGGTTAGCCAGGACTGATGATAAATGATGGAGAGCAGCTTCGGAAGTTCATCTGCCAGCTCCCTCATCACCCTCGGATTGATCTCATCTGGTCCCATGGATTTGTGAGCATCTAAGTGGCTCAGCAGTTCTCTGACTGCCTCCTCCTGGATAACAGGGGGACCATTCTGCTCCCTGACACCATCTACCAGCCCAGGAAGACAGTTTTCCTGAGGACAATCTGTCTTTCTGTTGAAAATTGAGGCAAAGAAGGTGTCAAGTACCTCTGCTTTTTACTCATCTGCAGTTACTAAATTCCCTCCTGCATATAATAGAGAATGAAGGTTGTCTTTGCCATTTCTTTTGCCAATAATGTGTTTATAAAAATATTTTTTATTATCCTTCACAGAAGTGACCAGATTGAGCTCTCACTGGGCTTTTGCCTCTCTAATTTTTTCTACATGACCTAACAACTCCCTTAAGCATTTCCTGAGGTACCTGATCCTCATTCTATAGGTGATACACCCTCTTTTTTTCCCTTAGTTCCTTCAAAAGCTCCTTGCCCATCCAGGCTGGACATTTTCCTCATCAGCTAATCTTTTGGCATGCAGGGACAGTCTGTTCTTGTGTCCTCAAGATTTCTGTTTTGAAGCACACCCACCTTTCCTGAACTCCTTTGTTTTTAAGGGCTGCTTCCCAAGGAACTCTCCAAATAAGTCTCTTGTATAGGCCAAAGTCTGTCCTCCAGAAGTCCAGTGTAGAAATTTCGTTGATGCCCCTCCTTGTTTCATCAGATACTGAAAAACTCTTTAATTTCATGGTCACTATGCCCCAGATGGCCTCCAACCACCACATCTCCCACCAGCCCTTCTCTTTGCAAACAACAGGTCTAACATAGTCCTTCCCTTGGTAGGCTCATTCACTAGCTGGGACAAAAAGTTGTTCTCCACACACTCTATGAACCTCCTAGACCGCCTCTTCTCTGCTGTGTTGAGTTCCCAGCAGATATCTGGTAGGTTAAAGTCACCTACAAGAAAAAGGGCTGGTGGTCCTGAAACATCCTCCAGCTGCTTGTAGAATAAGTTATCCACCTCTTCATCCTGGTTGGGTTCTCTACAACAGACTCCCACCAGGATGTCAGCCTTGTTGGCCTTCCCCCTGATTCTCACCCGTAGGAACTCGACCTTATCATCATTAATTTCAATTTCCATGGCATCGAGAGCCTCACTAATATAAAGAGTCACCCCTTCACCTCTTCTCCCTTGCCTGTCTCTTCTGAAGGGCTTGTAGCCATCCATCACAGCACTCCAGTTATGCGAGTCGTCCCATCACATTTCCATGATGGTGACTACATCATAGCTTTCTTGCTGTACCATGGCCTCCAGCTCCTCTTCTTTGTTACCCATGCTGTGTGCATTAGTGTACGTGCACTTCAACTTGGCTGCTGATTTCACCCCTGACTCTGGCTTACTACCTCTGGGCTTCTTTCTGGAGAGCCTGGTTTAATCGCCTTCCTCCTTTGAACCTAGTTTATAGCCCTCTAAATGAGTCCTGCCAATTCATGGGCTAGAATCCTTTTGTCCTTATTAGACAGATGGAGCCCATCTGGGTCTAGCAGGCCAGGTGCCATAAAAGTTGCCCCATGATCAAAGAACCCAAAATTCTGCTGATGGCATCAACCCTTGAGCCACTTTTTGATAATGTGGGTTCTCCTGTTTCTTTTGTCATTTGTCCCTGCTGTCGAAGGGACTGAGAAGAACACCACTTGTGCTTCTGCCCCATCAACCAATCGACCCAGAGCCTTGAAGTCCCTTTTAATTGCCCTGGTGCTCTTCTTTTCAGTCTCATCACTGCCTGGAGTATCAGCAGTGGGTAATAATCAGAGGGCTGAATCAGCTAAGGGAGTGTCCCAGTGATATCCTGTACCTGGGCCCCAGGGAGGCAGCAGACTTCCCTGTGGGATGGGTGTGGTCAACATATGGGGCCCTCTGTTCCCCTCAGAAGGGAGTCACTTACTACTCTTCTTTTCTTTTTAATACTAGAGATAGTGATCCATCTGACAGACAAAGTGCAATTGGGAGGCTCTCCAGGCAGATAATTTTCTTTGATGTCATCTGGCTGACCCTCCTCATCCAGGGCCTTATACCTATTCTGAAGTGGCACCTGGGTAGGTGATGGGGGTTAGGATGTATTTTTATTAACTCCCTGAGTAGGGACCCATTTCCACTCCATCTTCTAGGTCTCCTCCTTCTGCCTGATGGTAATAGGCATGGGAATCCTCCGATTCCTGGTAAGCTTCTCTCAGGGATGGAAGGGTGATACTCCACCAGTCTATTTCCCTTTCACTTTCACTAATACTCCTTAGTCTTTTTACTTCCTCCTTAAGATCCACCACCAAACAGAGCAGATCATTCACCTGTTTACACCGCATGCAGGCATCTTTTGCACCATCCCCTGGTACTACTGACAGGCTCAAACACTCCTTGCAGGAAGGGGTCTTGACAGATGTGTCCTTCTTGAGGGGTTCTGTTTGGGTTGGTACGCTTTTACTAGCTATAGCTTTTGATCATTTGGAGACCACTGGTGAGAACAAAAAACCCAAAACCAACCAAGCAACCAAAGCCCCAACACAAAATAAAACCCCACTACCAGGAGGATGGCTGCAACCCTATCTGCTTGCCCTGCCTGCGCAAACTGCTGTGCAAAGCCTCCAAAGACATGCCACACCCCTGTTTGCCCACTCTAGGTCATCTGCTTCCTAAAGCCTTCTTTAAATCATCTACAATGGGCGGAGAAAGCCCCTCCCTGTGCCTGAATGGCTAACAAGAGGAAGCCATAGTACCCACTGTCTTGTTTTCCTCATTCCAATGCAGCAATGCTAGGAAATGGGAGTATGCCTGTATCATGCGAGTTTGAGCCACATCAGTGTTGTACATTTTACCAGGTCTGGAATCTTAGTGGTTTTGTTGTCATTTGAGAAAAGGATTTCTAGCACAGCCCATTCTCAGAAGCATTGAATTCATTGCTCCATGGTCTTCTGAGGGCTTTGCTGCAGCTGGAGATCTTCTGGGCAAAGGTATCTCTCCTTCACAATGGCCAAGAGTTGTGCCCAGAGGCTGAGGGGTTCGGACCTCCTCACAATCCCCTGGTTGATACTCATGACACAGCAGAGATCCCAAGTGCCTTGCTTTAATACCATCCAAAAGTGAACCATCACCTGCAGTGTACCAGACTCAGATCAACAAGCTCAATATAGATTTGTCGTGTTGTCGGGTGAGGTCTTTCCTGAGATTGCAGAGACTTTCTAAGGATGAAGATTCGGTGACTATTTCTGGTTGTGATTCCTCTGCTTCCTGTGAGGGTCCTGCATCCCCGTTATCATCCATTGGGTGGAATGGATTTGGTCTTATAGTTCCTTTTCTGGATGGGGGCAACTGCTATTGGCTTAGTCTGCCCTTCTGGTTTAATTGCAGCATGAGTGACCATGGTGTCCTCCGATTTGTTCTCCTTACCCTCTGGCTGTAGGTGCTGCTATATGGTATTGAGCAGTGTGTGATAAGCATTAGCCAGAACCCAGCACAGTGCAATGAGCTGTCCCTCTTTGAAGCTGTCATTGCAATTTTCTTTCAGATATTTCTCTACCTCAGCTGGGTTCTGAAATTGTTCAGGGGTGAAATTCCAAACTATCAGGGCTGAGTTTTTCTTCAGAACCTGGCCTATATTCTCTCACATCCCATGCCACTCTGGATTTTCCACCACTGGGGCAGATCTCTGAGCAACCACCCTGGAAATCTCAGCCCTGATTCTAAATGTGTTGTAGTCCATATAGAGGAGAGTTAACAGAATTAACAACAAAAACATGGTGTCTTTAAGATCCAAAAGGAAATGAACATTCTCAAAAGGTGATGTGTCAGACCTGAAGAGGGAGAAGGACATAAAAGTCTGGGAAAAATTATCCCCTACTTTTCTTCCAACAGGCTGGAGGTGATTATTACTAAACCCCCAGAAGTCGCATCTGAGACCAGGACAAACAAAACAGCACACATCTCACTGCCTCTGATATTATCTTAACATAAACTGATATCACAGAGTGTATCAACAATGCAATCTTGGTTTGTGTCCCCGATCTGAAAAAGAACCGTATCCCGGGCAAATTGTACCATATATATGGAGATGTATATAATCCTAGGTGCCAGAGACCCGTGATTAAATGGGGCAGCATGTTGGCCGGTGAGTTCTGTATCAAATATAAAATGTTCCAGACAAAATTGTAATTTTTCCACTTTCTCTCTCATGCCCCTTAAGTTGGGTGCCAAATTTGTCTTGGTTTGAGACAAATTAAAGACAACACTCTGGAATGAGTTGCCTCCTTTTATAGGTTCAAACAAATCCCTTTCCACCAATGAGGAATGAATACAAGTAGATATAAGTGAAACAGTAAGAGTTTACTAGCAAGTGAAATAGCAACACGCAAAATCCCCAAAACAACCAAACCAGTAAATAACTGCTAGATAAAACATTGCTAAATCTCGTGGAGTCCCCTGAAGAACAGAGACCCAAAATGCCGGGCACATCCTCCCAAGATGGCGCTCCACAATCAAGCATGTGGTTAGAAGGACAAAGGGAAAGACAGTGTCAGTCTTCCCCCCATGTCCCCCTCCACTCTGCTTATCTCCCTGACTTCTTGAGCTCCAACTGGTATTTTCTGGATCAAGGGCTAGAAACTCACAGAGGGACTTCACCTTCCTTGCAGCAGGAGATGACAGGAGCAGGCAAAGCAAGGTGGCTGGGCTGGGGCAGCTCATGGTCTTCTCCCCTTGGCTGGGCACCAATGGTGAGCTAGACTGGCTTGCTGGAGTGGGGGCCACCCTGCTCATCACTGTGTCAACAGTTGGGCACCTGCGGAATTTGCCCCAAGGCAGTCTCTCCAAGTTGAGAAAAAAAACCCAAAAAGAGAGTCAAAAAAGAAAAAGTGTCTGTCCGTGCTGCCTCGGCTCTATAGCAAGAAACCAAGAGTCAAACCAAACAACCAAGAAAGAGAGAGCTCTGCCTAAGGCAAAACCCAAGAAACCAGCAAGGCAAAAGTCACGAGTCAAAAAAAGGAGTGAGCTGCCTGGGAAAGAGCAGACTTTAAAAGAACCTGCCCAACCATCCTCTGACCTCGTGATTCTGTTTCTTGCTGCACTGCTGGTCCTTAAAGAGACAGTAAGAATTTTTGGGCACAGATAGATATGGAAGACAATAACATTTTGGGTTACCCATGGCATGAGCATTTTGTTATATTTTCTCTCCCTTGTCCAGCTGAGGAAAGGGAGTGATAGAGCAGCTTGGGTGGACGCCTGGCATCTAGTCAGGGTCAATCCACCACAAATATCCAGTATATTTTGTGCTTTTTTGAACAGCTTTATTTTCAATCCTTTAATGTTTTAAATTTTAAAATACCAAGGGAGTTTTAAAGTTTCAAGCTGACAGAGAAAGTAGAGGAAAGGAAAGGCAGAAAAAAAGAACCGAATGAAACCCAGAAAGTACTGGTTTCATGGGGAAAAATAATTAAAAGCCTTACCGCAAAAGATTTCAGCTTTCAAAAGTCCCTTTTCAATCCAGAGTTTGAATGAAGCCAGCTTTAAAAAAATGCATAGGAACATCAAAGAAAACATTTAAAAAGTATAAAAAAGGTTTCTTAAAAATACAAATATTTCATGCCAGAAAACACACAATTTTATCAGATTACATGTTGTGAGTTAAGTAAAAAACCCCACCCTTCAAGAACTTAAAATTATACAAGATTCTTCCTATTTGACTGTGATATGTGCCTTTAAGTTTAGCTTTCAGAGACCAGTCCAATGAAATTATTCTGGCCTTTTTACCTTTATTACCAAATGATATAGCAACATATGACATGATGGCTTAGACATAGAAATGGAGGGTGCTGGGGTTTTTTTAATGGAATATCATAATGATTCTAACTCTTAATAAAAATCATAACAGTAAGGAAAACTCTTCCAAACCAAACTATTCACATCTTTTCAGTTTTTAAAAAAGAAGATTGATAACATATTACCTTTGCATCTACACCCAGTTCAAAAGAAATACTGAAATACATTGCAGAAAAGTTCTGTTATGTCAGAACACCTGTTAAGATATTTAGATGAGACAGGAAGCCTGTTTCTGCACAACTATAAGTTCTAATGTAGTGCGAGTGCACCCTGCAGGTGTAAAAGCTGTTCATGTTTTGTACTCAGCAGATTTGTGTTTTAAATGATCCTTGAAGGATCTTTGAATTATTGGTGCTACTATATTTCTCCAATGTCAAGCATCTAGTTGAGCAGAACCAGCAGTAAAGAATTGTGGTGGGTTGACCTTGGCTGGATGCTAGGTGCCCAAAGTCCCTCTATCACTCCCCTCTTCAACTGGATAGAGGAGAAAATATAATGAAAAGCTCATGGGTAGAGATAAGGGCAGGGAGAGATCATTCACCAAATACTGTCATGGGCAAAACAGAGTCAACTTAGGGAAATTAGTTTATTACCAATCAAATCAGAGCAGGATAATGAGAAATAAAACCAAACCTTAAGAACACCTCCCTCCCACCTCTCCCTCCTTCCTGAGCTTAATGTTACTAACAATTTTCTCTATGTCCTCCCCCAGCAGTGTAGGGGGACAAGAAATGGAGGTTGTGGTCAGTTTGTCACACATTGCTTCTGCTGCTCTTTCCTCCTCAGGGGGAGGACTCCTCACACTCTTCTCCTGTTCCAGTGCAGGTCCCTTCCACAGGGTGAAGTCCTTCAGGAACAGGCTGCTCCCAATGTGACTACCCTTCAGTTTCACAAGTCCTGCCAACAAACCTGCTCCAGTGTGAGGTCCTCTCCACAGGTCCACAGGTGCTGCCAGGACCCTGCTCCAGCACAGCCTTCCCACGGGGTCACAGCCACCTTCAGGCATCCATCTGTTTCAGTGTGGGTCCCTTCCAAGAGATGCAGTCCTTCAGAAACAGACTGGTCCAGCATGATTCCTCCACGAGGGTCACAAGTCCTTCCAGCAAATATGCTCCAGAGTGGGCTTCTCTCTCCAAACGTCCTGCAAGGACCCTGCTCCAGCACAGGCTTCCCACAGGCTTACAGACTCCTTCAAGCATCCACCTGCTCCAGTGTGGGTCTCCTCCATGGGCTGCAGGGGGATCTCTGCTCCCCCATTGACCTCCCTGGGATGCAGGGGCACAGCTGCCTCACCATGGTCTTGTACCATGGGCTGCAGGGGAATCTGAGCTCTGGCGCCTGAAGCGCCTCCTGCCCCTCCTTCTCCACTGACCTTGGGGTCTGCGGAGTTGTTTCTCTCACATATTCTCACTCCTCTCTCTGGCTGAAATTGCTGTTGCACAGGTTTTTTTTCCTGCTTAAATATGTTATCCCAGAGGTGATAGTACCATTGCTGATGGGCTTGGCCTTGGCCATCAATGGGTCTCTGTTGAAGCTAGCTGGCATTGGCTCTATCAAATACAGGGGAAGCTTCTGGCAGCTTCTCACAAAAGCCACACCAGTACCTCCCCCCTAGCAAAACCTTGCCATGCAAACCCAATACAAGAATAAACTACTGGACTACCAGAAAAATAATTGAACAAACATTAATAGAAAGGAGCGCACAAAAATTTGATTTCCATTTTATTCTAAACCTCTTAACAAATTTAAAACAACATAGTGTGGCCCTATAAATAGTACAGTTAGAAAAAAACATTTGCTGTCAGACTTTCCAAAGTCAAGGTGATGCTTCTTTTCTACAACATACACAGCACATCCTCTGTAGATTACAAATAGATATAGACTAGGTAGGAAAAATATGATCAAACAAAATCCAATGTCAATAATTTTGATCTCTATGCTTTTCTTTTTTTTGGATCAACAGAAATAAAAACATAAAAATAGTCATGAAATGGTGCAATTGGCACCCCAAAGACTGCTATGGGATTCACCAGGGTTACACAACTGCAGTGTTAATACCTCTTTACTCCAGTGCATGTTTCCATTCTGTCTCCACCCAGTATATGTCTGTACCAGAGTCCAGAAAGGAAACAAGTGTGCCCAAGACCTTTTTTATGTTCCAGTGAGAGTTACTTTTTTGTACAACCTGTAAAATCGATGGCACTTGGTTCTCTGGTCCAAAAAAAATAGCTGGATAAGGACTGAATGCAAGATGCAAAGAAAGTATGCACACACCAAGAGTGCTCATTTTTCTGCTTGTACAGCAACAATACATACTGAGAGCATATGTTCTCAAAACAAGGGTCATAGCTTATTAAAGAAAATAAAATCTAAAAATAGAGGAACATCTTCAAACAACTACTTGTCACAAAAGTTACATTTTGAAAATATTCAAGAAAAACTCCAAATTTGCAAAACATGTATATGCAATCTATAGCTACACTGTATACAAATTAGCTAACAAGGTTAACTAAAACAAAACAAGCCAAATTTAAACTCTGCCCTATTGGTCACATGAAGAAAAATGCCAAGTCATCGACCTGAAACAAACTTAATTAGCATGAAAATACCTTAATCATAACAATTTTTTCACAGTATTACTTACCCCAGGGAAGGCATATATTTCATGAACTCTAATGCACATGAGAATTAGAGAAGTGAAAGAAGGGATTCAAAGCAACTGTCTCAGTTACCCTTTCACTGAATACTAATCTCTGTTCTGTCAAACTGAAGACTGTTTACAGATGCCACTTGCTCATAAGAAATCATTTTCTTCTTATCCAATATCTCAGGTCCATCATAATAATAAATAATCTACAGAAACCAGTCAAAATGTATATACTTCTTTTCCAAAATTGAGACAGGCAACAGAGGCTTTGCCCTTTAATTCTGGAAAAGCATATTGTCAAAACAAAATTAGCACCAATAATGTCATACCTAAGATTTTTCTTTGCCCACCTCCTGTTCCATAAATAAAACACTGGTCCTTTGTCTCATGCCTCACCTTTAGGTGGTCACCTAAAGTTAGATTCTATATTCACTTTGTTGTAAGAATGGAGGTACATAGGTCGATATTCTGAAATCAGGTAGGCATGTGATCAGAATTGCATAGTGTGAATATGTAATAAACTCTAATATTTAGATTTTATACCTACTTTAAGCAGGAAGAAAGAAATGCAAGAAAAAATTCAACAATCAAAATAATTATGGGAATACCTCTATAAGGCAATGCATCCCACTATAAATACAAAATTACTAGTACTGCCACCAATAATAAAAAACCAAACACTTGATAAAAAAAAAAGTTGGTTAATTTCTAATATTTAAAAAAAACCCACAACTAATTTGCTTAACATTTAGCCAATTTTCTAAACAAAACCTGAACTGTATAATAAGAGAAAGTTTTCTTGCATTTCAGACATTACAACTTTTACCATATAGGAAGTGCAAACTAAAAAAGAGAGACCAATAAAATCTTCAGAAAAAAATGGCCCATTTTAGCTGATGGTTTCTTAATTCATGGCAATAAATCTTATTTCAAGCAAATTTTGTGAGTTAGTAGAAATGGACAATGAAGACATGAGACTGAAAAGCTTTTAGCAATTTCACATAACATAAATGGAACATAACTGTATCAGTTAGTTTTCCAAAAAAATGTTTACTGGGGGTAGAAAATATTTTCCAAAGTTTCAGAGAGTTTTAAGAAAATATTTCAACCTGAAATTATTTCAGAATTGAATGCTAGATTATGTAAACAGAATTTGTACAAATGAATGAACTAATTAGGAAGCTAACAAATATTTTGCTGTATGAAAAAATTATATATAATATAAATACCCATATAGCTATAAACTACTGCTAGTAAAGGAAAAAATCAGAATAATTTCAAGACTCTGACATCTTACTCATTACCTTAAAATAAACTCTGGACCTCTGTTACATAGAAAAGTTGCTATGAGAGTATTTCACATTTTTATTGTCAGAATGCATGGTCATATTAATATTTTTCACACACCCAATAAGAAAAATAACTGTGGCAAACATAGCTAAAGTAAAAGAGAAAGAATACTTATAAAAAAGAAACAATGACCAAAAAAAAAGCTAGAAACACCTTGTATAAACATCTTGTATATATTTTTGTCCTTTAACATTTGCAGGACCCATCACAAAATCTACAAGAATCTGTAAGCAAGCATTTTAACCACCCATTCTCTCTACTAGGAGTAAAATGGTGGAATTGGAAAGATAAAACATGAACATCACACCCCACACATATGCTTTTGTATTTGACTTCTCATTTCCCATTAGCAAAGGGTAGTTAATCACTTAAAATATTCTGTTCCAAAAAAGATAAAGTGCTTCTCTTAAAATAAAATATAAAAGAAGGAATGAAGAAATTTTAATGCACTGAAATATGAGTAGCTAACACTGAGTTTTCAAATTTATGCCTATAGTATTCTATATCTGGCATATATATTAAATAATCTAGGTCCTATTAATTTGAAAACTAAATGTTAGCACATGCATGAACTTCAGTGTGATTAATTAATTTTGTGGGCTTGCAGCTGTTTTAAAATGAGAACAAAATATATTTTCAGTTCTTTGAGTGACTCTGCTAACCTATCTTACCTCTGGTAGGCAATCATTTTTCCTACACTTGGAAAAAAATATAATCTAAAAGTCACTTCTGTTGGAGTAAAATATGAAATACTAAAGAAGAATATAAGAGATGGAAACAACTTATAAAATCATTTGAGCAATACAGGCAAATGCAAGAAATTTCAGCTCTAACCAAAAGGTAAACAAAAAAGGGAAGTAAGCAATGACTTTAAAAAATTTTGCTTTAAATGTAATGAGAAATGAAAACAATAGAGAGTAGGACAATATGGTCACAGGTAAACAGATAAAAAATTTATAAGGCCAAATGTAAAATAAAACTGTAGAGAGACCAGCTAGGCAAGAGGCAAATAAATGACTGACAGAGGAAGAAAGTTAAAAGAAAAGTAGTTAGGGGAAGACTGAGTTCTACTTCGGATTATGGAAGTTGATTGTTTATGAAGCACTGAAGAAAAAAATGTTCATGGCTTTATTGAAGCCCTCTTTAAAGCAAATCCTCATGGGAGGAAATGTAAAGCTATTGGGGAGCCAGCTTTTACCTCATGTCAAACAAGGCTCATGAACAAAAAAAAAGTAACTTTTAATTTCTTTATCTGCATAGATGTTAATTGATTCCAGTATTTGAAATCCTACTGCACTCTTTTCCATACTGGCTTGCTCTTTGGTAGTCTATTTCTTGTGGGAAAAAATTGCATCAGTAGCTTCACAGTATTAGAAGCATTTAACTGACTGCAAAACTTTTATTTACCAGGTATTATTTCTTTAGTTTTGGAGGAAGACATCTGAGAGTACTAGGAGTACTAACATGACTAGTATAAATCCCTTTTTCCTGCAACCTGCTTTTAAGCACTCTGCTTCAGCTTTGATACACTGAAGAATACTTTTTACGAGGACAGCACAGTTGTTTTTTATTATGTGTATTCCAGACCAATAAGTATTCTTTAGAAGCATTTCAGTTCAATATCCCAAAAATATAATAATTATTTTTCAAGAAGGCCATAAATCCTGCAGATTCTGCATCATCTGAGAGTCAATGCATCTCACACGCAGCTTGCATGCTGTTGCTTGGGATTCAATCCTTCATACTCTTTGAATATCAGTTAAAGTATATGAGGGAGGTCCTTTTCTCCAACCTATGCTATTCACATAGCTCTAATGTTTAGACTTCATACCTACTTTAACCAGGGAGAAAAAAATGTCATGTGAAATTATTACTTTGTTGTTCAACATGAAATTTCCCTGAAGAGATCCAAAACTTAGATAGACTCCACTATTTGAGATGATAATTTATGTAATTTGACTTCATACCTGATCCTGATATCTTACTTTTGTGTGTTTGTTACAGTAGATTACTTCTATAGGGGTGGTGGTGTGGAGCTAATAACAAAGTAAACTTGGCCTTGAAGACAATTTCAGTAAGATTTTAGACTTTGATACCATTTCCCCATATCTGCTTTTTTAATTTTTAAACATTTCCTATAGGGAAATGGGCTTAAATAAAGAAACAACTTCAGCAATGTAAACAACTTACAGCAAAATTCTTGGTCTACATTATGACATCATTTTATGTTTTCAGTCCCTATAGTTTCTTGTAACCTGTTCTATCTTACATTAAGTATCTTGTTATAAATATTTAAGAAGTCTCATGGGAAATTGTGTATATGGATTCAAATAGGATTTTCTGCCTGATAACCACTGCTGAGTGACATCCTCCTGACAGTCTGTAAGAAGAGGCAACTGTCTTCTGGAAATTACACTGAAAGGGAACAATAATGGGTAAAAGTGGTAGTAGTTCTTTAGTACAGTAGTATATTTATTCAGTAAAAGTTCTGTAACAACAGGAGAGGAAAAAAAAAAAGCCTTCCTTCAGCAATATTAGACATGAAGAAAGAGAGAAACGGAGAAACGGGGGACTACATTACCTGGAGCAATGACTTCTAAGCCACTATGGACAACACTGGGAATGTCAGAAGATAAAAAAATTAATGTTTTAATTCAGAATTTGAAAGGATTGACAGGAAAAGAAATACACAGGTCAGATTTCTAAAAAGACAATTTTTAAAATGTTTTTAAAATATATATTAGATTTCTTAAAATTGAATTTGAATGTCAGTGGTTGCACATTGAACATTCACAAAAACTTTGTAGACAGGCAATTTTGAGAATTGCTCAAGTCCATTTCTGTACAAAAACAGGACAAAAAAAAACCCACCTAAGGCTTTTCTGGATTTTATAAAATGCTTCTCCAAAATTCAGGATGCATATAAAAAAATTTAAATTTTCTGGTTAAAAAAAATGGAAACACAGTAACAGTTTACTCAAATGGAAACTAAAAACCTAAGCCAATCCATAAGCCACCATTTCCTATGTCACATCCTTAAGGGATAACCCTCACCTATTATCTTAAAGCTCAGTAGAGCTCATATTCTGAAACCGACAAGACAAAAATTGTGATGAAATGTGTGATGAAGTATGATACGTCTTACCATCAGTTTTGAGACATTATAATGTAAACAGTAATGTTTACATTTCTCAATTGACTTTCACTATTCTGATAATAAATATTTCAAAGATCCTAGATTATTATAATATAGGACAATGATTTTCAGACTCTGCCTCTTTAATTATATCAGTCACTATGAAGCCAACACAACACTGGAATAACTAAGTTCCTTAACTTACAATATGCCTCTTCCTACACTGATATTAAAATAATCCAGCCTGGATGACATTTTTTTACACTGTACAAAGATCAAAACTGTCTACTTAACTGGACTTTTTGAATTTTATAAGTGTCACTTCACTCTCTTTTCTTTTGGCTCAGCCATACAAACATCAGCTTGAGCTGTAGTTTTCTAAGCAACTGTGCAAGACAAGTACTGTGCTAAAAATATGCAGTTACTCAAACTTTGAGATATTCTCTAGACCAAATTTTTTAATATGAGATTGAAATTAATAGGAAATGCCCTTCCTGTGTTTTTTAGGTTGCAAGGCGAATGAATTTACCTTCTCAATGGAGAAAAAAAAAGGAGGGAGGTGGAGAAATAAGTTTGCATTTTTAATTTCCATGAATTAAAAAATCCCCAAGTTTATAAAGGAATTGCATCTAGAACCTGGCAACTTTGGCAAGTTGTACTTTAATCCACACCTAGAACTGAAGGAAATGCTTGTGAAGGAGGTGAGTGCAAAGATAGACTCACTCACTTTAAGTCAAAGTATTTTTATATAGAGAAATTAACAGCTCTAATTAGAAAGGTCTGGCCACACATATACAGCTATCAAATCTAATTCTCTATAAACTATACAAAAACAGCCTATATAAATTGAACACTCTCTTTGAACAATACAAAACACTTTGCAGTATAATACAAGAAAATAATTTACTGATTTATGATTAGGACTTTCATATATTACAGCAAAACGACTGCCAATACTGAGTCTGAAAAAAAAAGTGTGCTTCACAATCAACTAAGTTTTCAAGTCAGCTTGTTAGGAAATCCAGTACTTTATGTATAGCAAAAACATGGAGCTGAAATACATATGCAAATTTCCATTTTAATACGTTATACCAGTTATACATTTGATTTTAAATGGAAAATTTCTGAATGGAACAAAAATTTGAAGAAGTCAGGTTAATCAAAGATAAACCTTACAAAATGCTTTAAATGTATTTTCTTTCAAAGTTTCAATTATGTCATCATTTTCAAAAGAATTTGCTTATTCTAAGGCCTTGTATCAAAAGTTTTATTTCATAGTATACTCACAAACAAGCAGATATTCCCACCTATTTTTCCAATAATTTTTTTCCTCCACGTAATATTAATGGAAAACCTTAAGTAGTACTGGTACAAACCAGAAAAATTACTTAACTGTGCTCTGGCCAGAACATGAGCTGGGAGGAAAGGAAAAAATATTATTAAAGTCACAGGCAAAAAGCAGCCTGCCCTTTACCCTCTTGCTATGACAAACCCCCCAAACATCTTGAAAAGAACAGCACCTGTGTTGTCAGAGCAGTGCAAAGGGTAGAGAACTAGAGGCAGGACTGGAAGAAGCCCTTTTCTTCTAAACTTTAGGTAGAATATTATGTGTGATTTATAATTTTGAGAGACCTTCAGTACATTTCCTAAAGATAAAAGAGGAAAAAATTCAGCTATGGAAATAAAAATCTCACCTTATTATGGTCATACTTGTATGGGATTTTGAGGGTATCCATGGCTCTGATCATGGCCTGCATTGCTGTAAATATATTCTGGTACACCAATTTTGTAAAGCCCCTTTTGTCTTCATCAGAGTAACCTGATCCATGAATGATTCTCATCTGTTTGATGAATGTGCTTTTGCCACTCTCTCCTGTACCTGCAAGACAAATAAGAATATACTTCAGCCAATGGACACAAACATGACTTTTCTGCACAAAGTGGACAGCTTGTTTAGTGCAGGGCAAAACACTGTCAAGTGGTTATGGTGCTTGCAAGGTGCTTGCTTCAATATCATAACAGCAGTAACGCAGTAACAACTGAAGCAACATTGAATTAAAACTTTTATTTTGAAGACAAAATAGAAGCAGAAAAAAATAGCAATAAGTTAAAAAGTAAAACAAAATATACTTTCCAAAAAAATCTAGAATATACCACTGCGTATTTAAAATCATAAGCATAAAATTCCATTCCCGAAGATATAGTTCTCAACTATAGGGAATTACTATTAGATGTTCTATCACAAAATCATAGAGTAAGAAAAAAATTAGCTTGTGTGGCCAACTTTCAGAACATTATGATAAGCAGCAATATAAAACCAATACCACATTTTTTAGAAAGCCAAATAATGTAATAATTACAGTTGTGCAAACTTCAACCTCAGAAATATATAAAATCAGCTTTAAGTAAAATTTGACTTGTATTTGTTAAGGGAGAGTCATTACTTCCTTTAAATTTCTTTGTGTCTTTGTACTTTACAGAAAGCATAAATAACTAATAAATTAATATTCTGCATGTTTACCAATTTAAAGTTAAGATTTGCTTGTTTGGAATTTTGCACAAAATATATCACACAGCATTTTTTCCTTTGGCAAAATTCAGTCTCTGTGATTAGCAGAGCTTATCTAAGCAAACAAATCATATGAACACTTTATAAGAAGGAATTGAAATTTTAAAAAGTTGCACAAGCATATGAATGCAGTATGTTCACCTAGCTATTGAGCTCCCTAAGAAATCCAATGCGTTTAAATGCATGCAGTACATAGCCTTTCAGCCTAGATTTTATTTTGATCATTTTTATAAAGCTTTCAGGCCTCATTGATAATACTCGATTACCAGTACAAAGAAAGCTTTATGCTTTACATGATGTTTTAGGTGTCTCACAGTAGTGTATTTCACAAGCAGGGCAATGCAAGGTATGTTGGTTTGAAAGTAAAACCAGTGCGAGACTCCAAGTCAGTAATACAATTTAATAGGAGAAAAGAGAAAAAATAAAATACATGCAATAATATAAAAGAAACAACCACCGACAAAGTCAGAAATACAACCTGACACCCTGTCAGTCAGGGTGTTGGTAGCAGTCCGTATAAATGGTGGCTGCAGTCCTCCTGGATGACAGATGTGGTTCAGTTGAAGCAGTGCTCCTGTAGAAGGCACAGTTTTCCTCCGAAGGTCCAGCGATGATGTGGAAAAGGTCCGACCTCCCTCTGGGATCCAGTGGAAAGGGCTGCCTTCGCGTCCCAAACCCCAGTTTTTTTATCTAGGTAGGAAAGGCGTGTCTCCTCTCCCTGGCTGGGGCATCTCCCAATGGGATGGTGTAATCTTATCAGTCACACAATAGGACTTAATGGCCCATTAACAGAATATATCTTCTGGAGGAAGTATGGGTTGTGAAAAGATAATGATGATCAGCCCCCTGATCTTATCAGATGGCACATCAGCAGAGGATATCTCCCACAGAGATAAGGATCACCACCCCTCCCACATTTTAACAGATGGTGAAAGAATACACATTTTTGCATTGTACCCCAGGACATAATCCACCCCTTATTCTATTACCATCTACATCATAGCCAAACCAATACCCTCTTACAGATATATATATAATACAAAATGAAACTTTACATACAGTTCTCACTAAAAATTACGTCTCCCTGTGGAACACAACGGGTTTCCCCATCTTTCTGCATTACCCACTAACTGTAACCAGGTCCTTGAGCAAAAACAATCCCACGGATTGGTTTGCCTTTGCCTGTGGTGGGATTAATCCAAACAGTCTTTCCTAAAATACCTTTAATGTGTACCACAGGGACCTTGTCCCCATCCACTGTGTGCAGGGGTTCAGAGTGGGCAGGACCGGCTCGATTGATGGACCCTCGGGTGTTAACCATCCAGGTGGCTTTGGCCAAATTAATTTCCCAATTTCTGAAGGTTCCCCCACCAAGTGCTTTCAAAGTAGTCTTAAGGAGTCCATTACACAGTTCAACTTTCCCGGCAGCTGGCACGTGGTAAGGGATATGATATATCCATTCAATACCATGTTCTCTGGCCCAGGTGTTGATAAGGTCGTTCTTGAAATGGGTTCCGTTGTCTGATTCAATTCTCTCAGGGGTACCTTGCCTCCAAAGGACTTGTTTTTCTAGGCCCAAGATGGTGTTCCGGGCAGTAGCATGAGGCACAGGGTAGGTTTCTAACCATCCTGTAGTTGCTTCCACCATGGTCAGTACGTAGCGCTTGCCCTGGTGGGTTTGGGGAAGGGTGATGTAATCAGTTTGCCAGGCTTCCCCATACCTGTACTTCCACCATCGTCCACGGTACCACAGAGGCTTCACCTGCTTGGCCTGTTTGATTGCAGCACAGGTCTCACAGTTGTGGATGACCTGTGAGATGCTGTCCATGGTAAGGTCCACTCCTCGGTCACGGGCCCATCAGTATGTTGCATCTCTCCCCCGATGACCAGAGGCATCATGGGCCCAACGAGCTAGGAATGATTCTCCCTTGTGCTGCCAGTCTAGATCCACCTGTGATACTTTTACTTTGGCAGCTCCGTCCACCTGCTGTTTGTTGTGATGTTCTTCATTAGCCCGACTTTTGGGTACATGTGCATCTACGTGTCGAACCTTTATGGTCAATTTCTCTACTCGGGCAGCAATGTCCTGCCAAATGTCAGCTGCCCAGATGGGTTTCCCTCTGCGCTTCCAGTTGGTCTTTTTCCAGCAATCCAGCCATCCCCACAGAGCATTAGCTACCATCCATGAGTCAGTGTAGAGATAGAGACTTGGCCACTTCTCTCGTTCAGCAATATCCAAAGCCAACTGGACGGCTTTTAGCTCTGCGACCTGACTCGATCCACCTTGTCCTTCGGTAGCTTGTGCAACTTGTCGTGTGGGGCTCCATACTGCAGCTTTCCATTTCCGGTTAGTGCCTACAATTCGGCAGGAACCATCAGTGAAGAGGGCATATCGTCTTTCAGCCTCCGGTAGCTCATTATATGGTGGGGCTTCCTCAGCACATGCCACTTGCTCCGCTTCTTCTTCAGAAGACAATCCAAAAGTCTCACCTTCAGGCCAGTTTGTAATTATTTCCAGAATCCCAGGGCGATTTGGATTCCCAATACAGGCACGCTGAGTGATGAGGGCAATCCACTTGCTCCATGTGGTGTCAGTGGCGTGATGTGTGGAAGGGACCTTTCCCTTGACCATCCAGCCCAGCACTGATAGTCAGGGTGCTAGGAGGAGTTGTGTTTCTGTGCCAATCACCTCTGAGGCAGCTTGAACTCCTTCATAGGCGGCCAAGATCTCCTTCTCTGTGGGAGTGTAGTTGGCTTCAGATCCTTTGTAGCTTCTCCTCCAGAATCCCAGTGGTCGACCCCGAGTCTCACCAGGCAACTTCGGCCAAAGGCTCCAGGACAGACCATGGTTCCTGGCTGCAGAGTAGAGCACGTTCTTCACATCTGGTCCTGTCCTGACTGGGCCAAGGGAGACTGCATGAGCAATTGCCTGCTTGATCTGGGCAAAGGCTTGCTGCTGCTCAGGGCCCCAGTGGAAATCATTCTTCTAGTGGGTGACCAGGTAGAGAGGACTCACAATCTGACTGTAGTCAGGAATGTGCATTCTCCAAAAGCCTATGGCACCTAGGAAAGCTTGTGTTTCCTTCTTGTTGGTAGGTGGAGACATAGTGGTGATCTTATTAATTACCTCTGTTGGGATCTGACGACGTCCATCTTGCCACTTGACTCCTAGAAACTGAATTTCCTGAGCTGGTCCCTTAACTTTACTTCTCTTAATGGTGAAACCAGATTTCAGCAGAATCTGGATAATCTTTTCTCCTTTCTTGAAGACTTCCCCTGCTGTGCTGCCCCATACAATGATGTCATCGATATACTGTAGATGTTCAGGACCTTCACCCTTTTCCAGTGCAGCCTGGATCAGTCCATGAGAGATGGTGGGACTGTGCTTCCACCCCTGGGGCAGACGATTCCAGGTGTACTGCACGCCCCTCCAGGTGAAAGCAAACTGAGGTCTGCATTCTGCTGCCAGAGGAATGGAGAAAAATGCATTGGCAATATCGACACTGGCGTACCACTTTGCTACCTTGGACTCCAGCTTGTACTGGAGTTCCATCATGTCTGGCACAGCAGCGCTCAACGGTGGAGTCACCTCATTCAATGCATGATAGTCTACGATCAATCTCCATTCTCCTTCAGATTTACGCACAGGCCAGATGGGGCTGTTGAAGGGTGAGTGGGTTTTGCTGACTACCCCTTGGCTCTCCAGTTTACGGATCATTTCATGGATGGGAATCACCGAGTCTCTGTCAGTACGGTATTGCTGACGGTGTACTGTTGTTCTGGCGATTGGTACCTGTTGCTCTTCAGCTCTCAGTAGTCCCACAGCAGAGGGGTCATCTGCAAGACCAGGCAAGGTGTTCAGTTTTCTAATGTCGTCTGTCTCTACAGCAGCTATCCTGAAAGCCCAGTGATATCCTTTTGGGTCTTTGAAATATTCATTTCTAAGATAGTCTATGCCAAGGATGCATGGGGCCGCTGGGCCAGTCAGGATGGGGTGTTTCTGCCACCTGTTCCCAGTTAAACTGACTTCGGCCTCCACTACAGTCAGCTGCTGGGATCCTCCTGTTACCCCAGAAATAGAGATGGATTCTTCTCCTACATACTTTGATGGCATCAGAGTACATTGGGCACTGGTGTCAACCAAAGCCTTATGTTTTTGTGGGTCAGATGTGCCAGGCCATTGGATCCACACAGTCCAATAGATCTGATTATCCCTCTCCTCTACCTGGCTAGAGGCAGGGCTCCTCTATTCCTGATCTTGGTACACGTTGCTCTCTTCCTGTAAATAGGTTCTTGAGGTCCCTTCAAGAGGATCAGTCATACCATCATTCTGATACTGTCTGGAGTTCTGTGCACGAGAGACTGGAGCAGCCTTGAGTCTAGATGAGCTTCTTGTGTTAGGTGTCCCTCTTTTCAGCTCACGTACCCGGGCTGCAAATGAGGAGGTGGGTTTTCCATCCCACTTGTTCATGTCTTCTCCATGCTCTTGAAGGAAGAACCAGAGGTTACCTCGTGGAGTGTGTCCTCTCTCCCTGCCTGAGGAGCGCCAGCTCCTAATGGCAGAAATTCTTGTTGGTTCTGGTGAGATCTGGTAGTTGTTTTCCTTAAGTTCTTTTTTTAGTTTCTGATGGCCCTCTTCAATCAAGCTCCGGACTTGCTCCACCAGCCTTGTTTCCACGGATGAGACATGGGTACGAAATGGGGCAGTGACAGTGTCCTCATAAATTCTTAGTTTATTGGCCAAGAGGCCTACCATGTCCTCACCTTCCCTCCACTGCAGCGTTGCCAGGTAACGGGAATACATCTCTGGTCCAAGCCGTGCAAATCTCAACCACATTTGTGACGTGCACCGGACACAGTCTGGGCTCTTAGGAAATCTCTCATTTTCTGAGAAAATGATCTCCAGCACGGCCAATTCCCTCAGGCATCGGATACCTTGTTCTATTGTGCTCCATTTTCCTTGGTGCACCTGGAGATCTTCTTTACAAAGGTATCTGTCCTTCACACTTGTCAGCAGTCGCCGCCAGAGGCTGAGAGTTTCTTGGGTTCTCCCAATCCCCTGGTCAATGACCACATCCCGGGACAGAGATCCCAGTTGCCTGGCCTCACTTCCATCCAGAATGGTGTCATTGGCTGCAGCGTCCCAGATGCGGAGCAGCCAGGTCAGGATGGACTCATTCGTCTGGCGGGTGAATTCCCTCCGCTGGTCACGCAGCTCACCCAGGGATAGAGAGCGAGTGATGATTTCTGGCTCTGTCTCTTCTGCTGGGTGCAAAGGTTCTGCCACATCCTCGTCAGTCACTATGCGGACTGATTTGCTCTTTGATTTCTTCTTCTGAACGGGGGCAACTGCTACTGGTCTAGGCTGTTCTGGTTCAGTGATGGTTTGTGAAAAGATGCTGATGGTGCTTCTGGCTTTTTCCTCCTCTGTGGCAGCCTGCATAGACATGGACACTGTTGCTTTTTTTTGGTTCTTCTCCTCTTTGTGACATTCTGCGCAGACGTGGACGAAGTTGATTTGTTTCGTTTTTCCTCTTCCTCAAGAACACGCTGCAATACACCATGTAGTGTTTTGTTTCTAAGCATGTTTTAGGCTGTGCAGGGGAGACAAAGCAAAACTAACAACAACATTATTCTGTCCTTAGCATCCAGCGGGAACTCAACATTTCCAAAAACTACTGTATCAGGCTGGAAAAATTGGAAAAAATCATCCTTGATCCTTCCGTCCAAGGGTTGGGTGTGATTGTTAAAACTCCGGATGTAGCAACCTAGACTAGGACAAGCAAACAAAGTCGAGTATATATTCCGAATTATGTTCATTGCCTCAGAGGTTATCATGCAGTAGACATAATAGGCCAATAAAGCAATTTTTATACCATATCCTGGTCTACACAGGAGCATTACAGCTGGCAGATAGTTCCCCATGTGCGGAAAAATATAGAGAGCAAGATAAAAAACCCATGTAAGCATGTTGAGAATCATTGTGAATACAAAATTGTAATACTGACTTTTCTCAGTACCCTTCATGCCCCACGTTGGGCGTCAATAAATGTGTTGGTTTGAAAGTAAAACCAGTGCGAGACTCCAAGTCAGTAATACAATTTAATAGGAGAAAAGAGAAAAAATAAAATACATGCAATAATATAAAAGAAACAACCACCGACAAAGTCAGAAATACAACCTGACACCCTGTCAGTCAGGGTGTTGGTAGCAGTCCGTATAAATGGTGGCTGCAGTCCTCCTGGATGACAGATGTGGTTCAGTTGAAGCAGTGCTCCTGTAGAAGGCACAGTTTTCCTCCGAAGGTCCAGCGATGATGTGGAAAAGGTCCGACTTCCCTCTGGGATCCTGTGGAAAGGGCTGCTTTGCGTCCCAAACCCCAGTTTTTTATCTAGGTAGGAAAGGCTTGGCTCCTGCCCCTGGCTGAAGCATTTTCCAATGGGATGATGTAATCTTATCAGTCACACAATAGGACTTAATGGCCCATTAACAGAATATATCTTCTGGAGGAAGGATGGGTTGTGAAAAGGTAACGATAATCATCCCCCTGATCTTATCAGATGGCACATCAGCAGAGAATATCTCCCACAGAGATAAGGATCACCACCCCTCCCACATTTTAACAGATGGTGATAGAATACACATTTTTGCATTGTACCCCAGGACACAAGGTTAAAGTATGATTCTGTGCTTGCTAAAGTATTTCAAGTCGTACACCTCAAAATCTAACCTCAAAGTCTCTACAAGATTTTGTCTTTAATGTGTGTGACTGTTCATTCAACTCCCGCTTAAATTTTTGGCTATCACAGATCATGCTAAGGCATGGTGTATGCTAGGAGCAGAGCCATTAGGTCTAAACCAAGCACTAAGTAGACAGGACAGGCAGCCAAAAAGCACTAAAGGGCCATTATATAATCATTATCACATGCAAATTGTTGTTTCCAGGAGCTGTTATCTTTTGTTTGGCAGTCTTCTCAGAATCTGCTAAATTATGGAAATGGTATAGACCAAATCTATAAGATGGAGAGTATAGAACACCATCTTACCCAAAAAGATTTTGAAGTAGACCCAACAGCAGTTGGACTGCTGAGGTTTTCATGCTTCCTGATGTGATACAGGAGATGCCTGCACCTTGATGGAAGAGGAAGGATGGGCACTCTCAGTGTTGGCTAGGCAACTAATTCTTTTATTTTCCTCATAGGTGTGTTACCAGATGATAAATGGCCTATGCCTGGTGATCTAACACAATGCTTGTTCACCAAAACTATTGCCTTATGGAAACTGCACAGTGTCCATTGTGCAAGAAGGAGAACTGGAAGTTCACCAGCCTCAGTGTCCTGCCAACTCAGCCAGGTCACAAGGAACATTGCAGTCTACAATCACCAGGAACCACCAGAGAGACCCCCCCAGACAGAAGAACGCATGTGTAAAGGGGAGGGAAAATATGTTAATGATTTGGGGAAAATTATTATCATATATATGTGTAGTCTGGGACAATCAATGAATATGTATGTAAAATACAGTATATAAACAGAAACTTTCCTGTACCCAGCATGCATGGCTTTGGGAAGAGCTATCCCCCGGTGCATCTGGCCAAATAAAGAATGACTGCTTCTTAATGCTACATTGGTGTTAAGGGGTTTTTATTTGACCAAATTTTTGGTAACAGTTTTGGTGACCCTAAATCATGATTTTAAAGAGCTAAGATTTTTGTTAAGGGTAGAAGTAGTTTCCATGACCAAGATGCAAGTTAGGTAGGTAAATGGTAGGTTAATAATTACTAGATGCTTAGGCTAGAGCTAATTGGTATAATTATCTGCTATTATGAACTTATGTATAGAAGAACATAAAATAAGTAAACCACTAATCATGAAGCACGAGGCCTTGGATCGTGCCAGAGGGTCACCGAGACCTGATGAAGACTCTCCTGACTTCATCCTTTGAGACCGCTGACCCATTTCGAGACCACTGACCCAATTCAAGAGAAGAACTGCGCATGCGTGAAGAACTAATGGGCTCATTTTAATATGGGATGGGGATGGGAGGTGCTGAGGTTATGCATATGTATTGTATGTAAGATCTTGGGGAATAAATAGATGGCAAAGAGCCTTGTTCAGCACGGTCATGCCTTTCGGAGGTGACTCCTGTGCCGCCCGCCGGTGAATAAACATACCACTTTGTAACTTTAATTAGTTAGAGGGTCTTTGTCCGTGATTATACTGGTTTTTAACAATTCAACTCAGATGGGACAGACTCCTGAATTTCAATGGATCCGAGGAATCACAGGACCTCCAGCTGGCACCAAGGGGTTCTTGGGGAGAACCTTCGTTCCCTGGTCCAAAGGAAATCAGAGCAAGACTCCTGGTAAGATAAAGGCATTCTTTACTTTACTCGAACAGTATAACTGCTAACCTACCTGTAAGATGCAGCAAAAGCTACACACGGTTTGGTTTAAAGGTACCTAAGGTGAGAAAAGGGAAGGGTTAGAGTCCCTTCTAAGGAGGTCCTAAACAGTAATTTGTTATAATGGGAAACAAAACCTCGGAAGGAATATCACAGGTCTCACCACTGGGATGTATCTTGAAACATTGGAAAGAAATTGGAGGTAATCCCCTCATGCATGAAAACCTTAAACTTTTGTTATCAGTGGTAGCCACTTTACATGCTGGAAGATCAAAAGAAGTGGCCTAAGGATGGAACCTTACAGTATAACACCCTGTTGCAGTTAATGCTGTTTTGTAGAAGGGAAAATAAGTGGAATGAAGTTCCTTATGTTGACTTGTTTTTCATCCTAAGAAATCATCCAGAGTGGCAAAAGGAAGGCGAGAGGACCCCCCAAGATCCATTAATTTTAACACTTGAAAAGGAAAAGAAAGGCAAAGGGTTGAAAAAGTGTTGTTCTGCGTGCAGCATAGGGCAGAGGTGGTTAAAGTGTGGAAGAGAGGATAAGGATGATTTAGAGATGATGGTTGCTCTGTAGCCAAGAGCAGGTGGGGTGAATGATGAATCGGCAGGGAACATGGCTAGATGCATAAGTAGGTCATGGGAGAGTGGACTGGATGAGAGAGAACACTTTAGGGGATCAGAGGATTTTAGCCCGATTGCAGGATGCACTAGAAGGCAGCAAGGAGATCTTGGGGGGGATGCTGGGAATATTCTTGTGGCTCCCCTCTGGCAGGTGGTCGGGAATCATGGTCCAGTAAAAGTAAAGACCCTTGTGCTGGTTTGGCACTAAAGACAACCCAAGGAAGTGATTTTTTCTGATAGGAGCAGCTAGGTGTCTTGGTTTGAAAGACAGGTATTTGGTAAAAGTGACAGGAGCCTCTCTTTGAAATGGATAGTATAAACCCCCTCCCTTCACTTTACTATAATTTTGAAATTAAGGGGCTCTCAGGCAAAGATATGGGCGGTAGGAATAACAGTTCTTTACTAATATATCTAACAAGACAAACAAAAACAAGAACAGCTATGAAATTAACAACAAACAGGAATAACTCAGTTCTAGTCCTTTTTGGCCGCAGACACCCTCTCCTTGCCCTGCAGTTACCGGTGCTGTGGGCAGGTCCTGCCCCCGCAGCTGCGAGAACACTGGGGCAATGGCCACGGCGTCGTCCCAGGTGGGAGAGGGATGGGGGAGAGACTTCTCTGCTCACGGTGTCAGTCGCAGTGCCCAGCAGGGTGTCCGGAGCTGGTAGACTTAAAGCAGGAAAGGGAGCAGTGCGGTGTCCAACAGCAGAGAACGTGGCTCCCGGTGCTGGGATGGCGAGGAGGGTGGTAGGTAGAAGCACCGGCTGTCTTTCCTCCGACTCCACGAGCGAGAGAGAGCGAGAGCCCCGGGCAGCTGCCCTCACCTCCCCTTTTCCGATGTTCTCCCTCTCCCCACCTCCTTCGAGAGAAACTGTTACTAGCCATCCGAGCTAGGGTATAGCCACAAATTCTTAGCATGACAATGGGGAAAATTCCACAGAGAGAAAAGGGAAAAACTAAACCCCCAACACTAGGCTTCCTCTATGTCTGACAAAAACCAATCAGTGATTGGTTTTGAGAACTGAAAACCAGTTAAACCACTGAAAGAGATGGACACGCCTCTGTGAGATTCACATTTTAAAATGAACAAACCCTGGGAAAGCTTTCTTTCCCTTCTGGCCACAGTAGAGGTAACACTGGCCTGGGCCCTCTGTGCAGCCTGGCCCGGCCCGGGCAGGGGCGGGCAGGCTCTGACGCATCAGTCAGGAAGCCCACCGGGCCCCCCATTTTTTGCTGGGGTCCCCTGATAGAAAGGGGGAGAGGAGGCCAGCGCGGTTGTTAAGATCTTAGTTTTCCCCCTCCCCGGCACGGCCAGGGAGTCCGCGGCTTGGCTGAACATCTAGTTGACATTAAAACCCTGCCCTGCCGCAGGCCCGGGCCCGAGCCAGGGGGTCCATGCCCCCCGCCCAAGACAGCAGCTCCGGGGCAGCCGGGCCCACCCTCGCTGCAATGCCCACGCAGCCTGGAGGACAGACAGCTGGGCTCCGTTCTGGCAAGGGCCCCCCACCTTTCCCTGCTGGGCAGGGGGAAGGGAAGACCATCAGCCTGCAGCTGGAATTGAATGTAGCAAACGCCAGAAAACACCCATGCAGCCAGAAAAAAACCACCACCGCTTTCTAGCTGGGCCCTTACAATCCTAGCCCAAGCCCAGTGAGGCCTTGAAGGACTATCATAAATAGGCTGCCACCTGGAAGAGATAACATGACCATCTGCAGGCCCAGGCAAGGTATTAACACTTTCACTGCCCAGAATGAGACTTGCAGACACTTTGTTCTCCCTCCTGAGTGAAAAGGACCAAAATGAAGATACACACAGAAACAGCATAAAAACACCAAGACAAAGGGAAGAGTCTGGTCCCGGATGAGTGAAGGAGGAGAGTCGTGGACTGAAAGATCCCTCCTGCCTCCTGGAGGAAGGGGGCGGGGGGGGGGAGAAGAAGAAGAAGAAGAAGAAGAAGAAGAAGAAGAAGAAGAAGAAGAAGAAGAAAGATCGCTGTTTTCAAGGATGAAGAGAGCTTTTGTTTGAACTGTTATAATCCTTAAAGTGTGCCCCATAAGTTGACATGGTCCTCAATAACAGTTGTGGGAAAACTGTCAGTCAAAGAAGGAACTTTTACATAGAGATCAGATTTCCATTCTCCCATGCAACTGATCACTGTGACATCAAGGCCACGAGAAAACTGTTTCTTGTGTAGAAATCTCAGACTGAACAGAGAAGTCTCCTCTCCCAAGTAAATTGGTGAAAGACTATATTTTAAAGATGGTAAACTGACTGGTTAGTTTCTGTACATTGTCAGTGTGAAAGAAAAGAAGTTTTGGGGGGAGGAAGAGTGTTCTGAAAGTTTTATTCTGAGTTTTATTTTTTTTTCCTTATAATGTCTAGTAATAAAAATTTTCTTTGTACCTGTTAAAGTTTACGCCTCTTTTGCCTTCCTTCTAATCCTATCTCACAGCAGGAAATAAGTAAATAATTCTAATGGGTGCACTGGTGTGGAGGGAGCAGAAAATACAGAAGAAAGTCTCCCTGCATCCTCAGAACAAGCTCCTTGGAAAATCATAGCTTAGAGATAAGAAATGGCTTGTGAAATGACGAATACAAAAAGGAATTTAGCTTTCCCCCCTTGGAAGACCCTCTTATCTATCTTCAATATTAGTGGTTCATTCTATTTTAGTATCCATAGGCCAGCTTTGAATGTAAAATCCCTCAGGGATTGGTTAGAAAGTAGAATTCCCTTGGTAATTGGTGCAAACTGTAAAACCCTCAAAAGATATAAAAACCCCTGTAAAACAATAGCCGTTGGTATATGCTAGATAGGATGCCTTCATAGAATAAACTATGGATTTGTGCCTCTCTGCATATGCTGGTCTCTTTTCCCCGCTGGTCTGAGAGCTCACCGCGAGCCAAAATTCTATCTGGGCAAGGCTCGGGAACATGCTCCGTCACTGAGGGCTGCAGAAGCAGTCTCAGGGATCCCAAAGAGACCCCAAAAGCCCCACCATAGACACATGGGCGATTTAGCCAACACTAAATTCCGCAACAACCCCATTTTCAATTGTGGATTTAATGTCATGGAGAAAGGCAGCAGGAGTTTATAGATAGGATCTGGACAGAATTGCTTAAGTATTTGAAACCATAATTAGGACTCAGGATCCTGACTGGAATGATATACAAGTGATGTTAGATATGTTGATGGATAGCACAGAAAAAAGGATGGTGTTGACCATGGCCAGAAAGCAGGTGGAGGGGGCACATGGTAGTGGAGACTTAGAAGGAACATTAGATCAGAATTTTTCTTCAACAGATCCAAGGTGGAACCCTAATTTACTGGGACCCTGAGATCATTTAACAAGTTATCAGAGATAGTTATTGTTTGCTGTAAAGCATGCTGTACCGAAAGCCATGAACTGGTCAAAACTGTATGAGGCAAAGCAGGACAGAACTGAACCTCCACAGCTTTCATGGAACGATTGAAGGTGACTGTCAGAAAATATACTAATCTGGATCCTGAGAATCCAGAGGAGACTGTACAGTTAGAAACTATCTTTATAGGACAGTCTGCCCCAGATATTGGAAAGAAACTCCAGAAACTGGAAGGAGCCCAGTCACATGACTTAGGAAAGTTGTTAGATGAAGTGTAGAAAGTATATCATGACAGGGATAGGTAAAAAGAACTACAGCAGGATAGAAGGGAAAACGACAAAGTGCAATTCTGGGGGTGGCTAAGGGACCTGTGGAGGGTACTAAGGGATCGGCCAAGAGGGGAGGTTGGGTGGGGGGAACAAGGGGAAGGGGAGGCTGCAGGCTTCCACCATTTCCCCAACAACAGTTAGGGGAAGACCAGTGTGCAATCTGCAAGGAAAAGGGGCATTGGAAGGGAGAATGCCCACAGGCTGGTAAGCTGGACCCAGTCTTAAAGATTAGACCATTAGAAGATGAAGACTGAAAGGGACCAGGGGAATTCTATCCCAGCTGATCCCCTGGTTACATTGAGGCTGGGGAAAGAAGAAGTGGAATTTTTGGTGGGCACAGGAGCAACTTATTCTGTATTGAATACATGCAAAAGGAAACTTAGTAGGAATGTGGTTGTCTTGGAGTGATGTTATGATACTGTATCCCCTATCATCTGCTTTATGCCCAGACACGGGTCCTGTAACTTTAATCTTAAAGGGGGAGGGAGGGGGAGGCCGTGGAATTCTTTACGTAGCCTGTGTTCAAAAACACAGGTAACTCCTTCGCCTTTTCCCCAGCTCTCGGCTCTGTGTATGCAGCAGAAAAAAAAGGGAGTTGTGTCTTTGCTTTTAGCTAGCTTCTTTTTTGCTAGCTGAGGAAATAAGTTTTTTTTCCCAGGACTGTGGCTTCTTCTTCTGGAATTGTTCAGCTTTGCTCTGGTCCAAAACACTTGAACATCGCCGAGAGCCCCACGCCAGGGCCCAGCAAGGGGGAAGGCTTCAGGGACGCCGCATTCCGGCTCCAGACCTCAGGAGAAGCCTATCAAGACTCTAAAAATCCATGATTTTTCTCCACAATGAGAAGGTTTATTATCTAACAATATTCATTTTCTGCATGCACTCTGCTTATTGAATAAACAGGTGATTTTTTTTGTATTTTCCTCCAATAAATTTCTTTTGAACCTGTGGGGGAGGGGCTGTTGAAACCTACCTCTCTTTAGAGGACACATTCATTTCAGGGCATTTCCTCCTAATTTTTTTCAAACCAAGACAGTGGTAAATATAATTGGTGCTACAGGGAAAAGCAAAATTCTGTCCTTTTTTCAACCTGTGAAATTTAAATTAGAAAAGAATTGGATTACTCATGAATTTCTATATGTACCTGAATGCCCAGTCCCCTTGCTGGGGAGAGATTTATTGTGAAAATTGGATGCTCAAATAATTTTTCAGGATGGGGAAATACAAATTTAAATACCAGAATCAAAAGCCATTGGGGCAAGGATTTTTATGTTACAGGAGTCAAATGAATTGGAAGAAATCCCATAGGAGGTAGAGAATGCTGTGACCCTGTTGGAACCCAGAAACCTGGGAGTTCTGAGCTTTCTGTGCTTTCTGACACTGACCCCCAGAAGAACACTGCTTTTGACTTGAGGCCTTGGAGAAGGCTTCCAAATTTGAGTGATGGAGTTAGAGTCACGGATGTGTAGTTGGAATAGGTGTGTGATTTTACATGGTGAAGAGTTTTGAATTTGAGGTTTTTAGGTAGTAGTTTTTGGTTGGATAGTTAGTGCTGCACTGTGGGTCACAGGAGTTTGGTTATTGGGTCAAAAGAATAAATAATATAGGTGTTAGTTCTTTATTGGACTGTTTAGCTTTAAAATACCTTGCAACTAGCTAGATTCACCTCCATTTTGCTCATTTTTAGCTGGTAGCTAGAAGTGTTGCAGAACTCTCTGTTCTTTAGATAAGATTTAATAAACAACAGAGTCCGAACACAAGAAATTAGTCTCCTTCGTGTTTTTAATCCTGACTCTGAGTGAAGACAGAAGAAAATGAAGACAAGCCACTAATTAGCTGGTGCAGTTAATCCTTTTACATGTGGTGATCCTGCATGAGGAAGAAAAACCCCTGTTAAGACTCAGAGTCAGGACTTCCCTGAAGAAAAAGAGATAAAGTAAGCAGCTGGAAGCTGGAAAAGTCCTCGGGTTGAAAAGGAGCTCGGAGAATCACTAGACGCTGGTGAAAGGTGAACCAGGAGCCCATGGTGATGGCCATTCACAGGAACAGAGGGATCCGAGGAAGAAGCTGACTGCAAGAACATTTGCCCCTCTGCCAGCCTTTCTGCAAGCTGTCTCCCAAACGTAGACAGAACACTCAGGTGCAGAATAGATTTTTCCAGGTGCCTGGCACCCCTCAGACATGGCGGCCACACTGATGAATCCTCCTCTTAGTCAGATAATCATATACCATAATGTGATTCCACGGAAAGCAGAGAGATGATTCCTATGATAGAAATCCCCGAGATGCAGCCTGCGCAGCTATAAGTGGCAGGGGGAGCAAGCGGAGTGCAGGGAACCTCCCTCCCCCCTCCCAATCCTCCTTGAGGAAGGACCACCCAATGATATCTTTGCAAAGGTTCTTCTTTGTTGATGCTTGGGACAGAAAATGCAAATCGAGGAGCATCTTCTGGATGAAGTGGAATGTGGAAAAAACAATCTTTTAGATCAATAATTACAAGTGGCCACTCTCTCAGGATCATCAAGAGAGATGGAAGTCCAAGATGAAGTGGTCCCATTTCTTCAATGACCTCCTTGATTTTCCTGAGGTCATGGAGCAATCTCCATGAATTGGAAGTTTTCTTATGGATGACGAACACTGGAGAATTCCAGGGACTATTTGTTGATTAGATGTGGCCTTTCTGCAATTGTTATTCCACTAATTTTTTGAGAGCACTCAGTTTTTCTTTTTCCAGGGACCATGGTCCAGCCACACAGGATTGTCTGTCTTCCAGGTCAATTTCAGGGTGGTGAGTGCCTCAGTGACCCCCATTAAAAATCCACTTCTATTCTTGTTCCCCATTGTGACAGGACGCCTCTTCCCCATACTGTGATTGGCTTCTGTACAACGAAGGGATGGATGATTGCTACTTTTCCTTCTGGTCCTGTAACAATGATTGAGTTTTCACTCTGCAAACACAATGTGGATCCTCCAATTCCTATGAGAGATTTCAGAGGTGTGATCAAGTTCCACTCTCTGGGCCAAAAGATATAGGAAATGACTGTGACATCTACACCAGTGTCCAACATGCCTGTGATTGTGATTGTTTTGCTGTTAAGTGTCATAGCAATATATCTGCAGTCAAGAGGTACCAAATCGTAATTACTGAAGGTGCCTTTCAAGTTGCTTGAAGTATGGAGAGCCTAAACCACTCTCTTTCATTGCTTGTCTCCTTTAATTATGTAGTGTGTCAGGGGTGCATGATCCTCTTGGTATGGGCAACTGAAATGCCCAGATGATCAAAAGCAGCCAAACCGGTGAGGATTACTCCCAAACCTGAAGCTAAACTGGTAAGGCAAAAACAATATCATATTAACTGGGAGGCAAGGAAGAGGCTGGAAAAGCTCATAGAATTTTTTTAAAATATGGGTTATTGAAGGAGTGTGAATCAGAATATAACACATCAATATCACAAATTAAAAAGAAAAATGGGAAATATAGGCTAGTACAAGATTTAAGGGCCATTAATAAAATACCAGATATTCATACAGTAGTAGCTAATCCATATACACTTTTGACAGCACTAAAAGGGAAATATAAATGGTTTACAGCGACTGATCTTAAAATGTCTTTCTCTGCATATCCTTGGAGGAAAATGGTTAAGCAATATTTGCTTTTGAATGGGAAAGGCCCACCTCTGGATGCGAAGTTCAATTAACCTGGATAGTCCTACCGCAAGGATTTAAAAATAGTCCAAAATATTTGGAAATCAACTAGCAAAAGAATTGGAACAATGGAAGAAAAATAACACTGAAGGACTAGTTTGTGGATGACATTCTGCTGGTAGTGGAGACCCAAAACCAATGCCTACAAATGACCATAAGTCTGTTGAATTTTCTGGGAAAGAATGGTTAGAGAGTAACTAAAAGAAAAGCTCAAATAGGAAAGACAACTGTGAACTATTTGGGCTTCGAGATCATTCAAGGGCGGAGAATTCTTGGCTTTGACAGAAAGAAAGCAATCTGCCAAACTCCAGAACCACAGAATATCCGAGAATTACAAGGTTTTCTGGGAGTGGTCGGGTGGTGCCTGTTGTGGATATTAAACTATGGACTTTTAGTGAAGCCCGTCTATGAAGCTCTAAAAGAAACAAAGGAAGAACAATTGGTGTGGACTCCCAAGTGCCAAACTGCCTTCCAAGAACTGAAAAAGGCATTAATGACAGCACCTGCATTAGGGCTTCCTGACTTAACCAAGCCCTTTGAACTGTTTGTACATGAGAGGCAATATTTAGCCCTGGGGGTTCTGATGCAGAATCTGGGAACCTGAAGGAGGCCTGTGGGCTATTTCTCCAAACAGCTGGACAATGTGAGCAAGGGATGGCCAGGATGCTTGTGAGCAGTTGCTGCAACTGTTCTACTGATCCAAGAGACCAGGAAGTTCACTACTGCACAGCACATAGCTGTTTTTGTCCCTCGCATGGTGATATCTGCATTAGAGTAAAAGAGGGGGTATTGAATGTCCCCCAGCAGGATGCTCAAATACCAAGTTGTGCTTTTGGAACAGGATGATGTGGAATTGAAGACAACAGCAGCCATGAATCCAGCTGTGTTCCTCGATCCAAAGGCAGTGGATGAGGGAGCTCTGGCACATGATTGTCTCCAAACTATCGAACAGGTATATTCCAGAATAACTGATTTGAGAGATGATCCAATAGAGAATCCTGATTTAGAATTATTCACAGATGGGAGCAGTTTCATGAAGGATGGAAAACGGATGGCAGGATATGCAGTGGTAACCACTACTGAAGTATTGGAAGCTCAATCTTGACCAATTAACATATCAGCACAAAAGGCAGAAATAATAGCACTAAAACAAGCATTGAATTTGGCAGCAGCCAAAAGGGTGAATATTTGGACTGATTCTAGGTATGCATTTGGTGTAATTCATGCCTGTGGAGCTATATGGAAGGAAATAGGACTGCTATCAGCTCAAGGATCAGCTATTAAACACAAAGAAGAAACTTTACAGCTTTAAAAGGAAATTCAAAAACCAAAGAAGGCGGAAGTGATGCATTGCAAAGCACATGAACCTGGGCAAACTAATGTTATAGTGGGAAACTGATTGGCAGATAAAGCAGCTCCAGGAGTAGCTGAAAAAGGCATCCTAGTGTTAGTACCACAAAGACAAATTGACATATCCCAATTTAAGCCTAATTATGACAGTGAGGATCAGTGCTTAGCAAGCACATTAAAAGCCACTAAGAATCAGGAGGGATGGTGAGTAACAGACAGCCAACAGATTATAGTTCCAACTTCTGTAATGAGGAAAATAATGGAAAAGTAATACAACAAAACCAATTGGGGAATTGAGTCCATGGTATCTAGTCTCCAAAGCTCTGTACTCAGCATAAAAATGACTGAAATAGCAAAATCAATCCTAGTGAAATGTCCAATTTGTTTAAAAAACAATCCCATATATAGGAAGAGGCCACATCCTGGAATAATTAAACAGGGAAATTCACCTGGAGATTATTGGCAAATAGATTTCTCTGAATTACCCAGACAAAACCGAGTATAGGTGTCTTTTGATATTGGTAGATACTTTTTCTGGATGGCCAGAAGCCTTTCCCTGTAGCACCAATAAAGCTGGGGAAGTGGTAAAAATCATTCTTAAAGAAATCATACCAAGATTTGGGGTACCACTTGGGATGTCCTCAGATAGAGGCCCACATTTTATAGCAGATGTGGTGCAACAGCCGAGCAAAACTCTAGGTATAAAATGGGACTTACACACACCTTGGCAACCACAATCAAGTAGGAAAGTGGGAAGGATGAATCAGACTGAAAGGACAAATTAGCAAAATGTGCCAAGAAACTTCCTTAAAATGCCCACAGGTCCTCCCTCTGGCTCTTTTGAGATTCAGAATTCAGCCAAGGTCAAAAACTAAAGTCCCTATGAATTGCTGTACAGACGACTGTATCAGACACCATCCATTCCCAGAGAAAAACATTCAAAGGGAGAAACAGATTTTAATCTATACTTAATTTATTTAGGAAAATATCTAGCTGGACTCTTCTGGTTTATAACCCTATTGGGACCAGTTACTTTGGATGCACCCAATCACCCATACCAACCTGGGGACTTTGCATATGTAAAGACATGGAACTCTGAACCCTTGAAAGAAAAGTGGAAAGGACGCTTTCAAGTCCTCCTGGTAACCTACATGGCACCTAAGGTGGAAGGAATAAAACCCTGGGTCCATCACACGCAAGTAAAATCAGCAACCATGCATTAAACACAGCAGAAACAAGATTAATTAACATCATGGAGGTTTTTTTTTATCTAAATCCTGTTGTTTTAGGTATATGATATGATTTTCTAGGGGGATATTATTTATTGGACCTAAATGAAGAAGATAAATAATTGCATATTTATAATAATAATAGAAACTATGTTGTTAATCTCTGGGAAGGGAAATGTGATCTTAAAACTAGTGCAAGATTTTGGCAGATTACAGAATATAACCTCTATAGCAGCTTGTTTGCCAACACCAACCTCTGCAGAAAATCCAGTTCCATGGGGAGCTTTAGTCAGCAATTTGACAAAAATTTGGGAACATGTGGGAAGTAAGTAGCACCCATGCTGTAGTAGTTTAGATTTGCCAATTTCAATATATTTATTTTTTGCTGTGAGATAGAATTAAGAGCAAAAGTAAGGCAGGCTTAAAACTTAAAGGGTGTAAAGAAAAACTTTATTAACAACATAAAGAAATAATAAATTTAGAATAAAACCTTCAGACCACCTCTCTTCTCTCACACCTTCTTTTCCTTCTTAACAACAACATACAGAAACACTTCAGTCAGTTATCAACTTAAATAATCTTTTTCAGTTTATTCTAGGGAGAAGAGTCTTCTCTTGTCAGGCCATAGGGACTTCTCCGCAAGAAAGAAAAAACAGTTCTTTCATGGCTTCACTTTCTACAAACTCCTCCCATCTTCACAACTTTTCCTAAAAACTGTGTTTATGGACTATGTTAAACTTATGGGGAATTTAGTTTTAAGAATGAACTGTTCAAAAGCAAAAGTTCTCTTCATCTCTCTTTCTCTCTGTTCATACTTTATTTCCAGGAAGAGAGATCCTCTTTTTCCCTCAGGGAAAAGAATTATTAACACATGTGCTTTTACTCAATGATCTATTAAGTTGAACACTCCAACCCCCTATGTCTTTTTCCACAGTTTATAGAAATTTTTAGTGTAGTATAGTCCATTCTTATAGCTTACAAAAGTATTTTTAGATTAAATTCACAGTTTCCTCATTCTATTTGGAACTTGACTCCTGCTTCACTGACTTTGGTGCAGCCTTCTCTGTTGTTTTTTTTCACACCTATGGGAGGATTGAAGGTTTGCAAGTCTTATCTGAGCATTGGAAGGGTTAAAATCTCACATGGATGATGCAGAGGCTTCGGCCAGGGCATTCTGGAGCTGTGTCAGGATCTCAGGAGACTCAGGCCATGCTGGAGGGGAGGGCTGGCCCAAGCCAGAAACAGCAGCAGCCACACTGGAAAGGGTGGGGGGGGGGGGGGTGGCTAGGATCTCAATCAGCCTCCCTGGGGCTCAGCTGCAGCACTCACTGCTGATGGCCACCCTCTCCCCCCTGCCAGGACATGCCAGCTCCCCAGACAGGGGGGTCCGGCCCTGCCCCCGGCCAGGCCCGCAGGCCTGCAGTGGAGCCAGGCCCAGGCCCTTTTACCTGCACTGTTGCCGGAAGAGAAAACCACCATTCCTGGGGTTTGCTTGCTTTAAAATGTGAATTCACAGAGGCGGACTAAATTTTCCACTTGATTTCTCAGGCTGTCAACAACTAACCCAGCCTCTAATTGGTCCCATCAACTCACAGAGGAAGATTTTAAGGAGAAAACTTCAGTGGATGCTTTCCTTTAGGTCTTAACCAATGCAAAATCAGCACCCATGCCAATTGGACAGGGATGGAAGGAGAGAATATTCCTTACAATGGACACGTAATGATGATACTGTTAAAAATTGTAATATTGCAAAACCAGATCTGGAAATAACCTCAGGGAATATTTATTGGCCACCAGACTGCACTAATACCCTTTGGGGATGTCAAAATACTGGAAATATGGAACAGCCCTCAAATGAGATGATGGGAATATATCCAGTCAGTTCAATGATGTCTGGACTGGGAAGGGAATCCAGGCCTCCCAGAAGACCCCTTACAGGTTGATATAAAATATTCTGATTTAATAAGGTCAAGGCAAAAGAATCCAAAGAAAAGTGGAAATGTACTCAAGTATACACTTGTACTAGTAAGAATCCTAAGATACAGCAACTCATGACTGTGGCTCAAACTCTAAGGTTAGGATGTGTTTGTAGAAATTATTCTACCTTTCTTAATGACATCTGATCTCACCTAACAAATAACAAGACTTGGAGAGATATAGACTGTCAGCAGGACAAGGTAAAATCATTAGGACCCACAGTATGGGTAGGAAGTAATGGAATCTGGACCACACATGTGCCTTTGGGAGAATCGAGAGTGCAGTGGACACTGGGAGTATTAACATTATGTCCCTTGTGGAAGGAGTCACCATTGGGAACCCAACTATGGGGAAAAGTTAAACGTCATGAGACTTGGAAACACCCCAGTACAGGAACTATAGTGGGATGGATTTTAGAATCCATCTTCACTTCCCAAATATCTACCTTGAGAAACAGACTAACCATAGACAATTTTTGGTAACAGGTGCACAATATTAAGAGTTATGGGTTATAAGTTATGAAACCTTATGACTTCAATGGTGAATAAGTGAATTCACATGATAGAGTAGTCTGATCAAAAGGGGATTGAGCCCGTTTGTTGCATTTCTTATTGAGACTGTGATAAAAAGTTTAAATCACAGAGTATATCATTCTGAAAATTTGAGATTGAAAAAGACTGTGACACTGTGGACTTGTTTTGAAACCCATCTCCCACGTGCATAAACCAAACACAAGTCTTCCTTATATACACATTCCCACAAAATCAAGCACAATGTTATATACAGCCCTTTTTTTTTTTTTTTTTTTTTTTGTGGAAACACAAATGGTTATTGCTGCAATGCAACTTCTCCAGAGTTGAAAGGTTAGACCAAATCTGCTTCCACAATCAGCCTTCACTATGATCCCCAGACTGTGATGTGATCAAGAGAAAAGCACCAAATATGCATACCATTTCTGCAGGGCATTAACTGGCCAGCAGGATGTAATCTACCAGAGGGGAGAGAACATGGCTTTTTTTTCAAGAGTTTATAAAATTACAGACCCAGGCAATGGAAAACTATTGCATACTAAAAAAAAATGTTTCAGGCTACCCTCAGATCTCAGTTTTTCCCCTTCTTCTGAAACTTGTTCAATAGTATCATGTTCTTATATATATGAAGTGAAATAAGTCCAATATCACACATTGCTTTAATAATTCTGTAATATTTTTCATTTTTCCTGCAAGATATGTCATACTTATAATACAAGAGCTTTCAGTATGAACGCATAAAGCACAGAATAGTATATGGTATGCATTTTTTACAGGATTAACTCTTATTAAAAACTTTGTTTTAACTAATACGTAAAAAAGTAATTTGCACCAAATCTCCCTGATAGGAGAAATAGGTGTTAATGTCTGCACAAACTACTAGATCTGAAAGAACTAATCAGGTTCTGGAAGAATGGATGTGGGAGACTTCACGAACATCAAGCCACACAAGTTTTTTGCAGAACCCAGCAGCCTGAACATCTGAACTTCAGGAGAAAATGCTCAAGCTTAATAGGCTTGTGAATATTAACTTCTCTGCCCAGGAGGGGCTTAAAGCTATTTTTAATGGTCATACAATGCATGATGAGGGGGGATACATGTTAAAGGGGGAATATGTAGTAGGCGGTTTGGGAAGTCTGTACCTTCCTAGTATCACAGCCAGTGGGGAAAGGAGGAGGGCAACATGCAGTCAAGAGTTTAGGATAAAAGGAGGCCGCGTCCTCCAAAAACTTGAGAGACCCCATGGGGGTATGGCCTTGTGGACTCTCTCCCTTTATCTGAATAAAGTTGATTCTTGCAGGACTCCTCTGTCTCCTTTGTGGACACTGGCCTTCCATAGCATGATTTTCCACATATCTCTAAATCATTGGAATACAAAGTAACTTCCATTTTTGGTCAATATATTGCCTCTTTAAGAGGAAATCCATATTCCTCAAAAAAAAAAAATCACAAAATACAAATTCAGCCACTGAGATGGTAAGAACATGTTTTTATTATCTACTCTGTTTTAAAATAAAATAAAACTTGAAGCTTGTAATTCTTTACTTGGAGTTTAAGTAGCAATAAAATCATACATAACTGGAAAGAAAACATGCCGATAAAGTCATCTGCATTATATTAAACAGTACTTACAATTATTTACTCTTTGTGAGTCTATAAAAATTACAATATATAGACTAACAAAATTTTTAAAACTCACAAAAATAAAACTGAATAAAACTTATTCAGCTTTGTGATTCTTTAATTGGGTGTCACTGTATTAAGGCTTTGTCAGCCTAAGGCTGATAATAAGCTATATTTGGAGATCTAAAGGTATGCTAAATTTTGCAAAGATTATGATGTAATGGTGCTGAATTAAAACTATTTTTACTCCTGTCTTCAGATTTTCTAGAAGTCTGTAAGGGAACAGAACTGGATCCAATGTCTTTTTTATATAGCCACACATACACACATGCAAAAGAAAATGTAATACTAGACATACATATACAAAAATGTCATTTGTCAGTGCTTTCTCAAGTCTGTCCCTTCTTAGGTCAATGCTCAATAAACCATCCTGTTTCTTCCCACAGACTGATCTTGTGGTTAAGCCAGCAGCAACAGTGAAGCAAACATTTCCAGCCCTCTTTAACTACATGGAGCGTTGTGTCTGGCTGTGATAGGTTGACTTAGGAAGAAGAAACTCAGAAAAGGTTCTTCCTAAGGGAATTTCTTCTGTGGGGGTTGGGATACCTGCAACAGCCAATTAGAGAAAGTTAGTTCGTTCTGTGCACACACATTTTGAAGGAGGTAATCCGGAACTGAGCCTCTTTGTCTTTACGGCGGCTGAGCAGGTAACATCAACCCGAGCTTCCCCCTCCCCCATGCGGGGGGAGGCTCGGGAGGCCGCTTGGGCCCCGTTTGCCAACGAGGGGGACCCGATGACCGGGGGGAGAAAAAGTTTTGTGATAAGACCTTCACAGCTTCCTCCTCCACGAGCCTGCGGCTCTGGCGTGGGGGGAGGCCGACTCTTGCTGCTGCCGGACAGGCCGGGCCTGCCCAGGTGGCCATGAGCAGTGTGGGGCTGCAGCCCAGCCCCAGAAAGGCTGATTAACACCTCAGCCGCCCCCCCCCCCCCCCCCAGCACGGCCTGAGCCTGGCCCAACTTTAGTAGTTGTATTAAACTTTAACTCTTTAGTGTTCAGATAAGATTTGCAAAGCCTCCAACCTTTCCTTTGACTATGAAAGGGAATAAGAAGATTTCTGAAGTCAGTGACGTAAAAGCTAAGTTTTTTAGATGGAAGGAGAATGAGAAGATGCTGAAATGGCTGAAAATCTTTTTGCAAAATTGTAGGGATGAACTAATGTACTGAATATTCCTATAAACCATGGAAAGATACATGGGGGGATGGAAATGTTCCTTTTAATAGATGATTTGACTAAAGAGCACCTGTGTTGAGAATTTCTGCCCTGAGAAAAGAAGGGGATTTTGGTTTTCTGAAGATGAAGCCTGAGCAGAGAGAAAGAAGACAGAGAGAATCTTTGTTGTTGAACATTTCATTCTTAAAAGGAATACCCCATGAGACAGACATGGCCCACATCTACAGCTTTGAGACGGCTGTAGAGTTGGGAGGAGCGTCACAGTTGCAGGTTCCCGGGCAGATGCAAATCGTGAAAAATAAAACCACAAGAAAACTGTATTTTTCCTTCTTGTGGGAAAAATCCCTACAACTCCAACAAGAAGAGGCTTCTCTCTCCAGAAGTGAACTGAGAAAGACTAAATTGGGGACTGACCGAAGTATTTGTTATATGTTTGTTTTGTTGTTATGAAGATTAGGAGAGGGAGGGAAGGAGTGATCTGAAAATCTCATTCTGAATTTTTTTTCTTTTCCTTTCCCTTTGCTTGTGTAGTTAATAAATTTTCTTTTATACTCTCTCAAGTTTTAGGCCTGCCTTGCTCTTTTGCTCCTGGTTCTGTCTCACAACAGGAAAAATAATTTTATTTAAATTGACAACTCAAAACGAAAACATTAATTTGGTGCATTGGCCGGGAAATCAAAATTAAACCAAGACACTGGCGCTTCAGTCATAACAACCCCATGCAAGGTTATAGGTTTGGAAAGAATGGCTGGAAAGCTGCCCAGTGGAAAAGGACCTGGGGGTGCTGGTTGACAGCCTTTGAATATGAGCCAGAGTGTGCCCAGGTAGGCAAGAAGACCAATGGCATCCTGGCTTGTGTCAGCATTAGTGTGGGCAGCAGGACTAAGGAAGTTATTGTCCCCCTGTACTTGGCACTGGTGAGGTCACACCTCAACTATTGTGTTCAGTTTTGGACCCCTCAATACAAGAAAGACATCAAGGTGCTGGAATGTGTCCAAAGAGGCACAACAAAGCTGGGGAAAGGTTTGAAGCACAAGTCTTATGAGGAGCAGCTGAGGGAGCTGGGGTTGCTTAGTCTTGAGGAAAGGAGGCTGAGGAGGGACCTTATCACTCTCTACAATTAATTGAAAGGAAGTTATAGTGAGGTTGGTGTCAGTCTCTTTTCCCAAGTAGCAAGTAATAAGATGAGGGGAAGTGGCCTCAAATTGTGACAGGGGAGGTTCAGGTTAGATATTAGGAAAAAATTCTCCACCAAAAGGGTTATCAAGCATAAGAACAGGCTGTCCCAGGCATGTGGTTGAGTCACCATCTCTGAAGGGATTTAAAAGATATGTAGACATGGTGCTTAGGGACATGGCTTAGTGGTGGACTTGGCAGCATTGGGATTACAGTTAGAATTGATGATATAAAGGGACTTTTTCAACCTAAATGATACCATGATTCTATGTACAGGGGCAAAGTGTGAAAAGTAATCCTAGTAAAAAAAAGAAATATTGGAAAATTTCCATCACAGAATGCACTAAAATGGGAGAAAATAATATGAATTAGAGATCTAACAGAAATTATGGGCTTACACAGAAATTATTAGGAAGTGAATATGTAATTTTCAGCACAATATAGAGGAACTTACAAAATCTTAACATTAATAGCTTCTCTTAGATTATTATAATGAAGGGGAAGAAAGTCAATATTTTTCTACTGTTAGTCACAAAAAAAGCTCACAGAAAAAGTTTTTTAACTATGAAATCAAATATTTCTGTTTAAAAAATCCTCTTTGGGTGAAAATAAAGCTGCTTAGTAGTGGCAGAATATGAAAGACATGCATATCTAGGGATTTGCTCAGATACTTTCCCCACAACTAGAATAACTTGGAAAACAACAAGCAGTGTTATTAGCTACAGCAAAACAAGGATTATTTGGGATTAATGGATCTCAAAGGTTAGCAAAGCAAAGCTACAATGATTACAGCATTATTACAGGTGGAGAGTGGAGTTTAAGACTATTATTACAGCACTGAAATAAAACTATTTTTATATATTTTTGACCTTTGAAAATTCAATGAAAAGATCAAAGCATTGGCTGATAGCACACTTATAGCAGAGTCAGGAAGGTAGTCAAGTTGTTTAAAGACAGCAGTAGCCCCTTATATAAAAACATCATGCACAATGTATTGCTTAATACTATTTTTTCCTGGCACACATCCTGCAGAAAGGAAACTACAAAATGGTAAAACAGAATATGATTTGAATCATAGAATAACCTATGTTGGAAGGGACCCATGAGGATCATCGAGTCCAACTCCTGACTGTACACAGGGCAACCTAAACATTAACCTAAGAGCACTGTCCAAATGTTTCTTGAACATGAACAGGCTTGAGGCCATGGCCACTTTCCTGGGGAGCTTGTTCCAGTGCTTGGCCACCCTGTCAGTGAAGAACTATTTCTTAATATCTATCTTCCCCTGATGCAGCTTTAAGCCATTCCCTCATGTCCTGTCACCAGGCACAACAGAGAATAGTTCAGCACCTCCCCTCTGCTGCCCCTTTGAGGAAGTTGTAGACAGCAATGAGGTCACACCACAGTTTCCTCTTGTCTAAGATGAGCAAACCTAGGTATCCTCAGCTGCTCCTGATAATTCATGCCCTTGACGCCTTTCACCATCTTTGTTGCCCTCCTTATATTGTGGAGTCCCAAACTGCACACAGTACTCAAGGTGAGGCTGGACCAATCCAGAGTATGGTGGTATAAGTACTTCTTTCGATCACTTAGCTATACTGTGCTTAATGCACCCCAGGACGTAGTTGGCCCTTTTGGCCACCAGGGGATTTTGTTGAGTCATATTGAGTTTACCATCAACCAGAACTCCTAAATCCCTGTGGAGGTTTATATAAATTTCTTGAAATAGTTCCCTGTCAGGACCTGGGCAGCCTCCTTTGGACCTGACAAGGACCAATCACTGTCTGATTTTTAATACTGACACATTGTTACACCAATGAGAAAATTTATGCGCCTTTGTGAAACACACGTAAAGATGAAAAACCCCAGGAATCGTTGCTTTTTTTGTTCCAGCTGTTCAGCAGGTAACTAGTCTGGCTGGGGCCAGGCCCCTGAGCAGCCCGCGGGCCTGGCTGGGCCTGGGACGGGGCCAGGAGGCCCTTTGGCTACTGAGTTCCTGGCTGCTTCTCCCTCCCCACCCCCCCAGTGTGGCAGAAATGCTGCTGCTGCTAACACCCCCAGGAACAGCTCTGGGCAGCTGGGCCCACCCCACTGCAGCGCTCACACAGCCTTGGGGAGAGACAGCCAGGCCTCGTCCAGCAAGGCCTATCCCCCCCCCACTCTGATACAGTGACGGCCAAGAGCCGGGAGCAGCTCCGGGCAGGGGCCCCCCCTTGGCTGCTGGGCAGGGGAGAAGGAAGACCATCAGCCCACAGCTGGAATTGAATGCAACAAAAGCCAAAATACAGTCATGCAGCCAGAGCAGCCACCACCATTTCTCACTGGGACCCTGCTATCTTGGCCCAGCCCCAGCTCGGCCTGAAATACTCCACCCTAACTACTCCTGCTGCTGCCCGGGCAAGCTATTAACTCTTTCACTGCCCAGAATGAGACTTGGACACAGTTTGTTCTCTTTCCTGAGTGAAAGGAAAGGACTGAGATGAAAATACACGCAGAAACAGTATGAAAACACCAAGGTCAGGCAAAAGGAAGAGGCCAGGTACCAGATGGAAGGGATTGATGGAGGTGCCTCACTCTTGGACTGAAATTTCTCTTTTTTTAAGCTGTGGAGAAGAGACTCTCGTTTCCCTATAACTCATAGAAATGCATTATGGGGTGGATGAAATGTTCTAACGGTAGATATGAGCACAGGCGTTTGTGCTAAAGTAAGCAGATGTTGAAGTGGATGTAATCCCATGAGAAGTTTGAATAGAGAGAAGATCCCCACTGCCCCCCAGAGAAGAAAAGAAGAGAAGAGAAGAGAAGAGAAGAGAAGAGAAGAGAAGAGAAGAGAAGAGAAGAGAAGAGAAGAGAAGAAGAAAGACCTCTGCTTACAAAGATGAAGAGAGATTTTGCTTGAACTGTTATAATCCTTAAAGTGTGCCCCATAAATTGACAAGGTCCTCAATAACAGTTGTGGGAAAACTGTCAGTCGAGGAAGAAACTTTTACATAGTGATCAGATTTCCATTCTCCCAACCAGCTTATCACTGTGACATCAAGGCCACGAGAAAACTGTTTCTTGTGGAGAAAATCTCCATAGACTGACGAGAAGTCTCCTCTCCCTACGTAAATTGGTGAAAGACGATTTTTAAAGATGGTAAACTGACTGGTTAGTTTCTGTACATTGTCAGTGTGAAAGAAGTTGTGGGGGAGAAGTGTTCTGAAAGTTTTATTCTGATTCTTATTATTTTTTCTTCTAGTTTCTAGTAATGAAGTTTTCTTTGTACCCTTTAAAATTTGAGTCTGTTTTGCCTCCCTCCTAACCCTATCTCACAGTGAGAAATGAGTAAATAATTCTAGTAAGTGCATTGGCGATTTAGCCAGCTCTAAACCCTCCACATAATTGGTACATTAGCCAGAAAATCTCAAATTGGTGAACTAAAACCACCAAGTCCTTGATAACTGCCAGGGAGAGGGCATCCACAGCTTCTCTGGGCAACCTGTGTCAGGTCCTCACCATCCTCACAGGGAAGAATTTCTTCCTAATATCTAAATTTTATTTAAACTCTTTAAAATAATTTGTGTTAATAACAGCAAGGTTGTGTTTTTGATCCCCATATGGGCTGTTCACATAAGAGTTGGACTCTATGTTCCTTGTGGGTCCCTTCCAACTCAGAATATTCTGTGAAATTTTGTTGCTACAGGCACTGTCAAAAAGTCTCTCTTTTTCTTATAAGCCCCCTTTATATATTGAAAAGCTGCATGTGCTGGTTTTACCTGGGGAAGGACAGACTCAGAGAGGTTTTTTTATGAGAACTTTTTCTGTGAGTTGATGGAACTAATTAAAGGCTGGTTTGGTTATTGACAGCCTGAAAAACTAATTAGTAAAAGTGAGTTCACTCCGTGAACACACATTTTGAAGGAGGTAACCCGGAATTGAGCTCTCTTTCTTTTCCGGCAGCAGTGTAGGTAACAGGGTCCCGGCCTGACTCTACTGCAGGCCTGTGGGCCTGGCAGGGGGGCAGGGCCTGGCTCCCCTGTCTGGGGATCTGGCATGGCCCGGCAGGGAGGAGGGGTGGCCATCAACAGTGAGTGCTTAAGCTGAGACCTAGGGAGGCTGAGTGAGGTCCCAGCCGTTCCCCCTCCTCCCCGTTTCCAGCATGGCCTGAGTGTTCCAAAATCCTGGGACAGCCTCAGCATTGTAGCCTTGCATTTTTTGTGTGAAATCTTAACTCTTTAGTGCTCAAATAAGACTTGCAGACCTCCGGCCTTCCTTTGAATATGAGAGGGGAAAAAATAAATACTGCAAAGTCAATAAAGCAAAAATTGTCTTTAAATAAAAGGAAAATGAAAAAATACTGTGAAGATGGCTGAAAATCCTTTTATAAAGTTGTAAGAATAAACTGATATTGCACTAAAAATTCCTATAAACTGAGAGGAATGTTGAATTTGTCTTTACAAATGAGTTGTGGATCAGCCTGTAGATAAGGCTAGCACTGAGAGATAAAAGAAACAATGGGATGGATTCCACTGATTGATGAATGGAAAGAGATATTTGCCTTTACAAACAAACTGTAGGGCTGCTGATAAATGAAATTGGATATCGAAAGATGAAAGAAGCAACGGGGGGAAAACTATGAATTCTATAAGAATTAAAAATTAAAAGGGAGGGTTATACATTAGAGGGGAATTTCAGGTATCAGGCGTTCCGGGAAGTCTGTGCCTCTCAAGTACCTCAGCCAATGGGGAAAGAGAGAGGGAAATGCGGCCGGGAAAATAGGATAAAAAGGAGGCTGCGTCCTCCGAAAATTTGAGAGATCCCAGGGGAATGTCCCATGGCCTCTCCCTTTATTCGAATAAAGCAAAAAGGACTCCTCTGTCTCCTTTTTGGACATAAACCTCTGGTGTTTGTGGATTAATTTTCCTGACATTAGGAATGATAGAACCTGTTTTCTTTACCCAGATCAGAAAGTAGTCTATTAGGAGCACCCTTATATGAAACCCTAAACAGAGAAAAGAGGGAATTGAAAATGAAATTGCCTAATGTGGGTGGTAGCCAAACTTGGGATGGAGAGGAATGGCCTGTGGAGAGAATAATAAAATATTATGGCTCTGCTACATGGGCCCAAGATGGAAGCTGGGGTTACAGAACTCCCATATACTTATTAAATAGATTAATTAGATTGCAAGCAGTAATAGAAATTGTGTCTAACCATACCTCTGATGCTCTAGAATTACTAGCCAAACAAAATTCCCAAATGCGGGCTTTTGTATATCAAAACAGGATAGCTTTAGATTATTTGAGAGGAATGTTAAATTTGTCTTTACAAATGAGTTGTGGATCAGCCTATAGATAAGGCTAGCACTGAGAGATAAAAGAAACAATGGGATGGATTCCACTGATTGATGAATGGAAAGAGATATTTGCCTTTACAAACAAACTGTAGGGCTGCTGATAAATGAAATTGGATATCGAAAGATGAAAGAAGCAACGGGGGGAAAACTATGAATTCTATAAGAATTAAAAATTAAAAGGGAGGGTTATACATTAGAGGGGAATTTCAGGTATCAGGCGTTCCGGGAAGTCTGTGCCTCTCAAGTACCTAAGCCAATGGGGAAAGAGAGAGGGAAATGCGGCCGGGAAAATAGGATAAAAAGGAGGCTGCGTCCTCCGAAAATTTGAGAGATCCCAGGGGAATGTCCCATGGCCTCTCCCTTTATTCGAATAAAGCAAAAAGGACTCCTCTGTCTCCTTTTTGGACATAAACCTCTGGTGTTTGTGGATTAATTTTCCTGACAATTTGTTAGCTGAAGAAGGAGGGGTATGTGGAAAATTCAATGAATCAGAATGTTGTATAGAGATTGACGATTATGGACAAACCATAAGGGGCTTAGCCACAGAAATAAAAAAGGTAGCACGTGTCCCGGTTCAAAAGTGGAATTCTATCCTCCAGGCATCTTGGTGGGACCAGCTATTTGAAAGGGGCCTGGTGGAAAAAGATGGCATTCTTTGTGGCATGTTCTGTAGTTGGAGTCATATTCCTACCTTGTTTAATACCTTGTTTCATCAGGCTAATACAGGGTATGCAAACTGCGGCTATGCCTATGAACCCAGAACGAGCTTCAGGAATGTTAGGAAACAAAACGTCCAAAATAATGAAATTAGAAGGCGGCAAAGTAAATACTAGGGCAGTAGAAGCATTGGCTAAGTTTGAAGAGTGAATAGAGAGGGATAAAATTGTTTATGGAGAGTACCAAGAAAGATCACTAGAAGAGTGGGACAGCAGTGAGGAATCTAAAGAGGACTAAAAAGGAAAGAAAATTAGACACGAATTAATGAGTTTATGTAGAAGGGGAGGGATTGTAATATATGGTATAATTCGTGTAAAGTTGTAAATTAATAAACAGTGTCTGTATGAATAAAATAAACTCAGAAACCAAAAAGAAAACCACAAATGAAAAAAAAAAACAAACACAGATCGCTTCATCACAACATTGTAACAGCCAACAAAAGCAGGACAGCCCGGATTAACAAGTGAATGGACGTGGCCCAACGGAGATGGGAGATGGCCCTTTTCGTACAGAGAACACTCAGACGATGAGCGCCCTACAAGCACCCACGATTAAGATAGCCAGAGCCATCGGGAAAAATACATCTCAATACCAGCTTCCCATACACCAAGGCTTGCCTTCATCAGAATTCATCGTCTCCCAGAATATGGTTTTGTCCAGCCCAATGCAGAGAAAGGAAAACACATGAATATGCGAAGCTACGAAAGGAGACAAAGACCTCTGCTCCGGGCTAGGAAAAACTGTATATAAACTGGACTGACCAAAGCGGTTTTGTGAACATTGGGGGATCCGGAAAGGTAGAGTTTGGATCATAGCATATTCACCCGGCTCTTTGCTCTTTGCGATTGTGGCTGTCGTGGACCATATCCTGGCCACGAAATAAATTATCGCTTATTTCTGATTATACTCAATTCGGCTAAATCTCTTTCTTCTCTATAACAGTTCTAATACTCCTGTGTTGGTTTTGCACATATAACGTTTAGTGAGAAAGGAAGGAGACACCAACGGAAATAATTTAAAAAAAAAAAAAAGATGCTGAGAGATTCCTCTATGTCTGAGAACAACCAATCAATGATTAATTTTTAAAATTGATAACCTGTTAAACCACTAAGAAAATTGAACATGTCTCTGTGAACACGCATTTTAAAAATTAACAAAGCCCGGAAAAGCTCTATTTCCCTTCCGGTCTGAAGGCAGGTAACAGCCTGGCCCAACCCCTCCACGCAGCCGAGCTGGACTGGGCCGGGCAGGGCCAGGTGGGCTCTGCCAAGGGGCCGGGCTCCTTCTCAGAAAGCCCTCCAGGTCACCACTCGGTAGGGCTGGACCCTTCTCTGATGTAGAGCCAGCCAAGCTGGACCCCTCCCCCCAGCTTGGCCAGACCAGGCCCGCAGCTCAGCTAGAATGCTGCTGCTGCTAAGTTTCACCAAAAACTGCTGGGCAGGGAGAGTCATGGATCCACGAATGCTGCCCTGTATTCTAACCTAGCTGCTAAAATCCTAGCCTCCCCCCCAGCATGGCCGTCAAAGAACTTTCCACCATAAACAGCTCACAGCTGCTACCTGGCAGGGATCACATGACCCTCTGCAAACCTCAGCAAAATATTTAACTTTTCACTACACAAATGACTTACAGACCTTCCATTCTCTCTCAAGTGAAAGAAAAAGACAAAGACACGCACAGAAACAGCTTAGAGGCATCAGTCAGACAATAAAAAAATTTAAGCCCCTGATAGGTGGGGACAAAGAGATGCCTTGAAATGAAATTCTCTTGTAAACTATAGAGAAGATATGATTGATAAATCAGACTCTCTTGTTTCCCTATAACTCGCAAAAGGCCTATGGAGTGGTGGAGCATTCACATTGTAGACATGAGCAAAGGCATTCGTGCTGAAGTAAGCAAATGTTAAAGTAGCTGTAATCCCATGAGAAATTTGAACAGAGAGAAAAAAAAAGTGATACCCTTTGCTCCCAGAAAAGAAGAAGAGTTAGATAAAGAGAGCTTTTGCTTGAACTGCTATATCCTTAAAGTGTACCCCACAAGTTGACATGGTCCATAAATTCAACTATAAGAAGGCTGAAAAAATAAGAGGAATTTCACAATTGCAAATTTCCCAGGCAGTTTCCATTCATAAAAATTAAAGCCACAAGAAAACTGTTTCTTGTAAAAAAGTCTCCATAAACTAAAGAAAAAGACTCCTCTCCCTAAGTAAATTGAAGAAAGACTATTTTAGAGATAGTAAACTTACTAATTTGTTTCTGTATGTTGTCAATATTAAAAAAAAGAGTGTAGTGGGGAGAAGTGTTCTAAATGTTTTATTATGATTCTTATTATTTTTTCTTTTAGTTTCTGTTAATAAAGTTCTTCTTTATACCCTTCAAAGTCTAAGCCTATTTTACCTTTCTCCTAATTCTCTCATAGCAAAAGATAAATTAATAATTCTAGTAAGTACACTAAAAATTTAACCAAAACTAAACCCACCACAACTCTCAACATTCTCTTCAAGAAAAGTTGCTGCTTTTCTTTATAATTACCTAGCAGCTTGTTATATGCTTAAAGTACATATTTATTTAGATTTGATTATGAAACCTTGTATATACCCAATCAGTAACTCCTCAAAAAGTTTTTATAATTTCTTTTGTAATGTTTTTATAGCATTTATAAACACATACACATAAAACATCAACCAAAAATGGCTAGATTAATAACTTCTCCCTATTAAAAACGCATTAAAAATCATAAGATATCAATCAGAACACAATGAAAATTATAGATAAGTGGTGTTTTTTGTTGCCATTAAGAAACAGATTTACTCCCTGATACTTTTCCAGTATGAGAAGTCTTACTAAATGCAAGAATTAGAAGTGGCCAGTTACAACTACTGTTTTAATCAAACATCACCTCTAGCGAATAAGCTATAATACTGAGGTACAGCTTTATGTACCTTAGAAAAAGCCAAGCTCTTCCAAAGTTTCTTCATAGTTCTGCCCTCTTAAAATGTAATGCATTTTTTTTGTTTAATAAAAGTCCACAAGCTGATTACTGGCATAAGAGTTATTGGCATTATAAATCCTGCTTTACCTCTGCATCTGAGGAAAAATTCTAAATGCACTACAGTCACTGGCTAATTAAGGTTTTTGTTTTACAATGTTTTCAGTATTTCTACTTTTCACTAGCTAAGTAAATCCTGACAAGTGTATGCCAAGACCACACTAAATACATTGTAGCCACAAACAGACCTTTAGTCCCTGAGATCAGACTAGACATGGTTGAAGAAAAACAAACAAACACAATTAAACCCCAGGAACACAGACATCAGGATCTCAATATGTACGTTTTTTTCCTACAGACCTACTCTCTCCTGTCCACATTACTTGCTAATGTAGACGTAGCCTTTGTCTCCATTCCTCCACTACAATCACTGGGATAATGATTACATACTTAACTGCTAACCAAGGTGACAGACTGATTAGCTAGTGGGTGTACAACACACTGAACATGTAAAAAGTGCTAAATAACTACTCTCTTTTATTACAAATACTATTGAACTGTTACCATCCAAAAAGAAAACAGTAAAAGCAAGAATTAATTTGTAATATCTCCATAGCTCTACTGTTAAACTTTGTTCCACTTAATTCAATGCTGATTGTAGCATATTTAGTTCATAAAAGGTGAAAAAATTCTGACACATACACATAAAGTGCATTTTAAAATTTCATTTAGGATATTGTTTTGTAAAGTAGAAGTTTGTCCTTTATATTGTAAAAGCTTTTCATAGGCCTGAGAAGAACATGTCATACTTACCAACCAGGATTTAAAAAAAACAATAACTGAACTCTTTTCAATGTCATTGCTACAAAACCAGAAGCAACAAATACCGGCTAGTATATTGTTAATCTATTCTATTTATTAATCCTTGTTTAATTTGACCAAATATTGTGTAAGGAATGTGTGTATATTAATTAACAAAACAGCCTTTACATTTCTCCCTGATGATTTTGGTGATATTAGCCTTGAGACTAAAGTCTATGGGACTAAACAACGCTGATAAGAAGGTATATCTTGGCCAGACCACATTGCTGGGATGCATTCAAGAAGAAGAAATATTTTTTAAAGCCTGTGACCAAAAAGGATAATTTGAGGAGTGGGATGTTCTCCAAATGATAACCAGCAATCCTCAAGAGACCCTTACTCTAATGTAAATGAGTTCCAATAAATTATTCAAATATGTAAAAGAATTTGTGGTCACGTTTAGCATATACGTATGAGTTTCAGGAAATGTAATGAATATGTATTAGTTACATAGATATAAACTAGTCTGTTAGCTAGCTGTGATAAGTGTGATAGGAAGAGATATTCCCTGCATGCCCAGCACTGAAATAAAGTAATGCTGCTTTCTAATACTGAAATTAGAGTGTTAGAGAGTTTTATTCCTGATTTTCAGTGAGTTTCTGGAGACCCAGGTGGGACAACTCTGTTGATGCTTCACGGATTCCAGGATCCTGAGGACTCCAGCATGCACCAAAGATTTTATTCGGGGAGATCCTCTCTGTCCCTGGATCTGCTGAGTTCAAGACAAGCTCCCCTAGGATTTATTAAGGCATTACTGCAGGGAGTATAACAAGGCTGCTGGAAAGTCTTACTGGATTATTAAAGTAAAGGGAATTTGGAAACCAGGTTTTGGGCTTGCTTGCACATTACTATGGGGACGCCCAGAGAGCCAGCCCTATGGAAGGTTAAAAATATTAAATGGAAAAAAAAGGTAAAAAGGAAGGTACCTTATGGGTTAGAGTTCCACTGCCTACATACTGAAAGCTGTGCCAGCTATTTTGTAGCTGAGCTTACACAGGTGCCCTGTGTTTCAAGCTCTTTGGTATGTGAGTGTTGCATACCCCTCAAGGTAAAAAGGTGGGAGTGGGTGTTGCACATCCCTCTCAAAGGGAAGTTTAATTGTCTTTTATTATATTCTGTGATGAGTTCTGGTCTATCATCAAAAGGGAGGATTTGGAATTACACCCCCCTCCCCCCGGATGTATTTCAAAATACTGTAGAGAGATGGGAGGTGCAATGGGAGGCTATCTCTCCAGGAAACAGTTAATTGAATATTGTAATAATTGGTGGCTTTTGTACTCTTTGAATGATGGTGAAAAACGGCCAAAGAATAGAATTTTAAGTTACAATACGATGTTATAAATGATGGAATGAGGTGTCATATGTAGATTTGTATTTCACACTGCATAATCATCTGGAATGGAAAAAAAAAAAAGCCAAAACCGATGCTGCTTGGCTTGTAGTATTGGGAAGTATTATAAAAATTATGGTTGCGCAGAGGAAGAGGAGGTTGATTAACTGGTAGCCCCTGAGAGAGGGGATAGAATGGATGCAGAAGGAGAATGTGAGGGACATTTGAAGTGATGGTGTTTGTCTTCCCAAGTAACTTACACATGATGGGGCCCCGCTCTCCTGGAGATGGCTGAACACTGCCTGCCCATGGGAAGCAATGAATGAGTTTCTTGTACTGTTCCAATTCTTTCCATGATTCAATTAATGGAAAAATGAACGAGCAGCTGCTGCTGCTGGCTGGGGTTTAACCAAGCCTTTTGGCAAGATAAGGATCTGTTAGTGCTGTTTAGCTGATAATGAGCAGGCTCCTGTACTTGCCATGGGTCTCACTTCCCTGACTGTATATTAGTGTCTAGGGCTTGTTAGTGGCCACTTTTTGCTTTCGTTGCTTGCTGTACTGTTGATCACCTCACTATATTGTGCTTGGGAATGTTTTGATAATGATGCCCATGGGCTAGCAGGTGACCAGGGCAGTGCTACTGTTTCTGTAATGCTGTAATAGACAAGCTGGAACTATGGAGCTCTTTTGCAAGTCCCACTGAGGCAAGCAGTCATAACTTAGGGAGCCAGTGCTAGTTAAAGATACCATTATCAATGATGGACCTCAGGTCCTAGAAAGAGTTATCAGGGAAGACCCAGAGAAAGTTGTGAAGATATTTGAAATCATTGTCCAAACCCAAGACCCTGACTGGAATGATGTGCTACTAGTTAAAAAGAAGGAACACTGGAAGCGGGAATGTCTGTGGGGAAAGGGACAAGTAGGAGTTGCTGGACCCTGGACTCTACCCAGGGCTCCTGATCAGGAAGTAAGATGTGTGACAAGGACTGAAGGTGTCATCCCCAACTGAACCGCTGGTTACATTAACACTGAGGAGTGAGAAAATGGATTTCTTAGTAGATACTGGAGTGGTGTATTCGGTTTTAAATATGTGTAAAAGAAAATTTAGTCAGGAGATTGTAGATTATGTTGGTATTGATGCCGTTTTGGTTTTTGCTTTTTTTTTCCTTATATATTCTCTGTATTCTTTACACATATATTTGTAGTCTATTGTATTAGTGGCTAGTTTCCCAGTAATTTTCCATGCCCTTTCCCTAGGCAGAAAGACAAAACAAATTCCAGGGCCCCTATCCTGTCTTGGTTCTCCCTGGCTACCAAGGTTGAGACCAACTCTTTGAGACACATTTTCATAAACAAAGTATAGCTAGTACCAAGGGGGGGGGGAGGTGCTCCAGAGAAGGGGCTTGACCTGGGAGGAATTGCATCTCCACTTGTCCTCCTAATTGGTACTTTTTTGTCAGTTATGCTAATTTGCCAAACATAAAACTGTATTCACTCCCGTGGGGGTGGGCTTTTGTGGACATTCTTTCATAACTTCCCCTGGAGCTCCAATAAAGATCCACTTTTATATTACCTCCCATACTAATATTATCTAGAAAGTGCGTGTTGTTTCATTTCTAGGTTGAAAAGGGCATCAGTGTCATGAGGAAGGCTGAAAGCAGACCCTTTTTCCAGCCTCTAAGGTTTAAATTGGGAAAAAGATGACTAACACACCAGTTTTCATATATGCTAGAATGTCCTATACCCCTGTTAGGAACAGATATTTTAAGCAAATTGGATGCTCAGATTACATTTAAAGACATGTAAATACAAGTGCAGATTCCTAAGAGTAAAGATCTGGAAGCACAAGTTTTTATGTTACAACAACCTGAAAAGAAAGAAGAGGAAATTCCGGAGGAGGTCGAAAATGCTGTGACTCCATTGGTATGGGCTACAGGAGTTCCAGGGAAATCAAAAGCAGCTGAACCAGTAAGAATACAATTGAAACCTGATGCCAAACCAGTAAGGTTGAAACAAGATCCTTTGAAATTAGAAACTAGAAAAGGGTTACAGAAGTTGATTGATAACTTCAAGTTACATGGACTATTAAAAGAATGTGAATCTGAATATAACACACCTATTTTACCTGTCAAGAAACCCCACTCAGATGAATACAGGTTAGAAAATATCTCAGAGCTATTAATAAAATAGTGGTAGATCTACATCTGATAGTAGCGAATTCATACACACTTTTGACTACTATTAAGGAAGGTAATGAATGGTTTACAGTTTTAGATCTTAAAGATGCTTTCTTCTACATACCTCTAGAAGCTGAAAGTCAGCCTTTGTTTGCTTTCAAATGGGAAAGTCCTTCAACTGGCCATAAGGCTAAGCTACTCTGTTGACCTGCATTGAAATGACCATAACTTTATTCAACTTTCTGGGACAGGCTGGTTACAGTGTATCCAAGAAGGTTTAAATTACTAAAAAATATGTGACTTATTTAGGATTCACCATAGCATGAGGACAGTGAAGCCTTGGAACTGAAAGAAAAGAGGCAATTTGTCAAACTTCAGAACCAAGGTGAGTGGGCGAGTTGAGAACATTTCTCGGGATTGCTAGGTGGTACTGATTATGGATTTCTTAATACAGACTGTTACTGAGGCCTTTGTATGAGACTTTAAAGGATTTTAAGGAAATATTACAATGGACTCCTGAGTGCCAAACTGCTCTTAGAGATTTGGAAAGAACCTTGATGTCAGCATTAGGACTACTAGACTTGACGAAACCTTTTGAGCACTTACACCTTGCATTAGGTGTATTAGCTCAAAAGTTGGGAATCTGGAAGAAGACTGTAGGATATTTTTCCAAGTGGTTGAACAATGTAAGTAAAGGACGGCCTGCCTGCCTTTGAGCAGTAGCAGCCACAGTTATTATACAAGAGGCCTGGAATTTGACATTGGGCCAAAAGATGACTGTTTATGCTCCACATATGGGCATTTCAGTTTTAGAACAAAAGGGGGGCCACTGGTTGTCCCCGAGCATGATGCTTAAATATCAGGTTGTGTTGCTGGAGCAGGAATTGAAGACCATCACTGCTTTAAACCCTGCTATGTTTCTTGATCCTGGATCAGATAATTAACTATTGAACAAATTTATTCTAGAAGGGAAGACTTAAAGGATATTCCCTCTTAAAACCCAGACTGGGAACTGTTTACAGGCAGCAGTAGTTCTGCCCAAGAAGGCAAGTGGAAAGCAGAATATGCTGTAGTAACTCACAGTAAAGTAATTGAAGCCAACCCACTACCTGTCAATACATCTGCAAAGAAGGCAGATTTACAAAGAGCCCTAGAACTATCAGAAGGTAAGAAAGTTAATATATGGACTGATTCTAAGTATGCCTTTGGAGTAATCTATACACATGGAGCTATATGGAAAGAGTTTTGTTGTCTGCTCAAGGGTCCCCTGTCAAATACGCAGAAGAAATAAGTTCCCTCTTATGAAGTGCACAATTACCAATGCAGGTGGCTGTAATGCATTGTAAAGCCCAACAGTTTGGACAATCCCCAGTTAATACTGGAAATACTTTGGCAGACAAAATTGCTAAAGAGGTTGCAGAACAAAGTATTCTACTTGTAATTTCATCAAAAGAAGGGATGCTTCCCCAAATTACTCCAAGGTACAATGATCAATATCAACAGCTTGCAAAAGCCTTAAAGGCTCCGTTAAATGCTGAGAGTTGGTGGGTAACCTCAACCCGACAAGTAATAGTGCCGCAAGTAATAATGAAACAGATAACAGTGAAAGAACATAATGAAACTCATTGGGGAGGAGAAACAGTGATGGAGAACTTAAAAACACAGGTGATTAGCATCAGGATGGTAGGAATTATTAAGAGTATAGTAGGGGAATGTGGTTACTGCGCTAGAGAGAGAGAAAGCAAGGACAGCAACACACACTGGCCTCCTTAGGGAAAAGAAGACCATCTTTATTGAGCGGGCGATCCATATTTAAAGCATGTTCCACAGAGCTAAGACAAGACAGTAGATCATTGGATAATTGAGAAAATGCCCGTGGGACAGTACTTCAGAATGGGTCCCACAGTCCACACCAGGTGCTAATCTCTATTATGAATTCCATTCTGTTTTGACCAGATTATCATCCTGGGAGAAATTCTCCCTACCGGAGCTGAATACATTATCAGCTTGGGAACACATCTGTGAGAGAACAGGAGAAACTCTAGCCTGAAAATGATTTTCCAGGCTGTAATTTTTCTAGCTCTCTAACAGCGTGTCCACAGGGAAATGCTGGATTTGTCTACAAACCAACCCACAAATGCTTAAAAGGCCACCACCAGGAACTATTAAGAAAGGAAATTGTGGGAGATTACTGGCAAATTGATTTCTCCAGGTCACCTCGGCAGGATGGATATAGGTACCTCTCGGTCCTAATAGATACCTTTTCTGTGTGGCCCAAAGCTTTTCCCTGTTGCACCGACAAGGCAAGAGAAGTAACCAAATGTTTGTTAAAAGAAATACCCAGATTTGGAACATCACTGGGTACGTCCTCAGACAGAGAACCTGATTTTGTGGCAGAAATAGTTCAGAATCTAAGTAGAAATATGGGAATAAAATGAGATCTCCATACACTGTGGAGACCACAATCTAGTGGGAAGGTTGAGAGAATGAATCAGAGCATAAAGAGGCAAATGAGTAAAATTTGTCAGGAAGCATGACTCAAGTGGCCACAGTTCTCACTTAAAATTAGGTCTCCTTGTGGCACAAAACATGTTTCCCCATCTTTTTGGATTACCCACTAAGTGTAACCAGGTCCTTCAACAAAAACAATCCCATGGATGGGTTTTCTTCTGCCTGCAGTGGGATTAATCCAAACAGTCTTTCCTAAAATACTTTTCATGTGTACCACAGGGACTTTGCATCAATCCATTGTGTGCATGGATTCAGACTGGGCAGGACTGGCACGATTGATGGACCTTCCGGTGTTGACCATCCAGGTGGCTTTTGCCAAGTTCATTTCCCAATTTCTGAAGGTTCCCCCACCAAGTGCCTTCAGGGTAGTCTTAAGGAGTCCATTGCACCGTTCAACTTTCCCGGCAGCTGGCACATGGTAAGGGATATGATATATCCATTCAATACCATGTTCTCTGGCCTAGGTGTTGATAAGGCCGTTCTTGAAATGGGTTCCGTTGTCGGACTCAATTCTTTCAGGGGTGCCATGTCTCCACAGGACTTGTTTTTCTAGGCCTAAGATGGTGTTCTGGGCAGTAGCATGAGACACAGGGTAGGTTTCCAACCATCCTGTGGTTGCTTCCACCATGGTCAGTATGTAGTGCTTGCCTTGGTGGGTTTGGGGAAGGGTGATATAGTCAATTTGCCAGACTTCCCCATACCTGTACTTCGACCATTGTCCACCGTACCACAGAGGCTTCACCTGCTTGGCCTGTTTGATTGCAGCACAGGTCTCACAGTTGTGGATGACCTGTGAGATGCTGTCCATGGTAAGGTCCACTCCTCGGTCACGGGCCCATCGGTATGTTGCATTTCTCCCCTGATGACCAGAGGCATCATGGGCCCAACGAGCTAGGAATGATTCTCCCTTGTGCTGCCAGTCTAGATCCACCTGTGATACTTTCACCTTGGCAGCTCCGTCCACCTGCTCGTTGTTGTGATGTTCTTCATTAGCCCGACTTTTGGGTACATGTGCATCCACATGTAGAACCTCCACAGTCAGCCTCTCTACTCGGGCAGCAATGTCTTGCTAAATCTCAGCAGCCCAGATGGGTTTCCCTCTGCGCTTCCAGTTGATTTTTTCAAGCGATCCAGCCATCCCCACAGAGCATTAGCTACCATCCATGAGTTGATATAGATAGAGCCTTGGCCACTTCTCTCCTTCAGCAATATCCAAAGCCAACTGGATGGCTTTAAGCTCTGTGACCTGACTCAATCCACCTTGTCCCTCGGTAGCTTGTGCAACTTGTCGTGTGGGGCTCCATACTGCAGCTTTCCATTTCCGGTTAGTGCCTACAATTCGGCAGGAACCATCAGTGAAGAGGGCATATCGTCTTTCAGTCTCCGGTAGCTCATTATATGGTGGGGCATCCTTAGCATGTGCCACTTGCTCCTCTTCTTCTTCAGAACATAATCCAAAAGTTTCACCTTCAGGCCAGTTTGTTATAATTTCCAGAATCCCAGGGTAATTCGGATTCCCAATACAGGTACGCTGAGCGATGAGGGCAATCCACTTGCTCCATGTGGTGTCAGTGGCGTGATGTGTGGAAGGGACCTTTCCCTTGAACATCCATCCAAGTACCGGTAGTCGGGGTGCACGAAGCAGCTGCATTTCTGTGCCAATTACTTCTGAGGTCACTTGAACTCCTTCATAGGCAGCCAAGATTTCCTTCTCTGTGGGAGCATAGTTGGCTTCTGACCCTTTGTAGCTTCAGTTCCAGAATCCCAATCGTTGACCCCGAGTCTCACCAAGCACCTTCTGCCAAAGGCTCCAGGACAGACCATGGTTCCCACCTGCAGAGTTGAGCACATTCTTTACCTCTTCTCCTGTCCTGACTGGACCAAGGGCTACTGCATTAGCGATCTCCTGCTTGATCTGGGCAAAGACTTGTTGCTGCTCAGGGCCCCAGTGGAAATCGTTCTTCTTGCTGGTGACCAGGTAGAGAGGGCTCACGATCTGGTTGTACTCAGGAATGTACATCCTCCAAAAGCCTATGGCACCTAGGAAAGCTTGTGTTTCCTTCTTGCTGGTCAGTGGAGACATAGCGGTGATCTTGTTGATTACCTGTGTTGGCATATGACAACATCCATCTTGCCACTTGACTCTAGAAACTGAATTTCTTGAGCCAGTCCTTTAACTTAACTTCACTTAATGGCAAGACCAGATTTCAGCAGAATCTGGATAATCTTCTCTCCGTTCTCAAAGACTTCCCCTGCTGTGTTCCCCCATACAATGATGTTATCAATATACTGTAGATGTTCAGGAGCCTTGCCCTTTTCCAGTGCAGCCTGGATCAGTCCATGGCAGATGGTGGGACTGTGCTTCCACCCCTGGGGCAGTCGGTTCCAGGTGTACTGCACACCCCTCCAAGTGAAGGCAAACTGGGGCCTGCACTCTGCTGTTAGAGGAATGGAGAAGAAGGCATTGGCAATATCGATGGTGGCGTACCACTTTGCTGCCTTGGACTCCAGCTCGTATTGAAGCTCCAACATGTCTGGCATGGCAGCTATCAGTGGTGGTGTGACCTCATTCAGGCCACGGTAATCCACTGTCAGTCGCCATTCTACACTGGACTTATGCACTGGCCATATAGGGCTGTTGAAAGGTGAACGAGCCTTGCTGACCACCCCTTGGCTCTCCAATTTACGAATCATTTCATGGATGGGAATCACTGAGTCTCTGTCAGTATGGTATTTCCGATTGTGTACTGTTGTTCTGGCGATTGGTACCTGTTGCTCTTCAACTCTCAGTAGTCCCACAGCAGAGGGGTCATCTGCAAGACCAGGCAAGGTGTTCAGTTTTCTAATGTCGTCTGTCTCTACAGCAGCTATCCCGAAAGCCCAACGATATCCTTTTGGGTCTCTGAAATATCCATTTCTAAGATAGTCTATGCCGAGGATGCATGGGGCCTCTGGGCCAGTCACGATGGGGTGTTTCGGCCACCTGTTCCCAGTTAAACTCACTTCGGCCTCCACTACAGTCAGCTGCCGGGATCCTCCTGTTACCCCAGAAATAGAAATGGATTCTGCTCCTACATACTTTGTGATGGGTTGATTTGAGAAGAAGAAGCTTAGAGAGACATTTTCTCTAAAGGAGCTTTCTTTGTGGGGGTTGGGAGAACTTTAATAGCTAATGGGAGAAAGTTAGTTTGCTCTGTGAACACACATTTCAAAGGAGCTAATTCGGAACTGAGTTTCTTTGTTTTTTTGGGAGCTGAGCAGGTAACACCAACCTGAGCTTCCCCCCCCCCCTTTTATGGGGGGGGAGGCTAGGGAGGCGTCTTAGGCTCCGTTTGCAAACTAGGGGACCCGATGGCTGGGAGGAGGAGAGGCTCGTTGATAAGACTTTTACAGTTTCCTCTTTCACGGGCCCACAGCTCTGAAGGGGGGGGACCCAGCTCCTGCTGCTGGCTCGGAGCAGTTTTGGAAGGGCCAGGCCTGCCCAGCCCCCACGTGGCCTGGGGGAGGCAGCCGGGCCTCTGTCTGGGAAGCAGGGGTGACCATGCGCAGTTTGGGGCTGCAGCAAGCCCCAGAAAGGCTGATTGACACCTCAGCCGCCCCCCTCCACCTAGTGTGGCCTGAGCCTGGCCCAACTCTTGTAATTGTTTTAAAGTTTAACTCTTTAGTGCTCAAATAAAATTTACAAAACCTCCAGCCTTCCTTTAAATATGAAAAAATTAAAAAGATTTCTAAAGTGATTAAAACAAAAGCTAAGTTTTTTTAAATAAAAAGAAAATAAGAAAATGCTATCAAGATGGCTGAAAATCCTTTAATAAAATTGTAAGAATAAACTAATGTAGTAAATATTCCTAGAAACCATGAAAAAAAAATGGGGGATTGGAAATGTTCCATTTAATAAATAGTTTAACCAAAAAGCACCTGTATTAAAAATTTTACCCTGAGGAAAGAATGGAATCCCAGTTTTCTGAGAATGACGCATGAACAAAAAAACAAAAATAAAAAGAACCTTTGCTGTGGAACATTTAATTCTTAAAAATAATACCCCATTAAAAAACCATACCCCACATCTACAGCTTTGGGAAGGCTATAAAGTTAGAAAGAGTGTCACGATTGCAAGTCTGGGAGGATGCAAATCGTAAAAATAAAACCACGAGAAGACTGTTTTCTTCCTTCTTGTGGAAAAATCCCTACAGCTTCAACAAGAGGAAGCTTTTCTCTCCGGAAGTGAACGGAAAAAGACTGAATTAAAAACTAACCAAAGTTGTTGTTGTATATTTGTTTTGTTGTTATAAAAGTTGGGAGAGGGAAGAAAGAAGAGGTCTGAAAAAAATCTTATTCTAAATTTGTTTTTTTTCCCCTTTGTTTGTGTAGTTAAAAAATTTTTTTATACTCTCTTAAGTTTTAAGCCTACCTTGCTTTTTTGCTCCTAATTCTGTCTCACAATAAAAAAATAAGTATATTTAAATTAGCAAATCAAAACTAATACATTATTTGGTGCATTAGCCAAGAAACAAAATGAAATCAAAACATTTAAAAAAAAAATTAAATTAAACCAAGACAATGGCATCAGGGTACATTGGGTGCTGGTGTCAAACAAAGCCTTATATTTTTGTGGGTCGGATGTGCCAGGCCATTGGATCCACACAGTCCAATAGATCCGATTATCCCTCTCCTCTACCTGACTAGAGGCAGGGCCCCTCTATTCCTGGTCTTTGTGCACATTGCTCTCTTCCTGTAAATAGGTTCTTGTGGTCCCTTCAAGAGGATCAGTCATATCATCATTCTGATACTGTCTGGAGTTTTGTGCATGAGACCTGAGCAGCGTTGAATCTAGATGAGCTTCTTGTGTTAGGTGTCCCTCTTTTCAGTTCACGTACCTGGGCTGCTAAGGAGGAGGTGGGTTTTCCATCCCACTTGTTCATGTCTTCTCCATGCTCCTGAAGAAAAAAACAGAGGCTACCTCGTGGAGTGTGTCCTCTCTCCCTGGCTGGGGAATGCCGGCTCCTAATGGCAGAGACTCTTGTTGGTTCTGGCGAGATCTGGTAGTTTTCTTCCTTAAGTTCCTTTTTTAGTTTCTGATGGCCCTCTTCAATCAAGCTCCGGACTTGCTCAATCAGCTTTGTTTCAACGGAAGAGATATGGGTACAAAATGGGGCAGTGACAGTGTCCTCGTAAATTCTTAGTTTATTGGCCAAGATGCCTACCATGTCCTCACCTTCCCTCCATTGCAGCATTGCCAGGTAACGGGAATACATCTCTGGTCCAAGCCATGTGAATCTCAACCACATTTGTGACGTGCACCTGACACAGTCTGGGCTCTTAGGAAATCTCTTGTTCTCTGAGAAAATGATCTCCAGCACGGCCAATTCCCTCAGGCATCGGATACCTTGTTCTATTGTGCTCCATTTTCCTTGGTACACCTGGAGATCTTCTTTACAAAGGTATCTGTCCTTCACACTTCTCAGCAGTTGTCGCCAGAGGTTGAGAGTTTCTTGGTGTGCTGCTTTCACCTGGGGAAGGACAGACTCAGAGGTTTTTCTCTATGAGAAAACTTCCTCTGTGAGTTGATGGGACCAATTGAAGACTGGCTTGGTTATTGACAGCCTGAAAAACCAATTGAAGAAAGTTAGTTTGCTTCGTGAACACGCATTTTGAAGGGGGTAACCCGGGAAAAAACTCTTTTATTTCAGGTGGCTGAGCAGGTAACACTGGCCTGGGCTCCCTCACATGTGGGGGGGTGCTTGGGAGGCCGCTTGGGCCCCGTTTGCAAACCAGGGAACCCGATGGCCGGGGGGAGGAAAGCTTGTTCATAAGACCTTAACCCTGCTTCTTCCCCCATGGGCCGGCGGCTCGGGGGGGCGGGCCTGGCTGCTGCTGCTTGATCAGAGCAGCTTCAGGAGGGGCCAAGCCTGACCAGCCGCCTGCACTGTCTGGGGGGGAGGCAGCCGGGCCCCTGTCTGGGAAGCAGGGGTGACCATGGGCAGTGTTTGGGCTACAGCCAAGCGCCAGAAAGGCTGATTGACATCTCAGCCGCCCCTCACCCAGCGCGGCCTGGGCCTGACCCAGCCCCTGTGACTTCTGTGTGAAACTTTAACTCTTTAGTGCTCAGATAAGACTTACAGACCTCTGGCTTTCCTTTGAATATGAGAGGGGGGAAAGAAGATACTCCCAAGTCAGTGAAGCAAGAGCTAAGTTTCTTTAGATGGAAGGAGAATGAGGAGATGCTGCGAAGATGGCTGGAAATCCTTTTGCAAGATTGTAGGGATGAACTGATGTACTGAATATTCCTATAAACCATGGAGAAAGGCATGAGGGGCTGGAGATGTTCCATTTGATAGATTGTTAATCAAAAAGCATCTGTGTTGAGAATCCTTCACCCCGAGGAGAAGAGGGGATCTCTTTTTCTGAAGATGAAGCATGAACAGAGAGAAAGAGAGATAAAGAGAATTTTTGGTTTGGAACAGTTAATTCTTAAAAGTAAATACCCCATGAGTTTAGCGTGGCCCATAAGCACAGCTTTGGGAAAGCTGTGAAGATGGGAGGAGCTTCACGACTTTGCAAGTTTTTTCCCAGGCGGATGCAAATCGTGAAAGTGAAGCCACAAGAGGACTGGTTTTTTTCCCTTCATGTGGAGAAGTCCCTATGGCCTGAGAAGAAGAAACTTCTCTCTCTGAAGTGAACTGAAAAGGACTATTTAAGTTGGGAACTGACTGAAGTAGTTTTTTGTATGTTTGTTTTGTTGTTATGAAGGTTGGGAGAGGGAAGGAAGGAGTGGTCTGAAGACCTTATTCTGAATTTGCTTTTCTTTCTCTTTCTTTGTGTTGTTAATAAAGTTTTTTATACCCTTTTAAGTTTTAGGCCTGCCTTGCTCTTTTGCTCCTGGTTCTGTCACAAAACAGAAAATGAGTATATTTAAATTGGCAAGTCAAAATGATAACATTATTTGGTGCGTTGGCCAGGAAATTCAAATTAAACCAAGACACTTGGGCTCTCCCGATCCCCTGGTCAATGACCACATCCCGGGACAGAGATCCCAGTTGCCTGGCCTTACTTCCATCCAGAATGGTGTCATTGGCTGCAGCGTCCCAGATGCAGAGCAGCCAGGTCAGGATGGACTCATTCGTCTGGCGGGTGAATTCCCTCCGCAGGTCACGCAGCTCACCCAGCTCACCCAGGGATAGAGAGAGAGTGATGATTTCTGGCTCTGTCTCTTCCGCTGGGTGTGAAGGTCCTGCCACATCCTCGTCAGTCACTATGCGGACTGATTTGCTCTTTGATTTCTTCTTCTGAACAGGGGCAACTTCTACTGATCTAGGCTGTTCTGGTTCAGTGATGGTTTGTGAAAAGATGCTGATGGCGCTTTTGGTTCCTTTCTCCTCTGTGTCAGTCTGCATAGACACAGACACTGTTGCTTTGCATTTGGTTCTTTTCTCCTTTGTGACATTCTGTGCAGACATGGATGCAGTTGCTTTGCTTCTTTTTTCCTCTTCCTCCAGAAGACGCTGCACTACACCATGGTGTTTTGTTTCTAAGTATGTTGCAGGCTGTGAAGGCTGTGCAAAGGAGAAAAAGCAGAACAACAACACTATGCTGTCCTTGGCATCCAGAAAGAACTCAACATTTCCAAAATCTGCTGTGTCAGGCCTGAAAGGTTGGAAAAAAATCATTCTTTACCCCTCCCCCCAGGGGCTGGGTGCGATTGTTGAGGCCCCAGATGTAGCAGCCTAGACTAGGACAAGCAAAGTCGAATATATATTCCGAATGATGTTCGTTGTCTCGGAGGTTATCATTCAATAGACATAACAGACTAATAAAGCAATTTTTATACCATACCCTGGTCTACACAGGAGCATTATAACCAGCAGATAGTTCCTCATATGCGGAAAAATATAGAGAGCTAGATATAAGACCCATGTGAGCATGTTGAGCATCATAGTGAACAGGTGGCTTCTACAATACAAAATTGTAATTCTGACTTTTCTCAGTAACTTGTTGCTCCACATTGGGCGCCAAAAAATATGTGGTAGGAAATGTTTGGCTCCTCCCCCTGGGTGGGATGATGTAATTTTAGCAGTCATGCAGTGGGACTAAATGGCCCATTAACAGAAGAGATCTTCCTGGAGGAAGGATGGGTCGTGGAAAAGATAAAGAACACTGCCCCATCTGGTTTTTAACAGATGGCCCATTAGCAGAGGATATTTCCCACGGAGATAAGGATCACTGCCCCACCTGGTTTCAACAGATGGTGATAGAATACATACTTTTGGGCACATCTTTGCATTGTAACTTAGGACAACTAGGCAAAGTGGATTGTGTCAACACCACTTTTGTAGGAAACCATATTAATTGTAATGTGATTGGTTTTTCTTATAAGCAAATCAGAACCAAATGGCTTTAGATATGATGTTGGCCTCACAAGGAGGAGTCTGTACCATAGCTAACAGTAGTTGCTGTGTTTATATTGATCAAACTTAGAAAGTAGTGACTAATTTGAAAACAATTTGGGAAAAATTTGGGGATTTCAGAAGTTGTTGGAAGATAACTTGGTTTCCACACCTATCTCAATGGGTCAAATGGATTATAATGACTGTGATGATAGTGATTACAGTCTTTGTAGGCATTTATGTGAACTATTGTACTAATATTTGTAACCCAAAATATAAAGCTTTTAAGTGAGACTTGCTGAAAATTTCAACAAGTATCAAAGGGGAGGGATATCGGGAAAATGTTTAAATGTAACAAATAATGTTTATTGCGCATTCCTTTAGCTTTAACAGACAGTTCTTAGTCTTGTATTCACCCATATCAGTGATTAATGTGTGAAAGTGGATATCTTAGCCTTGAGACTAAAGACTGTGGGCCTGAGCAATGCTGATAAGAAGGTATATCTTGGCCAGACTACATCGCTGGGATGCATTCAAGAAGAAGAAACTGGGTTTTTTGAGGTCTGTGACCAAAAAAGGATAATTTGAGAAATGGGATGTTCCCCAAATGACCGTCAGAGATCCTCTAATGTATAGAAGTTCCGATAATTGATTAAAATATGTAAAAGAATTCTCGGGACATTTAGCCTGTATGTATGAATTTCAGGAAATGTAATGAATATATATTAGTTACATAGACATAAATTAGTCTATTAGCTAGCTGCAGTGATAAGTAGAGATATCCCCTGCATGCCCAGCGCAAAAAAAAGTAATGCTGCTTTCTAATACTGAAATTAGAGTGTTAGAGAGTTTTATTCCTGATTTTTGGTGACAGGCTTGTCCATTGTACCACATAGGGGGTATGGAGTCACTCACACTGTGCAAGGAGTGGCAGAGTCCATTGGTGAACACAGAAGGGGGGCTGAAGTCTGTGTTGGTTTTGCACAGCCTGGTTTTTGGTAGCAGGGGGGCTACAGAGGTGGCTTCTGTGAGAAGCTGCTAGAAGCTTCCACCATGTCTGGCAGAACCAATCCCTGATGGCTCTGAAGATGGACATGCTGCTGGACAAGACTGGGTCAATTAGAGATGTTGGTAATGTCTCTGTGATAACATATTTCAGAAGAAAATCCAAACTAAGTGAGGCATGCATGGTTTCTTCTAGTGAGAGAAGAGGAGGAGATAAGAACATGTGAGGAGAACAACATGCAGACACCAAGGTCAGTGAAGAAGGAGGGGGAGGAGGTGCTCCAGGCACCAGAACCAAGATTCCTCTGCAGGCCGTGGTGAGGACCATGGTGAAGCAGCCTGTCCCCCTGCAGCCCATGGGGGAGGTGCTCACTCTGGAGCAGAGGAATGCCTGGAGGATGCTGTGATCCAGTGGGGAACACAGTAAAGAGAAAGTGTCCCTGCTTCCAGGCTGGAGCAGCCTGTCCTTGGAGGACTGCACTCCGTGGAAGAGTGACCCACACCACAGCAGTTTTGGGAGGACTGTTGCCCATGGGAGGGACTCACGTTGCAGCAGTTTTGGCAGAACTGCTGCTCGTGAGATTGGAACCATGCTGGAGAAGTTCATGGAGAACTGTCTCCCATGGGAGTGATCCCACAGTCTCACAGGAGAAAGACTCCTCTCCCTGAGCAGTGGAAAAAAAACTCAGGTGACAAACTGAGCAGGACCCCCACTCTGCTGTCTCCCTGCACTGTCGGTAGGAAGGAGGGAGGGGCTGGGGGGAGAAAAGGTGTTTTTAAGGGCTTATTTTATTTCTCATTATCCTCCTCTGATTTTGTTAGTAATTAATTCCCTTTGTACTTCTAAGTTGTGTCTGTTTTGTCCTTGGAGTATCTGCTGTTTTTGCACATGACATTTAGTGAGGGCGGGAAGAAGCCACTCACGGAAGTGATTTTTCTGAGAGCTGCTGAGAGCTTCATCTATGTCTGACAAAAACCAATCAGTGATAGGTTTTGAGAACTGACAACCTGTTAAACCACCAAGAAAGTTGAACACGCCTCTGTGAACACATGTTTTAAAATGAACAAACCCCGGGAAACTTTTTTTCTTCTGCCTAAGTATAGGTAACAGGCTGACTAGGCAGGCTTTGCTGGCCCCCCCTCCACCTGCTGGGCAGGAGGAGGGAAGACCATCAACCCTCAGCTAGAATTGATTACAGCAGAAGCCAAAAAACAGTCATGCAGCCAGAGCAGCAACCACCATTTCTCGCTGGGCCCCTGCTATCCTGGCCCAGCCCCTAGCGAGACCTGAAATACTCCACCCCAACTGCTACAGCTGCTGCCCAGGCAAGATAGTAACTCTTTCACTGCACAGATGAGACCTACAGATCTTCCATCCTCTCTCGAGTAAAAGAAAGGGACAAAGTAATAGACACACAAAAAAAACCAACATAGAGACATCAAAGTCAGACAAAAAGGAAGAGTTAAGTCCCAGATGAGAGGGGATGAGGACATGAACTAACTTGGACTGGAATTCTCTTGTAAGCTACAGTAATGGACTATATTGTATTGAATATCCCTATAAATCATTGAGAAGTATGGGGTGGTTGAAGCATTCAAATTGCAAATATGAGCAAAGGCATCTATGCTAAAGCAAGCAGGTGTTAAAATAGCTGTGATCTCATGAGAAGCTTAAACAGAAAGAGAGTGATAAAGACCCTTTGCCCCCAGGGAAAGAAGAAAAATACCTCTGTTCCCAGAAATGAAGATGATCTCAGAAATAAAGAGAACCTTTGCTTCTGAACTGCTCATCCTTAAAATAGTACCCCATAAAGTTGACATAGCCCATAAACTCAGCTATGGGAAGGCTGTGAAAAATAGGAAAGACTTCACAATTGCAGATTTCCCGGGCAACTGCTATTTGTAAAAATTAAAAGCTGCAAGAAAACTGTTTTCTTGGGGAGAAGTCTCCATAGCCTGACGAGAGACACTCCTCTCCCTAAGTAAACTAGAGAAAGAGTATTTTAAAGATAGTAAACCGACTAATTTGTTTCTATACGTTGTCAATATAAAAGAAAGAGTGTGTGTGGGGGAGGAGAAGTGTTCTAAAACTTTAATTCTAATTCTTTTTTTTTTTTTACTTTCTGTTAATAAAGTTTTTCTTTATACCCTTTAAAGTTTAAGCCTACTTTGGTTTTCTCCTAATCCTATCTCACAACAAAAATCTAATAAATAATTCTAGTGAGTGCACTAATAATTTAGCCAATGCTAAACTCACCACAGACTGTTTTCTCACAGTTCTTATATCAACTCATGAATCCTTCATTTAGTTTTTTCCTCTCCTCTGCCCATCTGTGTCAGGGGAGTGTGAGTGAGCGACTTTCATGGGTGCCTGGCATTTGGCCAGCATCAAAACATGACAAAGTCCCTATTTTAGCATGTAAAACGGGGTATCAAGTCCTTTGTAGTGTTTGAAATGATGGGAAATAAACCCAGCATAGATTACGGGATGCCCTTGGCCAAGTTGTGCAAAATTAGGATAATTTTTTTGGTACAGTCGAATTTTGCAAGGACTGTGCAATAACGTTGTCCCAGGAGAATTGGCCAGCTATAACCTGGTCTTCTCACTCAGCAGGGCAATGACCATCACAAAACTTAATTGACACACTTGCAGTTAATGTCTTTGTAGACCAGGCAGCCCCCAACATCAGGAGATGTTTTAAGAAGCATATGCCAGTGTGGCGGAGACCAGTACAGATGGGGGACTGTTGGTCTCAACACAGACCCTATGTATTAAAACAAAGGAAGACAGGATCCTATCCCCCTAGAAGCCAAGAAGACTATCCAGAAGCAGACAAACCAATACTTAGCCCCATGCATTTTTAAGCATTCGATTAGATGAAAAAGTCAAACTTTGTTTACCTTCCCTTGGAAAAGACAGCAACTGACTTGGAAATGCTTTCCCCAAGGATTTTCTGGATCCACTACCATTTTTCCCACAAATATTTGGGTTGATTTAAAGGGTATGAAATCATCATGCAAATAAGGTTTTGTATAGTGTGTAGATGATTTGTTATTAGCAAGTAGTGATGAGAATGCCTTTATATTACACTATAAATTTATTTGTTGCCCTAGTGAAAAGAGGACACCGTGCATCTCCATCCAAACTTCAGCTGGGTCAAAAGAAAGTTAAATATTTAGTCTTTATTTTGGGAAAACAGCACCAGAATGAAAGGAGTTAAGCAAAGAATCCAGTATTTTTGCCTAGTTCAGTAGTTTGTTTTACTTGGTTTTGTAGTTTGCCTAAAAAACATTGTAACTTTCATCTTATAATTTAGCTTTACTTACTCATTTTTGCTTAAACTTTGTAACTTTTAATCTATAGTTTGGTTTTACCATATAATCGACATTTGTAGCTTTGTTTTAATTGCTGTTAGCTCATATTGGAATACTGATAACATGGGACTGAGAAAATGAGCAAAGCTTGCCAGCTGTGGCTTGATCACAATGACCTAAGACCTTCAGAGCACTAAATAAATAGAAATCTGCCCAGATGAAAGACTTAAGTTCTGCCTTTCTGAGGCTAATTGCATGAGTCTTATGTTACCAGATAAGAACTGCACAACTCAGCACAAGAGGAATTGATGTGTGCATGAGCCTAGAAATTCAAAGAGAGGACATGATGAGGAAGACTCTAGAATCAAATAAAATACTCCGAAACCCAAAAAAGGGGGGATGCACTTCCAAACAATGGACAATAGGTGACAATCTTGTTCCAAGAAAACACAAAGGACTGAAAATCCAAGAAATATTAAGTGACATACCTATTACATAACAAGGAGGACAGACTGAGCACGGTTTGAGGAATTTTTGAATATTACAATGTAAATAAACCTGAGGGAACAGTGCTTGAGCCAACGTGCTTATGGAAGGGTGTCCTGGCTTGAAAAGACAGGTATATGCTAGGGAAGAGCAGGGCTTTCCCTCGAAATGGAACTAATAAACCCCTTCCTCTGAATTAGTATAATTTTGGAATTAAGGGGCTCTCAAGCAAAGACAGGGAAATAGGAATAACAGTTCTTTACTTATATATATATATATATATATTTATATATATATATATAACAAGGCAAACAAAACAACTACTACTACAAAATTAACAACAAACAGAACAGGAACCCAGTAACAGTTCTTTTGGTTGTGGACACCTTTCCCCTCTAGAGCAGTTACCGTCCCAGTTGGCAGTCAGTGCCAGCCAGCTCCCGGTGGGCAGGGGAGATACGGCGATCCTATGTGGCTGCAGGAGTGCTGGGGGTGATGGTGGCTGTGTCCCGGATAGGAAGAGCAGAGGAGAGATGCTCCTCACGGATCCTTGGGGCAGTGTCGGTCCCAGTGCTCCAACAGGATGCTTGGAGATGGCACGCTGAAGCAGGAGAGCGTTCGAGCAGGGGTGCGGGGTCCAACACCAGAAGAGGCAGCTCCCGGAGTTGGGATGGCAGAGCGAGGTTTTCCAGCGGCTGTCCTCCTCCGAGAGCCAAAACGAGCGAGAGCCAGCAACTTCTCCCCGCTCTCCTTTACCTGCCCCTGATCTTGTGGTGTTCCCCCTCTTCCCCCCCCACCCTGCGAGAGAAACTCCAAAAAGAAAGAACAGGGAGCCTCGTCCCCCTATCACTAGCCATCAGAACTTCTTAGCATGTCAAATGGGAAGAAATTCCAAAGACAAGGAGGAGAGGGAAAGAAAAAAAAACAAAATACCAACCCCCAACAAAGGGACACCCCTAGCATGTTCTTGATATTGAGTAAGGGAATGCTTTCTTAACAGTTTAGGCTGTCAAGTGATTTTTCTTTGAATCAAGATAATAGATCTGGAAAGAATATGTGGAACATGACACCGCATGAGGTGGAAATACTGGTAAGATAGTGTGTGACCCAAGCTTTGATGCCACAACAGGCACATAGATATGAACTGATCTTCCTAATAGCAGATAATGGAGTCTTAAAAAGATGTAACACCTTGAATCCAGCAAGCCTGGTGCCTCTACCTGATGATGGAGAACATCACCAGTGAGCAAATTATACGTATCCCAAGTAAGCCACAGACTGATTTAACTGATGCTCCCTCACATAACCCAGATAGAGTTCTATTTGCAGATGGCCCATCCTACTACCTACAAGGATAGTGATGGTCTGGGTGTGTTGTGGTGAGTCAGGGACAGGTGATAGAAGCACAACTCCCAGCAAGGATGAGCATACAAGGAGCAGAACTAGCAGGTTTGTTGCATGCAACACATCTGATAAAAGGGAAATGAGTTAATCTCTATATGAATCAGATAGAGTTGCTCATTTTACAGCAAATATAATTGAACAGCTGTATAAGACTTTGAAGACAAAGAGAAAATTACATACACTGTATTGCCCATAATCCTCAGGACAAGTAGAAAAGATTAATAGGACATTAAAATAAAAGATAGCAAAAATATACACATGCACTAATCTGAAATGGCCAGAAGCATTAAATTTGGCTCTTGTATCTTGATAATCATTTCTACCCATGATAACCTTGATAGCCTTAATCCTGCTATGTTCATCACTTGCAATAATAAGGCAAATGGTTAAATGCCTTGAAAGGTGTATTTTCCCTTTTCTTTATGACAGTCTTGTTAGCCTAAATCGTTATGTTTGTTACTTGTAACAATGTTGTATATAAGGGCAGTGGATAAATGCCTTGAAAGTCTGTTTCTTTTTTTCAATTAGTATATTAGCAGGAATGCTCATTTAAAACAAAGGAATGACTGCTGAGGAATACATTTGGTGCAGGTAGCTTGGTTTGCAAGCTGCAATTCGAGATGTAGATTGAGCTCTGGGTGGGAGGCGGAGACGAGGCCATGAACTCCCAACCCTTTGCATAACAAAGGATTATAAAACCGGTGGTGCCAGGCGCCAGGTGAATGGACACTGAGAAACATAGCAGGAGCCTAAGAATCGGGAGGAACAGACTTCCGCATGGGTAGACTGTGAGGGGATAAAAGCCATGGGGCTCCTTTGTTGGGGGTCCCTCCTCGGAGGCACCAGCTTGGGCTGTTTCTCTGTTACTGCGCTGTGAATAGATGGCTTTATGGAATGAGACATCCGAGACTCTGCTAAGGGAAACCTGGTCTGACTGTGTGAGTGGCATGTGTAGGGAGATGAGTGCCCAGGCACCTGTTGGCTTACTGGAGCCGCCCACTTCAGTCCCAGAAGTTAATGTCTTTGGCGTTGGGAGTGTGACTGCCAGAGTGGCTCCTGAATGGTCAGACTGGGAAGTATCCTTAACATAGGCTAACAGAAAGAGTAGATTTGCTGATTAACTAGGTTCTTTTCAACACAGCCACGCAATGCCACAAGTGGAATAAAGGCATTTTTGTCACCTGCATTTTTGCAAACTGCTGTAAAGTTTCTTTTTACCATCACTTTTTAATAGCTATATTTGTTATATTTTGTTTTCTTGATTTTTGTTACTTTTATTTTCTGAACTATTGCAACTTATTTCAAACAAAACTTTGTCTGATTCTTCATTAACATTTCTACATTTCTGAAATATTTATAAGTAATATTTGCTGGATTACTCTTCTGTTTTACTCATGCAACCTAGTTTGCAAAAATCTCTATGTTTCTATCCTTTGTTGCATCTTCCAAGAGAGTCCTATAAATAGTATTTTTTAATGGAATTATGACAAGTTCCACAATGTATTAAAACGTGAAGCTTAGTTCAAGCATTTATGTCTGGGTAAAACAAAAATGTTACTACTCCTTGGCAAGCATTACTAGTGCAACATAAGTTAGTAAAAGCTACTGCTTTGGTACCTTTGTCTCTTTTCCATATCAGCCTATAAATTGGATGATAACAGTATCATCTACAAGAGTAATATATTCTCTCTACTCCCCCAAACTTGAATATTTAGCATCAGTATGATACTTTTCCAAACAGAAAAGTCAGTATATTAAAATACTGATCCATAGCGGTCACTTAAAGGCAAACTACGGATAATTTAGAAACCAAATCATTCAGCAGGATTCAGGCAATAGTAATTCAGTGGTTCAAAGACAAATAGAAATGTTTGTCTGAATATCTGGTGACTTGCAACATAAACACACTATAAAGCAAATGGGGGAGGGAACAACCAATAAACCCCAATCAACAAAAACCCCAACATCCAAAACCTAGATCAGCTTTAATCAGTGTTTTATTTGAGAAATAACAGTGAGTGTGGATTCATTAATTTATCCAGGAACAAAATCTAGTGTCATTTCCAGCATTTTTCTGAAGAACTATAATTTCAATGAGATTACTGGGAGGTGAATAAGGCCTATGATATTTATCATTGCAGAGATACTGTTAGCTTAAGAAACACTCCTAGGTGACATTTCTCTCACAATATACAATTGCAAGTCTGCATTATTAGAAAACCAATCTACCTTCCTTGCTGACAGACTTAAAAGTCTGCCCAAATTCAGAACAAGATTATTGTGAAACTATTAAAAGCTTGAATTTACAATATCAATTGGTCAGTGAGGTCTTTTGTCACAGTGCAAGCTGGCTTTTACTGGGCAGTAATTCTGACCACAGACAGGAGAAGCAGCCTGGCTTAAAAGGCAGGCCCCCAAAGAACAGAGATAGGACAGAATTGGAGACAGACAAGGATTTAATCCAATGAGTTCCAGTCCTGGCTGCAGAGAGCTATTGGTCAGAGGGCTGAGCAGCCTGATCTGTGAACCAATCACAGACGTTTACCCAGGAACATTGAAAGGGGTATATAAAGTGAGGTCGGAACTGAATAAAGGCTTTTGGTCACATGGATTACAGAGCACAGGGTCTTCTGTCTCAGACACTGCTCCGTCGCACTCAACATTTGGTGACCCCGACGTGATCTGACATAGCCATACTGCCGCGAGCGGGGGAGACAGGCCGTCCCAGACACGGGAATTCTGGCTGAGAGCCAGGGAGCTGCCCCAGAGGCAGGGAAAGTACTGGTCAAAAGCCAGGGCCGTCCTTGAGATGGAAGCTGCCCGAGAGGCAGGGAAAGCGCTGGCCAGAGTCAGGAAAACGTCCGAGAGACGAAAAAGACGCCCAGAAAGAGAGGCGGAGAGAACTGACCAGAGCCAGGAATGTCCTGGAGACAGAAAACTTCAGCCGAAAAGCTACAAGAAAATCATGGGAAGCATCTTTTCTACAAACACGCACCCAGTGATTCAGGTATGCATAGAGTTTTTAGAGGAGTGGGAAACTGAATATGAACAGGAATCTCTCTTTGATTTAATACTATGGACAAAAGAAAAGGGGGTAGAGCCGACTGCAGAAACTGCATTAGATACAGACTATTGGACTAAAATTGGAGAAGAAATACTAAATGCTGCCTTAAAAAAATGATAAAAATGCAATTAAAGCTTTAAAACGTTGGAAAACTATCTTTAAGTTGATAAAAGAGATAAAAGCTGATTTATCTAATGACAGCATGGAAGAAAATGTACTTACTCCATGCAGAGAGACTTTACTGACCGGCAAATCCTTGGTAGCCAGCCCAGAGACCTTAAATCCACCCCAAACTTCTGCGGGAGAGTGTTGGAGTCAGTAAGTCAGGAGTCTCTCTGATTTCTTCAGAGAGAAATCAGAGTGCAGGAATTGAATTAATTCTTTGAATAGAATGAGTAAGTGAATAGATGGAGTGAATAAGTAAGTAAGTAAATGGAATAAGTTTTAAGTGCTTTTAGTGAGTAAAAGGTCTTAGATGCCTGAGAAGTAGTACATGTTCTAGTGAAGGTTGAAAAACATACTAGTGTTTCCTTAGAGGCTCCAAGAACCTAGCTTCAGACATAATAAAGTTAAGAATATTGCTTACATTTTTCAGTTAGAACAAGATAGGCCATGAACGTAGTCTATACGTAGTCTGGCGTGCTAAGCAACTAGAATTCTAATAGGTTAAGAAGTAGTGGTCTGAGTTTGTGTCTTAGGTAGTTGGAAAGTTTCTATAAAATAACACGCATCAGGGAGAGCTGGTGCTCTATGCCATGGCTTTATGCCATGTGCATTTTGCCACTGCAGCTTTGCCATTGCTTTTAGCCATTGCTTTGCCTTGCTTTGTTTTTGCTTTTGAGACTGATGTGCTTCTACAATAAATAACTTTATAGCAACTATTAGCTGCTTTGCTTTTTACACAAAAGGAGAATAGGCCCGACAGTGTGGGTGCACAAGAGGCACCCGGAGGTTCCCAGAAACCTCACAGGAGAGGTCCGGGAAAAACCCCAAAATGGTGGCGACCTCGTGGCTGGGGCAGAGGTCCGGGAACAATCCCAAGATGGTGGCGACCATGTGGTCATGGGCGGGAGAAGACAAACTCGGTCTGGCTCGTGGGGTGCAGCTCCGCCCCTAGCCCAGCCCTGGTGGGACGTGCCTCCCGCTCCAATCACGCCTTGGCGGGAGGTTCCCACAGTCTTGGTCCAGCCTCAGGAAAGCGGGGTCCCGACCCAGGGCCAGCCCCGAGCAGGCGTGCATCGGCCCCGAGAAGCCCTGCCTCCAGGGGGAGGGGTTTCGGCCCCAGCCCAGCCTTTGCAGGGCGTGTCTTCGGCCCGGCAAGAGAACCTGACACCGCCCCGAGTCGTCATGGAGACACCCACAGACCCCCAAGAAGAAGCATGCCGTGATGACATCACACAAGGAGCGACACATGACAAATCCAGAAGTGCCTTGGGACAGAGAGATACCAACACCAAATCTCTGAAAACCACTCCAGAACTGAGGTTCAGCCCCGATCCTGCAGTGCCCACAGCTTCTTCACATCAGAAGCCGAGCATGGAACAGCTCCAAGAAGTCACTGCACAGAGGAACAGCCAAGAAACCCAGGAATGGGACACAAGCCATCTGGCTGGCAGCCTCCAAACAGCAGGTCCAGCCACACTGATGCTCCAAACAGAAGCCATCCCTATTAAAGACCCGGTAACCTTCTGGTTAGAGGTAAAACAAAGGGCGATAGGGTGTGGGGATATAGAAACAGCTGCATTGATTTCTGTGCCAGTGTATTCACCAGCACCAGGAAACTGGCAACCAGGAGAGGAAACAGTGGAAGCTTTCCCAATTAGTAATGGGATGACACCTAACCAATATGTACCCTTTAATTGACAAATCCTTTTAGAGCCAAATGGCTACTAAACACGGGTTTGGATCCCCGGCTGTTGCAAAATTGCTTCAATTTATAACTTCTAGTGAACTAACCCCTTATGATATAAAGCAAATTGCGAAATTACTCTGTACTCCACTACAATACACGATATTTGAATCAACCTGGAGAATATATGCAGAGGATCAAGAGTTACAAAACTCGAGGCTATCACAGCAAGACCCGTGCTTTGGGACAGGGGGTCCCTCAACTCATGGGAGTACATCCCATGGAGGATCCTCAAACCCGAGCACGCTTAAATTCTGTAATATTAAACCAGGCAAAAGAATTGGGAATGAGAGCCCTAAATAAGGTTACAAACATGTCTGCGCCAACCCAAGGATATAGAAACATAAAACAAAGCCCAAATGAACTATACATACAGTTCATTAAACGATTGCAAGATACCATAGAAAAACAAGTAGGTAATAATGCAAAAAATCAAGTATTGCTACAAGTAGCACGAGATAATGCAAATGAGGACTGTAGAAAACTTATAAATGCATTGGCCAAAGAAAAATCATCCTTAGGAGAAATGATTAATGCATGTGCTAAAGTTGGAACTGCATCACATAACATGGAAATGCTAGTTACTTCTATTGCAGCTGCAGTAAGGCTGAGAGCACATCGCCTTAAGCGGAGACAGCAAAGCCACATAAAAGTGCACTGTCCCAAAAAACCTGCCTTACAAAAGAAGGCTCAAGGACAAAGTAACCTCAATTCATCCTGTAATCGAGGTGGAAAAACCAGAGCAGTGAAAATAAAGATTAAAAAACTTAACTACACCAACCGAAGCAATGCAAACAGCAATGTTCACCTTCAGCAGAGCTCAACAGCTGCTTCATCCATCTCTAACATGACTTTGACAAAGCCTGTATATCTTGCAAGTTTTACTAAGTTAATATTTGCCTTGTTAACCTGTTTTCTTACAGTTACTAAAAGAATATTTTATCAGAGTTACAAATATAGTCTACAAATTTTCAGGTGTGTATTGAAGTTCACAGTAGAATGTTTGCTGACTTTATTCATATACATTGCAATAGCATCATACTCAATCAGCTATCCTGAAAATTGAAAATCGAAAATCTTGCTTACTCTAAGTTCAACAAAACAGATCTCTATGGATCAGTTTAGTAAAAAGCATTTCATTGGCAAATCATAGTTGCAAAATTTCTAAAGTACCTACCTCTTGCCACTTCTAGTTACAGTGTTTAAAATTTATTAAAGGTTTGTTTTAAATTATAATAAAGAATTTTGCCTAGTCTAAAGTCTCAACTCTGGCCACGTTGGGATTTTAACTAAGCAAAAGGAAATGTGTATCATCAAAGCCTTCTCAGTCTATTTCAATTGTGGCCAAATGGGAATTTGACTGACAAGGAAAGAAAATTATAAAATCCAGATATTTCTGAGTTTAAAATGAAAATAAAAAATTTTAACTATCTAATCTAGCTTTGCAAAACCTAAAACTCTTTCCTTTGGGATAAACATGAAGAATTTTTATCCGGAAGAGATTCTCCTAAGTCATCATTTAAAGGAAAACTCTTCAACAGTATTAAACACGAAAATTAGATTCTAACATATCAATAATTAAAATTCTCACCACATAAAAATAATTTAAAGGTGTATGTTTTGTTTCTTGTTCTAATTTCTAAAAACAAAATAGGAGGAGAAAGGATAAATAGAAGCACATGTGTTCTTAATTGAAACAGTTTTAAGTTAAATAGTGTATTGTTTTTTAAATAAAACAAAGAAAGGGGAGTAAGGAATAAAGGAAATAAGTATGTTCTCATTTGAAATGGTTTTAAGTTAAATAGTTTATTGTTTTTTTTAAAAAAATTATAATGATTTGGAACTAAGTAGTCCTTGTTTAATGTTGAATTGTAACAGTGTAGTTATTAAGCATTAAGCCTGTAACATGTCAAGCTAAAATTATGTTAACAGTTTTCTAAATAAAAACACCAGAACTCCAATGATACATCCAGCACATCAATAATTTGGAATACTAAGCTTATAAAATTCAATAACAAAAATTTAAATTTAAAGGAATTATGGCAGTAAATATTACACCTTTTCTAAAAGATACAATTTGAAACCCAGCCAGCCTGTTAAGCAGGCAAAGTACCTGAGTGAAAATCCTAGTTCATCTATTAGACCTTAAAAGCTCATGTATCATTGGTTGAGAAAGTAAATGACAGAAATTGTACCTACCTCAAAAATTTATAAGAGACTGAAATAACAAAGTTGTTTGTTTACAAAATATTTTACTGTTTACAAATTGTTTTGTTATGTTGGAATTTTGCACAGTTCTAAAGCTGAATGTTATATTAAGTTATAATTTCAAAAGAAAAGTGTAAAGTTTTATGGTTATAGAGTTAAGTTATATTTCTATGTTAAGCAGTTAAATTGTTATATGTGAAACCAAAAAGTGCTAAATTCACCTGACTGCTCCTGAACAAAAGCACTGCAGCTTCTGGTATGTGGAACTCATCACTATCCAAAAAGGCCAAATTTATTAAGCTAGGTAAAACCCCATTCCAACTGAATTCATGCTGTCAGTGTCATCTCGCATGCAAAAGGGCCCTTGCAAGCAAGATTACAGAGAACAAGCCACACATTTGTGTTTCAAAATTTTTCTTCAAATTAATAAAAAAGAAATGGGGAATTGTCACAGTGCAAGCTGGCTTGTACTGGGCAGTTAATCTGACCACGGACAGGAGAGGCAGCCTGGCTTAAAAGGCAGGCCCCCAAAGAACAGAGATAGGACAGAATTGGAGACAGACAAGGATTTAATCCAATGAGTTCCAGCCCTGGCTGCAGAGAGCTATTGGTCAGAGGGCTGAGCAGCCTGATCTGTGAACCAATCACAGGCGCTTACCCGGGAACACTGAAAGGGGTATATAAAGTGAGGTCGGAAGTGAATAAAGGCTTTTGTCACATGGATTACAGAGTGTAGGGTCTTCTGTCTCAGACACTACGCTGTCGCACTCAACAGTCTTTCATTTCAAAAACACTTGGAGCGAATAATTTTCTCTCGTCTGCTCTGAGAGAAAAGGATAAGGGAATCAATTATTACCTGTCTGGTTTCAAGTCATCTTCCTATAGATTTAATCTCTTCAATTAAATTATCCAGATTGGAAAAGAGTGAGAAAGATCCTGACCTATGATCTCCAGAAAGAGGATTCATTAGTAAGGCAATTAAATTAAAAAGGAGAATGGTATGAAGGAAATCCTTTATTTACAAATGCAAGCCTAAACCTTATTTCTAGACATATTGGGTTTGCATGGCACGATTTTAGCAGCAGGGTTCTAAAGGAGTGACTTCTTTTGGGAGGGTCTTCCTTATTCCTTTTCATCCTTACCCTTTCCTATCCACATCCCCTTCCCCCAGCCTCCACATAGATAATTTCTGTGTTAGCTTTGGTTTTAGATTGCTTGATTTTAGATTTTAGTTTGCTTTTTCTCTGTGTGCTTTTAACATCTACTAAGTAGTAGAGTGAACCTTGCCAACAACCATTATGGGCACTTTCACTTTTATATTAAACCTACTTTTTCCAATACCTTTGCTGGTGATCCTTTAAGCAACTCAAAACACTCATTCGTGACATGGAATGGACCCATGCTGGGGCAGTTTGTGATTAAGTTCAGCCCAGCAGGACTCATGTTGGAGAAGTTTGTGGAGGACTGTTTCCCATAGGAGGGACCCCACATTGGTGCAGGGGAAGAGTGAAGAACCCTTCCCCTGGAAAGGAGTGGCAGAAACAACGTGTGATGAACTGACTCAAATCCATATTCCCCATCCCCCTGTGCATCTGGAGGGAGAAGATAGAGAAAATCAGGAGTAAAGTCAAGCCTGGGAAGAAGGGAGGTGTGGGGGGGAAGGTGTTTTTAAGATTTGAGTTCATTTCTCATTAAAGTACTCTGATTTTATTGGTAATAAACTCAATTCATTTCCCTTATTTGAGTCTGTTTTGCCCATGGTTGTAATTGGTGAGTGATCTCTCCATGTCCTTATCTTGATCCATGAAGTTCTTCTTAAATTTTTGCTCCGCTGTCCAGTTGAGTAGGGGAGTGATAGAGTGACTTTGGTGGGCACCTGGTATATACCCAGCAAGGGTCAACCCATCCCACTGTACTTCCTCATTACAGTTCTCTCAATGAAAGAAACATGGTATATTCTAGAAGACTTCATCATAAAAGATATATTTAAAAATTAACAGGATCACTATACTTGACTGTAGGAAAAGTGCACACCTAAAACTTCAAGGTTTTCTCTATTTCTTCTATTCAATAACATGGAAGTTATTTTGTGCGTCTTTTTTTCTAATACAATTTATTCCATAGAGAGACTGAAAGACAAATCTTTATAGCAAACAATGGCATTAGTACATTTAAAATGGGCTACTGGGAAAGGACAGAAAAATGATAAGCCAGTATTCAAATAAATTTTTCCTTATAATTTATGAATTTTCAGAAAGAAAATAGTATGGCATCACAAAGACAACTCCACTAAAAGCCATTATTGGAATCAACTAAGGAGAGTCTTTGAAACTACTTGTCATTACATGCTTTTTCAACTCAGGATGCAGAGTAATTCCACAGATTGAGGGCTCAGAAGATCACTACAAATAAAAACAAAACACAAGGATATAATAGGAAAAATCAGAAGTCTGCTTGCCCTTTTTAGAAAATAATGGCAAAGAGCCAAGAATTATTACTTGAAGGCTAAAAATCTCCTATTTGTCGAGGCCCAACTGTCTTCAAGGATTTCACTGCCTAGTTATTACAAGGGCACTGAAAAGCAGTTTTACATTTAAAAAGGAACCTACAGATAGATCTTGGCTTTTGCAAGATCTCCGGACTTTATAGCACACTTACATTAGTAAGTGTTGGGAAGGAAAGAGATGAGAATGTTAATTTCCCATGATCATTCTATTCTCTAACATTGTTCAGTACATATTTTGCCCATTACCTCTCCCAATTACTATCCTTATCTCAAAATCCTCATGACCTGAGTCACAGCACCAAAAAGACTAGTGGGTTGACCCTGGCTGGATGCCAGACACCCACCAAAGCCTCTCTATCATTCCCCTCCACAGCTGGACAGGGGAGAGAAAACATAATGAAGTGTTCATGAGTTGAGATAAAGACAAAGATCACTCATTGCTTACCATCATGGGCAAAACAGACTCAAATTAGAGATATTAATTGAACTTATTACTAACAAAATCAGAGCAAGATAATGAGAAGTAAAATAAGACCTTAAAAACACCTTCCCCCACCCCTCCCTCATTCCCAGCTGTACCTCTTCCCCCCCAGCAGCACAGGGAGATGGGGAATGAGGGTTACAATCAATTCATCACATGTTGTTTCTGCTACTGCTCAGGGAGGAGTCCTTCCCCTGCTCCAGCATGGGATCCCTCCCACAGGAGATAGTTATCCATGCACTTCTCCAAGGTGAGTCTGTCCCACAGGCAATAGTTCTCCACAAACTGCTGCAATGTGGGTCACTCTTCCCTGGGGTGCAGTCCTTCAGGCACAGCCTGCTCTGGTGTGGGTCTTCCACAGGGTCACAAGCCCTACCAGAAAACCTGCTCCAGTGTGGGATCCTCTCTCCATGGGTCTGCAGGTCCCTGCCAGGAGCCTGCTCCACCACATGCCTCCCACAGGGTCACAGCCTCCTCTTAGGCATCCACCTGCTCTGGTGTGAGTCTCCTCCAGGGATTGCAGGTGGATCTCTGCACTGCCATGGACCTCCATGGGCTGCAGGGGGACAGCCTGATTCACCATGTTCTTCACCACAGGCTGCAGAAGAATCCCAGCTCCAGAACCTGGAGCACTTCGTACCTCCCCTCCACTGACCTTAGCATCTGCATAGCTGTTCCTCTCACATATTCTCATCCTGCTCTTCACTGACTGCAATTGCATCTGTGCAATAACTTGCTTTTTTTCTTCTTCTCCAATATGTTATCACAGAGGTCTTACCACCATTTCTGATTGGCCCAGCCTTGGTGAGGGGCACATCTGTCTTGGAGCCACCTGGCATTAGCTCTGCCAGACATGGAGGAAGCTTCCAGCAGCTTCTCACAGAAGCCACCTCTATAGCCCTCCCATTACCAAAACCTGTCCATGCAAACCCAATACAGTTACTTAAAGGTTTTGTTTTGTGTGCAATGGGAATTTGCTGGCAGTAGACAGTGAGCCTCTGAGCACTGGGCAGAAGAGCTGAGTTTTTTATCATGATCAACCATTATTTATCAGGAGGTGTTGGTACTGGTGTGGTATGATGCTGACCACACTGGGGTTACTAACACCAGGTCAGTTCGTAATGCCTCTTGGATTACAGTCAACTACTTGAAGCTGCATTCTGCTTCAATCCTGTATATGTTCAGAGCTCAGTTGAAATGTAGCCCTAGGCTACCTAATAGAACCCATAATCCAAAGTAACAAGATATCCTGCTGTCTACCCCACATAATAGACTATTAGCACAGGCTGCTATTCCCTGAGAAGTATGCTGGCCTACTACTGCTGGAAGTCCTGAAAACTGCAGAACTAAGGATTTCACTCATCTTCCTTAAGTAGCCAGTCATAGCAGCCCAGGAGCATCTGCAAAATAATCTTTAATAAATCCCTAAGCACACAAGGAACTGATAGGTGAGGGGCAGCATAGTAAGATTCCAGCCACACTAATTAAATGTCTGGGTGAACCAGTAACATAGCTCATACACATCTGCAAGATGATGCTGCAGCACACTCACTGTGAACTCACTAGCCTCAAAATCCCTGCCCATCAAGCAGAATGAGTCAGGGGCTTAAATGTGCTACTAAACAAGGAAACTCATTTTCAGAGAGTACAAGAGCTCAGACTGCACATGTCAGTGCTGGAGAGCAAGAGTCAAAACCCACCCATGCTTCAGCTATGTTTATTCACATCTGAAAATTATACATAACCTGCTGGTCACCACATGACAGCACAGGCACAACTGACACCAAAGAAGGTTCCAAGCTTCAACCCCTTATTATCTTATCAACTTTCATACCTTCTCTCTCTACCCTTTCCATAGGCAGCTCCACATAACACTAACTCTTTTCTCCCTTCCTTTCACAGGACCTGCTAACTCCTTCCTGCCCCTAGCACGACCACCTGACCTTGCCTGGCCCTTACATAACATCTTACCCTTTCAGTCCCTTACACAACCACCTAACCTTTCCTCCTCACAGCAGAACCAGCAGACACTAACTCTCAGCCAGCTAACCCACTCACCCATCCTCATTGGCCATAGCTGTGACCTATTAAGGGGCAAGACTGTTCCCACTCTTTGGTCATTAGTATGGCTGCAATATATCAGGGATTGTTGTAACTCCCTAGATATATTGGAAATTATAGATTCCGTGACCCCTGCAATGTCCCGTGGTCTGGTCCCTCTCCCCTCTGGCCATACCTAGCTGGCTGAGATCCAATTTCTTCCCACCCCCCTTTCAGACCCTAGAAAAGTTCTATGCCCCCTGACCTTGCTCTCTTTTCGCTCCTGGAGGACCACAAGAAAGAAACCTCTGCAACCTCCCCAGGGGGAAAAGAGCCTCTTTTGTTATCTTTTATTCACGTTCATGTGGCGGATCCATGAGGCTTCACCCTAACGTCTGAGCTAGTCCGGAGGAAAGGGTAAAGACTCATTGGTCAAGGCCACAAGGGGTGAGATTGCCTTCAGCCCTATCCCTATTCTCTTACAATCTTTTCTTCCACAACCCCAAGCATGAAGGACAACATAGTTCCACAGAATCCAAATCCTCATCTTGGTAAGATTGTCCTGCCATGTTTAAAAGCTAGACTATGATCAAAGAGAGAAGATGTACTCTAAGTGCTGGGGTTTATAAATTTACTTTTAAAATTCACTTATAGAATATTAGAAATTAATTGGGTAAGTTTAATTGTAGCTTACAGCTTAGCATGAGTGGGCTCTGCTCAAAGCTTAGCAGAGGTGAACTCTAAATGAATTCTGTCAACATGAATGGCTATGCAGAGGAGGAAACAGAGGAAGACTGGATACCTTCAGATAAGGGTTGAGACCCAAGAGGGCCTCAAGGCTGGCCCAAGCTGGAAGATAAGAGCAGTTAATGGCCTGCCCAGGTGGACATGAAGAAAGAATTCAATTTAGTGTTGGAAGACCCAGACCACAAATCACCATTGGACCAAGAGGCATGTGTGAAGCATGTGAAGATCCGGTGCACAGACTGTGAGGGTATAAAGGTACAGGACTCTTTGTTTGGGGTCCCTCTCTGGAGCCACCAGGTCAAGCTGAACCAACTCTGCCTCAGAAGCCAGGGTCTGAACTTTTCTTAAACAGATAGCAACCCAGATGGGATCCTAGGTCTCATCTCGGGATCCTCCTGACTCCAAATGTCCATACTGCTGGCAGACAGGTGAGTTCATGTGGGCCCTTTGCAGTAGAAGCTTTCTCTCTAGAATGAGTTTAAATTCTGACACAGAGGCAGGTGGGATGCAGGTTCAAATCCAGTGCTCCAAGGAGGCAGATTTGAGTCCAGCCTTACTCTAGAACAGGTGACAAGGAGTTTGTCTAAGAGAGATTTAAGTCCTCTGAAAAATGGTACCTATATTTTGTTAAAAAAGAAATTCAGAGTTCAAGTCACTGAAATGAGATAAAAAGGAAATTTGGGGTTAGAGCTCCTGAAACAAGGTAAAACTGGGGAATATGGCCAGAGTAGAGAAGGGGATGCCCTTGACTGAAATCCTCCAGAATTGAAGAAAAAAACAAAAGTCTGGAACAAAAGAACTGTTGAAAAAGTCTGCTATAGAATTGTATCAGGAGGAATGCCCATTCATCACTACAGAAACAAGGATAAATCCATATTAAACCTGGCCAGGTTGTGGTACACGTTTGATCAAAACCATCTAGCATCTTCAAGAATATCTAGAAAATCATCATTCTAATCATATGTGTTATTGGTTTATATGGGTTAATTTGGCTTATGCAAGGAGAAAACCTAAAACAAAATCGGAAAGCAAATGATTATTGCAATCATAGAACTGGTATCTGAAAAGGGGGAGGATGTTCCTACCTACACTGCAGCTGCTGCGGCTGTTTCAGCCTCACTGCTTGCTTTTTCTTCTACCCCCCACCTTTGCAAACTGCAGCTGCTTTATCTCTTGCTTGCTGTCCCTTTGCTTGCTCCTGCAAAATGCAGAGCTGTATCCTATGTCCCTGCACAGGGTGCAAAATCTTGCTGCTATGCAACCTAGGGTTCTGCCAAGTAATGCCCCGGTGTTAGCATTTTACAACCATTATATGTGGTGCTCAGGAGAATTAACAGCTTGTGGAAGTAAAATACCAAGGCTAATGGAGGATGCTGTTTAGAGTTGATTCAAGTTTAAATGTATATATAAAGGCTCATGTGCTTTATTTTCAGCTTTTGTGATAAACGAGTAAGAAGAACCTAGTTGAAAAAAAAAAATTGGATGTGGCACTTAGAGCCATGGTTTAGTTGAGGTGGTGTTAGGGCATGGGTTGAACTTGATGATCTTAAAGGTCTCTTCCAAACTAGTGATTCTGTGAAATCTAGTATTGTCACAGTATCAGCTGGCTTATACTGGGCAGTTAATTTGGCCACATATGGGAAAAGCAGCCTGGCCTAATAAGACAGGCCTCCAGGGAACAGAGATAGGACAGAATTGGAGAAAGACAAGGATGTGATCCAATGAGTTCCAGCCCAAGCTGCAGAGAGCTATTGGTCAGAGAGCTGAACAGCCTGAACTTTGAACCAATCACTGGTGCTTACCTGGGAACATTAAGAAAGTTATTTAAGGAGAAGTCAGAACAATAAAGAGGCTTTTTGTCATATGGATCAAAGAGTGCTGTGTCTGTCTCAGACACAGTGCCAGTCAACATTACAACTGGTGACCGCGACTTGATTGGCAAAGCCATACCGCCAGAGAGCGGGGGAGACAGGCCATCCAGAAAAAGAGATCGGAAATTTTGGCCGAGAGACACCCCAAAAGAGATGCGGGAAGTTCTGGCCCAGAGCCATGTTCGTCCGAGAGACAGGAGAAACTTTAGCCAAGAGCTGAGAAAACATGGGAGGAATTTTCACCACAGACACACACCCTGCTGTCCAGGTATGGATTTGGTTCTTGGAGAAATGGGAAATAGAATATCAAAAATAATCGCTTTTTGATTTAATATTATGGACAAAAGAAAAGGAGGTAGAACTGACTGCAGAAACTGCACTAGATATAGACTATTGGACTAAAATTGGAGAAGAAATACTAAATGCTGTTTTTAAAAATGATAAAAATGCAATTAAAGCTTTAAAACCTTGGAGAATTATCTTAAAGCTGATAAAAGAGATAAAAGCTGATTTATTTAGCAACAGCATGGAAGAAAATGTACTTACTACATGCAGAGAGACTTTACTGACTGGCAAATCCCCAGTAGCCGGCTCAGAGACCTCTAATCCACCCCAAACCACTGTGGGGGAACCCGAAGAAAAACCCCAAGGTGGCGGCGACCTCGTGGCAGAAACGGAGGCCCGGGAACAATCCCAAGATGGCGGTGACCACATGATCATGAGCGGGAGAAAAGAAACCCAGTCTGGCTCGCGGGGTGCAGCTCCACCCCCAGTCCAGCCCTGGCGGGGCGTGCCTCCTACTCCAACCATGCCTTGGTGGGCGGTACCTCCAGCCTTGGTCCAGCCTCAGGCAGGTGGGGTCCTGACCCCAAGCCAGCCCCAAGCGGGTGTGCCTCTGCCCCAAGAAGTCCTGCCTCCAGGGGGAGGGGTTCCAGCCCCAGTCCAGTCTTTGCAGGGCGTGCCTTTGCCCTGACAAGAAAGCGTACCTCCACCTAAAGTTACCATAGAAACCCCTGCCAGCAACTGCCCAGAGAAGGAAACCTATGACAACACACCTAAAAGCCCATCGGAACAAACAAGTAAAAACGCCAAAGCTCCGAACTCAACTTCTGCTTCAAGTTTTACCTCTAATCCTGCTGCGATCTCCAAAACCAAGCCTTTGACCACACCTCCAAGCATATCTACACCTCCAACTGAAAACTAAGTTTGTAAGGGTAGAGGAAGGAGATTTTCAAGTCCCTAGTTTAATTAACACTCAGCGTCAGTGGGAACAGAGAAATGTCTCCTCAAGAAATAAACACCTACACACTTATCTTCCACTAAGCTATGGGGAAAAGAAACACATAGATATAAAAGAATGTTTACAACCATGTAGCATTTTCAAACTGCCCCAATCACATGAAAAGCCACCATTCCAGGTAGGGGGTGGGATCCAAACACCTATACTAGCATCAAAACAAAAAATCAGAGTATGGGAAAAACCCCTACAAAAAGCCCACCAAGCAAAAAGCAGTGAGAAAAGAATTACCAAAATAAAGTTTCATAGAAACAGTAACAAACAAGCCAATCTGAAAAGATATCACCAAACACATAGAAAAGCTAGAACACAGCAACAGAGAACAAACTATCTTCTCAACAAAAGTAACATGTTACTTGCCTCGTGTCTTAAGTCAGTGAAAATGAAAATTAAAGAACTTGACAACACCAACCAAGGTGATATGAACAGCAATATTCACCTTCAGCAGAACTCAACAGCTGCTTCACCCACCTGCAATTTAACTTTGCCAAAGCCTGTATATTTTGCAAAATTTACTAAATTAATATTTGCTTTGTTAACCTGGTGTTTTACAGTTGCAGTAAAAATACCATGCCAGTACTGCAAATATGGGTTGAAGTATGCTCAATATGTCCTAAAGTTTGTAGTACAATGTATGCTGTTACTGTTTGCAAATGCTGAAACCAAAATTTCACAAATCAATTCTTTTACAGTTGCTAAAAAGGTATTTTATCAAATCAGCCATCTTAAAAATTTAAAAATCTTGCTTACTCTAATATTATAAGTTCAACAAAACAAGTCTATGTGGATCAAAGTTTTTTAAAGTACCTACCTCTTATCACTTCTGTTTACAATGTTTAAAATTTATTAAAAGTTTGTTTTGAAATATCATAGAAAATTTTGCCTAGTCTAAAGTCTCAACTCTGGCCACATTAGAATTTTAACTAAGCAAAAGGAAATGTTTATCATCAAAACCTTCTCAGTCTATTTCAATTGTGGCCAAATTGGAATTTGACTGACAAGGAAAGAAAATTATAAAATCCAGATATTTCTGAGTTAAAAAATAAAAATAAGTCATTTTGGCTAGCTAACTTAGCTTTGCAAAAGCTAAAACCTTTTCCTTTGGGATAAACATAAAGAATCTTATCCGGAGAAGATTCTCCTAAGTTATCATTTAAAGGAAAACTCTTCAACAGTATTAAACACTAAAATTGGATTGTAACATATCAATAATTATAATTCTCACCACATAGAAATAATTTTAAAGTGTATGTCTTTTTTTTTTGTTCTAATTTCTAAAAAAAAACAAAGAAAGGGGAGTAAGGAATAAAGGAAATATGTTTGTTCTTATTTGAAATGGTTTTAAGTTAAATAGTTTATTGTTTTTTAAAATGTTAATGATTTGGAACTAAGTGGTTCTTGTTTAATGTTGAATTGTAACATTGTAATTATTAAGCACAGAGCCTGTAACATGTCAAGCTAAAAATTATGTTAACAGTTTTCTAAATAAAAACACCAGAACTCCAATGATACATCAAGCACATCAATAATTTGGAATACTAAGCTTACAAAATTCAATAACAAAAATTTAAATTTTAAGGAATTGTGGCAGTAAATATTACAACTTTTCTAAAAGATGCAATTTCAGACCTAACCAGCCTGTTAAGCAGGCAAGGTACTTGAGTGAAAATCCCAGTTTATCTATTAGATCTTAAGACCTCATCTATCATTGGTTGAGAAAGTAAATGACAGAAATTGTACCTACCTCACAGAGTTATAGAGATTGAAATAGCAGAGTTGTTTGTTTACAAAATATTTTACTGTTTACAATGTTTTGTTAAGTTGGAAGTTTTCACAGTTCTAAAGCTGAATGTTATATTAAGTTATAATTTAAAAAAAACAGAAGTTTAAAATTTTATGGTTATAGAGTTAAGTTATATTTCTATGTTAAGCAGTTAAATTGTTATATGTGAAACCAAAAGGTGCTAAATTCACCCGACCACTCCTGAACAAAAGCACTGCAGCTTCTGGTATGTGGAACTCATCACCATCTAAGAAAGCCAAATTTATTAAGCTAGGTAAAAACCCCCATTCCAATTGAATTCATGCTGTCAATGTCATCTTGCATGCAAAAGGGGCCCTTGCAAGTAAGATAACAGAAAACAAGCTGCACATTTGTGTTTTAAAAATTTTTCTTCAAATTAATAAAAAAGAAATGGGGAATTGTCACAGTATTAGCTAGCTTATACTGGGCAGTTAATTTGGCCACATATGGGAGAAACAGCCTGGCCTAATAAAGACAGGCCCCCAGAGAACAGAGATAGGACAGAATTGGAGAAAGACAAGGATGTGATCCAATGAGTTCCAGCCCAAACTGCAGAGAGCTATTGGTCAGAGAGCTGAACAGCCTGAACTTTGAACCAATCACTGGTGCTTACGTGGGAACATTAAGAAAGGTATTTAAGGTGAAGTCAGAACAATAAAGAGGCTTTTTGTCACATGGATCATAGAGTGCTGTGTCTGTCTCAGGTACAGCACCAGTCAATGTTACATAGTATGGTGAAAGTGTAAACGTAAAAAAATACTGAATGTAGCCATGTTTGTATATGATGGAAGGGAAGAAAGTCAAAAGGTGGAAGAATAGAAGTTGAAAAGACACATGAAGGAACGGGAGGCGAATTTATTGGCAACAGTGTTGGCAAAAAAATGTCAAGATAGAAACAAAGAATTGGAAATAAGAGCGTATGGGGGAAATGTAATAGCTGAGGACTCACCAGTGTTTCTCTTGGGAAGGGATCTGTTTCAGGCTTTGGATATAGAAATAAGGTTGACACCAGAAGGAATAGATTTAATTGTTATGGGAATTAATGTGATAAAAGAAAAAATGTAAGAAGGTATAACCAGAAATGGTTTTGTAATACCCTCAGAATTGAGAAAAGTCACAAAGATATTGTGAAGCTGAATGAGCACAGATGTGGGACTACTGAAGTTGGCACAGCCCGTGTGGATAAAAACAATGAGGTGTTAGAAGACCCCTGATGACAAATCACCATTGGACTAAGAGGCATGTGCAGGGCACATGAAGATCAGGTGCACAGAATGAAGGTATAAAGGCACAGGGATTTCTTTGTTTGGGGTCCCTCTCTGGAGGCACCCAGCTCAACCTGTAATAAACCAACTGCATCAGAATCTAGGGTCTGAACTTAAACAGTAAGCATCCCAGACTCTTCCACTTGCAGTTAAGTCATGGGGCATTCAATTCCTTCAGGAGAACAAGAGCCACGCAGCTGTTAAGGACAAACTTGGACCCTTTGCAGAAATTGCAGAAAGCCTTCTAACAGTCCTCTAAAGTCATTGTTTCTCAAGGTGTAACAACGCTTTTTTCATATTTCACAGAAATGCTAAATAGCTGGTGCCAACATTCACCAAGCATTGCTCCTTTCACAAAGACATTAGTTTACACTCATATCATGCTCATGAGGTAGACAAGCCATGAACACAGCACATACAGTACATAAGAAAAGTCTACAGGCATCCCAAGGGGTAGATGCATATGGCTGGGATATCTATTTCATTAATGTGCACTATTTGGATGCAAGTCCCTGACAACAGATGAAGGAACTTGCTTAAATATATTTAACAGACAATGACAGCAAAATTGAACATATGTGAAGATGCCATCTGTGAATATCCACAGATGATACTTCAGTTTTGCTAATAAACAAATAATTGCAATTCTTCCAAATAATAAATATCTAAACATTCTACATGTATTAGCTTGACATCAAATTTAAATGACAATTTTGTTACATACCAGGAGAAAAAAAGCACCAGACCACCTAAAGGTAAATTCCTGGACAGGTAAAGAATATACAATAGCGCAACACTGGATGTATGTGGAAGATGGAGTTGCAGAGTTTGGATAGTTCTCATTGTTAAAATTTAAAATATTCAGAAAGATAGACTGGCCAAAGAGGCCAGAGTATCATTTCAATACTGAAAGGATGAGAAGCAAAACAATAGTGTTTTATTTAGCAGGGAAAAAAATAAGATTAAAATTGAACACAGCATCAAATTAAAAGAGGAAATTCAACTGTCTACAAAAATGCTAGATGTGTAGGTGGTAAACCCAAAAACTTGCTAATATACAAATTAAATTTAAACAGGGAGGTTGTTGGGGGTTGAATGCTTCCCTTTTCTTTCAGTGGAATTTCTCCCATTGTTATGCTAAGTGGCTACACCTTAAGGTAATGTTCTCTCGAAGAGAGGTGGGTGGAGGGGGAGGGGGGGGGAACCGGAAAAGGAAAGGTGGGACGGGGGGTCTGGAGCGGGCACACTCTCTCTCGCTTGGCTCGTGGGGTGGGAGGACGGCCCGGGCTCTGATCTGGCATCTCCCCTGCCATCCCAGCGCTGAGATCCACGCTCCCTGCCGTTGGACATCGCTCTGCTGCTCTCCTACCTCGCTCTACTACCTCCGGACACTCTGCTGAGCACCACGACCGACACCGTGAGGGGGGAGTCGCTCCCCCATCCCTCTCACACGTGGGCCGCTGCCGCCATCACCCAGCCCTCTTCAACTGCGCAGGACCTGCCCTGCACATAGCACCGGTAACTGAGCACAGGGAGACAGCCTGCGGCCAAAAGGGACTGGAACTGAGCTATACTGTTCTGTTCTGTTGTCAATTTTTATAGCTGTTGTTGTTTTCTGCCTTGTTAGATATCAGTAAAGAACTGTTATCCTTATGCCCACATCTCCTGCCTGAAGGCCTCTGATTTAAAACTAAAATAAATAAAAGGGAGGGGGTTGCATTCTGCATCTCAGGAAGGGGGCTCTTGCCTTTCCTTAGCAAATACCTGTCTTTCAAACCAAGACAGAGGTATAATCGAAGCAAAGATTTACATGAATCAAAGTGTAGTGATTAACATTTCTGTGCTTCAAAATTGGCTTGTAGACAGTGATCTTTAAAGTTTTCACTTTAAAATGTAATAGAAAGAATTGATACAAAAGCTAGAACCATGTCAGATGACCAAGTCACAGGTGACTTGACAGACAACTGAGCAGGGATGTTTAAACAGTTTAATGAAAACAGAAGGAGGTAATAGTCTCCCAGGGCATCATAACAGATGCTAAAAGTCTCAAGTAAATTACATTGGAATGTCTGAATTTCAGAAAGTATGATCTTCTAACACAGAAAAGCACCATACAGAAATACGTCTTATCATATGAAGAAAAAGAACTTGTGGCAGAATTGAAGTAACAAGTAACTTTTAGACGGTGTTATCATGACTTGATTACATTTGTTATGTGCAAGCAAAAAAAGTCCAAAACTAGCAGTACAAATACTTCATATTTCATGAGAGATACTTGAACAAAAGCTGACAGAATTAGGAGTGAGAACAGCTGCAATTAAATTTGAGAACAACTTCGAGGCATTTCATAACATTTCATTAAATAGCTAGACAGCCTCAATTCCACAAAACAAGAAAGCATGAAAGACAGTGAAAGGAGTTTGGATAAGAGGGCATGTAAAAAGAGAAAGCTGAAAAAGCTAAGTCAAAACCTTCAGAAGTATTAAAAATCATTAAGGGGGAGGGAGGGGGAAAGAGAAGTCAAATGAAGAACTAAAGGGTTCCAAAGACTGGAGAGGGGCTTCTTTTTGTTGTTTTCTAAACTTCACATTTTCATGGGAAAAAAAATTAAAACTGCATTGGTCCTCTATTAAATGGATATGGCTCTTCATATTAACACCAAAAAATCCACATACAGTTTACAAATATTTCTGTTTTGGTTTTAGGGAAATAGATCATATTTAAAGTGACAATGAAAGAGTTTCCACTACAGCAGTTACTGAAGATGTTACAGAGCAGTTGTTAAAGTTAGAACATTGTTGTTATTCAGTAAGTCAAGACACCTCTTATGAAAGGGATAACTGACCAAGAAGCTCTTCTGTCTTATAAATCTTGAAATACCACAAAAACCCCCAAAACCCAAGGATGGTAATGGGACGTGGGAGAGATTGCATATCAAGAGTTAAGCAGTTACAACAGTTCTAATAGTTTGGTTTATAAATGAAGCAGTTTTGAGGAACTAGACTTCTGCTAAGCAACTGATTTGGTATCATACAACAAACAAACAGCACACATTCGTTCTTTAAGCAGAAAATATTAAATTACATAAGAGAATGTCCTCAGGCAGCTTTGTTTTTAACAGGATCCCAGTGATACCCCCATTCTGATAAGAAACTTAAATATGACATTACCCATGAGATTAAAAAAAAAGTCTTAACTTACTACTGACAATACCTATAGGTAACACAAAAGCTGTGAACTGGTAAATTACGAAGAGGATATGACAATGTGAAGTAATTGAAATAACCTGTAAACCAGGAACAGGCAGAAACTGTGCTTCTGAATACAGGTAAATGTAAGGTTAACGATACAGGAATAGAGAAAGCAGGTTGCAAATGGTGAATGAACTCACCCTGAAAAGCAGTTATTTTGAAGAATATTTTAGTTATGGTAGATAGCCATCTAAACATGAATAGTTTGATGCCATAACTAAAAAGGTCATTGTTTTCCTTGTACAAATCTCAACAGTGGCATCTTAACTAGCACAAGAAAAGTTTTACTTCTGTGCTTGTAGTAAAGAATGTATACACCTCAGTGCTCATTTCTCATAGTCTGTAATTCAGAAGTGATGTTGGAAAGGATGAGAAAGATAACTATAAGAATGATTAAAGGACTCAAAAATTCACCCTACAATTAGCATTAGGAAATAAATTAATTTAGCTTCATGATAGATACAAAGATTAACAACTATCTTGATCTCAGTTTCCAAGTGCCGATGGGTCATGTATCTAATATCAAAGGCCAAAATTGACAAAATATAACAAGTTACTAGAAGCAAATCCTGAACAAATTCAAAGTAAGAACAGGGCAATGTTTCACAAGGGAAAGTTATTTTTTATAACATACTGAGAATTGTGCTAGCATGTTGATCTGTAAGTTTTTAGCTCAAGAGTGCATTTTTTGCCTTTGTGTATCAAGATAAGGATAGTTTAATAGGTAAAGAAAAAGCTACATGTGTAAGCAAGACAGAAAGAGGCATTAATTATTTGTTTTAACACTTTCTGGGCCTCAGCATGTACAACGCTATTTGGGAAGACAAAGGCAATTTCTCCCTTTTTTCCTACTTTCTCAGAGCTTTTATTGCTGAGCACATCCTACCAGCCTCCCCACCCATTGACATGAAATTGGGGACGGGGGAAAAAAAGGATAAAATCTTGGTGAAAGCACTGCTCAGTAATAGCCAAAACATTGACAATATCAACACTGGTTTAGTCACAAATCCAAAACACAGTATGATACAGGTGGCTATGAGGAAAATTAACTCCATCCCATCCAGATACAGCATTTAATTTTTATTGCTAGCATTGCCCTGGTCTATGAGATGAAGTGGCATGCATAATGCTTAGTAAAGCCAATATCAGAGTCTAAAAAAAAAAAAAGTCCCATATTAGATCCTCAGTTTCCCAAGTTTGATAGGTTCCTAAAACCACCTGACACCTTTCCCAACTTTCATGCATTTGAGTTTTTCTGGCCTTAAAGTTAGCATTTGCTGCTACAGAAACCTTCTGTCTTTCTGGCTGAAACCCATTTACCCAGAAACACGGATAGAAGTAGTTTCAGGAATTCTTATCCAATGTTTTCTAACATGACCAAGAGAATTAACATTCAGATTAACAATTTAAGTGTATAAATTGGGAGAGGAGTGGCTAGAGAATAGCTCTGCTGGGGATGCAGGTCAGCAACAGGCTCAACTGAAGTCAGCAGTGTACCCCATCAGCCAAGAGGGCAAAACACATCCTGGGATGCATCAAACACAGCACAACCAGCCGGTCAAATGAGGTGACTATCTCTTTGTATTTAGCATTGGGATGGCCTCACCTTGAGTATTGCATGCACTTCTTGACCTCACAATTAAAAAAGGATTTGAAGGTCCTTGAAGTGTCCTCAGAGGAAGGCAACAAAGCTGGTAAAAGGGCTGGAAGGCACATCCTGTGAGGAGTGACTGAGGTCTCTGAGTTTGTCTAGTTTGGAGAAATGAAGTCTGAGAGGCATCATGGCTCTCTGAAGCTTCCTGAGGAGGGGAAGTGGAGAGGGAGGTGCTGATCTCCCTGGTATCCAGACAGGATCACAGAATATGCTGAGTTGGATGAGACCCACAAGGATAACTGAGTCCAACTCCCATCCCTGCACAAGACCATCCCCAAGAGTCATACTATGTACCAAAAGTGTTGTCCAAATACTTCTTGAACTCTGGCAGGCTTGGTGCTGTGACCACTTCCCTGGGGAGCCTGTTCCAGTGCCCAACCACCCTCTGTGTGAAGAATCTTTTCCTAATATCCAACCTAAACATGCCCTGACAACTTCAGGCCCTTCCCTTGGGTCCTGTCACTGGTCATCACAGACAAGAGATCAGTGTCTGCCCTTCCTCTTCCCCTCAAAAGGAAGCTGTAGACTTTGATGAGGTCTTCCCTCAGTTTCCTCCAGGCTGAACAGACCAAGTGACCTCTGCCGCTCCTCATACGGCTTCTCCTCACAGCCCCTCACCATCTTCATTGCCCTCCTTTGGACACACTCTAGTATCTTTGTAACTTTCTTATATTGTGGTGACCAAAACTGCATACAGTATCAAAGGTGAGGCCACCCCAGTGCAGAGTAGAGTGGGACAATCACCTCCCTTAACTGGCTGGTGATGCTGTGCCTGATGCACCCCAGGACATGGTTGGTCCTCCTGGCTGCCAGGGCACTGCTGACTCATATTCAACTTTCCATTGACTGGTCCCTTTCTGCAGCATTGATCTCCAGCATCTCATTCCCAAGTCTGTCTGTACATCCAAGGTTGCCTCATCCTCGGTACAGAATCCAGCACTTTCCATTGTTGAACTTCATACAGTTGGTGATTGCCTAGTCTCCTAATTTGTTGAGGTCTTTCTGCAGGGCCTCCTTGCCTTCAGGGGAGACAATAGCTTCTCCCAGTTTTGTATCATCTACAAACTTGCTTAGTATCCCTTCCAGTCATGCGTCCAAGTCATTTATGAAGATGTTGAAGAGAACTGCCTCTAAGATGGAGCGTTGTGGAACCCCACTAGTGATGGGTCAGCAACTTGATGTTACCCCATTCACTATAACCCTTTGTGCCTGACCCATGAGCCAGTTGCTCACCCACTGCATGATGTGCTTATCCATCTGTGTGCTGGACATTTTGTCCAGAACAATACTATGAGAGGATGTGTGGGAATGGTTCAAAGCTGCACCAAGAGAGGTTTAGACTGGACATTAGGAAGTGTTTCTTTACCCAGAGGGTGGTCAAACACCGGAACAGGCTTCCCAGAGACATGACTGATGCCTCAAGCCTGTCAATGCTAAAGAGGCATTTGGACAATGCCCTTAATAACATGCTTTAACTTCTGATCCACCCTGAAGTGGTCAGGCATTTGGACTAGATGATCATTTTAAGTCCCTTCCAATTGAACTATTCTATTCTCAAATTTAGCATGAAGAAAAAGAAAAGAAAAGAAAAGAACCCACAGATATATATTGTTCTTAGAACTTCCCCGAAACTTTGAAAACTTTTCAAATTGTAGTATCACTTAGACTTACACCCCTCAGTATCTTATTTCTTTGCACAGTGTTAACACAATACTTAAAGCCTGTTGCCCACTTACTTCTCTGATTTTAAGAATACTATTTATATGGCTTCATAGTATTAGCAACAGCTGCATGCAATCTTAGTCAAGTATGAGAACACGTTTCCTGAGTATTAATCCATTCAGCAGAGCAAGAAACACACATCTACCTTATCATGCTCTCCTTTCCCAGGATTAATTTTGCAGATTGTCATATTACTTCAAAAGAAATGCTGTCACTTATTAAATTACCACTGCCTTTACACACCAAACATAATTTGAAGTAGCTAAAAAGACAGAAATGTTTCTTAACATTACAATATATACCCCAAAGTCCCTTCTCAAGACACTCCTGTTTCTCATGTTTCCCTCCTGTACAATTTCAATAATGTTTTTAAAAGGAAGTACAAATTTGGGGTCTCTTGATTTTTTGACATATGAGCAAAACTAAATCAGAATTCTTTGACTATTGAGGTTCTAAACTAATTTCCATTAACTACATTAGATCACTTTTAAAGGAGGAGAATCAAAACAAAATAACCCAGAAGAAAATCTTTTATAAGAGCTGAAAATAAAATGTTCTTTTATCATGCATTAAAAAAATTAATATGCTCTTTTCCAGTAAATAGGAAATCATATCACATAGATATCAAGATGATGATTCATGTTTTCTTTAAAACCGGTTATTTTTATAAATTGATGTATATGCATATATATAATAGATCAGTTTGTCATCCAGAATCAAATTACATAACCTTAGAAACAGCTTCTCCAAACTAAGATATACTTACCAATTTAGTTTCAACATACATCAACAAGATATATATTATTTGCTTGTTTTCTACTCATAAATACATACTGTTGTAATTACCTAAACTTGTTTGCAAGTGTCCTGGGGTACAATGCAAAAATGTATATTCTATCAAGATCTGTTGAAATGTGGGAGGGGTGGTGATCCTTATCTCTGTGGGAGATATTGTCTCCTAATGTGCCATCTGATAAAATCAGGGGGATGATCATCGTTATCTTTTCACAACCCATCCTTCCTCCAGAAGATATATTCTGTTAATGGGCCATTAAGTCCTATTGTGTGACTGATAAGATTACATCATCCCATTGGGAGATGCTCCTGCCAGGGGGAGGAGCCAAGCATTTCCTAGCTAGGTAAAAAAACTGTGGTTTGGGACGCAAAGCAGCCCTTTCCACTGGATCCCAGAGGGAAGTCGGACCTTTTCCACATCATCGCTGGACCTTCGGAGGAAAACTGCGCTTTCTACAGGAGCACTGCTTCAACGGAACCACATCTGTCATCCAGGAGGACTGCAGCCACCATTTATACGGACTGCTACCAACACCCTGACTGACAGGGTGTCAGGTTGTATTCTGACTCTGTTGGTGTTTTTTCTTTTGTATTATTGCATGTATTTTATTTTTTCTCTTTTTTTCCTATTAAATTGTATTACTGACTTGGAGTCTCTCACTAGTTTTGCTTTCAAACCAATACAGCAAGTGTTCAGTGCAAGTATAAGTATGGATCAATACAAGATAATAAAAGGTTGCAATGCTCTTTCAAAATAATTACATTTTCTGCTTTAATGAAGAGCAAAGAAAATATTCAGTTAGGATATGCTAATCAATACCAGCATTTTTAAATTGTGCACAAAAAATCCTGAAATGTGTAATATCAGTTTATCTACTTATAGAAGTAGATGAGACTGTCTATTTGCATACATATTTCAGATTACAGCAGGAAGACTGATTGTTGGCTTGATGGGCCCACTTCCTCTTCAAGGTTTTTGAAGTCTAAGTTTGCTAATTTACGGAGTTCTGTACAGAAATCTTTCATTCAGCTACCACAGGTATACAAATAAAACCCTACAACATATATATATCCTACAGGTTTGGATAAAAAAACAAAGTCTTCCACTTAAGACTAGTTGCGATTCATGCTAAATTCAAATGGTTTACCTCCCATCTATTTTCTTTGGTAACATACAGATAATGAAAAGATACTCATATTTGACACCTTGCTTCACTGATTCATCTCCAATACCTAATTTTGCCAAAGCTTATAGATATTGCTGATTATTTTCTTAGATACTACTGAAGATAAAATAATGCATAACACAAGTACATACAGTGTACAGGCATATTATGTCCAGTAGTGAAGGTTTATGGCTACAAACTAATATTTAAGCCTAAATATTGCTTTCTGAGACCAGGTAAAACTTCCAGTGATGACACTCAAAAATATATACATAGAAAGTTAGATCACATGCCTCTTGCTACTTAACAATAAATTCACACATACATGCTTAAAATACAAGCATGCAAAATACTGTACATTGTTTCGTGCATACCAGTATAAAACACTAAAAACACATGACTTTTTCTGTACTATAGCAATGTATGTATTTACAACAGGAAACAACAAATAAATGTTAACAACTTTATGCTCTGGACAACAATCATAAGGTTTTACAAAATGTGCAGTAGTAATGGAATACAGAAGAATTTGAAAAATACAGGAGATAAAACCCAAATTCAGTGGAAGACTGAATTTGCTCCAAAGTACATTAAACATTGCAACCAACTTGTGCTGGCTGAACTATTTTTAGTGCATATGCTAGAGCTCTCACTTTTTAGAATTACAATACTAAGAGAGAGTTTGCTTAATTTTTTACAGTAGATTAGAACAGGACAGTGATGTTCAATGCAGTACCTAAAAGTGTTATTTTAATGTTTCATCATGGAGAGAGTTTATTTTTAACTAATAATTTTAAATAATCTTACCATGCAAAAAAATTTCCAGAAATTACTTTCAACATTTTAAACTCTGATCCAATGAAAAGTAAAAACATATCATTAATACACAACAAAGGTGCACACAGCATGTGTGTCACACAGTAACCAACAGTTAGGAGGGAAATATTTCACTTTGCAAGGAAGCACTATAATTTCTACAATTTAGGGAGAGGGAAAAAAATCCTGCATTCTGACCCAGAATTTTTTCTTTATATTTGCTACATGTGTGCATTTGTATGTATGTCTAATTTTTAAACAAGAACAAAAAATATGGCATAGACATGCTCATTTGTTCCTTAAACCTTCTGATTTAATACCTTTTACTTTGCACTTGCAACAAGTTCAAAAAGCACATGTGGTCAGTTAACACAGCTCAGCTTAAGCTGTGTTCTCACCTTATGATCAAAATGATATACCTTTTGTCCCATGGTCAAAAGCCTTTAACCCATTTAGGCTTCTAAATCCAACAACACTTTTCAATGTGGGACTGAGAAGTTGGCAGTTTAAAAAAAAGTTTGCCTTACATTTACATAAAGTTAAGCACTACTGCTACTTTAAGTTTTGATGGCTAAAGATACATAATGGGATAGTAAAGGTCAAGTCAATTTAAAAAATGGATGACAAACAACTTCAGACATTTCCCAGTTTCCTCATTTTAATTATTATTTTCCTATTTTTAAAATGTTTTTGTCCATCCTAACCATATGAATTACCCAAACAAATAACACAAGCTTAAGAACTGAACAAATTACTAGGCTGGAGAAGCAATAAGAGTGACTGAAAGTACTGTCAGATACCTAAAAGAAATACAGTAATTAAAACAAATTTTTAGAAAATTTGAGTTTTGATTTGTTTGGGGTTTTTTAATAACATGAAACTTGAATCTCTATCCAACCCCGTGACTTCGACAGTGGTTTACTGCTATACTGCATTTTACAATATTAACTGTTTAACATACTCAAACACTTTCAATCAAATATGTGACTGCAGCTGACAAAGTACAACACGAAAAATGTCTACACAAGAACAATTTCTATACTGATTTCTACTCAAATACAGATATGCTATTAAGTATGAAGCAGAACATTTACCTCGGTTTCATGTACATCATGCTTACATGTTCAGAAGCACAGTTTATACAGATACTGATATATGAAGAAAACATTCATACAAGCAATCAGTGTGTTTTCTTCAAAGCTTTCTAAGTGATGGCTTCTTATCTATTTGCTCTGAAAACACTTTATTTCATTTGATCTAAAAGTAATGCCACAATTAGGCCCTAATCTACCATTACCGTACACTTACCATTACCAGTGGGTGGATCTTATAAAACAATACCAGATCTGCACTACTGACTGTGGAATCAAATCTCTGAATTCCTTCTCTGCGTGATATATGTCGGTATCATTCAGTAAGTTTCATACATTTTTAAAAACTTGGGAGAAACCTCTAGCATTACTGTAAGAAAACCAGGAAATGCAGCAACAATTTTGACCCGAGTAACAAGTCAAACATCAACTGCCTCTCCTGTAGCAAATGCATATAGTTAAGTAATTATACTCGAGCATCCATATAATTTTTAAAATGCAAGCTATCTGTCCTCTATTTTATCTTGGTTTTGGATCTTGAAAGAGCCACGGCACATACTTCCATCAACCCAAAATTAGGCTGAAATGAGACAGAATGTTATTACTGGTAGCATTGTATCTGTCTCCACTACTCCTTTTTCCACATCAGTTAAGGATGCCAATACCTTTCTCCATATACAGAAGACAAACTGCATTATTTAAAGTAGAAAATAACACAATCATAAGCAAGCATTAAAATAAATTAGTTCCTTTCAAATCACTTTAATTTAAAGGCAGTTTATTCCCCAAATAATTACTTTCATGTACCTGACCCAAGACTAAAGTCTTTGGCATAAACACCCCACATCCACTTGGAACATTCCCATTTACCCAAATACTGATGCAGACATATTTCAAGGCCTGCTAGTCTACAACAGAAGCTGTATTACCACAAGAACTACACAGTGTAGTAGAGCACCTCAGATACAGACAAATCTCTTTTAATTCAAAAAGCTTATTTTGACACAAGCCAAATTCCTATTAAACAAACATTGCCTTTGCACACTTGTGGCTCCAAAATAACAACCTGTTTTAATTAAAGATAAATGATATGATAGATTTTATTTCTTGGAACAGTGGGTGGATTACAAAGGTCTTAAAGATTCTACTATCCACCAGTATACTTTAAGGTTACTTTTCACCTTCATGGGTGCATCTTGGTCTTTATGATTTCTTTCTCCTTTTGCTTTAAAAGTCAGTCTACAATCTGGGCATAAGCTCCTTATCCCATTTTGCATCGTTGAATAAAAACCACAATAAAAACATGCAACTGGTGACTCAGCAACCTAAGACTCAGAGAACAATGCACCAGAAATCTGCAAAGCAACCCCCCTGCAAGTTCTTTCATTTAATCTGCTTCCTTACCATCACTCTCCTATACCCATCATCGCCGATATGCCCCCAACACCCCCTCCACTGACCAGCCATCCTTTCCCTCTCCATATTGGAAGGACGGGTTCCCCACCATATCGAACCCACCCACAGGAACCACGGTTATTTACACAACTACAAGCGCCTCGGTGAATCCTGCATACGAGCACGCACAAAACGCGGTGGCAGAGGAACTGCCACCATCGCCACGACCGCCCCGCAGTAAAGGTGGCAGGCGCCTGGGAGAAACCGAACCGACCACGCCATGTAATGCACTAGGGAGCCAGCCGGACAGAGTCTGGGGCGGCGATGTCTGAGCTGCACCCCCAGCGGCGCTTAAGGCGTGTGTGCTGAAGGCGGCCCACACTCACCCAGCAGCAGCAGCTTCAGTTCCCGACGGGCGTCCCGCTTGTCCCGGCGCAGCTGCCGCTCGATCTCGTCGTTGATCCGCCGGGCTTCCTTGGCTTCCTCGCTCAGGCAGCACGCCATCATGGACTCCAAAGTCATTCTTCGTAAGTGGTTCAGACACAACCCTCACCCTAAAAACGCGCGCGCACACACACCCCACCAGAGCACCAGTCCCGGAGGACACAGACGCTCTCTGCCCGGAAGTCTCTACCCGGGCACTGTAGGGCAAATGCAGCGAGCTGCCTCGATGCCACACAGATAAGGAAAAAGCGGGCCCCTAGCAGCACAAATCCCCCCGTCCCCTGCCTCAAATAGTCGCCGCTTCCAACTCTTCCTCTAAATTATGCACCAAGCAACATGAAAACATCTACCACTGCAGCCGTGGCGGCAGCAGTGCTTTCTCCGCGAGCCAAGATGCTCAGCACAAACACCCCTCTCCTTCTTTCCCTCACTACTACTTCTGCCTCTGCTACCGCGGCCACCACCCCAGTGTCCCTCGCAAACTATACCCCCGCCGCCCTCCGAAATAACCACCCCCCACGGAAATGCTAATATCCGTTAATCCCTCCCCTCCTCCTCAATTACGCTTCCCTGTCGCTCTTTCTGTCCTAAAGCGAGAGTTCGGCTCCTCCGAAAGTGGGCAAGGCCGCCACCGCCGCCCGGCAATTTCAGCGTGCGCCCAGCGGGAGAACTTCCTTACGGTGAACCTTTTTTCCAGGCACAGTCGCTCGCCCCTCTCGCGAGAAGAACTGCTGCTGAAGAGCTGTCGCGGTTCCTTCCTGCCCTGGCAGTAAGGAAGAGAGGGGGGACGAATAAAAAGGGCTCCACCAGAGAGCAAGGGAAGGCAGGTGGAGACTAGGGCATGCACACTGTGAGGCCAGTTCGACGGACTTTTCAATGGCTTCTCTGCGGGCGTGGTGAGGTAGAAATATGGCGGACTGCCTCTGTCTCTGCCTTTCCACTCTTCCCCTGCGCCGCTGCGCGATGGGAATAAGCGTCTGGAGGAGCCAGGGACTCCCGGGATGCAGCTCCCGACCATGCGCTTTTTTTTTTTTTTGCTTTTGCTACCTTTGGTTTTAGTCGATAAATGCACATTTTTATTTTACCCTTGCATTCTCTTCCTAGAAGAGATGCCTTTGGTTCATAGGGAAAGTAGGGAAATGTAATAATTTATACGAGGGGAGAAGTATCTTCTCCACCTTCAGATGGCAATTAAAATGAGAGAGATAAAAATATACTAGACACTAGTAACTATTTTATTCCAGTAATCCTGAAAATGCTTGAATACTTCTGTCATATGCAGAAGAAATAAAAGATGTTTACAACAGATAAAAACAGTAGTATACTTCCCTTGTTTGTGAGAACCTAATATTCTATAATTTCAAGGCATCAATATATTGCATTTTATATCCTGTTGTTGCAACCTTTATTCAACCAATGCTTTTAGCTACCATCCTTTTTCACAAACCCAGACCAGCTTGTCTTCAATTCCAGTACTAGAAAGCCTGTCTTTAACATAGCCTTTAGTAGCTCCCAGAGTGATAGCACACAATTTGATGGACATATTAAGTTCTAGTTTTTGTAGATTTGTAAAATATTTCGAAATTCCCACAGCTGTCCTACTTTTCCCACCTCCACATTAAATAAATAGCTGGGAATGCTGAAAAATCTCCCAGGAAAGTAATAATAATCTATTAGGTAGTTAGAGGGGCGCATCACTCTCCATCTTTTAGTTTCATATGCAATGTCCTCTCCAGCACCTGTTGGCATCTGTTTTGATCATGTGCTGTCTTACAACTGTGCATATATGTTGTCAATATGAATTAAGTAGACTCCACCATAAGGCATAAGACTAAGAGGAAATTTAAAAATGAAAATGTAATAGTCAATAAAATAATACAGTTCTCAGTTTTTAGAGAATGAAAATGTTTTTCGTTACTTACAAAATGTGTGATTTTTGTTTAGATCTATATCAGTTTTCTATGTATAATGTATAAAAGCATTTAAGAAATTTTAAAATATTTTATAAGTATGTTAATTCAAGTAAATTAATATGTGAATTTTATTCTAAACTCTGTAATCTCACTATTAATCAATAATGATACTTCAGTAAAAGCATCTTCTTAATTTACCTGATATGGATTTTAAAATTAATATGTATGTAGGTATATGTATGTATTTATCTATCTTATGGTCCCAGATTAATGTATTAATATAAAATTTGGAGATAAGAATGTCAGGAAAATTAATCCACAAACACCAGAGGTTTGTGTCCAAAAAGGAAACAGAGGAGTCCAATAACTTTACTTGAATAAAGGGAGAGGTAATGGGGCATTCCCATGGGGTGTCTCAAAATTTTTAGAGGATGCAGCCTCCTTTTTATCCTAATTTCCCAGCCACATTTCCCTCTCTTTCTCCCTTGGCTGAGGTACTTGAGAGGTACAGACTTCCCAAAATGCCTCATACCCGCTTCTAATGTATACCCCCCGTTTTTCTTTTTCCTTGTGTCTCTGTTCTTTTTCTCTAAATCCAGAGATTTAGCACAGTCTTGAGTGAGTAACAGTCTGTGTCAATTAGAGGAATTCCTATGGGATTTATGGTTCCCCCCATTGCTTCTTTCACCTCTCCATATCTGGCCTTATCTATCATCAGGCCTTAAGTTTGTTTGTAAAGACACCTTCTCATTCCTTTCAATCCTTCCTCTTATTTTCTCAATAATTGTCTTTACAAACGTTTGTTATCATTGACTTAACTTTATGTTCCTGGGTCCTTTTTGGTTTTGCAATTATTTGCAGTGACATCAATTTCTGTCCTTTTGTAGCCATTTCTGGATCTGGAGGCATGGCTATTACCTACATCCCCTTGATCACATGTTGAATAAGTTGCACTAAGCAAGGGATCATCCATGGTAAAAAGATGAAAATTGCTACAGCACATTAGAGGAAAAAAAAACATTTGTTTAACCCATAGTCCACCAAGTAACCACAAAAACATGTCCCATTCCCATCTTTTTCATGTTTGGATCGGTACATGACCTAACTTTTTTATTCCCTTTGTTTTTTGTTTCACTACTTTTCCATTGTCATCTATTTGCAAACAGCAATTTGAGTAATTTAATTTTTCACACACTCCTCCTTCTTTCTAACTGATTTCCCTGAACTTGTGGTAGCAAAAAGAACAACAGTCTAATATATCCTGTATAACATATTCCTGACCAGTTTGGAGGTAACTTGCTATAGGCATGTTGGCCATCCATGGCTTGTCATTAGATTGCCCTGGCCTTTTGCAGATCCAACAATTGCTAAGGTTAAAGGTCGTTGCTACTTCTTCTCTTAAGACTAAAAAATTATTCTCTCACTTTTGGCCCAAACTTAACTGACAATGTAAAGGTAAGATTATTAAGAAAAACATTCTAAAGGTGTAATCTAATTTCTTAATCAAATTCTCACATTGTGTTCCCCACCACCTGTGGCGAGTGAAGGCACAGAAGCAACTTAAAGAAAACAATGATAGCAAGGATTAGCCCCCTCCCCCCCCCCAGTGACTGGAGATCCGAAAGGAGGGATGCCCATACAGACTATTTCAGCAGACAGTCTGTGGGTAGGCACACGGGGTTTCCCCCGATGTCAACACACTGGCTGCTGCTCTGGTCCACTCCTACAGAGTGTCAGTCATGGCCTCTCGTCCTTCTCTTCCAGTTGAGATGTCCTAATCTCTGGGGCTTCAGAGACCTTGACCCGGGTGTGATGGGTCCACCAGTGTTCAGCTGTCTTGACTGCTGTTTCTGTGGTCAGTAACACTTGGAAAGGTCCACGCCACTTCATCACCAGTGGTGTTTCTTTCCACTCCTTAACTAGGACCCAGTCTCCTGGTTGGATGTTATGAAAAGCAAAGTCCAAAGGCAGCGTCTGTGCTAACTGGGCTTCCTGTCAGAGATTTCACAAGACACAGTATTCTGGCCACATACTGGTTTAAATATACATCTTCACCTCCCTGCTGCAATGAAAATTAGCAGGGTAAGAATCCCAAACAATTCAAAGGGGAACAATTTAATATTCCCTCGGGTTTGGCTCTTATTCTTTCCAAAGCTAATGGCAAAAGCCGTACTCATGGCATTTTAGTTTCTGCCACGAGCTTCAAAGAGTGTTTCTTTATTCTTTCATTCATCTTTTCTACTTGACCTGAATTTTTAGGGTTCCAGGGGGTATGAAGGTCCCACTAAATTCTCAAAGCAAATATAATCCCTTGAAGGATCCCCTTGTAAAATGAGTTCCCCTGTTCAAGTTCACTGCCTTCACAACTCCATTTGTTAACTGATCAAATAGTTGCTGAAGCCACTAAAAACTCTTCTGGCCACACTGCCAGCCAGCATACCACTACTAGAAGATATCTAAGCATTCTTGTCCAGGGCATCTCAGCAAAATACACCCTAGAAAGGACATCCCTGGAAAGGATGTATAGCCCAAGATCATTTCCCTGCTTTGCCATCTCCTTTGTAGTCTGGCTATTAATGTGGGAGCTAAGACAGAGAGTACTGTGTATTTAATTAGCATAAGCAGTTTGATAACCAAGATGCCTTGGCAAGAACAAACAGAGCAAGAAGATTGGATCGAGACTTGGGACAGGGAAGAAGATTGAATCAAGTAGAAATGTTGCAAAATGTATAAGTTTGTCTGTGTGATATTTAACCCAATCAATGTAGTAAAAAATTACTAGCCTTCCTAGAATGGTATATAAGCATATGTAGCTCACAATAAATTTGGATTCTGATCACCAGTCAGTAGTGCCCATCTCTCTCACAATCATCGATAATTAACTTTAGCTAGGCACCCCTTAGTAGCTCATTTAGCTAAAACAAAAAAGACCCACAGCAACATACATTATGAGGAAGGCTTCTGCCAGTCCTCCAGAGCCCCAATGGCTCCCTTCATAGAGTTATTTTAATAATTGTAAGGCCAGAGATTTTGGTATCTATTGTTTACCACTCTTTGTAAACCAATTATCCCATTCTTTCCTCTGCCCCACTCTTTTTAATTATCTCAAGCTGCTCTGGTGGAAAAGACAGCACCAGCACCACCACTTCCCCCCTCACCCCGGCAGCGACAGAGCCACAGGGAGCAAAGGGCAGATCCCAGAGACCTCTGGCAGAAGTGCTGCTTTCTGAACATCTCCATTGACCAGTTGATTACTGTGAAAAATAGAGCTCACTCTTTAAAATTTTTAAAAATTTAATAAGGGATAAAAGGGACAATAGCCAGCGCTGGTGTGCCTAGCAAACTGCCAGAAGCACCCCGTTAGCTTACAACAATTTTCTTCTATACTTTTTCCATTACATTGGTTAAATGCATATTCATGAGGATTATACATATTCAAACATTCCAGTGGGTTTACATGTTCTGAGTATTCTTTTACTTAGTTTTAACCTTTGACTTGTCTGCATGCCATCCTGTAGATTAAATCAATATATTTTATTTCTTCTCAAGACTCCATTCTGTTGTTTTGACACTTCCTGATAACCAGAGAGTCAGTAGTAAATTTTTCTCTTGGTTTCCTGGTTAGTGTCACTGTGTTGGAGGTTGAATTAAGCCCTTTTCTTTCAGTGGAATTTTCTCCCATTGTTATGCTAAGTAATTGTGGCTACACCTTAAAACGACAGATAATGTTCTCTCGTAGGGGGGTGGCTGGAGGGGTAGGGGGGGGAACCGGAAAAGGAAAGGTGGGACGGGGGGGGGGGGGGGGGGGGGTCGGGAGCTGGGCTCTCTCTCTCGCTTGGCTCGTGGAGTGGGAAGACAACCTGGGCTCTGCTCTGGCATCTTCCCCTGCCATCCCAGCACTGAGATCCACGCTCCCTGCCTTTGGACATCGCTCTGCTGCTCTCCTAGCTCACCCTACTACCTCCAGACACTCTGCTGAGCACCACGACCGACACAGTGAGGGGGGAGTCACTTTCCCCATCCCCTCTCACCCCTGGGCCGCGGCCGCCATCACCCAGCCCTCTTCAACTGCGCGGGACCTGCCCTGCCCCCACAGCACCGGTAACAGCACAGGGAGACGGCCTGCGGCCAGAAGGGACTGGAGCGGAGCTAGACTGTTTCTGTTGCCAATTTTTATAGCTGTTGTTGTTTTTCTGCTTTGTTAGATACCAGTAAAGAACTGTTATTCTTATCCCCATATCTCCTGCCTGAAGGTGTCTGAATTGGACCTAAAATAATTAAAAGGGAGGGGGGTTGCACTCTGCATCGCAGAAAAGGGGCTCCTGCCTTTCCTTAGACCATACCTGTCTTTCAAACCGAGACACACTGTTATAATTCAGATAAGATGGTCCCCAAATACATTGAATCAACATTGCTATTCACACCATTATCTGAGTTAATTCCATAAATAAAGGTATTTAACAGTACATATTCTGTATTTTAATAGTATGCGAAAGTCTAAGCTATGATATATTTATCACACTACTATTTATATAAGCATTACTGTGTATACAAAAATGGACAGATTATATTATATCGAAAAGCAGTTAAAAGAGATTACAAATTGTACTATATTAGAATCTTTGTGATCAATAATAACTTGCAAAAGCCAATACATGAATGTGAAAGTCAACTATATTGTCATTTATAACAATTGCTTATTGTCTTTTCTGAGTACTTTGCCTGATGTCCCTTGACAGCTCTTATCTCAACCTCTTTTGGTAAATCCACCACCTCTAACAAGCGAGTAATTAAGCTCTCATGAGCTAACATTTTTCCCCTGCAGGTTAATAAACCTCTTTCTTCCCATAGTTTCCCAAATGCATGTATCACCCCATATGCATATTTAGAATCAGTAAAAATATTCACTATCTTGTCCTGGTATAATTCCCAGGCTCTCACAAGCCCATACAGTTTCGCTGTTTGAACTGACTACGTGGGTGGTACCCTCCCTTCTTCTTTTAATTCCCTTTCATTAGTCGTAGCATCTCCTGTAAATTTCTTCCCTTTTATCACCCTTGAAGATCCATGGATAAACATATTTTCTCCCTATGGCCAGGGAGTGTCTTGTAAATCTTCCCTAGCCCGGGTCTAGAGATCTATCACTTGAATGCAGTCATGGGTTTCTTCCAGGCCCCCCTCTCCAGGGCCATTCAGACAAGAGACTGGGTTAAACCCTTCCCCATTTTTCATTTCTAAATCTTCCTGTTCCATTAAACAAGAGTCATACTGTAATAACCGAGCGCTGGTCATCCACTTAGAGACTCTTTCAGTTAACAAAGCCTTAACTTCATGTGAAACTTTACCAATCAGATATCTTCTCGTTGTCAGTTTTTGGGCCTCATTTACCATCAAAGCCGTGGCTGCACAGTTTGCAGACAATGAGGCCAACCTCTGGCCACTCGGTCTAACAGCTTAGAAAAATAAGCAAGAGACCTTCATGTTCCTCCGTGCTCTTGTACTAAAATTCCTTTAGCACGGCCCTGTTTAACATCCACATATAACTCAAATTCCTTTTCTGAGTCCGGAAGAGCTAAGACTGGGGCATTAATCAATTTATCTTTTAATTTTCTAAATCTTTGCTTTCCTTCTGGAGTCCATACCACAACATTAGGTCTGTCTTGGGTTAAAAAGTCATATAAAGGTCTGGCCAAAACAGAAAAATCTTCTATCTATGCTCTGCAGTACCCCACCAACCCTAAAAACTGTCCTAACTCCTTTGATTGGGTTAATGGTATTTGTAATATTAGGCTCTATATCTAGTTTTCTCTATTTCCCTGGGTCTGCCCACACTTTGGGTTTATTTCAGCATAAGCCTTCTCAGACATTTTACACAGTTACCACAGTTTTAGCCTCTGTATCATTTTTCACAATACTGATTTGAAGTCCCACTTTAGCCATCAAATCCCTTCCCAGTAAATTACAATCATAAGTAGGAACAAACAGGAATTCATGCATTTCAGACTTATCCCCCACATCTACTAACAGCAGTTGAATAAAAGGCACCCGCTCATCCTTTCCACTCACCTCTTAAATAATCAATGATCTTTTTGACAATTTTCTCCCTATAGGGATAAAATTCAAAGTGGATCAAGAGATCTCTGTGTCTACCAGGAAACACACCTCCTCTCGATCTGGGCCCACCTTAAAAGTTAGCAAGGGCTCCAGTGTAGTGCGTCCCTGGTACAATGGGAGCGACTGACACCCCTAACAGTCCATCTCCATTATCCTCTGGACTTCCTCCTCCTGAGGCTCCAGCTGTCTCTGTGGATATTCCTGCATCCAGTATCCCTCTGCCCTGAAGATAGCACACTGATTCCATCCCGACCGATTTGGTTTGGCTCTCCCCTGCTGAGGAGGGAATGCTTCTGCCACTTCCTTGTGGCCAACCCCATCCCTTCTATCCTGGGGGACCCCTTGGGTCCTGCAGTTTATCCCTCTAAGGCCGTAAAAACTCTGCCATCACCTTTGCCTTTGCATTTACATTTTCCTCATCCGTTCTTACATACATTTGCTGTATCTTTCTAACCAGTTCATCCAGGGCCTTATTCTGTCCTTCCTCTAGTCCCCCCCGCTACTGCCTATGGGTACTCATTTTCCCATAGTTCAAAACCATTCATTTCTCCAGTGAACCAAACAAAATCCTTAAAAGAAAATTCTAATCCTTCCAAGTACAATCTGCGTTTCCCAGATAGGTCTTCTTTGTGCTCACTCTCTTTATCACACACTGTATACCAGTTCTGGTCTCTATCCTGCCACAGTGTCCAAATGCAACTCTTCCTCCAGGTGCTCCCAGCAGGCATGGCTGACAGCACCACAGGCAGCCTCATGGGGGCCGGTGGCCACTACAGTCCCTGCCTGGGGATGGCAGGGTCAGGCATTGCCTGGTGCTGAGCCCTAGCTGCCCCACAGCCCTCATGGGCCCCCAGCCCGTGCTCGTGGTCCCGCACCTCTGCGTCCAGTCCTGCCTCAATCATATCTCTCTACATTCCACTTCAACTAATCTTTTCTCAACATATCAACACTATTTGTCCATCTTCTGTTGTCGAGACTCCTTCTTGACTCTCCCTTATTGCTCTCCCTGGGCATAGATTGTCAAGACCCCTTCTCGACTTTCACTTATTGCCCCCTTTGGGCATCTATGTCCTTAATTACTTCTGGGAGAATGTGTAAACCAACTTCACATTGTTCCAAGGGATTATTCGTAGATATTTTGGGATCGTCATCCCTTCTGCTGGGGCCCCTTCCTGGCTTTACCTTTGCAACCCTCCATGGGTGCCCTCCCAGGTTTGCTTCCTGAAGATCCCATTTTACTCATCGATAAGATTTTCAGTGGTCCTTTCCTTGTGGACTCTTCATCAACCTCCCTGACCCACCACTCGTCTGTCTCCTGGACAGTCTTGGGAACCCAATCAATCTTCTGGTGTCAGCCAGCACCAAGGGGAGCTGATCACTGAAACTGAGTGAGGTGTGCCTCCATCTCTGCTCGCTGCCCGCCGCCCCTGGAAGGTGGAAATATCGTGGACAAGAGCCCCCAAATTGTCAGGAAAATTAAGCCACAAATGCGAGGCTTGACAGACATGGACGCCGCTTATGCCAACAAAGTAAAGCCCATTTATTACACCAGTTTAACAGTATTTATAGGTCACTATGTTTGTACAAAATTTTCCACTCCGACCCCTTTATCCCAATCCCCTTTAGAAACACAGTCTTCTGATTGCCCCTCTTATGCTAGTAATGTCCTTGTTATCTCTTTTGCCAGCAAAGTCCTTGTTGCATCTTCCTTCATCAAAGTGGTCAGCGTCAGAGGGTGAGAGTGACCAGACATGATGCCTTCACTTCTGTTCTTGCCTTGAATTTATGTCTCCCATGGCTTCCACTGTACCAGGGCCAGAGGGTCGGTGGCACTGCCTGATTCAGCTTCTATAGCTGTCTGATCTTCCACATACAAATACCAGAGGTTTATGTCCAAAAAGGAGACAGAGGAGTCCAGTAACTTTACTTGAATAAAGGGAGAGACCATGGGGCATTTCCCCATGGGTGTCTCAAATTGTTAGAGGACGTACCCTCTTTTTTATCCTAATTCCCTGGCTGTATTTCTCTCTTTCCCCATTGGCTGAGGTTTTTGAGAGGTACAGACTTCCCAAAATGCCTAATACCTAAGATCCCCTTCTAATGTATATCCCCTCTCATTTTTCTTTTTCCTTGCGTCTCTGTTCTTTTTCTCTAAATTCAGAGATGTGGCAGCGTCTTGAGTGAGTAACAGTCTGTGTCAATTAGTGGAATTCCTATGGGATTTATGGTTCCCCCCATTGCTTCTTTCACCTCTCCATATCTGGCCTTATCTACCATCAGGCCCATAGTTTGTTTATAAAGAGACCTTCACATTGCTTTCAATTCCTCTTTTGAGAAGAGATCTATTAAGTAAATTGGAGGCTCAAATTATATTTAAGGATGGAAAAGAACAATTATTGGAACCTGAGACTGTCTTGGGGTGATTTTGCGATGATACTCTATTCCTGATTGTCTGCTTTATGCCCAGAAATGGTTGCTGAACTTTAAGCTGGGTTTTGGGGAGGGGCGCGAGCCCTGGGCACTCTTGCATGGACTTTGTTCAAAGCCTCAGTCCCAGGCATGCTTGGTTCAGTGCGGACAGGGGTTATTTTGTTGCTTAGCTAGCTTGGATTTTTAGTTAGCTTAGGCAAGAAGTTTCTTTTTCTCCTTTCCCTGGCCTTGAAGAGACTGCAGCAGCAATCCTTCAGCGGCTTTTGTTTTTTCTTGAACTCTTCAGCTTGGTTTTGGTCCGAGATCAAACAATCGACAGGAGATGGTCGGCCAGGACCTGTGGGAGTCAACAAGAGAAAGGACACCAAAATCCACCACCTTCATCTGCTCTGAGGCAGAGACCAGTGCCAGAGGTTCAACAGGTTCCTATCTGTTTTGCCTGAGATGCTGCATGAACTTTTTTGCCCTTCCCTGAGAAAAAAAAACAGTTCAATTTTGTTCTCCCTTGCCACGTGGCCAACCGGTTTGTTTCTTCCCCTGGTATTTTGGTGGGGTTTTTTTGTTTGTTTTGTTCTTCGGGGGGGGGGGGGGAGGTAAGCTTCTGACAGTTTAATATCTAACATTTGTTCTTTTTTTTCCCCCCCATGATGTGCAGGCATTTTGTTAATAAACAGTTGGGATTTTTTCACTTTCACCCACTGGTATTAATTTTCTCATTGCTAGAAAGGAAGTGCTGAAGCTCTTTTCTTTAGCAGAAACACTCATTCCAGAGAGTTTTCTCCTAAATTCATCTCTAAACCGAGACAGAGACTAAGGCTATAGAGACCAGAACTTTTATGTTACAGGGTACACAGAAACCAGAGAATTCTGGAGGAATACCGGAAACCATAGAAAATGTTGTGACATCCTTGGTGTTGGGGGTTGGGTCTCTCAGTGGAATTTTCCCTATTGTAATGTTGAGAGGTTTGCGGGCTACACCCTGGCTGGTGATGGGGGCGGGGGGGGGGGGGGGGAGAAGAGGAGGAACACCACGAGATCAGGGGGGCAGCTGTGCTCTCTCGCTCATCTGGCTCGGAGAAGGACGGTCGCTAGAAACTCCGCTCTGCCATCCCGACGCAAGGGGAACTGCCTTCCTTGGATGTGGAATCCCGCAATCTCCCTGCTCGGACGCTCTCTCCTGCATCTCCTGCCGACTTCAGACATCTTTTTGGAACATCGGGATCCTTGAGCAGCATCTCCCCTCCGCCCTTCCCATCTGGGACACAGACACCATTCACCGCAGCGCCCCTCCAGACAGGTGGGATCACCACATCTCCTCCCTGCTCACCGAGAGCTGGCAGGCTCCACTGCACCACAGAGGAAAGGTGTCCACAACCGGGAGAACTGTTCACTGGGTTTTCTGCTCTGTTGCTGTTGATCTCGCAGTTATTGTTGTGGTGTTTTGTTTCCCTTTGTGACAATTGATAAAAGATTCGTGTTAATCACAATAGCATTGGGATTTGCATAAACCAGAATACTAAGCTCTAAAGTGAAGCATGGACACTAGATAAAGGAAATTATATGATTAAATAATTCTGTTTAAAATCACCTTGTTATGTTATATTATGTTGTATTATGTTACATTACATTATGTTATGTTTTTTTAAACAAGTTGTATCGGCTGCCAGCTTGCAAAATCGAACTTCCAAAAAAAAAAACCCTTCCTGCCTTTGTCTGATCAATGCTGCCTATCTCAAGGACCAGACTTCCAGGACTTCTCTGGTGGTCATCTACAAGGACCAGATGGCTATCTGTGACTGATTATCACCCAAAGGCTTTGTGAATTTGTGTAAGGATGTTTATTCAACCACCACTGCTTACCTAGCAAAATTATAACAGCAAAAAGAAAAAAAAAAACCCAAAAGTATTGAGAACCCACAGTATAAGAAGAGGCTGCAAACCAAGGTTCGGTGGAGCGTGAAGTGGGCGGTGACCCCTCGCGTTCCCCAGCGCGCTGCTTGCTCTTTCTATATCAAATAAAGCAATCCAAAATTTTACTGAATATCGAGACTTTTGTCTCTCATTTATAACACCTTGTTACTTATATATATATATCAGTAAAGAACTGTTATTCTGTCACAGTGCAAGCTGGCTTGTACTGGGCAGTTAATCTGGCCACAGATGGGAGAAGTGGCCTGGCTTAATAGACAGGCCCCCAGAGAACAGAGATAGGACAGAATTGGAGACAGACAAGGATGTGATCCAATGAGTTCCAGCCCAAGCTGCAGAGAGCAATTGGTTAGAGAGCTGAGCAGTCTGAACTTTGAACCAATCACAGGCGCTTACCCGGGAACATTAAAAAGGGTATTTAAGATGAAGTCGGAGGGAATAAAGAAGCTTTTTGTCACATGGACCACAGAGTGCAGTGTCTTCTGTCTCAGGCACTGCGCCAGTCGCAGTAACATTATTCCTACCCCCCATATCTTTGCCTGAGAGCCCCTTAATTTCAAAATCATAGTGAAGGGAGGGGGGTTTATACTCTCCTTTTCAAAAAGAGGCCCCTGTCTCTTTTAGCAAATACCTGTCTTTCAAACCAAGACACTTGGTTTGGGCCAGGGGAGCTCCAGGACATTCCTGATGAGCTCAGCCTGTGTTACACTAAAACCTGGATCAAAACTGGTAAGGCAGAAACAACATCCTTTAAAATTAGAAGCTAGAAGGGAAATTGAGAGCCTAATAGGAAATTTCAGGGAATCTGGATTATTGATATAATGTGAATCAGAATACAACACTCATACTTTGCCAGTTAAAAAGCCTGGGACAGACAGGTTCAGGTTAGTACCAAATCTATGAGTGATCAATCAAATAGTTCAGGATATCCACCCTGTTGTAGCCAATCCCTATGCCCTGTTAACACTCCTTACAGAATATCACCAATGCTTTACAGTAATAGATTCGCCTTCTTTTGCATACCTCTCTATAAACAAAGTCAGAGCATTTTTGCCTTTGAATTGGAAAATCCCCAAACTGGTCAGAAGACTGCTTACCTGGACTTAAATAGTCCAACGATGTTTGGGAATCAACTGACAAAAGAATTAGAGACCTGAAAGAAAGAGAACCCCGAAGGGTTGGTCCTACAGTATGATGACATCTTACTAGCAATTGGAACTAATGAAAGTGCATGGAATTGACTATCAGTCTTCTAAATTTCCCAGGCCAAAGAGGCTACAAAGTACCCTGGGAAAAAGCTCAAATCACGAGGCAGCAAGTTACCTACCTTGGGTTTAAAATAATTCCAGGCCAGCGGAAATTTGGAACAGACCAAAAAGAAGCCATCTGCCAGGTACCCCAACCTGTGACTGCCCGACATTTAAGAGCATTCTTGGGCATGGCTGGGTGGTGTAGATTGTGGGTCTCGAATTATGGACTTTTAATTGAACCACTGTATGAGCTTTTAAAGGAGGCCCCAGAAAGACGTTTAATTTAAACTCCTGAAAGTGAACATGGGTTTCGTAACTTAAATATAGCCCTGATATCTGCACCTGCCTTAGGACTTCCAGACTTAACAAAACTCTTTGAGCTTTTTGTGCGCAAACTACAGCATCTCACCCTTGGAGTTCTGCCTCAGAAGGTAGGAGACTTCAAGAGGTCTGTGGGGTACTTTCCAAAACAACTTGACAACGTCAACCAGGGATGGCCCAGATACCTGTGAGCTGTAGTAGCAACTGTTGTCCTCATCCAAGAGGCCAGGAAATTGACTTTGAGACAAAAGATAGTAGTGTGCACTTCACACTATGTAACCACTGTATTAGGCCAAAAAGGGGGGCATTGGCTTTCCCTGAGCCATATGCTGAAATATCAGATTGTTCTAATGGAGGAAGATGTGGAGTTGAAAGTAACCACAGCAGTAAATCCAGCCCAATTCCTGAACACCCCAATGCAAGGGGAAGAGCAGCTAACCCATGATTGCTTACAGACAATTGAGCAAGTTTATGCAAGCCGACCAGACCTACAAGATGCATCAATTGAAGATCCAGAGACAGTTTTTCACAGATGGAAGTAGCTTTATGCAAGATGGAAGATGAAAAGACAGCTATGCCATAGTCACCTCAACTGAGGTAATAGAAGCTGCACCGCTGCCTGTGGACACCTCAGCACAAAGGCCAGAACTCAGCACTACAAAGAGCTCTGCATTTGGCAGCAGGAAAAAGAGTAAACATATGGACTGACTTGAAATATGCTTTTAGCATTGTTCATGCCCATGGAGCCATATGGAAAGAAAGAGGTCTATTAACAGCACAGGGATCTCTGATTAAATATAAACAAGAAATACCGTCCCTCCTCGATGCTATCCAACTGCACAAAGAAGTGGCTGTACTACACTGCAAAGTACACCAACGTGGGGATTCCCAAATTCATGTAGGAAATAGACTTGCGGATAAAGCTGCATGAGATGTTGCATAACAAGGCATCCTACTGTTAATACCTGAGAAAACTATTTCACTTCCAGAAGTTAGCCCTGGATATAGCCAAGCAGATTTAAAATTAACTACTTATCTAAAAGCCCAGAATAAAGAGGATGGATAGCTAGTAACTCCTAATAACCACCACAGCTAATGTTAGAAATTTTAAAGTAAAAATACCAGCACTACCTACTGGGGAATCAATGCTATGGTGACAAGTCTACGGACTCAGATAGTGTCTGTATGACAAAAATTGTCAAGTCTGTGACACAAACGCCCAATATGTCTTAAAAATAATCCTTTGAATTTAAAGACTGCCTCCAGGGATCATTAAGAATGGAAACACTGCCTGAGATTACTAGCAAATTGATTTTTCTATTACCATATCCACAAAGATAAAGGTATCTCCTAGTCTTAGTAGATACCTGTTCTGGGCAGCCAGAAGCTTTCCTCCGCTGTACCAACAAGGCTACGGAAGTCACCAAGGTACTCCTCAAAGAGATCATACTCAGGTTTGGAGTGCCTTCAGGGATGTTATCTGATAGGGGATCCCATTTTATATCTGAAGTAGTAAACAGTTTGGTGCAAGCTGGGATTTACCTATTCCATGGAGACCATAATCTAGTGGAAGGATCGAGCAAATGAATCAAATTTAAAGAGAGAAATTAGCAAAATGTGCCAGTAAACTTGTTTGAAATGGCCACAGGTATTACCATTAGCTTTGTTATGAATTAGGGTGCAATCCTGAACTAACCTGAAGGTGAGTCTATATGAGTTGATGTTTGGGAGATTGTATTCTGTTACAACTTTCCCTGAATCTGAGAACCAAATTGGGAAACAGGAAATTGAACAGTATTTAATTTCATTGAGACAATCTTTGAATGAATGTCTTGGTTTGAAAGACAGGTATAGCCTAAGGAAAGGCGAGAACCCCTTTCCTGAGATGCAGAGTGCAACCCCCTCCCTTTTAATTATTTTAGTTTCAAATCAGAGGCCTTCAGGCAGGAGATGTGGGCATAAGGATAACAGTTCTTTACTGATATCCAACAAGGCAGAAAACAACAACAGCTATAAAAATTGACAACAAAACAGAACAGTATAACTCAGTTCCAGTCCCTTTTGGCCACAGGCCGTCTCCCTGCGCTCAGTTACCGGTGCTGTGGGGGCAGGGCAGGTCCTGCGCAGTTGAAGAGGGCTGGAGTGATGGCGGCAACAGCCCGGGGGAAGGGGGATGGGGGAGCGACTCCCCCCTCACTGTGTCGGTCGTGGTGCTCGGAAGAGTGTCCGGAGGTAGTAGGGTGAGGTCGGAGAGCAGCAGAGTGATGTCCAACGGCAGGGAGCGTGGATCTCAGTGCTGGGATGGCAGGGGCGATGCCAGATCCGAGCACGGGGCGTCCTTTCCCTCCACAAGCCAAGCGAGAGAGTCCCAGCCTGCTCCAGGCCCCCATCCCACCTTTCCTTTTCTGGTCTCCCCCCCCTCCCCCTCCACCCACCCCCCTGCGAGAGAACATTATCTTATTGTTTTAAGGTGTAGCCACAACTACTTAGCATAACAATGGGAGAAATTCCACAGAAAGAAAAGGGAGCAATTCAACCCCCAACAACCTGATTTTCCCATGCCTCTACCTGGCTAGAGGCAGGGCCCCTCTAGCCTAGGTTATCATTCCCTCCCTGGGCATACATTCTAGAGGTTACTTCAAGGGGATAAGACATATCATCTTCCTTTCTGTTATACTTGGCAGCTTAGTCATGGGAGGCTGAGACTACCTTCATGTAGTAATTATGTCGAGACAGACTGGACTGGCATCATCGCCAGTCTTTTATTAAAAACTTTTCATGCCTTCTTTCTGTGGACTTCTTTCAGGCAACTCTGACTCCTTTCCTCATAGGCACCTCCATACAGCACTGACTCCTTTCCTCAGTTGCTTCACACAGTACTGACTCCTTTTCTTATAGGCAGCTCCACACAGCACCGACTCTTCTCCTCTCTGCAAGTTTCCTTCTTCCTTCTGCATGACTGGCTAAACCCAAACCTGTCCCTTAACCCAGCCGCCTAGCCCCGTCTGTCCCTCACACAGCATCTTCTTACCTTATCTGTCCCTTGTAGGACCGCATGTCCCTTACCTCCTCACAGCACAGCCAGCAGACTCCATCCCAAACTGCAGCAAACCTTGGTACACCAACTGACAACTAGCTAGCCTACTCTTTTATAACACCCATCCTCATTGGGCAGGCAAGGCTGTCTCCACTTCTTAGTAGTCAGTACAGCTGTAATTCATTGGGAAAGATTGCCTTCTGCACTATCCTTACAAACTATTCTCCCATACCTTCATTTTAGCAGGACTCCTTTGGTTAGTGTTTTCCTCCTTGACACACCCATGATGCCAGGACAGAAGTGGGTTTTCCGTCCCACCTTCTCATGTCTTCCCCATGGTCACACACAAAGAACCACAGCTCAGCTCATGGGGTGTAACCCCTCTCCCTAGCTAGGGAACATCAGGCTCTTACACTGGGGCCTGTAACTCGCACTGGTGTCACACTGTTCTTCCTCACCTCCTCTTGCACCTTGTCGAGGTCATTATCGTACTGTCCATCCCTTCCAAAGAGTACATCTAGTCCTGCCACTTGTCTCAGGTGTTGGACCCTTTCCTAAGTGGTCTTCCAGGGCATTCTATGATGGTGCTCCTGCATTTTCTCTGTGAACAAACCTCTCTCTTACACTCATTAGAAGCTGCTCCCAGAGAGGAAGGGGCCCTGGCTCCCTCACAAACACTCAGTCAATGCCCTCATCCTGGGTCAAAGATCCCAAATGCCTTGCTTTGCCACTATCCAGTTGCACGCCTGGACCCATAAGGTCCCAAATCCAAAGTAACCAGGTTGAATACGTGTCGTGCCCCTGTCGTACAATGTCTTTTTACAGATTACAGACTGTCATACTACAGGGACTCGGTGATGATTTCAGGCTCTGGCTCCCCCACTGGTTGTGAGGGCCCTGGTACCTCATAATCATTTATTGGGCATACTGTTTTGGTCTTATACTTCTTCCTCTGCACAGGGGCGACTGCTGCTCTCTGTGGCTACCCTTGTGGTTTAGCTGGCACCAATATGGTTGTAATGTCTGTGGGTTCCACTGCTGCACCATCAGACTCTCCCTCTGTGAGGCAGGGAGAGGATTTCCCACCAGCTGGAGAAGTGTATTCCCTCAGTGTCTGGCATATCACCTCCAATACCCCCATCCAATACGGGTGGTTCACTTTGGAGCTGGGCTGTGGGGCAGCATCAGGCTGCAGGGCAGCATCAGGCTCTGGGGCAGCATCCCTAGTCTTTGGGGTAGATGTCAGGGTGGTTACCTAAGGCAATCTCACCTTATCTCTGTATGCTAAATAGAATAGGCCTATCAGCAACACCAGCCACTCTATGATATTGTTATCATTTAGAGAAGATTTGAACCCTTTGAAAGCTGGTGGGGTAGGCCCAAAGAAATGGGTGAAAGGTTGGGAGAAAACTTCCCCCAGTATTAATTCCTCACAGTAGGTACCATTATTAATGAAACCCCAAAAACATAACTTAGTGTGTGATAGCCATGTATCAATGTGCCCACATTCTAGAGCAAGTTAAAAATCCATTAATTCCTCACCTTATTGACACATTGTGCAAACTGGATAACAGCCATAGCAGCCTTAGTCATAGGACCCATGTTTAGATAAGAAACTGCAATTAGGAAAAACATAGCCACAAACATGTGCCAACTGAACCATGGTAGGCTAGACCACATGGTGCCACTTAGCAAGGTTTCTATATTCAGCACACAAAAAATAGGTTACCCAGGAACTGTTATTCCTTTTCCACCCTTTTCTCTTGATACCTTCAAGCCCCACAATGGGTGCCAAGATCTGTCTTGATTTGAGAGACAGGTGTCTGCCAATGAAGGTGGGAACCTCCCTTGGAATGGAAAATATTGACCCTTTTCCCTCTAAATATTATAACTTTGAAATGAAGGGGCTTTCAGGCAAAGATATCGGAAAAGGAATGACAGTTATTTACTAGAATATATATGCATAACAAGGCAAACCAACAACAACGGCAGCAAAAACAATGGCAGCAACAACAGACAAAACTAGAAACCCAGCAAGAGCCTTCTCTGAGCTTTTAAGTACTTTCCCCTTCGGTGTAGTTACGGTCACAGCCAGCAGGGGCGCTGTGTGCGCCGGGCCGGTGCAATGATTCTGCTGCGGCTGCAGGGGGCGCCGTGGAAGGAGCGCAGGTGTGTCTCTCATGCGGTTAATGGCAGGCAGTTCTGCGGAAGAGAAAGAGAGATTCCTTTACAACTTCACAGGGGCAGCCTGTCTCCAGGCCTCCTCAGATGTCGAAATGGGCTGTAGCAGGAAACCTTGAAGCAGCAGCTGGAATGGCAGAGGCGGGCATATGGCAGGAGAAACAGTAATGGGCTGGACTCTGCAGTACCAGCGATAGCAGCAGCTCGACCGTTCCCTCTGATCCCAAGAGCAAGAGGCAGAAGCTGAGCCCAGCCCCTGACCCTCCAGTCAAAATCTCGCAGTATCTCTGCCCTTCCAAAAGAAAGTCCCTCAGCTATGAGAGTGCAGTTGCACCCTTCTCCCACCTTAGACACTTTTTTTTGTCTCTTAAGTATCAGTCGTTATTGTCTCTTAGTAACAAATGGGAAAAATTCCCTGAGAGGAAGAAAAAAAAATTAAGAAATCCTAACTTCTAAAACTTCTTAAGGCCTTGGCTCATCCTGGACCTTGTTCCCAGGTGGGACTTCTGTCTCTTGGCCACTCAGAAACTGGGTTAGGCAAAACTGGAGCTGCCTCCAGTGTGCCATAAATGACAGACACTGTAGGGCTGAGGTATATGGGGGGCAGGGCACTACCTCACCAGGCCAAGGTCTGACCCACCCCCTACCAAACATTTCAAGCTCCCAAGATATCTCGAAACAGATTACCTTTTCAAGTCTCTGATAGTTGTCATTTGAGTAAAGGATCTCTATCATGGCCAGTTCTTGCAAGCATTGGATTCCTTGCTCCATGGTCTTCCAAGGGCCTTGCTGCAGCTGGAGGTCTACTTGGAAAAGGCATCTCTTCTTCAGACTTGCTAAGAGTCACAGAATCACAAAATCATTTAATTTGGTGATAATAAGCCCTTAAAACACCTTTTCCCCCAGCTCCTCCCTCCTTCCCACCAACAGCGCAGAGAGACAGGGCATGGGGGTTTTGGTCAGTTCATCACTGAGATTTTCTTCAGTTGCTCTGAGAGAGGAGTCATTCCCCTGTGAGGGCGTGGGGACCCTTCCCACAGGAGACAGTTCTGCGTGAACTTCTCCGGTGTGGGTCCACTCTCACGAGCAGCAGCCATACCGCACCTGCTGCAACGTGAATTCCTCCCATAGGCAGACAGTCCTCCCAAAACTGCAGCGACGTGGGTCTCTCTTTCCAAGGGGTGCAGTCCTCCAAGGACAGGCTGCTCCAGCCTGGAAGCTAGGGCCCTTTCTCTCCACTGGGTCTTCCACTGGATCACAGCCTCCTCCAGGCATCCACCTGCTCTGGCATGGGCACCTCTCCCATGGGCTGTGGGTGGGTCTCTGCATCCCCCATGGATCCTCATGGTTCTGCAGGGGGACAGCCTGCTTCACCACGGTCTTCACCAAGGCTTGCAGAGGAATCTCGGCTCTGGTGCCTGGAGCACCTCCTCCCCTTCCTTCTTCACTGACCTTAGTGTCACCATGTTGTTTTTTCCCTCACATGTTCTTATCTCCTCCTCTTCTCTGACTATAAGTAAAATCCATGACTTTTGATTTTATTCTTAAATTTGTCATCACAGAGGCATTACCAACCTCTCTCATTGGCCCAGCCTTGGCGAGCAGCATGTCTGTCTTCAGGGCCATCAGCTATTGGCTCTGATGGACATGGTGGGAAGCTTCCATCAGCTTCTCACAGAAGCCATATTTGTGGCCCCTCTGCTACCTAAAACCGGATTGTGTCAGACCAATACAGTTGGAAAAGACCTTTGAGATCAAGTTCAACTTATGACCTAACACCACCTTGTCAAATAGACCATGGCAGTAAGTGAAACATACAGTTTTTTCTTAAACATCTCCAGGGATGATGACTTCACCACTTTCCTTGGCAGCCCATTCCAATGGCCAATCACCCTTTCTGCAAAGAACTTCTTCCTAATGTCCAGGCTAAACCTCCTCTGGCATAGCTTATGACTGTTTCCTCTTGTCCTGTTGCTGGTTGTCTGGAAGAAGAGACCAACTCTCACCTGGCTACAACATCCTCCTTTCAGATAGTTGTAGAGAGTGATAAGGTCTCCCCTGAGCCTCCTCCAGACTAAACAATCCCAGCTCCCTCCGCCACTCATCATAGGACTTGTGTTCTAGACCCTTCACCAGCCTTGTTGCCCTTATCTGGACACGCTCCAGCATCTCAACATCCTTTGTAAAATGAGGGGCCCAGAATTTGACACAGTATCCAAGGTACAGTCTAACCAGTGCTGAGTACAGGGGAAGAGTCACTTCCCTAGTCCTGCTGTCCACAGTATTCCTGATTCAGGCAAGGGTGTAATTTGCCTTCATATTCAGCCTGGTGTCAATCAATACCCCCAGGTCCCTTTCTGCATGGCTGCTGTTCAGCCACTCTGTACCCAACCTGTAGTGCTGCACTGAGTTGTTGTGGCCAAAGTGCAAGATCTGGCACTTGGTCTTGTTAAACATCATATCATTTGATTCCACCCATCTATCCAGCCTGTCCAGATCCCTCTGCAGAGCCCTCCTACCCTCCAGCAGATGGACACTCACACCCAACTTGGTGTCTGTCATCTGCAAATTTACTGATGGTAGATTTGATCCCCTCATCTGTAACGTTGACTGGCGCAGTGCCCGAGACAGAAGACACTGCGCTCTGTAATCCATGTGACAAAAAGCCTTTATTCCCCTCCGACTTCACCTTAAATACCCTTTTTAATGTTCCCGGGTAGGTGCCTGTGATTGGTTCCAAGTTCAGGCTGCTCAGCTCTCTGACCAATAGCTCTCTGCATCTTGGGCTGGAACTCATTGGGACCCAACACTGATCTCTGGGGGACACCACTAGGGACTGGCTGCCAACTGGATGCACCGTTCACCACCACGAACTGGATCTGGCCATCCAGCCAGTTCTTAACCCAGTGAAGAGTGTGCCTGTCCAAGCTGTGGGCTGCCAGCTTTTCCATGGAATGCTATGGGAGATGGTGTCAAAGCTTTGCTGAAGTCCAGGTAGACAACATCCATAGCCTTCCCATCACCCACCAGGTGGATGACCTGGTCATAAAAATAGATCAGGTTGGTTAGGCATGACCTGCCCCTCCTAAATCCATGCTGTCTGGGTCTGATCTCCCAGCTGTCCTGTAGGTGTCGTGTGATCACACTCAAGATAATCTGTTCCATAACCTTACCAGGCACGGAGGAGGTCAGGCTGACAGGCTTGTAGTTTTCCAGATCCTCCTTCCGGCCCTTCTTATGGATGGGCATCACATTTACCATCTTCCAGTCATCTGGGACCTCTGTGGTTAGCCAGGACTGATTATAGATGATGGAGAGTGGCTTGGCGAGCTTTTTGCCAGCTCCATCACTCTAAAATGGATCCCATCTGGTCCCATAGACTTGTGAGCATCTAAGCGGCTCAGCAGGTCAGTTACTGCTTCCTGGATTACAGGGAGGCTATTCTGCTCCCAGTCTCCATATACTAGCTCAGGAGGCCAGTTGTGCTGAGGATGACCTGTCTTATTCTTGAAAACTGAGGAAAAGAAGGTGTTAAGTACCTCAGTCTTTCCCTCATAGTTACCAAAGGATAACTATATTCCCCCCCATAAAGAATGGAGGTTTTCCTTGCCCCTCCTTTTGGTAATAATGTATTTATAAAAACATTTTATATTATTCTTTACAGATGTGGCCAGGTTAAGTTCTGTTGGGGGTTAGGCTTTTTCTCTTTTTTTTTATTTTTTTTTTCTTTTCTTTCTCTCAGGGAATTTTCTTCCCATTTGTTGCCCCGGAGATGATGAATGGACGGTACTTAGACAAAATATGTAGCTGTGAATCTTGGAATTCCACTGAAATAGTTCTGGGGAGGAGGGGGGAAGTGGTGCTGCAGTGTCTTAGCTGGGGGGCAAGGGATTCCTTGCCTGGCTTGGAGGGAAGTTGGTTCTGGTTTTGGCGTTGGATTGCTGCTGCCCAGAGGATTCGCTGCTACTGAGGAGTTTTTTTTCCTTCACTGCTTCTCCTTACCCTGGGTGAGCCTCTGCTCTCAAGAGTCGCGGCCGTAGAACTGTGACCTTTCAAAACCGGCCTCGCTGGGAGGCACCCTCACCAATCTGCTTGGGTGCCTCAGGGGAAACCCGGGCCCTCCACCTTCTCTCTCTCCCTGGAGGAAGCAGCGCCCGGCTACTGCCACCGTCTCCAGGACATCACATGGGACACGTGAGAGCCAGGGGAAACCCAAAACAAGCCCTCCCCTCCATCTTCTCTCTCTTCCTGAGTCCGCCCGGACCCCGCTGTTTCTTGCCACTGCTCTGGGGTTTTTGCTACACTTTGATTCGCTGCCTCGGGTCTTCTCACTTCTGCTGTTCCAGCCTGCTGCTCCCGAGCTTCCTGCTACAGTCCCGCTCGCCACCCAGAGTGGCAATGAGACCAGATGCTCCCTGTGAGTTTTGTAAGACGAGTCATCTCCCGTGTACCCCCTTCCCTGAGCCGTCATTGCCAGCGGAGAGGCTGCTGACCTCGCACCACAGCGTCCCCCTTTAGCCACACGGGAATCATCGCAGCTGCCCTGCCTCTCCGGGGCCCGCCAGCACCCCAACCAGTTGTGGTCGTAACTACACCAAAGGGGAAAGTGCTTGACATGCAGAAAAAAGGCTGTATTGAGTTTTTGAGTTTTCTGGGGTTTTTTTGTTTATTTATTTATTTTATTTTTTGCTATTGTTGTTATTGTTATTGTTGTTTGTTTGAATATATATATATATACTAGTAAAGAACTGTTATTCCTTTTTCCCACTTGTATGCCTGAAAGCCCCATAATTTCAAAGTTATTATAATTTGGAGGGAGGGGGGTCATATTTTCCATTCCAGGAAGGTTCCTGCCTTCCTTGGCAGACACCTGTCTCTTAAACCAGGACAAATTCTATTTAAGCTTTTGCCTCTCTAATTTTCTTTCTTCATGACCAAACAACATCCTTAAACACTTCCTGAGTTGCCTGCCCCTTTTGCCAAAGGTGATATACTTTGTTTTTTGCCCCTGAGTTTCTGCAAAAGCTCCCTGCCCAGCCAGGCTGGTCATTTTCCCTGCTGGCTCATCATTCAGTACATAGGGACAGCCTGCTCCTGCACCTTCAAGGTTTCTTCCTTGAAGTATGTCCATCCTTCCTGGACCCCTTTGTTCTTAAGGGCTGTTTCCCAAGTGTCCTGGGATGACTTTATGATGCTGTGTATCCCCCATCGCCTGATCTGCTGTGTGCCCAGAAATGGGTCCTGTAACTGTAAGCTAGGCCCAGGGTGCTCTTCCAGTTCTTGGCTTTGCAGAGAGAGAGATGGGGAGATTTCCTTTGCTTTTTTTGCTGGTTTCCTTGTTAGCTAAGGCAAGAAAAGTTTTCCCAGGACTGTGGCTTCTTCTTCTGGAACCATTCAGCTTCTCTCCCATCCAGAACACCAGGACAATTGCCCAGGGGCCCCCCAAAGCTGCATGCCAGGCCTGGACGCTGGGGCCAAGTCCCAGAGAGACTGGACGAGACTGAGACACACCCACAGAGGACTCTGAACCACAGGACTCTCTGAATTTGCCATCTTTTCAGAACCGCAAGATGCTTTATTGTTTAATATTATTCATTTTTCCATGCATGTGAATACTTTGCTTGTTAAATAAACAGGTTTTTTTCCATTTTCTCCAAGAAGATTTTTTCCTGAACCGGTTGGGAGAAGGGCTGACAGGAATCTGCCTTTTGGGAAGCTTCATCCTAAATTTGTCTCAAACCGGGACAAATATTTTGGCACCCAATGTGGGGCTCAAGAAAGTGGAAAAAAAATTGTACTAATTGTATTTTGGTTTTACTTGCTCTATATTGGGATAAAGCAGTCAGTAGCCATACTCCTTGAATTTATTGTGTCTCTCTGGTCCCTAGGCCTGTTTGAAGTGTTAATACCTTTCTGGTCCCTAGGCTTGTTTTCCTATCCACAGATAGCTCTGGCATTGTCCCTGGCATGTAGCTTTTACAGTAGAGGGGCACGAATTTGGGTTGCTATTTTGCTGTGAGTGGTGGTAATGATTTATAATTACAAACTCACCTGAAAATGAAAACTTTAGTCCCACTAACGAAAAAGAACAAATGCAAGTGACACATACTGAAGATCCACCATACAAACAACTGCCAGCAGAAAAAATGCACTATACTCTTTTTACTAATGGTTCTTGTTGCATCGTAAAGATGAAAGGAAAGTGGAAAGCAGCTATATAAAGCCCAACACGACAGGTTGCATAGGCCACTGAAGGTGGATCAAGCCAACTCACTGAACTCAAAACCATTCAATTGGCCCTGGACATTGCTGAAAGAGAAAAGTGGCCAAAGCTCTACCTCTACACTGATTCATGGATGGTAGCCAATGCTCTGTGGGGATGGCTGGAGAAGTGCAAAAGGCTAATTGGCAATGTAGGGGAAAACCAATCTGGGCTGCTGAAGAGTGGAAAAGACATTGCTGCCTGGGTAGAGAAACTAGTTGTGAAAGTCCGTCATGTAAATGCCCACGTCCCCAAGTGTTGGGCTAATGAAGAACACCAAAACAACAAGGAAATAGATTAAGCTGCAAATATAAAAGTGTCAAAGATAAACTTAAATTAGCAACACAAGGAAAAATTGTTCCTAGCGCGATGGGCTGATGATGCCTCAGGTCATCAAGATAAAGATACCACCTATAAGTAAGAACGAAATCGAGAGGTAAATCTAACCATGGACAGTATTTCTCAGTTTATCCATGACTGTGAGACGTGCTGCGATCAAGCAAGCCAAGCGGGTAAAGCCCCTATGATATGGTGGGCGGTGGTCCAAATATAAGTATGGGGAAGCTTGGCAGATTGACTACATCATATGGCCCCAGACATGCCAAGGCAAGCACTATGTGCTCACAGTGGTGGAAGATACCACGGGATGGTAGGAAATTGTCACGATCCGCTGTTAATACAGAGAGGGGGTCATGATGGTTCTTTTGATCTCAAAGGTGCAAACAGGCAAAATGCAGGGGACAAAATCAGTTTATTCAACAGCAGAAAATCAGTTTATTCAACAACAGCAATGCATTTCATTAAATGCCAACAATTCAGTTACGATAGAGGGGAGAGGTATAGGAAACAAGGTACAGAGGGAGAGGAAGAAAAGAAGGGGATGGGAAAATAGCTACCAACAGACCAGACGGACATCCTCACGGGTCATCCGATAGACGAGTCTTCGTCCGTGGGGAGATCTCAGGGGTCTTCTCCAGAGGGTAGATGAGTCTTCATCCGTGGGGAGATCTCAGAGGTCTTCTCCAGAGGGTTGCTCTTTTATAGTCCTTCTCCAAAGCGAGTGGCTTCTGGCCAAGAGGTGGGAAGATTTATGGACCATTGTGTGGTGCTGCAGGAGGCAGGTGCGGTCAAGCAGTCCTCAGTTGGTACAACACAACCTCTGGTTGGTGCCACAACAGCACAGTCCAGTGAACACAATGCACCCGCACACAGTCACTTGGCAAGCATCCATCTTGGCCAGGCCAGGAAACCATTGTTCAGAGTCAGCCTGGGTGGGGGTCCTCGAGGTCTCCTTGCGACGGTTGGGAGGCAAAATCAAGGGGAACTTCAGACCCACCCTTACAGAGATTTATCCTATGCCTCACACTACAGCTCATAACACCATCCTAGGTCTTGAAAAGCAAGTCCTTTGGAGGCATGGTACCCCTGAGAGGATTGAATCAGACAATGGGACTCATTTCAAGGACAGCCTTATCAACACCTGGGCTAGAGAACACGGCATTGAGTGGGTTTACCATATCCCCTACCATGCATCAGCTGCAGGCAAAGTGAAACAGTGCAATGGACTCTCAAAAACCACCTTGAAAGCATTGGGTGGGGGATCTTTCAAAAATTTGGAGCAGCATTTAGCAAAGGTCACCTGGTTAGTTAACACCTGAGGTTCCACCAACCAAGCAGGGCCTGTCCAATCTGAGCCACCGCATACAGTAGATGGAGACAAGGTCCCAGTAGTACATGTCAGAGATCTGTTAGGGAAGAGTGTTTGGATCAATTCTGCCTCGAGTGCAGCTTGGGGGGCCCCTGGGCAATTGTCCTGGTGTTCTGGACCAGAGAGAAGCTGAATGGTTCCAGAAGAAGAAGCCACAGTCCTGGGAAAACTTTTCTTGCCTTAGCTAACAAGGAAACCAGCAAAAAAAGCAAATCTCCCCATCTCTCTCTGCAAAGCCTAGAGCACTGAGAGCCTCATTTCCCTGTGTTTTAAATACAAGTGGCAAAAATTTCCACTGCTTCCCCCCCTTAGCTTAAAGTTACAGGACCCATTTCTGGGCACACAGCAGATTAGACGATAGGGGATGCACAGCATCATAAAGTCATCCCAGGACACCAAGGTATTCTCTGAATCTCTCTTTTGAATAGGCCAAAGTCTGCCCTCCAGAAGTCGAATGCAGATGTTTTGTTGATGCTCCTCCTTGTTTCATTGAATATTGAAAACTACTATTTCATGGTCACTGTACCCCAGAGTGCCTCCAACCACCACATCTCCTACTAGACCTTCTCTTTTTGTAAACAACAGGTGTAGTGGACCCCCACCCCCTGGTAGGCTTGCTCACCAACTGCGACAAGAAGCTGTCCTCCATACACTCTAAGAACCTCCTAGACTGTTATGCTGGTTTTGCACAGCCTGGTTCTTGGTAGTGGGGGTGTGGGGGCCACGAGGGTGGCTTCTGTGAGAAGCTGCTAGAAGCTTCCACCATGTCTGGCAGACAGCTCTGAGGATGGACATGCCACTGGCCAAGGCTGGGCCAATTAGAGATAGTGGTAGCGCTTCTGTGATAACATATTTAAGAAATCAAAACAAAGTTTGTGACACAGTTTTAATACAATCCAGAGAAGAGGAGGAGGTGAGAATATGTGAGGGAGAACAACATGCAGACACCAAGGTCAGTGAAGAAGGAGGGGGAGGAGGTGCTCCAGGCACCAGAACCAAGATTCCTCTGCAGGCCGTGATGAGGACCATGGTGAAGCTGCCTGTCCCCCTGCAGCCCGTGTAGGTCCATGGAGGATGCAGACATCCACTCACAGCCCGTGGGGGAGGAGCCCACGCTGGAGCAGGTGGAGGCCTGGAGGAGGCTGTGATCCAGTGGAAGACCCATGGAGAGAGGGGCCCTGCTCCCATGCTGGAGCAGTCTGTCCTTGAAGGACTGCATCCCATGGAAGAGTGACCCACACTACAGCAGTTTTGGGAGGACTGTTGCTCGTGAGATGGAGCCATGTTGGAGAAGTTCGCAGAGAACTGTCTTATGTGGGAGGGATCCCACTGTGCAACAGAGGAATGACTCCTCTCCCTGAGAAGCAAGAGAAACCATGGGTGATGAACTGACCAAAAATCCCCCACTCCCTGTCTAGCTGCACTGTTGGTAAAGAAGAAGGGAGGGGTTGGGGAGAAAAAGGTGTTTTTAAGGGTTTGTTTAACTTCTCATTATCCTGCTCCGATTTTGTTAGCAATAAATTTACTTTGTATCTCTCAAGTTGAGGCTGTTTTTGCCCTTGATGGTAATTTGATGATGAGGGAAATGAAGAGACGGGGTCTTCATGATTTGCACACATGAAGCCATTTATTGATACACAAAGCAGAGCTTATATACCTTATCAACTATAGCTAAAAATAGCACATCAATAATATTCATGTAACTAGGTAATATTGCCCCATCATCAGAGCCTTGTACAGCCAAGCTCAAATATGTAAGGTATTTTCTCAAAAATGCATATCCAGTACATCGTACCAAGCACTTTCTTATCTCTTGCATTCCATCCTCAGAGTTCTGGTTTCTTTTGCCAAGGCTTGCGGCCTACTATGGCTAACACATCCTTGTCGGTTGTGACAAGCTGAGCAGTGCTCGCAATTCTGCTCTGTAGCTGTATTCCTATACTAATTGATGAGTGTTTTCTCCCAAGCCTAATCTCAACCCATGAACCCATTGTTCAAATTTCCTCTCCTCTGCTCAGCTGCAGCAGGGAGTGAACAAGAGGCTTTTGTGGGTGCCTGGCATCCAGCCAGCATCAAACCACAACAACTGCCTCTTCTCTGTTGTGTTGAGTTCACAGCAGACACCTGGCAGGTTAGTTCTCTACAAAAACAAGGGTTGGCAATCTTGAAACATCCTTCAGGTGCTTATAGAATAATTCATCCACCTCTTCATCCTGGCTGAGTAGTCTATAACAGACTCCCATCAGGATGTCAACCTTGTTGGTCTTCCCCCTGATTCTTACCCATAGACACTCAACCTTATCATCAACCTCAAGTTCTATTGTGTCAAGAGACTCGCTAATGTACAGAGCCACCGCTCTACCTCTCCTACCTCACCTGTATCTTCTGAAGAGCTTGTAGCCATCCATTGTAGCACTCCAGTCATGTGAGTCATCCCACCACGTTTCTGTGATGGTGACTACATCATAGCTTTCCTACTGTACAATATCTTCGAGCTCCTCTTGTTTGTTACTCATGCTGCATGCATTAATGTACATGAACTTCATCTGGGCTGCTGATTTCACCCTTGACTGGCTTAATACCCTTAGGCTCCTCTCTGAAGAGCCTAGTTTCATTGCCTTCCCCCTTCAAACCTAGTTTAAAGCCCTCTCAATCAGGCCTGCTAACTCATAGGCTATAATCCTTTTACCATTGCTGGATAGATGAAGCCCATCTGACTCTAACAGACCTAGTGCCATACAAATTGCCCCATGATCAAAAAACCCAAAATTGCACTGATAGCACCAGTCCTTAAGCTACATTTTGATAACATGGATTTTCCTGTTCATCATTCATCTCTGCTGCTGAAGGAACTGAGCAGAACACCACCTGTGCTCCTGTCTGTAAGAGACGGTCCAAAGTTTCCGTCATTTTGCCTCACGACCATCTCAAGGACAGAGAATAAGACTCCGAGGACCCCCCACTCGCTTCAGACAGGAGTTCTGACCTGATCAGCTTTGGACAGTTCTGGCCTGGTCAAAGTGGATGCTTGCCAAGTAATCGTGCAGGTGCTTGCTGTGCTGTCATGGTACACTGCTCGTGGGTTCTGTACACCTGTTTCTCTGAGCAATAGGTCTCTCTCCTCACAATAGTCCATAAATCTCCCCACCTTTTGGCCAGATGCCACTCGCTTTGGAAAAGGACTATAAAAAGGTGACTCTCTGGAAAAACTTTTGAGATCTCCCCATGGAAGGAAGACACGTCTATTGGCAGAAGACCATGAGGACGTCGTCTCATCTGTTGGTATCTATTCCCCCACCCCCTCTTTCTCTCTGTCTCTTTACTTTGTTTCCTTTATCTCTCCCTCTATTGCATCACTGTGTTGTTAGCACCAATAAAGTGCACTGTTTTGAGTAAACTGAAGTCCTTTTGCTGTGTGTCTTTTGCACCCCAAGATCAAATGAACCATCACGACTGCCGCTTGTATTGGCGGATCATGACACTGACCCATCAACCAATCAACCCAGAGCCTTGAAGTCCCTTTTAGTTACCCTGGTACCCTTCTTGTCAATCTAATAACTGTCGACCTGGACAACCAGCAGTGGGTAATAATCAGAGGGCTGAAGTAGTTCAGGGAGTCTTCTGGTGGCATCTCGTACCCAGATCCCAGGGAGGCAGCAGACTTCCCTGTGAGGTGGGTCCAGTTGACATACAGCACCTTCTGTTCGCCTCAGAAAGGAGTCACTTACTACAATTACCCTTCTTTTCTTTTTAATACCTGAGGTTGTGATCCCTCTGACAGATGGAGTGCAACTGGGAGACACTCCAGACAGATTTTTTTTTCATTTGTCATCTGCCTGACTCTCTAGATCCACAACCTTGTGGCTATTCTTTAAGGGCACCTGGGAAGGCAGTGGGGGTCAGGAAGGGATTCTTTTACTTCCCCAAGCAGGGACCCATGTCTATTCCCCCCCATATACTAGGTCTCCTCCTTGTGCTTGATGGCAGGAGGTGTGGGGGTCCTCTGACTCCTGTTGAGCTTTTCTCAGGGTTGGAAGGGTATAACTCTACTAGTCTTTAGCTCTTCTTAATACTCCTTAGCCTTTCCATTTCTTCCTTAAGCTCTGCCACTAGAAAGACAAGATCGTTTATCTGCTCACACCACATGCAGTTGTCTTTTGGGCTGTCTTCCAGCACTAACACCAGGCTCAGACACTCTCTGCAGCCAGTGACCTGGACAGCTGTGTGCTTCTTGGGGGGTTCTGTCTCAGTTAGCACACTCTTGCTAGCAGCAGCAATGGCTTTTGACCATCTGTAAATCATTGTTTGATCTAGAAAAGTTGGGAAAAAAATCCAAAACAGGCAAAGCACCACACCCACCTAACACACAGCCCACCACCAGGAGCTGGGAGGGTGGCTGTGCCCTTTCTGCTCCCCCTGCCCGCACAAACTATCACGACACGCCCTCAGTGATGCACCGCTGGCCTGTTTGCCCGCTCCTGTTCCCAGCACTCCGCTAAGCCTAATGGGTTGCTCACACTCCCCAGAGCCATTTAAATCACCTGCAAATAGCCCTGCAATCACCCCTTGTTCACTTGAATGGCTCACGAGAGGGCAGGAGCTGCCTAATTAGCTCTTTTAAATCGCCTGCAAATGGCCCTGTTGTTGCCAGAATTTTTTTTGCCTTTTTTTCTTTTATATATTCTCTGTATTCTTTACACATAGATTCATAGCTCTGCAGCCTATTATTGTATTCTAGCTAGCTCCAGTACTTTTCGTTACCCTACCCCATAGACAGAAGGACAAAACATATTCCAGAGCTCCAAGCCCTGGGGGGTACAAGGCCCCTATCCTATCTTGGTTCTTCCTGGCAACAAAGGCTGAGACCAGCTCTTCGAGACATATTTTTATAAACAAAGTTTAGTTCCCATCTGAGGGGGAAGGCAGGCATTTTGTGGACATTTTCCATATCTGCCCCTGGAGACCTCCAATAAAGACCAGCATTTTTATTGCCTCCTATACTAATATTATCTCGAAAGTGTGTTGCTTTATTTCTAGGTTCTCTAAGGCATCAATGTGACCATCCTTTGCTCACCTGAATAGCTGGCAAGAGCCACAGCCCTAGGCTGAGAGGTTCTGGCTTCCTCATGATCCCCTGGTCAATGCCCACATCACTCAACAGAGATCCAAAGTGTCTCACTTCAGTACCATTCAAAATTGTACCCTCACCTGCAATGTCCCAGACTCGGATCAACCAGCTCAATATAGACTTGTTGGCTCATTGGGTGAGGTCTTTCCTCAGATCACAAAGACTTTCTAAGGATACGGATTCAGTGATTTTTTTCTGGTTCTGATTCCTCTGCTGCCCCATTGTCATCCACTGAGCAAATGGGTTTGGTCTTGTATTTCCTCCTTTGGACAGGATGGACTGCTATTGTCTTAGACTTTTCTTCTGATTTAGCTGCAGACTGACGGTGGTGTCTGTAGATTTATTCTCCTTCCTCTCTGGCTGTAGGTGCTGCTGTACAGTACCGAGCAGGATGCGACAAGCATTAGCCAGGGCCCAGCACAGTGCAATGAGCTACTCCTTTTTGAAGCTGTCATTTCAATTTTATTTCAGATATTTCCCTACCTCAGTTGGGTTCTGAATTTGTTCAGGGGGGAAATTCCAAACTATTGGGGCAGAGTATTTCTTCAGGACCTGGCCTATATCCACCCGTGACCAGATAATAAATTGTCTACACCTGGTGAGCTAACACAATGCTTGCTCTCCAAAAACCACTGGCCTATGGAACTGCACAATGTCCAGTGTGTAAGAAGAAGTGGAAATTCGCCAGCCCCAGTGCCCCGCCAACTTGACCCAGTCGGCTCTAACATTGGGGTCCACGACCACTAGGGACCACCAGAGAGACCCTCCAGGACAGAAGAATGCATGCATAAAGAGGAGGGGAAATATGTTAATGATTTCAGGGAAATGGTTATCATATGTATGTTTATTCTGGGACAATTAATGAAAATGCATGTAAAATACATAAACGAAACATAAAATATATAAACAGAAACTTTTCTGTACTCAACATGCACGACTTTAGGAGGAGCTATCCCCTGGTGTATCTGACTGAATAAAGAATGACTGCTTCTTAATGCTACATTGGTGTTAAGGAGTATTTTTATTTTACTGAATTTTTGGTAACAGTTTTGGTGACACAGGTCGAACACAATACTGAATTTCAATGGATCTGAGAGATCGTGGGACCTCCAACCAACACAGAAGAATTCTTGGGGAGAACCTTCGATCCCCAGTCCAAAGGAAATCGGAGCAAGACCCCTGGTAAGAGAAAGGTATTGTTTTCTCTACTTTAAAGGTGTTAACCGTTAACTTGCCTGTAAGGTGCAGCAAAAACTTCACAGGGTTCAGTTTAAAGGTACTTAAGGTGGGAAAAGAGAAGGGTTAGCATCCCTTCTAAGAGGTTCCAAATGGGAATTGGTTATAATAGGAAACAAAACCTCGAAAGGGGTATCACAGGTGTCACCGCTGGGATGTATCTTGAAACATTGTTACATGAGAAAAACCTATAAAATTGTCCTGGGGTACAATGCAAAAATGTGTATTCTATCACCATCTGTTGAAATGTGGGAGGGGTGGTGATCCTTATCTCTGTGGGAGATATCCTCTGCTGATGTGCCATCTGATAAAATCAGGAGAATGATCATCGTTATCTTTTCACAACTCATCCTTCCTCCATAAGATATATTCTGTTAATGAGCCATTAAGTCCTATCATATGACTGATAAGATTACATCATCCCATTGGGAGATGCCCCAACCAGGGGCAGGAGCCAAGCCTTTCCTACCTAGATAAAAAACTTTTTTTTTCCACTGGATCCCAGAGGAAAGTCGGACCTTTTCCACATCATCACTGGACCTTCGGAGGAAAACTGCCCCCTTCTACAGGACTACTGCTTCAACTGAACCACATCTGTCATCCAGGAGGACTGCAGCCACCATTTAATCAGACTGCTACTGCTGCCCGAAACCCCAAGTAAAACACAAACTAACAGAGTGTCAGTTTATGCGGTGCTTTATTCAGGGCCCGGGGACCTGCGGACTCGCGTCCCAAGTCAGGATCCCACTGGTTCCCTTTTTAGAGGGTTTTTTATACCCTTTTTACAAATGGTTTATGTGCAGAAGTACACATTCTTCTAAATAATATAGATACATTCACCTTGAAGATAGCATTTTGGCGTCATAAATCTTACATGGTTGCTTATCTTAGGACTATAGTGTTCTCCCCCTCAATCTCTCTCTTATGCCACTGCCCACCACCAGTATTTTATTTATGTTTATACTTTAACCTTATCACTAACGGTTCTGCATGCTCTTAGCACAGCACATTCCTAAGTTAGTTTCCCAGGGCCTACTCTGGGGACTGCAGTCTTCAAGCCTTAGCATTACTACTACTATTATGGTTTATACACTTTATATTCTAATATTCAGGATTTCTAGTCCATACGGTAACAACTCCCCCCTTTTGAGCATTCTTCAGAGTCTTCTGCAAGGATGCTCATTTCTTCCAAGTGATAGTTTCTAGATATGATGGTGGAGGGTTGTTTCAGGAAGTTGGTTGAATCACTTCTTTTTGAGTCAGGGCCTTCATGATTTGCCGTGTGTGTGTTCCTTCTTTAGCAATTATTCCTAAAAGACATCTATACATAATCACGATTCCTACAATGATTATTACAATCATTATTCCATTTTGAATAATTGAGGATAACCAACCAGAGACCTGGATTCCCAAAGAACTGAATAAAGCTCCAACCCAATTATGTTCTGCATCCTTTTGTACTTCATGTATGTTTAGTTCAATTCGCTCCAATTGACCTATATCCTTTTCTACTTCCTTCGTGACATTTGGGATATATACACAACAGTGATCATCCTTTCCTTGTAAATATCCACAAACTCCGTGCTCCTTTAATAAGAGCAGATCTAATGCCATTCTATTCTGGATTGTCATCCTGGTTGTGGCTTGTAATTGTAGATTAAGATCTCTAAATCCCTTTTTTGTTACTGCTGCCAATCTTTCTGTCTGCTCTAGTAATTTATATAACATTTCCCAGTTTCTATATGTAGATACAGGTGCAAATAAAGATTCAAGCATCCAACCGAATTTTACACTTTCCCCTGGCTCGTGCCATTCATTCTCTAGATTTACTGCTTCGACTGTCTCAGGGCTTAATCCTCTTTTTGTCCTTTTCTCTTGGTCTTCCTTGGTTAATTTGGACTGTTTCCAAAATGGACATAAGGTTGGTATCCCTAACGTTATTTGAGTAATCGGACCACCTATCAGTTAATGTGTAGTCCATTGGCCATGTCCCATTACCCAGACTGAATTTCCGGGGCTTCGTACTGTGGTTGATTGACAATCTTTCCGAGCTCCTTTTAATTCTCCCGTTATTGTATGGTTGTATCTCTGACATTCACATCCCCATTTCAACAACACCCGGACGGGTACTAATCCAATTTGGGATTCTGGGGTATCACAGGTTATGACTTTACTACAGTTCCAACCTGATATTTGGGCTAGTCTGTTGTGGTGCACTGTTTCAGCTTCGAGGGCCCCTGGATGTTCCTGTTTTCTTGACCACTCGATACACCAGTGTATTGATCCGATATAACTATAGGGCTCCAGTAGGCTAGGACCCCAAATTGCTTTCCATTGCTCCCACTTTTCTTTCCCTTCTTGACACACTATCTCATGATAATAATCTACTACAGGTTTTCTTCTTTTCTGATTTACTTCAAATGTGCACCACCCAACATTTTTGTATTGACCTATTTCAGTGAATACAGAATTTGGTAATTTTAAACATTCGGATCTTTGCCCTGGGGTTGACCATCGTCTTCCATAGGTATAAACCTCTTCTACTATTCTAGTGCGATTTCGTAGCTCTCTGTGGCATTTCCTCGTTCCATTTACTATTTTTGGGGGCATTTCTCCTAATGGGATGATTCCCCACGGTATAGGGTCACTTGCTGCCTTTGGCAAGGGCAAACACGCTGTTATCGCTGTTACATTTTGCATTTTCCCAAAATCCCTAATTAATCCCACTACCAAATTCTCTTGCCCCAATTCCTGTTTCACATTTTCCATTTCTTTTGCTTGTTGGACCATTCTAGTTTCTCTCATCCTGCAAAGATTCCCTAATTTGAGAGTGCAATTGATTCTCAATGAAGGACCATCCCACATGTCAATTCTCATACTTGTGGGTGTTATTTGTATTGGATAAGAATACCCTTTGTTATATTATTAATTGCCCTCAGATCTTGAACTAACCTGTACTTACCATTGGACTTCTTTACCGGAAATATGGGGGTATTGAATTCTGATTCACATTCCTGTAATATCCCTAAACTAACAAACTGATCTATTAAGGGTGCTACTCCTTTCCGAGCCTCTAGTTTCAGAGGGTACTGCCTTATCCGTACGGGTTGTGCTCCTTCCTTCAATTCCACAACTACCGGTTGTGCTGCTTTTGATTTTCCAGGAATCCCTGTTTCCCATACCCATGGTACCACAGCGTGTTCTATTTCTGTGGGGATTTCTGTTGCCTCTACTTCTTTCACTGTAAATAATTTGGCTATATTATCTTCTGGAATTTCTAATTTTACTCTTCCTTTTTCAAAGATTATTTTTGCCTCTAACATTGATAACAAATCCCTCCCCATTAATGATTCTCGGCTATTTGGCATGTATAAAAATTGATGATCAAATTCTTTCCCCCCAAACTTTATATCCAACGGACGTAAAAATGCCCTTTCTTCCACCTGTCCTGTAACCCCTACCACCCGAATGGTAGAATCACTTAGAGGTCCTAATTTGGTGTTAATTGCAGAATATGTAGCCCCCGTATCTACTCTAAATTCCAATGGTTCCCCGTCTACTTCTAAAACTACCTTCAGATCCCGATCTAGTCAGCTTTGATTCTGGTAGCTTCCCATCATAAAGGCTTGGGCGACACCTTGTGGCCCTCCCTGAACTGCACTTGAATTATTTATCAACCCCTCCCCGCTATTCAGCCCGAATCCCATACCTTGATTAAGTGGACATTCGTTTTTCCAGTGTCCTCTGTTCTTGCACAAGGCACACTGATCCAATCCCAATCTCATTTTTCCTTGTCCCATTTGTAATTGGTTTGGGAATCCCCTTCCACCCATCGAAATTCCTCCCCTAGCCATTCCTCGCCCCCGTCCGCGCCCCCGGCCACCTCCCCACATACCATTCCCCGTTATCTGCTGTAGTACTGCCAACATACTAGCTTGTTGTTTCTTAGCAGTCTCTTTTTCCCTATTATTATATACCTTCCACGCAACTTCTAAAAGTTTATCCAAATTCCGTGTATCTTCCCCTTCTAATTTCTGCAACTTTTTCCGAATATCCTCTTGGGATTGTCCCATAAAAATTAAAGCTAGCTGCAATTTCCCTGATTCCCCTTCAATTTCTAAACTGGTATCTTTTCGAGCAGTTTCCTTAAGCCTTTCTAAGAAAGCTGACGGAGACTCATTTTTCTCCTGCCTTACTGAATACAGCTTGGACCAGTTTAACGTCTTAGGTATCCTGCTCCGTATTCCTTCTACCAACAATTCTTGATAAGCCTTAAGTCTATGGTAATCCCCTGTTGAATTAACATTCCACTCTGGATCCTCCCACGGCACCAAATCATTTAATGTACCGTCCGCTATTTGCAACCTAATCATTTCTCGTGCCTTTTCCCTCATAGCTTTAAACACCATCTCTTTCTCAGTAGAGTCCATTATTGTATCCAGTAAGACCTGTAAATCATTCCAGTCTGGATTCTGTGTTTTAATCACCATTTTCACTACCCTTGCCGCCCGTTCAGGATCCTCCCGATAAGCCCCCACAGACTGCTTCCAAATTAACAAATCATTAGGAGAAAAAGGAACTTTCACCATTACTCGTTCCCCGTGGGGTCCAACCGCTTCCCGCAACGGAGCCATCAATTGTGCACCCCTTTTTCCCTTCTTCTCCCGCCCGCTACAGGTCCTTTCACATAGAGGAGTACGCGGCTTATCAACGACTTTTCCTTTCTCTAAATCCCCCCCTTTCCTTCCTCATTCACCTCTTCGTCCGACTCACTCAGTTCACTCTCTTCCGGGGGGGGTGCACTAGGTGCTACCAACAGAGAAACATCCTCCTCAGGGTCTGACAACTTAACAGAATACTCCTTCCCTTTTTGCCACCCTTTGCAGCCCGCACAACCATCTGTTGCTGTTTTTAAGACCATAATGCCACACTCCTTCTGCCATTCTGGCTTATTTTTCAAATAATAAAACAAATCAAGATACGGGATTTCTTCCCATTTCTCATTATTTTGTAAGAAATGCATAAGAGGAGTTATAATATCAGGATTTAGAGTACCATTTCGGGGCCATTGCATACCCTCAGGTTCGTATTGGGGCCACACATGATTACAAAAATCAATCAATTTCTTTTTACTCAGTTCTTGACCAAATTTCCCCACCTTCCAATGTTGCAACAAACAGCCCAAGGGTGAATCATTCGGAATTTCCATCCTCGAACTAGCCAGAACTTTAAAGGTTTTAAAAGGCATCATAACACTCACACTCACACACTTTACTATTATTTCCACACTCACACACCCTTTACCACAATTCTTGCCTTTCTCGTCGCCGCGAGTGGCAAGTGCTGGATCTGCGCAATCACTGTTGCGTCTGACGACCAGCGCCTAGGCTTCCCTTTCCACAACCTTTAAGACGTCCTTTGCCCCCGGTGCGGGATCACCGTCCCGTCTTAATCGGTGGGCTTTCCCTTTCAATAAAGAATAAAGCACCTTGCGGGCTTACCTCACAGTCGTCCGTCAGGCGCGGGGTCGGGCACGGGTTGAAGTCTCCCCAGAAATCACCTGGTGCCGGCGTGGAGTAGATCAGCTCGCAAACCACCCCTGCCGCCTCCGGAGTCCTGCCGCGGTCGCCAAAACTGCTGCCCGAAACCCCAAGTAAAACACAAACTAACAGAGTGTCAGTTTATGCGGTGCTTTATTCAGGGCCCGGGGACCTGCGGACTCGCGTCCCAAGTCAGGATCCCACTGGTTCCCTTTTTAGAGGGTTTTTTATACCCTTTTTACAAATGGTTTATGTGCAGAAGTACACATTCTTCTATAGATACATTCACCTTGAAGATAGCATTTTGGCGTCATAAATCTTACATGGTTGCTTATCTTAGGACTATAGTGTTCTCCTCCTCAATCTCTCTCTTACGCCACTGCCCACCACCAGTACTTTATTTATGTTTATACTTTAACCTTATCACTAACGGTTCTGCATGCTCTTAGCACAGCACATTCCTAAGTTAGTTTCCCAGGGCCTACTCTGGGGACTGCAGTCTTCAAGCCTTAGCATTACTACTGCTATTATGGTTTATACACTTTATATTCTAATATTCAGGATTTCTAGTCCATACGGTAACACTACCAACACCCTGACTGACAGGGTGTCAGGTTGTATTCTGACTCTGTCGATGGTTTTTCTTTTGTATTATTGCATGTATTTTATTTTTTTCTTTTTTCCTATTAAATTGTATTACTGACTTGGAGTCTTTCACTGGTTTTGCTTTCAAACCAATACAAAAATTTATTATCCTTGGTGGCCACTTTACAAGCTGGATGATCAAGATAGGTGGCCTAAGGATGGAACCTTACTGTGTAATACCATATTGCAATTAATGTTGTTTTGTAGAAGATATGGCAGTTTCAATTGAAAACCGGGCAGAACCACAAATTTCATGTAGTGGTTTTGGTTTGCCAATTTGAGATTTCCTGGCCAACACACCAATTTCTGTGGTGGGTTTAGTGCTGGCCAAATCGCTAGTGCACCCACTAGAATTATTTACTCATTTCCTGCTGTGAGATAGGATTAGAAGGAAGGCAAAGCAGGCTCAAACTTTAAAGGGTATAAAGCAAAACTTTGTTAACAGAAACTAAAAGAAAAAAAAAAAAAGAAGAATCAGAATAAAACCTTCAGAAAACTTCTCCTCCCCACACACCCTCTTTTCTTTCCCACTAACAATATACAGAAACAATTCAGTCAGTTTATCACCTCTAGAATAGCCTTTCTTCAGTTCACTTAGGGAGAGGAGTCTCTCTTGTCATGCTATGGAGACTTCTCCACAAGAAAACAGTTTTCTCGTGGCTTTTAATTTCCATGAATAGCAGCCGCCTGGAAATCTTGAAGTCCCTCCTATTTTTACAGCCTTCCCACAGTTGCGTTTATGGGCCATGTCAAACTTATGGGGTACTATTTTAAGGATAAGCTGTTCAAAAGCCAAGGTTCTCTCCATCCATCTCTGAGATCATCTTCATCTCTGAGAACAGAGGTCTCTTCTCCTTCCCTGGGGTCAAAGGGTCTTCATCACTCTCTGTTCAAATTTCTCATGGGATCACAGTGTTGGGGATTGAATTGCTCCCTTTTCTTTCAGTGGAATTTCTCCCATTGTTATGCTAAGTAATTGTGGCTACACCTTAAAATGATAGATAATGTTCTCTCGTAGGGGGGTGGGTGGAGGGGGAGGGGGGGGAACCCAAAAAGGAAAGGTGGGACGGGGGTCTGGAGCGGGGCTCTGCTCTCTCGCTTGGCTCGTGGAGTGGGAGGACAGCCCGGGGCTCCGGTCTGGCATTTCCCCTGCCATCCCAGCACTGAGATCCACGCTCCCTGCCTTTGGACATCACTCTGCTGCTCTCCCATCTCACCCTACTATCTCCGGACACCCTGCTGAGCACCACGACCGACACCGTGAGGGGGAGTCACTTTCCCATCCCCTCTCACCCCTGGGCCACTGCCGCCATCACTCCAGCCCCTCTTCAACTGCGCGGGACCTGCCCTGCTCTCACAGCACCGGTAACTGAGCGCAGGGAGATGGCCTGCGGCCATAAGGGACTGGAGCTGAGCTATACTGTTCTGTTCTGTTGCCAATTTTTATAGCTGTTGTTGGTTTTTTCTGCCTTGTTGGATATCAGTAAAGAACTGTTACCCTTATCCCCACACCTCCTGCCTGAAGGCTTCTGATTTGGAACTAAAATAATTAAAAGGGAGGGGGTTGCATTCCGCATCTCAGGAAGGGGGCTCTTGCCTTTCCTTAGACCATACCTGTCTTTCAAACCAAGACAGATTTTGGCGCCCGGAACGTGGAGCATTGCCTGAGGGCATTGAGAGAGGGCTAGAAAAGGGAATAACAGTTCTTGAATTACCCAAGCTTGTGGTAGGTGACACCATGCTGTCCAGCTTACCCTGGATTGGCCTCCATGTGGTCACTGCTATATCTCTCCCATTTGCAAGCCCTTTTTTAAACATGAGTCTCATAACCAAGGTTACTGTGGCTATTATCCGGTTTGTTTTGTGGGTTGATCAGTTGAGGAATTCATGGATTTTTGATTTTCTCTGGAAGATGGCCACATGGATTCAGAGCTATCGCATTCTAATTGTATGTTTCTGGGGCTACTTCAATAATGGTACTTACTGTGAGGAAGTGGCAGCAGGTGAAATCTTCTCCCAACTCATTACACAGTTTTTGAAGTTCACCCCACCAGTCTTCAAGGGGTTCAAAGCCGCTCTAAATGCTAATGACATTATACTGTGGCTAGTGTTGCTGATATCCCTGTTAAACCTGTTCTATCTAACACTTAGAGATAAGGGGAGATGGACTTGGATAACAACCCTGATACCTACCCCAGGGATTAGTGATGTTACCCCAGAGCCTGATCCTGTCCCAGAGACTAGGGAGGTTACTCCAGAGCCTGACCCTGTTCCAGAGACTAGGGATATTACCCCAGAGTTTGACCCTGCCCCACAGCCCACCTCG